>NC_090929.1:141495164-142095414 GCF_040938575.1 Ambystoma mexicanum
TGTGCGTTTTGTGCCATGAAACAGTGCTGGACAAGGAAGGAGTGGGGTTTTGATGGAATTTTCCTACATAGATGATATATCCACGGAGGCAGCAGAAACACATACCTTTCTGGATTATTACTATTTTCCTGTTGGGAAACATATTTTACATAGCCGTGTGTAACTGTCTGAACCACTTGCTGAAGCAGAATGGTGTCCAGGTTTTTATTTTTAGTGCATTCTCACACAAAATCAAACCTACCTGGCTTTAATCACTGAAAACGGGGTGCTATTGTTATTTGGCCACGAGCGAAAGTCAGCAACTGTTCAAAGGACACAATGCCTCATTACAGGTTTGCCGATCCGGTAACTACGGTATCGGTAAGCTTGCCGGTACCATAGTTACCGGACCGGCAAACTACGAGTTCTGCTCGTGGGTGCCTTTTCACCCACCTGGTTGGACCTGGCGGGCGGAACGGCACCCGCGAGTAGAGCATATCGGATGCACCGGCTCCATTCTGAATGGTGCCGGTGCATCCAACCTCCCCAATGGGGAGTAAAAGTTTCCAGCACCTGGAAATGGGGAAATACAGGGTCCACCAGGGTTGTAATGGCCCTGTATTTCCCCATTTCCAGGGGCTTTAAAAATTTGCAACTTTGGCGGCAACCTGCCGGTCTTACCGGCAAGGATACCGCTAAACTTGTAATGAGGCCCAATGTGTCGAGTCGCCACAAAGAATGATAATATTTAAAATATTGAAAGTGAACATACGAAAATTTAGTTTCCATTTCTGTGATCTGTCATTCTGAGCGGTTATTCAGCATGACAACTAGTGAATGGAAATTCCTGAAATTATAAAAGCTCAACTATACATATTATTTGTATTTTTTAAAACAGCATGTGTGCAATGTGCATAATTAGTCATTCTGCCACATTCAAATGTGCGATTTGTTCAAAAGAATTGAAACATTATGTTATGTTATGTTGAATAATATTTCTACCGCGCACTATAGAAAACTTTGTGCGTAACTCGCGGTTTGTTTATCTGTCTAGTAATGATTGTTATTTGTGTATAGTCGAAAGAGGAGTGAATAGAGGTTTGATTTTTTGGGATGCATTGCTTACTGGCCTTGCTATGGGTTGTTCGCTGGAGCATATTGTGACAATTATTCATCAAAGACCCGCAACCACAACCTGTATCTTATCTTATGTTAATAACACCTGTAAAGTGCAACATGAGCCCGAAGACATCTTGGCGCTAGGGCTAGCAAGGTAAGATCAGACCCAAGTGATAATGCCATCTGTCTGTGGTTCAACATTAAAAATTACTATTTTCAGGTGTGGCCCGCTATGTTAAGCGGTTGCATCTCGTTCCCCATCCCATTGGGAGCTAAACCTACTTCACAGCGCTAAACTTTCATGCACATCGTGGTCCAAATACTCCCCCATGCTGTCACGTCTGTGTGTTCATTCTGTGTGTTTTGTGTGTATGAATAGGTTTCATCTTGTTTCTGAATTATATAGTAACTTGTTATTTTGGATTACAGAATGGCTACTAAAATGCATTATTTTATTCAGTTATCTACACAGATACATTGTACCGTTCTGCGTATGCCATAGTTTCGAGCAACCGTCGGATGGATTCTTCAATCAACATTGGCGGATAACCATAAACAGTGCTTTTTCTATAACCGTTATGTGGACGACCGACAGGGACCAATCTGCCCTTTGGCGCTACCAGCAATCTGTCAGCCTTCACTAACAAAGTGCTGAAGTGAAATCGTTTCGCTTGAAAGTGCAAAGAATCTATATCTTCTCACCGACACAACACCATATGCATCATTAGAAAGCTTTGGTGGTGTAACATAAGGACACACAAGAATTGGAGTACAGGGACTGATCAATCGTTCATCGCAATTGGCGTACAATGAGGAAGTTACAAAGAACATTGGAAGCATGCGATGTTCATTAGCTATAACTCGTATGGCAAATAAATACTGTTCATTTCGTTGACTTAATATTCTCTTGTGAGCATTCTTTGATAAATAAAAGCACTTGTTACATTGCAGACTATCAATGTTTTCTTGAACTAATATTTTGCTGTCCTATTTGGGACAAGAAAGAAAAGTTCTGCGCTGTGAGAGGATGTGTGTGTTTATCTTCCTGGTTCTTCGTTAAGTAACGTTATGGTGTGGGTGATGATGGGGCACGTTTGGCTACGCTGGCCATGAACATCATGAAAATGTGTGGAGCATATCGTTTGGACTAGCGATGTCAGCTTCAGGGGCGGTTGATATGATTTAGTCGCACTTTGAACTTAGGGCGATGCAGCAACGGATACGATTACCACAAGATGGCCACACCCAACACGGTCTTTTCGCATGTGTAAATGTGAGGAAAACTAAGGTACGATGCATAGGAAAAAATGTTAAGATCGATTACAGTATGCATAAAAATACATGCCCGAACGATCAGGACAATAACATTTTTAGCAAACTTCCCCTTTACCTGCGATGCCACTCCCTCCCTCCTGTAGCTTACCATCCTTCCATTCTTGGATGTAGCACCTGCAGGCAATTTGGTTTGAGGGGTGAGTGATATAAATAAGCCTAAACAAACGGACTTTTGCTTTCACAATGATCAGCAATTATGCAAACAATCTTCGCTGGAATGCGTTATCTGTTCCTCATGCATATTCATTGTGAGTCTCCGGAAAACCTGTCAGGGAGTTTTTGCTGGATCACATAGATCACCATATTAATAGGCCATGGTTAGCCTGATGTAAAAGAAAATGCCATAATACGAACGGAAACAGTGTTTTTCTGAAGGCTGCTGGTGGCATGCTTACCGCAGGATTGCTGACAACCCTTTGAGGTACCAGTGCTGCTAACGCAGACCTTTTCCCTTTGACTCTGAGGAACTGGAGCGCACCCTGGAACATCAATATATACAACGGTGATGAATAGATGCTAGCTGTGGAAGTGATGCTGCAGCCCGAGTTGCCATGGAAATCCCGTGTCCCAAAGATGATTGCTCCTTCAAGGGGAGGTGAGGGGATGCTGCCTCGGATGCGCACCTAGCCCCTCTCACTCTGTCATTTTGGCCCAGAGAAGCCTCGTCTTTCGCTCGTTAAAGTTCCCTCCAGGTGTGGAAGCACAGGAAGGGAACATAATGGACATCCTACGCTGGAACATTGTTTCTTTTGTCAGTAATAAACTGTTGCAATTTAGCACAGAAAGATGAGTGGGGTGTGAGAATACATGAACGTACTAGGAAGAATCCTAATTCTTGACGGGCAGACTCAAGTGGGAGGTCCTTGCTGACAAACATGTCTAAGTTCTCTGCCTGCCCCTGCCTGTCTCTCTCGCTCTGTCTCTCACTCCTCTCTACCTCCTTTCTTGTTTCCCCATCTTCCCTTCTCCATTCTGTCCTGTCTCCCTAAGCCCTCTCTCTCATTATTAGTTCCACTCCTATACCTATCTCCCCCTCCATTTCTACTCTCCCTTTCCTCTGTGACCCTCTTCACTTTTCTACCCCTTCTCTCCTTTTTTCACACCCCTTCGCACTCCATTACACATCTGTACCATTCACAGTCTCCATGTGCACTATTTCACAACTCTCCTTTGTCCCTACCCTTTGGCTAATCCCTGTACCGTCTCTCTCTTGCTCCCTTATTCTATTGCACATTATATCTCTATGCAGGAGAAGGCAATGTCTCAGCAGTGCATTTAGTGCAGTTGGGTCATTTGAAATGCTGTGACATACACCTGCAATGGGAACAGACCTATGAAACCAACATGAGCAAAGCACACTCATGTCGCCTTTCCCTCCATAACCTGTATCCCCCTGTCTATAGCCTTCATAATGTCTTTCACACTGGCCATTTATTATTCTATTCTAATAGAATCCTTATCATTTTGTTCAGGACCTTAGGTGGGCTGGGGCTAGCCATGGAGGCGTCCTGGCAGTCTTCGAAAAGAGTCCTGCAGCAGGAGTGCTGCGTAAGGATCTAGTGTAATTGTAATGTCAAGAGCATGTGAGGGCACACAGGTGACTTGCTGTAGGGACACGGAATTGCAGGGACACTCTGCTTGTTAAAGCATGACAGCCAGCAGCTGTGCCCCAAAAGCTAGCACTCTATAAATGAATATGTATGACTCGTAGTTTGCTGTCACCTTACTATTAAAGTGTTATCCTTGATTGAATAAGCAGGAAGGCCAGTGTGCATTATGTGCTCAGAAGGGTGGAAGACTTGAATCACAGCTATGTCATATATTACACATGTGTATTTGTTCTTATGTTCCCAAAATGCTCTTTGATTGTATGCAAAGCACCAAGCAGCTTACATTGGTGCTATTTGTCCTCCGTTTCTCCAAGGTGCTTTCATGGGTTACTTCAGAACCGCTGAAAATGCATGGGAGCTCCTGGTGGCTATCTCCCCAAAACCGCCTTCGCAGAGGCAGCTGTATGTTACATAGATTGTAATGAAGATACTTCCTAATGCAAACGCCAATGAGTGATTTATCTAAGTTACATAACATTACCTGAACGTCATCATTCCCGGGCATACATGCCTCATACCACAGAGCTGAAAGCAGGTTAAAAGATTTCAGGGACAAGATAAACCCTGCAGGTGTGTCTTTGGCCGGCAAAAGTACATTTAAAGAGACACAAACAGGGCCTGATTCACAGAGCATTTTCCTATGGGATGGCGCCATTATAAAACGCTTCCGTGAATCAGGCACAGAAGACTGGTGCCTCCCTAGAGAGCATGTTCATGCTATTAACCCTTCTTGCCAAGCTGTTAAATACCAACACACTATGATGGGGCAGGCAGCCAGTAGGGGAGACAAAACCCTAAACAAGCACTTAAGAAAAGCTTTTGAGTAACTGAGCTTTGATCATTTATTTACGACTATTAGTGATTTAATCACTGATTTCATATCATATATGCCGAGTGAGAAAGGGATTTATTTACAGACTGTTCCATTATGCAGACAAGACCATATGAAACTGTGATGAGTCGTGCAAAACACGTGGTTGTAGGCCGTCATGATGTATTGTTTGTTTGGGACAGGTGGCCCTTGCCTATGCCGCCTATTTAAGCCATTTCTAGCACTATTTGGCCATGCCCCTTTTCTAGAGCCCCCCCTCACCTTAATTTTGAATTTTTTTACTGTGTACCCTTGCTGTACAGTGCTCAGTGGTTTCCCAGCCTGGTTTTCTCTAATGTATAAGAAGCTGAATGCATGTATGCATGTAGCTCCATCATCCTCCCTCTGGCACCCACACTATCACAACATATTTTCCCTGTCTCCAGTGCCAGAATACCCCTTAAATCCCTTGGAAAATTCACTTGTTGTTCTTATTGGACAATCTAAAATACATAAGAAGCAGTATAGCCTGTAGAATTAAGCAATACAGCCTAAACTGTAGTAGTAGGGTATTTCACATTTCCCTGTTTCCACGAAAATGCACCAGCGCTCCGCAACAAGAGCAGTGCTGTGACTTGTATCAGACCCTGGTCAGACGATTTGGGATAAAAACCTTATTTTGGATGCCAGTACGAGGATGCACTAATACTTGTGCTGGAGAATTAGTACCTTAACTCATTTATTTGATTATTTGTTTACATTTATAAAGCGCACAAAGAAGACCTTGGGCATTGCGGCGCTGTTACAAAGGCAACTTGCTTAGTTGCACATGAATGATATTAGGTCTGCGGTTCGTGGTTTACAGTAGTCCCTAATGCAGGACACACAGGTAGAAGTACAAAAGATACTGGTTACAGAGGAGAAAGAACATATGTCGGTGTAGGTGGTTAAAAGGATTACAGGTGAACTGGCTACAACGAAACATTAAAGAACATTCAGGTCCCAGGGGAGTGATGCTACGAGTGGGTGTGTGGGTTAGATGAAAAGCTTTATTTTGAGTGCTTTGCGGAAGGCATTATGAGAGGGTTCGTTCCTGAGGATGATTGGGAAGGCGTTCCATTGTCTTGCGGCTATAAAAAGGGAAGCTGGGGCCGCCATCTTTGGCGCATGTGGCAATGGGGATGTTGAGTTGGTTGGAGTAATGTGATCTAATAGGCCTAGAGGAGCCGGCTCTGACTAGTTTCTCTGAGGTATGAAGGTGCTGTGTGGGCGAGGCGCTTATGAGTGATGGCAAGGGTCTTGAAGATGTTGCGTTCTTTGACAGGTAGCCAGTGTACGGAGCGCCGAGCAGCTGATATGTGTTCCCTCTTGGGTATGTTAAGGGCTGCACAGAGAGCTTTGTTTGGAATTATTTGCAGTCTGCTTCTGTTTTTCGCTGAGTTGCCTGCAAAAAGGACATTGCAATAGTCTAGTTTGGCACATATAGTGGCTCTAGCAGTAGAGAGTTCTGGGTAGATAAGAAGTGTTTGAGCACATTGATCAGCTTAGTTGAATATTGTGGGATGTTTTTACCCATGCATCCAAGCCCTACCATAAAACTGTGCAGTACTGGCATGGAAAACATCATGATGGCCAGAACTCCCCAGAGAGTGCACAGGGAAAACATGAAGAATAGGCTGCCACCCATTTTTGCCTATGTTGTGAGCACAGGAGGGCACTGCCTAAAACCACCATTGGGCTTCACACAGAGTAGCCTGAAACCATTGGGAATGGCAATGCTGATTGCCAAAAAGCAACTCAGAACTGTGGGGAATTCATTTTCTTAATCCCAAAAATGGTTGCATTACCGGTACTCACCACTATCAGAAAGCCAGCGTTTTAAAACCACCAGACGTTTGTGTAAAACTGAACAAATTAAACAAAACCAGACTAAGGAAAGACTTGCTAAGAGGTGGATACAATGTAAAACTATATTCTGAAATGACTTGAAGGAAGTAATTATTTAATGTATAGGTAAAAATTGTCAGTTTGATTTGAATGTAGAAAACTGGGAACAAAAAGTGACATTTAGCTGAAACCTGGCTTAATGAAACTGAATTCTGCCTGACAACTACCCCCGACAGGAGTTGAATCTGGATCAGCAGCTGTGTTCCCAGGCCTGGCTGCATCCTGCTGCCCCACAAAAAGGAGGTCACATGGCCCTGTTGATTGAAAGGGGAGTGGCAGCTGGGGACTACCGGGAGTTGAACAAAGGCCTGTCCTGGACTCAGGCAAATGTTATATTGGGGGGGGTGGGCGTAAGGTGGCTTCCTCTTAGGGGAAACTGGGAGGGGCGGTGCCTCTGCAAGCCAGCTGAGCTTGGGGGAAGTGGATAAACCAGTTATTCCACCATGTGATGTGGGAAGCCACACCCCTCTTTGACCAGGGCATAATTTAAAAAACGATGGATAATTCATAGTATGGACTTGTCAGAATTATATAAGTAATATCATTATTCTTGTGTTTTTCTGTGCACGTTTTAAGAGGTGTTAGGACCCTGTGGTGTATTCTGGGGGGTTGCTAGCGGAAAATAGGGTCTAACTCCAAATGTCTGCATGTTAAAAATCTGACACTTTATCATCTGTAACCCATATCCCTGGTGCACATTTGTGTAAAATCTGGAAAGGTTTAGAGGTCGTTATCTGGATGAAAAGGGGAGAATTCTGTCATCAGTGGACACAACATCGTACAAAGACAGGGATCGGATGGTTTGGTGCTACAGAAATTATGTTAACTGGACCTATAATATTAGAAAAATGGTACATAGATAAATATGTATTTGGGTCAGAAATAGATTTGTGTGCAAATTGACCAGGGGAGGATCCTCTGACCCATAAAAAGCCCTCATCATGATGACAATCCATTTCCTTCCCCCAATCATGGGAGAGGGGAGAATTGGGCCAATGACAAGTAGAGAGGGGCAGGCGTAGCTAGGCCCAGGCACACACCCATTTTCAAAACACATAAAAAGAGACTGCTGGGACAGGTAGAGAGATTCAATTCCATTTGCTGCGGAGCATGCTGACCGACAACTTCACATCCAGAGATCCAGACTTCAAATCCATCAATCTCCAGAACCTGTAGCAGAAATTAACTCCAGAATTTGTAGCAGAGAGGGCTGAATCCACCAGCTGAATCCTCTTCAGCAGGCCTCAAAACCAACAAACTATTCAACAGCCGGGCGAGCTGTTTGAATTTTTGCCAAGAATTTTTGTAAGAACCTGTAGCAGTATCCAGAAAGCAGTGCTGTATCCGGAACCCGAGAGAACCACAAACCAGACCGTTGTGAGCAGAACCGGTGCTTGACAGACCCAGAGAGCAGAGCTGACCCAGATAGCCGGGACTTCAGAACCACCCGCCGGAAGTCCCGTCCAACCAGACCGTGACGAGGCCTATTTCAAATTGATATTGTGAGTACCTAGCAGAACTGTGCAGAACCAATCTCTTAGTTAAAATAATCTAATCCAAACTATTTTAACCTAATTAGAACAGCCTCCTAGAAATCGTGTCATCTGTCATTTTTAAAGTTGCACAACTGTCACCTGTCAATTCTGCAGCTGCAAGCTGTCACCTGTCATTTTGAGTTTTACTTTAAATCCGAAAATCTACCTTTATTAAATCAACCGTATCTCCGGAACCGTTTGTGCTAGGAACGAGATTTAACTTTCATCCGAAAGCTTAGAATCTTGGCTTTCCAACGAACCTAGAACCGACTTAATCCCTATACTTTTTCCGTAACCGTGAGACACGCACTCGCAAAATTTACCGCAATTTGCGATTTGGCTCAATTTCTCCGCTTGTCAAAATAGCAGCTCCATTCTTTCTTTTGTTAAAATCCGTTTGAAACTTGGTAATAACTCATAGAGCATTGCTAAAGTGAGCCTGAACTAATATCAACACGCGTCTCCCACTCACCCTGAATCTCTAGAGGGAATTAAAATCAGTTGGCACATTTCCCATCCATTGCCATCACATTTAAAAAGCATTTTGGGCCTGTGTTTCAAACTCCTACCTGTTTCCTCTAAGCTTGCTGGGGGGGAACTGAATTTCGTGTTGTATTTGATTGCATTCCTGAGAACTGTGTGCTCCTCTTTCCATCTCCTTCCATTTCTTACATTGCATAGGGGTGGGGGGTGAATTGCCAGAGAAAAAGTGATTATCTTATCTTTTGCTATAATCATATCAAGTATTTCTGTACTGCATTTTATTCCTCATTGCGTTTCCTTGAAACCATGAAGCATTTTCAGCTACCTCATCCTCTATACTACTCCTAAGTAATCAAGTGTACCACTGTAACATTACCCATTGTGGATCCACATCATATGTCTCAGTGTACTATCAGATATTAATATATTATAAAAGTGTGATAGATATATATTGTTGAATTGTCCAAATAAACCTTTTAATTTGCAAAACAAACCTACTTCTTGGCTCAGTAGAGTCAGGGGGATTCTAAGAGGGGGGTGTTATACAAGGGTTGTCATCCAGAGTACTGAACTGGATATAAAAATACATCAATAAGGGTTTTCCTCAGTATCCCAGACTAGGCATTGACTTAGCTGTAGTGTTGATTGAATATCTCTTACAAAAGTGGGGGCTTGTCCGGGATATTCTGGGTTAGATTTACCACTTGTGCAGATTAATACAGTGTGCCAACTGACCAGATACACATATCCGGTTAGATCACCACGCTGTTTTACACTGTGAAAGCATCCCTCAAAGGAATGCTCTAAGGAAACGGTCTGTTTTGCAAAATAAAATACAAACTTCTGTAAGTCAGGAAGGAACTCAAATTCCAGAATGACGACCTTGGTAGATATGAAAATAGCCAGAGAGCACTTCTTACATAAGCTATTTGTGAGAGGTGAGTGGATTCATCAGGACCAAACGGTCTGGTTCCAGGCAATCGCGCAACAGGTCACTGAAACAGGGTCAGATACATGGAGAGCTCAGGGTCCATTACATGTGGCCCTGAGTGAATTATATATGGCTTCTAAGGCCAAAGATGAACACAATAAGATTGCCAGGATAGCGGCATATTTGTATCTATATATGGGAGCCATGCAGGACAAATGTGCTGAAGGCCAAGATCTGGCAAATAGGCAACAGATGGTGTTAGAAAAGGACCAATCTGACCTGGTCTCTTCTGAGCAGAGGCTGCACGGGAGCCAGGAGTCAGAAAATGGCAGCAGACAGTACATCACTAAAATAAAGGAGGATATGGATAGGCTGCAACAGGAAAAGGCTGACCAGTATACCAGATTTCTGGCCTTGCAGAAGGAGTACCAAGAAGGTTTGGACTCCCTTCTGCAGAGCCAGAAAAAGCTGGAGCAACAACTGGACTTCAACAAGGCATGCACAGAGCAGGTAGCCACCCTGCAAATTCGATTAGACAGAGCGAAAGAGGAAAACAATAAATTGATTCTGAAAGACCTGGATATCCAGGCAGAGTTTGATCAGGAGCGCCAGAAAGCTGGTGCCTTCCAAAGGCAAAGGGATGACCTGGCGGCACAGATGCAGGCTCTTAGTCAGGAAAGGGATACCTTAGGCCAGGAAGTCTGCCACTTAAAAAGGAAAATGGAAGAAAATCACCTGGCCCTCTAGGGGCTGGGTGACCTCCAAAAAGAGCATCAGGGCTTGCTAGATCACACCGGGAGGGTGGAGGAGGCTCTGGCAAGAAAGGAGCAGGCCAGTAGGTATGGGACTGAGGAGGTAACCCTCCTGCAGCAGAGACTGGCCCAGTACTCCAGGACCAATCAGGAAATGCAGAGAGAGAATGAGGCTCTCTGCCAGCACAATGATAGGCTCCAACAACAGGTAGCGATGCAGGAGAGACTGATAGAGTCTAGTAAGGCCTTAACTGAGGAACTGAAGGCGCAGGCTCTTGCATTGCAACAGGGAGCAGGGGCTGATAGAGACAAGGTTCGCTGGGAAAGGGAAACGCCTGAGCATAACCTCAGGAGCCCTGGTACCAGAGGCCTTCATCTCTCCCAGTCCCTGGACTCTGCCACCCCCATGTCCCCTCGCGCACATGAGCCCAGGGCCACGGGGATGGCAGATTACTATCCAGCTAGAAGTATGGGGCTCTTTGGCCAGTACCTCCCAGGAATGGATGGGCGGGCATCCGGGTATGGGCACCCAAGCACAGTGCAATTTAGTGGGGAACCCCAGGAGAGTAGGCCCATTAAGGGCATCCTGAAAACCTCTGCCCAGTTAGGCCAGTGGGGGGGGTACCCATCAAATCCTGGCAGCAAGGAGGGGTCTGAAGACTCCTCTGAGCATTACAGGACACAGGAGACCAGGTCCCCACATTCTGCCAGCCATTCCCAGGCTTGCAGAATCCGGGAAATCCTGGAAGATCAGACGGGCACCTCTGGGAGTAGTGCTTCTGAGTCAGAGGATGAATGGACCAGGGTTACCCGAACCAAAAAGGCCAATAAGGAAAAAAGGGCCTTGCTTAAGGACTCATTGAAACAAATAAAGGCAATCAGGAGTGTCATCACTCCTTATCATAAGAACGCCAAGTATTCCGTTTGGGAACACTTGGAGCTCTATGAGCAAATGATGGAGACTTTCCATTTGAAGGACAGCAGTAGCTGCATCCAGTACGTCAAATGGACATTCTCCCCAGAATACTCCAGTTTCTTTGCGGGGCTCTAAGGCGGCCATCTTGAAACATTTTTCTGTTCACAGAAATCCTCAAGAGGCTCACAAGGCAGCCTACAATTTGCAATGTGGGGAGGATCAGGCCCCACAAGAGTGTGTGCAAGAATTAAAGCGTGCTTTTGCACAGACCACCAGAAGGGTGCGCACGGATAGCAGAGAATTTATCAATACGTTTTTCCATGCCTTACCCAAATACATAATGACCCAGCTCGTGAGAGATTTTCATGAGAAAAGATCTTTAGACTGGGTCATTGAACAGGCTACCCGGATCTATGAGGTGCAGAAACCGGTAGATAGCAAAAGTAATGCCCAGAAAAACCCCAAAGCCAACAGCACCCCTGCTGCTGCCAAGGTGGCAGAGGTAAAGGTTGCCCCCGTTTTAGATTTGGAGATGGGGGGCCTAAAAACCTGCCTGCACCAAATAATTCACAGCCCAGCAGGCCCTCGGGCCAGTCACAGACAGGAAGTCGAGGAGGTAGTCCCACAAATGGGGTCCCCCGCTCCCCTGACTATGCAAGTCCCTGCTACAAGGGAAACCGACCAATCCTGGGTTATGTGTGGACTCCTCCAGCCCAAGGGGGGGATCCAGCCAAGCACCTAACCCAGGGAACTTCCCTCCCAACTTCCCACAGGAGGGCAGAAATTCTCCAAATCCTGGGCAGGACTTTTTCCCCAGGTATCCGCCCAACTTCCAGCCCCAAAATCATCCATCCTTCTTTCCCCAATTCCCTGAGCCCAGACAACCTAATCCGGGAGAGGGGAGGCCAAGGGTAGAGGGGTACCAAAATCTTCCCAACCAGGGGCACTACCAGAGAAGGGATAGCTACCCTTCCGGGGATCAGCCCAGGGGAGAAAATAGAGCCCCGTATCAGCCTGAGCGGGTTTCACAACTTGAGCACCAGGTCCAAAATATGGCACGGGATCTGGGTCACATACTGAGGGCTCAACAGAACCCTCAGATGAGCATGCCACCACAGAATGGCCCAAACTCTGGACCTGGTGCTCCAGAACAATGATGGGGGCAACACCCCGATAACCCACCGGTTCCCAGGGAGGAGGCACGAGGGGAAGGTGGTGTAAAGCCTTGGAGGAAGCTTCCTTCCCAACTTGTAAACAGCCCCTGGAAAACCAGGAACCGGAAACAAAATCTCCTGCCCCTGAAAGCCTGCCTCCCAAGGAGCAGAGGGGGGGTAGGAAAAACAAAGGACCCAAACAGGCCCAGTTTGTGGAGGAGGTACAGATCTTCCAAGTTGAGGGAGAGGGATCCTCAGAGGATCCTGGGGAAAGGATCTTCTCCTTTAGAGATGGGGGAACTCCTCCCAAGGAAAAATGGGGCACCAAGGGATGCCAATTCAGACTGGGGAGATATGGAGACTGAGCTACCGCCGCCCATCATCTCATCCCAGAACCCACAATACCGAAATCCCCTGGTTCAAACCCATCCTGGTGACTGCCTCCAAAAAGGGGGGGGCGGCCCAGAACCCGAACCAGGGGAACCCACAATGGCTCTGATCTCCAGTTGCCAACTTTTTCTTTCAGATTCCCCAGGCTCTCCACAGAATTCTGCCCAAATCTCTTCGCTAGCAATGTCCAAAACCAGAAAGTTAGCCCACCAGTTGTCCAAAAATGTACATTATCTGTGCCCCCTTGAGGAGAAGGAGGGAAGATACTATGCCCCGGTACAAGTACAGGGGCAGGGTACAATTTTGGCACTGGTGGACACTGGATACCAAGCTACCCTTCTGTCCAAAAGGGCCTTTGAGGAACTAAATGCAGGAAGGGGGGAGAATTACTGTATTCCTCTCACCTCTCTTCCTGGACAACTGCAGAACTTTGACGGGAAGAAAATTCCTGTCGAGGGGACTGCAGATTTGGACATCAGATTTGGGTGACACAAGGTGAAACACCCGGTCATAGTAGTGACTCCAGAGGCCACCCCTTGTTTACTAGGGAATGACCTCCTGAGAAGGTTGTCACCCCTAATAGATTGCGTAAACAAGGTCCTCTGGACCCAGACTAGCCGACCAATAAAATTAAAACAGAGTGTCAACCATGTTAGTTTAAATGGCACCTGCCACATGGTTGAACACAAATCTGACCAAGTAGAATTTCACTTCCAGAACAACCAAATTCCAGATGTGACAGTAATAGCAGTAAGACAACAGACTGGTGATGGGGGGTCCTCTCTATTTCTGAAAATCAACCTTCCTTCCAGTTTAAGGTGGTATTCCACACTGGAAGGAAACACTCTGAAATTCTTTACCAATCCACAATCAGACACTCCCACTCCTATAGTCCAGAAAGATGTGAAATCAGCTCAGAGCCTGGCTGATATTCAGCAAATTGGAGAGCAGTTGTTCATCCCTGTTCAGTTAAATGAGGGGAAGGACTCTGTTCTCGCCCGAGTGTGTGTGAACAACGGTAATAGCTTCATCAGCGAAGCCATGTTTCGCCAACTCCCAAAAGATCCAGCCATTCCCACATTCAAACTGATAGACAAATGGGAAATGGACCTGGAAGCACCCAATTCAAAACATCTCCTGCCAAGCAGGTGTATGCTCAAAATCTCCATTAGCAACAAGAGCATAGTCCATAATTGTTGGGTCGTGCGAGACGTCACTGCCGCCTATTACTTAGGCAGTGACATTCTCAATCGCTTTGCCATTAGTTTGGACCTAATAAACTTCAAAGCTTGGATCCGATTAGCGGATAATCCCATGGGCTTTGATGATCCAGAAAAAGCATTTAGGTCAGCTCAATTGCTACCTTATGCAGTTGAAATTCAGATCAAAGAGGAAGTCACCATCCCAGAAAGGACCCGACAATTCTCCCTGGAAGTGAAAGTTAAAAGAGGACAAAAATTGAAAAACCCTGATGCTTATATTTATCGAAATGCTCCTCTTCAACAGCAAGGATTAGGGGTACACCCAACACCATTAGTCAACATAGAACATGACACCATTCCAATAGAGGTGGATAACAGTGACTTAAAGAGTATTACTCTAGCCGCAGGCACCATTATTGGAATGGTGGTTGATGACCGACATTTCTCCATTGATTTAGGAAATGAACTGTTAGGACCGATCTCCAAGGACTGTTTTGACAGTGACAGTGAGGACAATACAACACCAGACAGGATTTTCACCCAACATGGGGGGAACTTCCTGGTGTACACTTCTTGCCCTTATGGTAAGGAAGATGTGACTTGTGACTTCAGGAGGGATGAGGTGATCTTCCAGGTCCATGAGGGCTGCCTTTCCCACCTGAAACCTCCAGTCCAAATCAGCACTCTGACCAGGGACTTCTCCACCCAGCTGGAGGAGGCCGCTGAGATAGCCAAACCAGAAGTCTTTCACAGCTTCAGGCAGATGGTGGAAGAGAGAGTCAATCTAGCTGATGCCTGTGTGACTCTTTAACAGAAGCGAAAGTTGAAACAAGTTTTCTTGGATTTCCAAGATCTCTTTGCGGTAGACTCATATGACTATGGTCGCACCGACATCCACACCACAACAATTCCCACGGACCCTGGAATGACTCCAGTGTTTGTGAAGCAATATCGTTTGCCTCTCGCATCCATGGAGTCCCTTACTGAAATAATTAAGAACCTTGAGTCCCGGGAATAATCCGTCCAGTACACAGCACCTTCAATAATCCGGTGCTGGGAATATTGAAGCCAAACGGCCAGTGGAGACTCTGCGCCGACCTTAGGGAGCTCAACAAACGGGTCCATACTTCCCGATGGCCTCTGCCCTACATTGACCAAGGGCTGGCCCAGATTCAAGGGTCACAAGTATTCACTGCAATAGACCTGACCAATGGATACTGGACCATGCCTGTCAGTAGGGAGGACCAATACAAACTGGCTTTTACCTTTGGGGGCCAGCAGTACACCTGGACCCGTACTCCCTTCGGATACCTCAACTCCGGCAATGAATTCAACATTTTCTTACATAAGGCCATGCCCAACCTGGGTGCGAGGGGTAACCTGGCTTATGTAGATGATGTCCTCATCAAAAGTTCATCTGTGGAGGAACACATAGCGGAGATCCGTTATGTTCTGACACAGTTGAGGGCCGCCGGAGCAAAACTTTCCTTTCAGAAAGCACAGTGGTGTAGAACCCGTGTTAATTTCTTAGGGCATGAGATTACTCCTCATGGTCTCTGTCCCCAAGAAAAGAAAGTGGAAGCACTCCAGAAACTGAAGGATCCCACAACTCTGCGGGAACTAAGGAGCCTCCTTGGACTGACTAATTACAGCAGAAAGTTCACTGAGGGCTACGCAGAGATCACTAGACCCCTGATTCATCTCCTGAAGGGGGGGGTCAAGTGGGAATGGGGTCCAGAACAATCTGAGGCAGTAAGACAACTCAAAAGAAGCCTCTCACAAGCACCTTGCCTAGCTTACCGAGTCAGATACAAGGAGTTCTTCCTGGAGACAGGGTTCTCTAATACGTGCTTGACGGCAGTATTATACCAAAAGCATGACAAGGTCAATAAAGTAATCTCCTATGCGAGCAAAACTTTATCCTCTGTGGAGGAAAAATTCAACGATTGTGAGAAGGCACTGCTGGCAACGGTGTGGGCATTGCAGAATTACCGCCCGTTTATCCAGGGAGAACACATAGTGGAGACTCCACACCAGCCTCTGAAATATCTCCAAAGTGACAGAATCCGGACCGGAAATGTGAGTAATTCCCGAATTACTTCCTGGATTCTGTCAATGCAAGGCTTTGCTGTGGAGGTCAGATATGGCCAAAACAAGAAGAGTCCCCTCGCGCAAGGTCTGGCTGACTTGCATGATTGTGCCAGAGAAAACTGTCTCGAGGACGAAAGTCTAAAAATCAAGGACAACATGGAGACATACCTTAATTCCCCACACAAAGTCTTTGAAGAAGACAAGTGTGAGGGAATGCCCACTGTCTATGTGGATGGATGCTCGTACCATGTTGACAACAACGGGGAGATAGAACTGGTGGCCGGCGTAGGGAATGCCTGGGTGAAGGAGTTTCCAGAACCCTCCGCTGGATAAAAAATTGGCCCCGAAGTAGTCAGGTGGCAGAATTGATGGCTGTGCATCAGGCCATCCTCACTGCTGTCCAACATCAACTCCACAAACTGGTCATAATCACAGATTCGGATTATGTACGGAACGGGTTCGTGGAGCACCTGGTAAATGTCATGATGCCTACCTCCAAGGAGCCAGGTCCGACCCAGCAACCCCAGAGGCAGGCATCATTTCCCCCAGGGAAGTGCCAGCGGGCCCAAGCTGGGGCCCTTTGGACACAGTCCTGGCGCCTTAGGCGCCAGGCTCATGTTGGACCCCTGTCCTGGCGCCTTAGGCGCCAGGCTCATAAAGCTAGACATGTGTTCAAGTGTTTTAAGGTGCACTTACCTGATGCAGACCATGCTGCTACATCCAGGCCCTCTTGAGGCCTGAATGGAACTACTTTACCTGTGGACCTACTTTCCCCTGGGTGTGGTCGGGGAAGGATACATACCTGATCGGTGGAAGGATACATACCTGGAACTTCTTCCAAAGCTATTTAAACCACACCCGATCAGCAACTCACGCTTCGCGTTGTTCTGCTCCTCGCAGCTGGACGCTCACCGTGTCAGCTCCTGCATCTGGACTTCAGCCACGCCTGTCAGCATCCTGGGTCACCTGCTAAGAGAGAATTTGAGAGAAAGAAGACCTTACCTGCTAAAGCTGCATCACGGAGACTTCACACCGATGATCCTGAAAGGGAAGACATCATTTTAAAAGCATTTCGCTTCGATCGCTGCAGCGCTGCATTTCACTCACCTTTCCTGGGCACCTCCATCTTCAGCAGCGATCATCCGGATCCGCAGCCACTTCCCAGAGCCTAGAGAGAAAAAGACAAGAACACAAGGTGAGAGAAGGAAGGGAATAGGAAAAGCTCAGTTTCCTTCTAAGACTTACCTGTTGGGTCATTCCCATTTCATTTCGGTTCCTGCCGCTTCCTGGCATTCCGGACCCCGGCCCCTATGGGGAAAAAAGACAAAGACATTCAATGAGCGAATGCAAAGACATTACCCGAACGCTCATCCAGAACTTACCTGTCATTTACTGGAACTGCATGTTTCACTTCGGGTCGGCGCCATATCTCCGGCATTCCGAACCCCGGCCCCTAAGGGGAAAAAAGACATAAGCGATTAGCGCTTGCTGCAATAAGACAATGAACATTATTATAATGCTTGAACTTTTGAACATGCTACAGAACTCTTACAGCGCCTTACCTGAATAGTCAAGCTTATTTGAACTCCCATCAAACCTCAATCCAGTGAAGTAACTGGGTTTCAACGCGCCCCTGCATCAGAAGCAGGATGGAGAACTCATCCTTCCAGACCCTAAGGTGAGACTTCACGGGGAATCGAGGAAGGGTATCGTGGAGGGCTGGAAGGGAGTGGGAGGCTTGAGCATTATTCCGTCAGTAGGTAATACTCCCTTTTCACGCACAGGGGAATATTCCTGCGAGCCAGTGAGTCCATCTTCAGAGTCCTGCGCTTCACCATAGAAGAAGCATCAGCACTCGAAGCCAGACCTGCGCCTCCGTGGGAATCAGGTGAGCGTGACAGAACGCGAAGCCTACCCATAATTTCCTTCCCGGGCGCTATGGAGACTTCCGAGACAGATCAGCTGGCCCAGCTTTTGGGGGAATTACGGGCAGAAGTGCACTCAGCCCGCCAGGAGACTAACGCTCTCAAAAGACAACTGATCCTATCTAAGGAAAGAACAGATGACCTGGCCAAAAGGTTATTGCAGGCCCAGGCAGGGCACACTCCTTTACCTAATTCCGGAGATACTTCCACATCAATGGGTTTGAATAACCAGGTACAAATCAATCTACCTGGACACATGCCTTTGGCCCCGCCTGAACGTTTTGCGGGGGATCCCAAGAAATATGCTGTCTTTATGAACCAATGTCGTTTACACTTTCTATGCAGACCCGGGGCCTTCCCTAACGACCAGACTAAGGTAGCCTTTATACTATCTTACCTCAGTGGCAGTGCTGCCGATTGGTCTATTCCATTGGTAAATCAGGATGATCCCATTCTCCAGAATTTTCAGGGTTTCCAGGCCAGCATGGAAAGATTGTTTGCTCGACACTCTCAAGGACAGGCCCTTGATAACGAACTGCTATCCTTATGACAAGGTAATCAGGATCTTCTGTCCTACGTTGCCACCTTTAATAGACTGGTTGTAGAAACTGGATGGCCAGAAAACAAAAGGATCACATTGTTTCATCGAGGCCTGCGCGGAGAGCTTAAGGATGTTCTAGCTCAGATAGTAGATCCACCCCAGGTCTGCGCAGACTACATAGACTTGGTGGTTCAACTTGATCACAGACTTCAAAATAGAAAAGCAGATCGGTTCAAGTACGAAACCCGAGTACCGATCAAAACCCACGCTAACTCCAAGAGTACCGACGTATCCGAACCTATGCAAATCGGTGGTGTTAAAGGACCATTAACACAGAAGGAACGAGAGAGAAGGCGGCAAATGCAACTTTGCCTGTATTGCGGGACTTCCGGTCACTTTCTTCGAAATTGTCCGGTTAAACCACCGAAGAAGGTGGTTGGAGCCACTGATAACGATTTATTGACACCTGATTCGGGAAACGACCTAGCCCGACAAGCGTAGGGGTCCGCTTGCCGAGCTTGAAAACAAACTCTTTGACCTCGCATTTTGTCATGCCAATGGTGCTAGTGGACCCAAAACAGCCTCAGCTGTTGCATGCTATAAAAGCATACATCGACAGTGGAGCTATTGGAAATTACATAGACCTTGAATTGGCTTCCAGGATTAAACTCCCTCTCTGCCCGAAAGTAACCCAAGATGTCATTACTACAGTAGATGGAACCGAAATTGCCTCAGGGCCTGTAACGCATTCCACTGTTGAAATGACACTGGTGGGTCAGGATGGACATCGGGAAGCAATCGTGTTTGATGTGATCAAGGCCCCACAATTTCAAGTAATTCTTGGAATTCCTTGGTTAGAAACACATAATCCCAGAATCGACTGGCGAGCAAAGAAGATAAGTTTTCCTGATTGTGAACCAACTTGTTACCCAAGAAATCCAGTTATGGGTCTAGCCTCAGCAACTTCCACCCCTGTACAGCTACCGTCTGAATACCAAGAATTCCAAGACGTTTTTCAGAAGGAACAGGCTAACACGTTACCTCCCCATCGGTCTTACGATTGCCAAATCGATCTGGTACCCAATGCTCAACTACCTTGTAGTAGGATTTATGCTCTTACGGAACCTGAGAACCTACATTTGCGTCAGTATTTAGATCAGTACCTAGCCAATGGTTTTATTCGCCCGTCCAAGTCTCCTGTCTCCTCAGCTCTGTTCTTCGTGCCGAAAAAAGAGGGCGACCTTAGAACATGTATAGACTATTGCGCCCTAAATCAAATAACGATTAAGAATCGTTATCCTCTGCCCCTGATCCCTGAGCTTATTGACCAGGTGAAAGACGCTTGTGTGTACACCAAGTTAGATCTCCGAGGAGCTTATCACCTAGTGCGTATAAAAGAAGGCGACGAGTGGAAGACTGCTTTCCGCACCAAATTTGGGCTCTTCGAATATCAGGTGATGCCCTTCAGTTTGTGCAATGCACCTGCCGCCTTTCAGTACTTTATGAATGATGTTCTTCGGGAACTTATCGACGTCTGTGTCATTGTTTATATTGACAACATCCTGGTGTACTCCTCTTCAGAATCCGATCACAGAAAACATGTTAGGGCAGTTCTTGAGAAATTGCTCCAGCACAGACTACTGCAAAGCTCGAAAAATGCTTTTTTCATACCACAGAAGTGGAGTTTCTCGGATTTATCCTGACACCTCAAGGAGTCCGAATGGACTCGCGAAAGGTGGACGCCATCCTCAAATGGCCATCTCCTAGCTCGGTGAAGGGAGTTCAGAGCATGCTCGGCTTCGCCAATTTCTATCGAAGATTCATCCCGGAATTTTCCCGAACAGTCCAACCCATCACAGCTCTCCTAAAGAAAAACAAACGCTTTGAATGGACTCTTGAGGCCGAACAAGCCTTTCAGGACCTGAAAACCAAATTCACCTCTGCACCTATATTGAAGCACCCGCACCCAGATCTCCCTTACATTGTGGAAACCGACGCATCCAGTTTGGCCATGGGAGCTGTCCTGTCGCAAAGAGACCCAGAAACTAACCAACTACACCCTGTGGCCTTTTGGTCCAGGAAATGTTCTCCTCCTGAAATCAACTACGCAATTACCGACAAAGAGTTACTGGCTATTAAATCTGCTTTCAAGGCTTGGCGTCACTACCTTCTCGGGGCAAGACACACCATCACCGTAATTACGGACCACAGAAATTTACAGTATTTAAAGACGGCCAAGGCTCAATCTTCACGACAACTCAGATGGGCTCTATTCTTTGCGGAATTTGATTTTGTAATTACCTATCGCTCTGGCTGCAAGAATGGTAAAGCGGACGCCTTATCCCGGATTGGCATGGAAGAACCCAATTCGAGTTTAGAACCTGTGCCAGTCATACCAGAACAAAGAATCTTAGGCCTAACTTCATTGCAAACTATTGAGGACATCCAAACGCAAGTAAAACAACTTCTAGACTCTTCAGCCTTACTGGAATGGAGTCAAAAGGGTCCTCATTACACCGTTAAGGATGACTTACCCTACTTCCAGGAGCGGTTGTTTCTGCCTAGTAAAGAATTGCAAGAACTTGTTATTGCCCATCATCATGAATCATTAATGGAAGGACACCCTGGTATCGCTAAAACGGAGGAAAAAATCAAACGCCACTTCTGGTGGCCTTCTTGGAGAAAAGACATAAAGTCTTTTGTTTTGTCTTGCGGAATTTGCGCCCAAAACAAGGGTCAAAAGAAAAGGCCAGCCGGCCTACTTCAACCCTTGGATATTCCACCGGCACCATGGCACACCTTGTCAATGGACTTTATAACTGACCTGCCTCCTTGTGCTGGTTACAACACTATCCTTGTAATTGTGGATCTATTCTCCAAAATGGCCCACTTTATCCCTTTAAAGGGTTTGCCTTCAGCTTCCACCTTGGCCAAGGAATTTCTGGAGAATATAGTTCGCATACATGGTTTCCCTTCCATATTAGTCTCGGATCGTGAAAGTCAATTTATCTCCCATTTTTGGAAGAAGTGTTGCCAACTAGCACAAATAGATGTGCGGCTATCCACCAGCCACCACCCCGAGATCGACGGACAAATCGAGAGAACCAATCAGACTCTCGAGCAATATCTTCGGTGCATGTTACACCAATCCGAGTTAAATTGGAAAGACATCCTTTGGATCGCAGAATATGCATACAACAATTCAGTGCATTCTGGAACCGGACAAACTCCTTTTTATACTTTGTATGGTCACCATCCTCGGACCTCTGATCTAGATCCACCTCTGACCCTGGAAATGCCCGCAGTAAATCATCTGCATTCCACAATAACCCAAGCCTTCAAAGAAGCTGCAACTCATTTACAGCAAGCCAAAAAAAAGTATAAAGAAAACACTGATTTGCACCGAAGTAAAACTCCTCCTTACCAAGTAGGAGATCAGGTATGGCTAGCAACGAAACATTTACCCCTAAAGGGCCCACGAACTTTCAATCCCAGATTCATAGGACCTTATCCCATCAAGGCTACAATCAATCCCGTGGCCTTTAAACTGGATTTACCGTCTAACATGCGTATTCATCCAGTTTTTCATGCATCACTTTTGAAGCCAGTACAACCAGGGACCCGACTGTCCAAGCCTCCAGACCCAGTTCAAATTGAAGGGGAATTAGAATTCGAAGTTAAAGAAATTTTAGACTCCAAGGTGTTAAAGTCCAAACTCTTCTATCTTGTTGACTGGAAGGGATATGGACCTCAGGAGAGATCGTGGGAGCCTAGTAACCATGTTCACGCACCTCGATTAATACAAAGGTTCCACCGGAGATTTCCGAACAAGCCAAAACCCCCGGAGGGAACAACCTTGGGAGGGGCCTTGAGGGGGGGGTACTGTCATGATGCCTACCTCCAAGGAGCCAGGTCCGACCCAGCAACCCCAGAGGCAGGCATCATTTCCCCCAGGGAAGTGCCAGCGGGCCCAAGCTGGGGCCCTTTGGACACAGTCCTGGCGCCTTAGGCGCCAGGCTCATGTTGGACCCCTGTCCTGGCGCCTTAGGCACCAGGCTCATAAAGCTAGACATGTGTTCAAGTGTTTTAAGGTGCACTTACCTGATGCAGACCATGCTGCTACATCCAGGCCCTCTTGAGGCCTGAATGGAACTACTTTACCTGTGGACCTACTTTCCCCTGGGTGTGGTCGGGGAAGGATACATACCTGATCGGTGGAAGGATACATACCTGGAACTTCTACCAAAGCTATTTAAACCACGCCCGATCAGCAACTCACGCTTCGCGTTGTTCTGCTCCTCGCAGCTGGACGCTCACAGTGTCAGCTCCTGCATCTGGACTTCAGCCACGCCTGTCAGCATCCTGGGTCACCTGCTAAGAGAGAATTGGAGAGAAAGAAGACCTTACCTGCTAAAGCTGCATCACGGAGACTTCACACCGACGATCCTGAAAGGGAAGACATCATTTTAAAAGCATTTCGCTTCGATCGCTGCAGCGCTGCATTTCACTCACCTTTCCTGGGCACCTCCATCTTCAGCAGCGATCATCCGGATCCGCAGCCACTTCCCAGAGCCTAGAGAGAAAAAGACAAGAACACAAGGTGAGAGAAGGAAGGGAATAGGAAAAGCTCAGTTTCCTTCTAAGACTTACCTGTTGGGTCATTCCCATTTCTTTTTGGGTCCTGCCGCTTCCTGGCATTCCGGACCCCGGCCCCTATGGGGAAAAAAGACAAAGACATTGAATGAGCGAATGCAAAGACATTACCCGAACGCTCATCCAGAACTTACCTGTCATTTACTGGAACTGCACGTTTCACTTCTGGTCGGCGCCATATCTCCGGCATTCCGAACCCCGGCCCCTAAGGGGAAAAAAGACATAAGCGATTAGCGCTTGCTGCAATAAGACAATGAACATTATTATAAGGCTTGAACTTTTGAACTTGCTACAGAACTCTTACAGCGCCTTACCTGAATAGTCAAGCTTATTTGAACTCCCATCAAACCTCAATCCAGTGAAGTAACTGGGTTTCAACGCGCCCCTGCATCAGAAGCAGGATGGAGAACTCATCCTTCCAGACCCTAAGGTGAGACTTCACGGGGAATCGAGGAAGGGTATCGTGGAGGGCTGGAAGGGAGAGGGAGGCTTGAGCATTATTCCGTCAGTAGGTAATACTCCCTTTTCACGCACAGGGGAATATTCCTGCGAGCCAGTGAGTCCATTTTCAGAGTCCTGCGCTTCACCATAGAAGAAGCATCAGCACTCGAAGCCAGACCTGCGCCTCCGTGGGAATCAGGTGAGCGTGACAGTAAATTGGAAAACCAGAGGCATGTTATGTGCTAATAACAAACTCCTGAAACATGGGAAGTTAATCCAAAATATTGATGATCTGGTCACATCGAATGGGATGACCATCTACTGTAAAAAGATCAAGGGTCATTCCAAAATAGAGGGACAAGACAAAACTGGAAATGACTTAGCTGATCAGTTGGCCAAAACCGGGGCCATCCAAGGGGATCTAATAGAAATAGAGTCCCTGTTGGGGGAAATCCAGGTCACTGCTATCACTAGGTCCCAGACGAATGCTCACAATGATCTTTCAACTGCACAATGGAGTAAGGAGACCCCTGATGCTGATTTGATTACAGCTCAGAAGGGGGATCCAAAAATTGGTAAGTTTTACCAACACATTGAGGACCCTGAGAACTTTCCCCTGACGGATACCGATTACATTGGGAAGGAGGACTTTAGAGTGTTGATGAAATGTCCAAAGATATTCCGAATCCAAGACGGTTTGTTGGTAAGGAAATCCCAAGCTGGCCATGATCAGTGGGTGGTTCCTACCTCATTCCGAAGCCTGATGTTAAGTCACGCCCATGATGCGGCCACCGCCGGTCATAGGGGGTTCCACACAACACTGGAAATCTTAAGAGAGGTTGCATACTGGCCACACATGGGGCAAGACCTTGACCAATACTTGAAGGGGTGTCTTGTGTGTGCACAATTTCAGCCATCATCCCTCACACACCGTGCGCCTCTCCAAAAGAGGGGGATAACACTGCCATGGTCAGATTTGCAAATCGACTTTGTAGGCCCTGTAATCCGCTCGTCTAGAGGAAACAAGTACATGTTGACCGTTACATGCTTGTTTACCAAGTGTGTGTAATGTCTCCCAGCCCCAAACTGCAAGGCAGAAACAGCAACTTCCCTGATGATTAACCACATCTTTTCCCGTTTTGGTCTACCTCAAAGGATTGAGTCAGGCAGGGGTAGCCACTTCACCAGTGAAGTAAAGACAAAGATGTTGGAGATACTGGGGGTTAAAAGGAAGCCACACATTGCTTACAGGCCAGCTTCTTCTGGAGCAGTAGAGAGATATAACCGAACCATTGTGAGCATCTTAAAAAAGTTTGTGGCAGATTCTGGGCCAAGTTGGGATATCCGATTACCTCTGGTCCTAATGGCCATCAGATCTACCCCATCATCTGCAACTAAAATGTCACCATTTGAGTTGATGACTGGATGCAAGATGGTGCTTCCCCAGCATTTGCTCTACAGGACTCAAGAGCAGACACTGATAAATGCCTCCACAACTCATGAGTATGTGGAGAATTTAAGGAAACACCTTCAGCATGCTTTTGCCTGTGCTCAGCGGAATCTAGAAAGATCAGCTGATAGCATGAAAACCCACTACGACCTGAAGACCACCAGGAAGGAATATACTGTGGGGGACTGGGTCTATCTATACAATTTCCAAAGGAACCGTTTGAAATTATAGACAAAATCTCCCCTGTGGCCTACAAGATCCGCATCCTCAAAGGCGGTTTGGCAGAGGGGGAAGACAAGTGGGTCCATATAAATCAGCTAAAGTGTTGCCATCCCAGACACACTCTGCAACAACTGGAGGAGTCCTCTGCAATACCAGAGGGGACCGCTCCAGAGTAATTCTATTCCAACCCTAAAATATCCCACATATAGTCTTTAAAATATTATGATTTGGAAAAAAAATGTCTTATAATTGAATCTTGTTTTGGTTAAAATAAGAACGCAAATGTTTTGACTATAAAATGTATATGCCACCCCACCATATCAATGGTGGGGAAGAAATGTCTAGGAATGTGTATTGCCGCTTTGCTTTATCATCCTAGGAGAAATGAAACCATGGAGACTGACCAAGGAGGACGACCGGGGACCGGGAGCAGAGACCCGAGGGGCCCAGGGTACCGCCCAATCCTCCCATCAGGACCAGCAAGGAGAACTGATTGATCGACTGGAGGGAGGAAAAGATGCTGAACTGTGCCATCTATGGAACTGGAAGAAGAGGAGGCGAACATCCCAGATCTTGCGAGTTCCATCAGTGAAAGGACAGAATGGCCATCGCAAGAGGGGGGGCTTTTGGGATGTTTTCACCCATGCATCCAAGCCCTACCATAAAACTGTGCAGTACTGGCATGGAAAACATCATGATGGCCAGAACTCTCCAGAGAGTGCACAGGGAAAACATGAAGAATAGGCTGCCACCCATTTTTGCCTATGTTGTGAGCACTGGAGGGCACTGCCTAAAACCACCATTGGGCTACACACACAGTAGCCTGAAACCATTGGGAATGGCAATGCTGATTGCCAAAAAGCAAATCAGAACTGTGGGAAATTCATTTTCTTAATCCCAAAAATGGTTGCATTACCGGTACTCACCACTATCAGAAAGCCGGCGTTTTAAAACAACCAGACTTTTGTGTAAAACTGAACAAATTAAACAAAACCAGACTAAGGAAAGGCTTGCTAAGAGGTGTATACAATGTAAAACTATATTCTGAAATGACTTTAAGGAAGTAATTATTTAATGTATAGGTAAAAATTGTCAGTTTGATTTCAATGTAGAAAACTGGGAACAAAAAGTGACATTTAGCTGAAACCTGGCTTAATGAAACTGAATTCTGCCTGACAACTACCCCCAACAGGAGTTGAAACTGGATCAACAGCTGTGTTCCCAGGCCTGGCTGCATCCTGCTGCCCCACAAAAAGGAGGTCACATGGCCCTGTTGATTGAAAGGGGAGTGGCAGCTGGGGACTACAGGGAGTTGAACAAAGGCTGTCCTGGACTCAGGCTAATGTTATATTGGGGGGGCCATAAAGTGGCTTCCTCTTAGGGGAAACTGGGAGGGGCAGTGCCTCTGCAAGCCAGCTGAGCTTGGGGGAAGTGGATAAACCAGTTATTCCACCATGTGATGTGGGAAGCCACACCCCTTTTTGACCAGGGCATAATTTAAAAAAAGATGGATAATTCATAGTACGGACTTGTCAGAATTATATAAGTAATATCATTATTCTTGTGATTTTTCTGTGCACGTTTTAAGAGGTGTTAGGACCCTGTGGTGTATTCTGGGGGGGTTGCTAGCAGAAAATAGGGTCTTACTCCAAATGTCTGCATGTTAAAAATCTGACACTTTATCATCTGTAACCCATATCCCTGGTGCACAATTGTGTAAAATCTGGAAAGGTTTAGAGGTCGTTATCTGGATGAAAAGGGGATAATTCTGTCATCAGTGGACACGACATCGTACAAAGACAGGGATCGGATGGTTTGGTGCTACAGAAAATATGTTAACTGGACCTATAATATTAGAAAAATGGTACATAGATAAATATGTATTTGGGTCAGAAATAGATTTGTGTGCAAATTGACCAGGGGAGGATCCTCTGACCCATAAACAGACCTCATCATGATGACAATCCATTTCCTTCCCCCAATCATGGGAGAGGGGAGAATTGGGCCAATGACAAGTAGAGAGGGGCAGGCTTAGCTAGGCCCAGGCACACACCCATTTTCAAAACACATAAAAAGAGACTGCTGGGACAGGTAGAGAGATTCAATACCATTTGCTGCGGAGCATGCTGACCGACGACTTCACATCCAGAGATCCAGACTTCAAATCCATCAATCTCCAGAACCTGTAGCAGAAATTAACTCCAGAATTTGTAGCAGAGAGGCCTGAATCCACCAGCTGAATCCTCTTCAGCAGGCCTCAAAACCAACCAAACTATTCAACAGCCGGGCGAGCTGTTTGAATTTTTCCCAAGAATTTTTGCAAGAACCTGTAGCAGTATCCAGAAAGCAGTGCTGTATCCGGAACCCGAGAGAACCACAAACCAGACCGTTGTGAACAGAACCGGTGCTTGACAGACCCAGAGAGCAGAGCTGACCCAGATAGCCGGGACTTCAGAACCACCCGCCGGAAGTCCCGTCCAACCAGACTGTGACGAGGCCTATTTCAAATTGATATTGTGAGTACCTAGCAGAACTGTGCAGAACCAATCTCTTAGTTAAAATAATCTAATCCAAACTATTTTAACCTAATTAGAACAGCCTCCTAGAAATCGTGTCATCTGTCATTTTTAAAGCTGCACAACTGTCACCTGTCAATTCTGCAGCTGCAAGCTGTCACCTGTCATTTTGAGTTTTACTTTAAATCCGAAAATCTACCTTTATTAAATCATCCGTATCTCCGGAACCGTTTGTGCTAGGAACGAGATTTAACTTTCATCTGAAAGCTTAGAATCTAGGCTTTTCAACGAACGAATATTTTTTCCGTAATCACGAGACACGCACTCGCATAATTTACCGTGATTTGCGATTTGGCTCAATTTCTCCACTTGTCAAAATAGCAGCTCCATTCTTTCTTTTGTTAAAATCCGTTTGCAACTTGGTAATAACTCATAGAGCATTGCTAAAGTGAGCCTGAACTAATACCAACACGCGTCTCCCTCTCACCCTGAATCTCTAGAGGGAATTAAAATCAGTTGGCACATTTTCCCATCCGTTGCCATCACATTTAAAAAGCATTTTGGGCCTGTGTTTCAAACTCCTACCTGTTTCCTCTAAGCTTGCTGGGGGGGAACTGAATTTCGTATTGTATTTGATTGCATTCCTGAGAACTGTGTGCTCCTCTTTCCATCTCCTTCCATTTCTTACATTGCATAGGGGAGGGGGGTGAATTGCCAGAGAAAAAGTGATTATCTTATCTTTTGCTAAAATCATATCAAGTATTTCTGTACTGCATTTTATTCCTCATTGCGTTTCCTTGAAACCATAAAGCATTTTCAGCTACCTCATCCTCTATACTACTCCTAAGTAATCAAGTGTACCACTGTAACATTACCCATTGTGGATCCACATCATATGTCTCAGTGTGCTATCAGATATTAATATATTATAAAAGTGTGATAGATATATATTGTTGAATTGTCCAAATGAACCTTTTAATTTGCAAAACAAACCTACTTCTTGGCTCAGTGGGGTCAGGGGGATTCTAAGAGGGGGGTGTTATACAAGGGTTGTCATCCAGAGTACTGAACTGGATATAAAAATACATCAATACGGGTTTTCCTCAGCATCCCAGACTAGGCATTGACTTAGCTGTAGTGTTGATTGAATATCGCTTACAATATGCAGTTGAAGAGACAATCGTGTTTAATTGGCGTGTCATGGAAACAAGCTAAATAAACCTGCACTGAGAACCAAAGGCAGGCTTGATGGCTGAGAGCATTTTTTCCCAAAGGACTCATTTAAGCAGCTAGTCTTACTGTGGATTTGTAATCATATTCAAAGGGAGCCCGGTGCAATCTGTGTAAATGAATGGGGAAATTATGGTTTTACTATAATATTATTAGTTATTTATAACGCGCTTAATACCCAGAGGTTTCTAAGCACAAACCGAGGGAATCAAACCTGTGTTGCTCTGCATAGTCTTGCTTTCAAGGTGAGCGCGTTGCACCTGACCTAACCTCCCGAGACATGTTGGCTGTGACATCCGCCATGGCTGATCCCCATCAATTCCATTTCCACTGCATGCATCTGCTGGATGGGCAGTTGATGCAGATGTTCTGGGATTCTGCAAACAATCGGCCAATACTCGGTCCGTCTCCATCGTCTGCAGAGATGAAGGATTGCAATAGCAGCAAGGAGGGTTCTTCACTGCAATAACCCCATGGCTATGAACATGAGGCTGTTGCTAGTCACATAATTATATACATGGGCTGGTTAATTTACAATCTGCTGCAGTGTTTTACTAGTCAACTGTGCCAACATCTGGCGTTTCATCTGTGCCTTGGGCTATACTGAGAAACTTGTTGGGAGGGATCAAAAAACAATTACAGGATTGCATAGTGCAGTCAGATTGCATCTCTAAGTGACGAGGCTCTCAGCAAATATCACCCGTAGCATTCTAAATGACTTAATAGATAACGGTGAGGGGTTGTGGGATTTGAGGAGCGACAGGCTGCAGAACCCTGCAATAACTAAAATGATTGGGAGCAATGAAGCGCCTTTTGGCGGGGTTTTTTGCCTCTGGAATCATTTGGCTGAAATCTTCTGTAAAGCAAGGATGATATTTTGGTCAGATCCATCTGATTGGCATGCCCCAACAAAAGACCTTGGGCCTCATTACAAGTGCAGTAAAAAAAGTGGTGGTAATTCTGCTCCCGCCATTGTTTTGGTGGTAACAAAATCCCCTCCACTTAAAACCGAATTACGATTTTGCAGGTAAAGTAAAGGATTCACCTCTAGCAGAATGCTGCAGGTCATTCCTCTACTTCACCTCCAGAAATTGGCAGATTTACTGCGCAGTATTACCGCTTATGATAAATCTGCCAAAACCTGCATTGATTCCTATGGACCTCAAAACAAAAATCATTGGGTTTTACACTGCCCAACCACCACCCGTAATCCCATTCTGGGTGGCAACAATGATAAGCAGGAACATTGGCGGTAAATTGGTAGATTTAACACCAAACTCGACATGCAGCACTTAGTTCCACTGACACTTGCTTGAATCCTTCTTAACCATGAGACAGAAACACTGCATTGCTTTCGATGGGGAGTTGGCTGGGTAATGGTTCAGTGTTACATGCTAAATAACTACATTTTTCTGGTCTGTCCCATTTCCTTTTCTATTCCCCTCTCACTGAGCACTATTTTTTGTCTGTTTTTAGCAGTCAGAAAACGTGGGCCGAATTACCAGATTAAGCACTTTGGAACCAACCATTCTAGCTTTTAAAAAGTTGTGGCCCGGGGTGCCAATCAAATTACAGGAATCCTTTTCTGCTCATCCCATACAGTGTGGGCTTTCCTTTTTTTTTTTTAAACACACTCTTTACTATATTTATGAACCCTTGGCTGCCCAGCAGCGTCTTACCAACAAAAAAATGCAGATCTCTCAAATTCAATGGGAAAGAAAAACACTCAAGTCTATGAAGCCAAAGCGAAACAAATAGGATTGGATGGCCTTCTCACGCATGGCCACAGGAAACTTGAGCGCTCTAAAAATGACACTGCTCACTAGGATGCTGTGCCTGACCAAGGGTGTGAACATCAATGGAAGGAACTGTTCCTGTAATTTCAATGATGCATTTCATAACATAAACATGCTATATTATTCTTACTGCCCAAAATGTTATAATTTCATCATAATCAAAATATATTTCTTAACAAAATTCCAAAGTCCAGCATTGCAAAGCAGCGCTTAAACCAAACATACTCAATTTATATTTTTTAAAATGCAGTCTTAGCCAGATATCAGCACTGCTAGCTGTTCAGAAAAAGCACAACACAGAATATTGCCCAAATGATAAAACTTTATTAAGCTGACTCATATTTTTTTTATTTTTTTTATTGTATATGGTTTTATTAAACATTTACAAAAGTGAAAAAGAGTAAAGAAAACAAAATTTACAGTACATACACATAATTTATACATAGTAAAACTAGTCAGCAAAGCAGAATAGATTTCAGCCATATAACAAACTTCATATGAAACAAGAGCAATAACTTAATTTAAAAAAAAAAAAGTAGATCAAACAGAGAAAAGAAGAACAGAACAAATCAAATAGGCAGCGTTGCCATAACAGATCAACAGTTAATCCCAAGTATAAAACCTTCAATAGACTCAGACAAGAGTCTCTTAGAATGTTGAATTGTGTACAAAATAGCACAAGATGTTTGGCCGTTTCAGAGACTGACTGGCAAAATCTACAAAGACTATCTTCCACCTTGATTTGTTTCCTATGCAGTTTAATGTCCAAGGTAGGAAGGGTGTTCCAGCACAGTCTTCTGTTTGGGAAGATGGTGAGAATCTGAGAGACAGACCCTCTTTTCTTATGTTCATGTGAAAGATGGTTCATGGAATTATATGAGTGAAAACAATCAATAGTAAGGCACCAATCATATTACAGAAATTTCTTTTTAGTTTTCATTGGATTGGTGGTTAATTGTTCTAAATCGGAGTCAACATTGTCGAGAATTATTTCACACAAGTTGCAGAAATTGGTTAGAAAACCCGAGTGCTCAATGTTCTTTCCAACAAGTTCGTTTAGCATGAGCATCCTCCAATGGACACGAGACTTTAAGGAGACATATCCTAATTCGTACCGGATTGCAGCCACGTGGACCACATTCGCTAGCGAAAGGACCCGTCTTCAAATAGCACCTTCAATCGCATGAAGTTTAGAGACAATTAGCACCGTACATAATTCCAACCTTTATGCCAATTTGGGAGCTATTTTCCCTTCAAAGAAGAGGAGGGCTGGTTTAATAGAGAATCAACCGTATTTGCGGTCGATTTTTTGGATCTGATTTTCCAGTGCTCTAGCTTTATTAAGAAGCACATCCAACTGCCCTCTCAAGCACCTACGTGCACCAACATAATAGCTCAGATAGATGAAGCTGTTAGAAGTGGGCACCCTAGCCCCCTCCAGATTCCAAGAATAGTTTTTTTTTCTTATGAGGGCCTTTAGATATTGTGAGGATTTGGGTTTAGGAGGGATTAATGGTCAAGCCATTAATCTTGGTATAGTTGGCAAAGACATCCAAGTGACGCTGAATCCCCACCTTAGTTGAGTTAAATAGCAGGAAGTTATCCGCATAAGCCAACCATACAATCTCAGTGCAGCCCAGTCTTGGAGCTAGTAAGCCCTCCTTGTGAAAATGTTCAGCTGCATCTGAAACGTACTGGTTGAACACCCACGGAGCCAAGACACACCCCTGTCTGACCCCACAGTAAGTACGAATAATGGCTGACATAACGGCCTTTTGGTTTCGGCGTATTCTAAAACCAGAATGATTGTAAATCCCCTTCAGAAGATTTAATAGGCCCCTGGTAAACCCCAAAATGCTAGCTTGCACCACAACCTTTCGCGGTTAACGCAATTGAAGGCTGCCGAGAGGCCTACCAAGGCCACAAAAATGGGGCCCCTGTCTCTACCCCAGGCAGCATCCTGAATGCATTTAACCACAATTCCATTGATGTTGGTGGAATGGGATTTGCGGAAACCAGTTTGAAAAGGGCTCAAAGGATGACAATTTTTTTCCCAATCCTTAAAATGAATAAGAAGTAGGGCAGAAAAGATTTTACTAACTGCGTCTATCAAGGCAATTGGCCGATAGTTTTTTGGATCAGATCTACTGCCACATTTAAAAATCGTTATAACGTTTGCTAATGACCATGAATTTGGCCGGACTCCAGATTGAAGAATGTCTCTAAACTCATAACACAAAAGGTTGGCCCATAAGTTTGGGTCAGACTTAAATGTGTTATTGGTTAGCCCATTAGTGCCTGGTGCTCTGGATCTTTTACATTTTTTAATTAGGCCCAAGACAGTATCAATCTCAATGGAGGGCTCCCATTTAAGGGTGGGGCATTTTGGTATATAGTCCATAAAGTTATCATCCCCCTGAGATGGTTTAAGGGCAAATCTATTGGTATGAAAACCCAAACAGACTTGTTCCAAGATCGGATTTAATAGGACAGTGGCCGAGTGGATGTCTTGTCTGTTGACGATAGACCAAAATGCGCCCACATTCGAGTTAATGAGGACCTGCAGCATTAGTTTGGCATCCTGTTGTAGGAGCTGATGCTTAAGTGATTTATATAGATTTTTATACACTTGTTTGGTCTTTCTAATGAGAGCGGATCGTATAGTCTCATCAAGATTAGATGATCTAAGTCTCCTAGGGTCTTTATTCATGGTAGATTTAGCCAATGCTAGATCTGAGCTATAGCAATGAGTATGCCGAACAACAGGTACATAGCTAGAAGACCGTTTCCCCAATTCATCTACCGCTGTCCTTACAAGCGACATGACGGCCACTGTATTAAAGGTGGCCATTTTCCAATCGTAAGTGGTTTGATTGAGCTTTGCCCGAAAATTAAGGTAAATGGTATCAATATTTTTTGGTGTCCAACGAACAGCAGTGCCAGATGAATTGGGTATGACCTGTAATTGAGTCTGCAGTTTCCAGTTATGATAGTTTAACTTAAAGGTGGCAGTTAAGATACCATGATCACTCCAATTATTCATGCGGATTTCAAACAAAAAACATCTTTTGCATAGATAGTCATCCATAATGATATAATCAAGCATGGAGGTAGAATCTCCACGCTGCCAGGTGTGCCAGGTAGTACGTCAGTTTGAGATTTTAAATTGGCCACCAGGGGCTGTAGACCAATGTTGCCCAACCCAACATACCATGCGCAGCCTGCTTGTTTTTTCTTGGAGCAACATAGGGCACCCATATTCAACTCACAGATTTCCCAAGGTGGTTTATCAAATAGACATTCACAGTTTAAGTCCCCCACCAGCAAAACATGCCCAGAGTCGTTAATGGAGGACCAATCAAGTATAGCCTGAGAAACGGCAGTAACACAAGATTTGATTGCTGCCATGCCACTGTGGCAATAGATGTTAATAATTAATAACTTCATGTCTCCATTACTACATGAAAGATCTACGCCCAGGGCCCTAAATGGAAGACCCAGGAGAGCATTACCCTTAAGGCCTATGCAGTTATGAACCGCAACTAGAAGACCCCCTGATGCTCTACCCCCAAGTTCTGTCTGGCAAGCTGGTCAAAAATTTGGTAGCCATCTAGATATGGGGTCGAGGTCATCCAAGTCTCTTGTAAGCAGGCGATGTTAGCATCTCTCAACAGCAGCAGGCAGTCCGGGTTAGTGAATAAATGAAGGTTGCCTCTAGAGTTCCATGATTTGAAGCATAGGTCAAAAATACCAACTGGATGAGCCCTGGAGGTAAGCTGACTAGGGCACAACCTTCTGCCACAGGGTCGAGATGATGGTAGCCCAGTCAACATCTGAATCCTGCTGGTTTGCTGAGTTCTTTACATCTGTCCTTTCCTGAAAGCCACGCAAATGAGCAACAGAGGGGTTGGAATTTAACTGGGCAGTAACAGGCACCTGAGACTCTGTTTTCCAAGACAGTCTGGATTCCACCTCAAAGCCCAGGTCCCTCAGGGGCCCAAGTTGGGTAAGGATAAGTTCCTTGACTAGAGGAGAGGAGAGAATAAGCAAACTAGAATCTCAAAACTCTCGGTCCGGGCAGGCCACCCTGGCAATGTCCTTGGAGGAAATTAGAGAAAGGGCAGGTATTTCTGCAAATATGGTGAGGACATTGCATCTGTTCAAACAAATTGGTACTTCTAACTCTAGCTGACTCTTTATTCTAATTAAGTTCAGTGGTTTCTTATTGGGAGCGTTATTGCATTGATGTCCCTGTAAGGTGGCCAAAAGTTGACTTTGGGGACCTTTTGAGCTTGTGCCTTGTAAATTAGGGAAGTCAAGTTGGGGGGGCCTGGAAGATGGTTTATGGAGCTGATCCACCAAATCTCTTATGCCTGCCGAAATAGATGGATACAGAGATACTGGAGGAATATTGTCCACCTGGAACTTCCCCCACCCTACCCCCAAGTCCAAAGAAGGTGCGAGGATCTGTGAATGATTAGGTTGATTCTTCGTGGAGGAGATAGCCTGAGGGGGGCCCATATTTGGAGCTGAAATGGTCGGCCAGTCTTTTCATCAGCTAGTCGTTGAGCATTAGGGGAACTTTTTAACTGATCCACAATATATGTCTGTTCCTCTACTGCAATTCTTACCTATTCCCTCTACATTTCTACATTACATGATTTATCTCTTGACTCTCATATATTGGGCTTTCTTAATTTCCTCTTATGTGGTGCTGACCTACTCCCTCTACCTTTCTACATTACATGATTTATCTCTTGACTCTCATATATTGGGCTTTCTTCTTGACCGCTACTGTGGTGCTGACCTACTCCCTATACCTTTCTTCATTATATGATGTATCTCTTGACTCTCTTATATTGGGTGTTCTTCATTTCCTCTTCTGTGGTGGTTACCAATTCCCTCTACCTTTCTTCATTATTTGATGTATCTCTTGACTCTCGTATATTGGGCTTTCTTCTTGACCTCGACTGTGGTGCTGACCTACTCCCTCTGCCTTTCTTCATTATATGATTTATCTATTGAATTTATATTTTGCTTTCTTCTTTAACTCTACTGTGGTGGTCACCTATTCCCTCTATCTTTCTTTATTATATGATGTATCTCTTGACTCCGTTATACTGGGATGTCTTCTTGACTGCTACTGTGGTGCTGACCTACTCCCTCTACCTTTCTTCATTATATGATGCATCTCTTCGATTGTGGTTTCATCTCAGTTTGTTTCCTGATGTTGACCCTTTCCATTCTCCTGTGCTACAATTGGATTTTCAGATATGACTGCCTTTTCTCTCATGTTTATTGATTTTCTCTTTGGGTGTCCCATGATATCGTCTTGTACTGTATTTGGCCATGTACTTGTCCGGTAGCTCTTTTTATCTGGTTTTTATGTATTTATTCACCTGGCACTGGCTAGGCGTCTCCCATACTGCTTTCAGGACTGTTATGGTAATTTTGCCCCTTATATTCTGATTTCTCTTCTTCTTTGTCTACTGGTGAGAGCACGGTTAGTCCTGAACTATGTTTAGGTTTGTGGTGGGAATTTCTGTGTCCTGTGCTTTTCTGTGCATTAACCAACAAAAGTCTGTCCCATTCCCTGTGCATTCTTGAGGCTTCTGTTGGCGTTCTTGCCTCTTTTTGGCATATTTGTTATCTTCGTTTTATCGTAATGTTTCTTAGCATGCATATCTAGTCTGTTCATGTCAGTGCATTTATCCCTCACACCTCTATGCTGGTTCATTGTCTTGATAGAGGTTTGAACATTCATCGGTCAATGGCCCCAGTCAGTGTTTGCATCTATCCTCTATTTTCACTTTTGTCTTTGTTGGTGGCTCATAACATTCTCCTCCTTTGCTCTTAAATTGTATGCTGGTGTTCCTGTCTCTTCTTTCATGAATTTTGCTTAGTTTCTGGTAGTGGTCCCCACTGTTCTACTATACTGTGTTGACTACTAGGAATTCCTACTATACTTTATACTCAGCATTGTCTTCATTTATTGACAAAAGACCTATGCGGGAACCTTGGCACTTTTCTCCTGTTTCTAATATTTGTTCTCTGTGATGCTGATTAATGTTGTTCCCGAGTTCCTCTTTTGTCCTGGTTACTAATCTCTGTTATCTTTGATAACAGCAAACATCCTACTCTTCTAAAGAGTTCGGCTATTAGGGGGTTACCCTGCTGCTTTCATTGAATGTATGCATTTATTTATTTTCAGTTTTACAGGACAGCAAGTGCATCAGAGCCCTGCAAAATAAACAGATATAATTGCAAAAACCCATAATACATAATAAAATCATACAAGCAAAAAGAAGATAACATTTACAAAACAGTCAAGGGAATATAACTTTCCTGAAGGGGAATATCGAATAACGGGACATTGCCAAAGCCAAAGAAAGTTGAGAGTGACACCAAGGCAATTTGAATGTAACAGTCCCAGAACAGGATACCTTAAGGGAGGAAGTTGTAATCCTCATTATCGACAGCCAAAGAGTTGTGCAAATAGAAATCAGAGACTGCAGGAGAAAGCTCTCCTTATAAAGAGGATCAAGGGGGAAACACTGTAACCTGCATTGCCTACAGCAGACAGATTAATGTGAGAATCATTGTTCTTTTGTGAAGTATAATTGTGGAAGAAGCTGTACACCAATTGTGTTGAAAGTCAAAAAATCAAACCAAGATGCAGTTGTTGATTCAAATTTCCCCATTGATGATTTAAGTGTGGAAAGTTTGGAACAAACCTTACCACAGAGTACATGTTGTAGTAGTAGGAGTTTTATCCTGGCAGGTGAGTAAACCAGGGAAGGGACAAATAGTGGTTAGTCATGTCAGGTGAGTGGACCAGGAAGAAGATAGCTTGTAGTATTGTGAATGATGTATACGATTGTGCTGGAAAAGAAGTGGCAATTCCACTATAGAGTTTTGATGAACCGTTATATATCCATCTTGACTGAGGTGTTGTTTATGAAGAAGCAGTACAATGTGATAAATAGTGATAGATCTTCAGAGAAAAGAGCATTTACATTGACTTCTGACTTGGGGTGTGAAGAGAAAGTCTTTTTGGTTTCACAAGCAGAAAGCCATGGAAACCTTGACAATTGTCTCTGCGTGTGAAATAACTTTTTGAAACAAAGATAGTCACTTTGCCAAGTGAATGACACATTGAATGAAATGAACTTTATATTCTACCTGGTGTGGAACTTGGCTATTGTAAAGAACTTTCCTGAAATTGAACTTTGGCTTGAAACATCTTGAATTGATCCAGGGGAAGGAGATCCAACCATGGTCACAAGGATTCCTGTTTATTAATTTTGTGTTTAAATTGATATGTTTTTTTATGATGTTTAAACTGCTAGGTAGCTTCTGTATGATTGTGTTGTATGTGTTAGGGTGAGAGAGAGACCTTTGGACACTAGGTCATTTTCCTTTAGCCTTAGTTTGTTCAGTAAGGAAATCCTTCTTGTGCTAGGGAAAGATAGGCATTTATCTCACCCCTTAACATTTAATAAAAATGCGACTTGTGAGAAAATTATGTGTCCGTCTCGCATTTCTGATCCCTCACACTACGTAAACCCCTCCGACCTCCAGATAGAACCAATTCATGAGCCACATAACTGGGAGTATGTGAGTTTACTGCTTCATAAAGCAAGCAAGCCAGTTCAAATACCATCCTGGCTTCCAATGTACATTTTTCAGGATGGGGAGAAATCCAATCAAATCGTCATCCCCCAGAGACAACCTATAAAGCTGCCATCTAATATGAAAGAGTGGTTTGTCGGAGTCTGGTGAGTGACGAATTTCCAAAATCAATCTGGCACTAAACTGAGGCCTCTACCAAAAGGTGACCATTCTGAGCAGAATCACATGGTTTATTTGCTTTTAAAGAGAATTAATGATACCAGCCTTCACCGGTGCATTAACATGCGTAATGAAGGTACTACCAGAATCTAGAGTAAAATCTAAAGACCTAACAGTTGATGCAGCCTAAGTACCCAATAATGGAAGCATCGACTAACCAAGAAAGGACAACTGAGGATTCAAATAAGAAAAGAAAAGACATTCTGTTTCTTATGTGTTAGGTTTTAAACAATGAGGTGCCATCCACGACTAGCTGTCCCACATACACTTGTCAATGTGATGAATATCACCCTCTAATGAAATCCTCAAGCAGAGCTGACTATCATCGGCATACTGATGGAAGGGTACACTCCAACCCACAGCCATATCCCCCAATGGGTCTATATACAGGTTAAATAACACTGGTAGCAAGAACGACCCCCTGAGATACCCCAACACCCTATAGGGCAGCAGGAGAGAGCCAGAGCAGGACTGATACAACATGACCAGCTGAGAACGATTGGTAAATAAGGAAGGGAACCACCCAAGAACCCCCCACCCCCGATACCCAGTCAACATTTAAAAGTGTCTAGAAGTACCCAATTGGCAATCGTGTGAAAGGTGACACAGAGATCCATCAATACCAAAAGGCACATCCATCCAATATCAAGTACACAATGAACATCATCAGTTACTTGTAAAGTTTCACTTTCAGTACTGCAGCCAGAATGATAACTGGACTGAAAAAGAGAAAAAACTATGATACATTCTATCCATTTGTTTAATTAAACTGAAACAACTTTCTCCAACATTTGAGAGGCTTTTCTTTAATGACAGGGTTACATGCCCAACCCATAAAATGCTCAGTTATATTTTAGAGGGGCATTTCTTAGTTTCTCTGATGCTTCCCATTCACCTCCTTGTGATTTCTTTTAATTATTCCTGGCACCTCTATTCTGGTTGCTTTCCTTCTTTTCTGCTGCGCTCACCTATATCTAGACCCTCTTCTGATTTGTTCTGGTGTTTTCTTTGTGTTGCTGTTCTGTTCTTTCACTGACAGTAGTCCATCCCAACCTCCTGTATATTTGCTTAGGTCTATGCTGGTTTCTCAGTCTTTTTGTTGCAGGGTTTTGTTCATTATATCTTACAGTAGGGTACCTTAGCAGGTTCCTGTTCGTGATTCAGTTCTGTGCTTGTATTCCTTGCCCCTCTATGCTGGTGTCTAACATCCGTTGTCTCAGTAGCAATTAGACATTTATCCTTCACTACCCTTTTTCTATATGAGTGTCTACACTTGGTGTTCGTTCTGTTTTAACTCTGCTGGTGGTTCAGGGCATCTCGGTATACAGGTTTTACATTCATTTTTGTCATTCCTTGAACACTGCCTCTTCCCGCACATTTCTCTTATGTTCTGTGTGCAGTGTTGCACTGACTATGAGCTATAGTTAAGGTGAGTCAGAGACACATAGGAACCCCTCAGAATTCTATTGTTAATAACGTTTGATTCGAGTAGTGGATTTGGCCAATATTTCGAAAGTGATTAAAAGTCTGCACCCCCCAGACTGCAAAGTTTCGCAAAGATGTATTAAGAAATAAAAAAGTTATTAAGCATCAAAAACAAATGTTTTTCCAAAATTGGGGCCTACTTCCCATTCATTTTCACATAGAAAAAAAGGTCAATGTTTACCAAACCGCACAGCCTAAACCGCTGGATGAATTTGGACCAGGTCTGATATAACTTGAGCACAAAGTGTTGACTCGCGATCCCTGCATGGTTTGGGGTTATTCCGTGCCGCAGTCATTTTAAAATGTGACAGAGAAGAGGGTGCCCCCTTCCCCAAAAATTTTAGTTAAATCTCCCATGGTGCATTGGAGGATCATGGCCAGTGACTCAATTTCCATGCATGCATATGTCCCCTTCATGCAGTATCCAGGACAGACTCTGCTTAGCTTCAAAATGAGGAACAGGCCTGTCTCCTGAGGCCATGTTGCCTGATAAATGAACCAAACTTACAAGACCACTTAGAGGAATGGGCTGGCACTTTTCTTGCTTTGAAGCTAAGCAGGGTCAGCCCCGCTTTGAAGCTAAGCAGGGTCGGTCCCGGTTACTGCATGGATGGGTGACCGAATGGGCATCTGAATTATTTACTTTTTTTTTAAAACTGTGCTACTGTCAGTCGTTGAATTTGCACTCAGAGACCATTTTTTGCCTTTTCTTGAATCGGATTGTGGTATTTACAGTCTCCCAGAAAATAATAAAAAATAAAATAAATAGCCATTGTTACAGCAACAGTGTGTTTCCCATCCCTGCAGTAACTGAGGCAAACCCTGCTTAGCTTTAACATGAAGAAGGGGTCAGCCCACTAAGGCCATGTTGCCTAATATATGAGCTCTACCTTAGAGGAACACTTAGAGAAACAAGGCTTAAGGGGGCTGGATCCTTCCTCAGTTTGGAACTAAGCAGGGTCGGTCCCGGTTACTGCATGGATGGCATACAGTCCACAGTCCTGAAAGCCATGTGTTGTCTTAGTTTTAAACATCTCATAACACACGGCTTCCGTATTTTTATAAAACAGAAAAAATGAAATATAATCACATTTATTCTGAACACTGCTATCAGAGAACCCTGCCCTTAAGGAGTTCAGACACAGTACTTAACCATTATGCTACAATGATGTTATTGTTTGGATTTTCACAAGTTTCATTGCACTTATTAAATTATAGACTAAGTATGAAATGTATGCCCCATGAAGCACCAAGAAATTGTGGCTTAGTGGTTAAATGCCATTCCTTGAGCACTGGCAGACCAGCATTCAAGACTGTGGGCCTCATTACAACCCAGGCGGTAAGTTCCCTACTTTACCACCATGGTGTAAACTCTGTTTACACCATGGTGGATGGCGGATTTACTGCCCCATTCCAAGGTGAGTGGGGCGGTAAATCCCCATTCCCCATTTACCCTTCCCCATTCCCATTTTTGCCCCATAGGGCATAATGGGAGTGGGGAAGGCGCTAATTACGGCACCGTAAATTACGGTGCCGTAATTAGCACCAAGGCGGGTTAGCGCCTTGCATTTTAACGCCTGCTCAAAGCAGGCGTTAAAATGGTAATCAGGCGTTAAGGGTTAACGGCGCCGATGGCGCCGTTAAACCCTTAACGCCTGGGTTGTAATGAGGCCCAGTATGTTTATGTACTGATTTAATTAAATTAAAAGAAAAGCAACGCAAGTGGGAGGTGGCGATGTTTGTTCCAGTGCAGTCCTGTGATCTTATTTAGCATGTCAGCCTCGTCCGTAAAAGCAGAAATGAACTACTAACAGTAACAAGAAAAGTGAAAACTGAACCACCATTGGTATTTGTCACCAGATTTTCAACACAAAGCAGTCGCATTAAATCGATCATAAAGAAGCACTGGCAAGTGTTATCCTGCGATCAAAGGACAGAGGAACTCTTTAAAGAACCGCCAACATTTGCCTATCAGCGTAGCAGAAACTTTTGAGACAGCCTAGTGCAAACTAGACAACCAAAGAAACAACTAGACAACAAACGCGTTGGAACTTTCCCGTGTCTCCACTGTAGTAACTGCAGTTATGTGCTTAAGGGATCGACTATAAACCACCCTCACACCAGGAAAAATATCATGTTGAAATCATTTGCCACCTGCGACACAACAAACATCATCTACGGCATCAAGTGTCCCTGTGGACAATTCTATGTAGGACAGTCCCAGAGAAAAGCGAAACTCCGCTGGAACGAGCATCGCTCGTGCATACGTAATAAAAACTTGAACTCTGCAGTTGCAAGACATTAGCTCAAAGAGAGACATAATTTAACACAAATTCGTTTTTTGGTATTGAAGGTAGTTCAAAGTAATGACCCACATGAGAACATTCAAACTAAACTTGACAGGAGTGAATGCTATTGGATTGACAATATGGGGTGTCTAACTCCACGAGGATTGAATGAGAAATCAACTGGGCATGCTTTCTATAAGCATGCTTGTGATCACATGGCAAAGAGGGGTATACCAACTGGAAATATGTTTTTTTTTCTTATGCAATACAGTATCTTAGCCACATAATAGTGAAATGTAACTATATTGAGGAAGGCACTTGTCACTATGTATGACTTATGCAAAGAATGACTGTATTACTATGCACAGATGAGCTAACGACATATTGTCATCACTTATGGCTTTGTTAAATTTCCATGACCGTTTCCATGTGAGGATAGGAGAACGGGTGTTTTTTCAGAAAGGGATTCTCTGTCAATAGCCTTATCTCATAAACACCTTTTCGTAAAAATATTTTTATGAACATATTACTCATTGGGATGTACTTATGTATAGCCAAATAGGACAGCAATGCAGACACGTGAGATTATATTTTTAAATACACCCATTTCAAAACGTAATATTAACTAAGACATATGTGCGCACATAACGAACTGAGAATAAATGTTTCTCCAACTTACGTAACCTAACATCTACATGGATACCCGACCGTCCCGTCTCCCTGTTTCCATGGGGACACGGGACGTGAGGCGTTACAACGCTGGCTACGTGCTACGCGATTGTGCACGCCGAACGGGGTTGCCATGGGAACCTGAACACAACTTCAATCAGTGTTCCTTGCGCAACGCACGCTCGCGAACAGTACGCCAGTCTGCTCGCTGAAGAACAGTAGAATACTAGGGTAAGCTCAATCTGCCTGCTCATTGAAAATAAGACATCGAAGGCTAGTTTGACGCTTGTATTATAATCAGGCCCATTTATTATTTTTCAGCAGAAATGCCATAGACTAAGAAACAATACAAGAGCGTATTCACACGGGTAAGCCTTGAATCCTTTTTAGAAGGCACACGGCAACTCGTATGTGTTTCTCTAAATGACTAGCAGTAATCCACTGAGTATACGTTATCTTTATCTTCATCATTTGCAGTTGAACCGTTGAACGTACAGAGTTCACTACTTTGAAATGGTGTTAGGCACCACAAGAAATTGGGAAGGTAATTTAATCTAATTTCAGACATGCATAGTACTGTGAACTTAATGCTCATTCATATAACTTTAGAGTAACACCTGTCTAATGAGGATGCCATGTTGTTGTTTTCTTCCCCATAACCATCTCTTCTGAATTTTGGAAATTACCATTAATGGGTATGTACGAACCCATTTAATTATTTAATTATTTGTCTTACACATTGACTCATTATCACCAAAACGGCTGATTGTGGAACTAATATATATGCACTTGTGCAACAATCCGAACATTTTTTGCACCACATTTGACTTGTGATTTCCCTTACATGGAACTAATGCATCCTTTGATGTATACTTTGATGTATCCTTAGATTTGTTTACCTATTATATTGATTGTTTCTAACTGATGAATTTGTTGAATATAGTAGTGTGGTCAACTCCCTGAAGAAGGAGATTCGCTCCGAAATGCATTGGCATTAAAACAACCATACGAAAAACCAAACAAGTTTGCTTCTTGTCCAAAGATACCTAGCGGTTTACAATTTGCAAATTCAGAATCTTTTCTGAATTCTTTTTGAATTTCATCTGAATGTCAACCCCTTCTGAACATACATACAGATTTAAAGTTTGATAAGAACTTTGATCAAGATTGCACAAACTTGCACCAAAATCAACGAAAAGGCTCTACAGGCGCTCTCACGGAGAGTGCCAGACTTAGTTGGATGAGTTCACCCAACTTTCTTTTGTATAGCCTCGTCCAAACATCCATTGTGCCAAAATAACGGAGCCAGAATGGCTTTCATCCCAAAAAGAGCATGCCGAAATGGGTGCTGCGGCGGAATGCTCGTGCCAAATCGGCCTGCGGCAAAATGATGGCGATGAAAAGGGATGCACTGCTTGGAGAACGCTGCTCGTGTCAAAATAACAGAGCTGGAATGGCTTTCATGCCAAAAAGAGCATGCTGGAATGGGCGCTGCGGCGGAAGGCCCATGCCAAATCGGACTGTGCCAAAATGATGGAGACGAAAAGGGGTCTAGCGCTTGGAGAACCCTGCTTAACCAAGGTGTGTGCTCCATGGCAAATAATGTAATCTCACTGTGCATTGCCTAAAAACATTGTGAGTTCTCAAAGTTTTAAATATCTCATTACCCACAGCATACACATTCTTTTTTTAAACCATGTTACTGTCAGTCCATGAAAGTTTTGCACCAAGAGACATATTGTTTTTGCCTTTTGCTGAATTGCTTTCTGGTATTTGTAGTCTCACAGTCAAGATGGGGGGAATAATGCCAACATTGCACACTTTTGCCTAACATAGTTCTACAAGGATTTATATATTTGAGAGACAGTATAGTATATGTACTTTTAAAGTTAGCTTTATAAAGCAGAATATTGTTGAAAGACAGATATAGGGGTGAGGAAGGGAAATGATAAGAGGGCAAGTAAGTCATGACTATTCGCCCATAATGTGGCAAGAGAGTTTGCAATCCTGGAAACTGGTGCAGTTATTTTCCCCTGATTGTGGTTGCTTTTAATAGGGCACCAGTAAAGGACACATGTGAGTGGACAGTGTAAACTTTTTTTCAGAGGGAGGATGCAACCCCTTGGGTTTTTTTGAGGTTGGTAATCTTGCTCAAGTATTTGGACACTAAAATATTTCTCAGGTTGTCATGTTCCCAGTGCAGACACTTAACCACAAGACCACAAGCATTTGTTTCAAAATGGGATTTTGTGTTCCATGGAATACTTCACTACAGATTGCTGGCTTTAAAAGGTGAGAAACTTTTATACTTTGCCAGCATATTTATTGAAAGATTTCCTCTCTCAGGTTATTTTTCTGGCGTTCATTACTTTTTTTAAACGTTCAATGCTATTTTGTCTTGCACACTTTCTTCTAAGAAGAGGGGCAATTGAACTACATCTGTATATTTCACTTAAAAATATGTGGCCGCTAACGGTGCATATATTTATGGGTGCGAGCCTTGGATTTTCACTATGGGGGAAAAAGTACCTGGGCATATGTTATTCTTGCAGCCAATAATGTTTTACCCTTTTCTGTGCTGCTTAAATGCAGGTAGCCGGGGTCATGCAATGTATCACAACAGTCACCAAGAGACCAGCCATAAAACAAGAGGCATGTAGCATGGTTCTTAACCAAAATGTGTGATCCTCGGCAAATAATTTAATCACACAGGGCATTAACTAAAAACATTGTGAGTTCTCAAAGCCTGCAATGATTTATACATAATAGAAAAACAGATATTTTAACAGCTACATTCAGGTCGAGAGTGAAAAATCATTGGTGACCCAGGTCTCCCATGCATGAAGTAACCAGGACTGACGCTACATAGCTTCAAACTGAGGTAAAAAATGCCAGCCCCCTCAGGCCATGGTGCCTAATAAATGAGGCAAAGTTACAAGACCACTTAGAACAACATGGCCTGAGAGGGCTGGCCCCTGCATCACTTTGAAGCTAAGCAGTACTGTGCATATATTCATGGGTGCCGGCTTTTGATTTGTGCTTTTGGTAAAGAAAAAACACCTGGAAATTCATCTAAAGACACCTTAACTTTGCGCCTCCTGTTGCACAGACTATGACAACAATGTTAACCAGTGCTACACCTATAGAGAATGGTCAAGATCAATCCGCGTCACCTTTAGACAGGGACAATAATGTTAACATGTGCCACACTCAGTTGAAAGTCTGAACCTTAACTTGCATCACATCTAGACAGGATTGTGAATGTTAGCATGTGCCACACCTAGCTGAAAGTCTGAACCTTAGCTTGCATCACATCTAGATAGAATTGTGAATGTTAGCATGCGCCAAACTTAGCGTAAAGTCTTAACCTTAGTTTGTGTCACATCTAGACAGGATTGTGAATATTAGCTTGCATCACATCCAGATAGAATTGTGAATGTCAGCATGTGCCACACTTAGCTGAAAGTCTGAACCTTAGCTTGTGTCACATCTAGATAGATTTGTGAATGTTAGCATGTGCCACACTTAGCTGAAAGTCTTAACCTTAGCTTGTGTCACATCTAGACAGGATTGTGAATATTAGCTTGCATCACATCTAGATAGAATTGTGAATGTTAGCATGTGCCACACTTAGCTGAAAGTCTGAACCTTAGCTTGTGTCACATTTGTGAATTTGATTTGTGAATGTTAGCATGTGCCACACTTAGCTGAAAGTCTTAAACTTAGCTTGCGGCACATCGAGATAGAATTGTGAATGTTAGCATGTGCCACATTTAGCTGAAAGTCTGAACTTTAGCTTGCGTCACATCAAGACAGGATTATGAATATTAGCCTGCATCACATTTAGATAGAATTGTGAATGTAAACATGTGCCACACTTAGCTGAAAGTCTTAACCTTAGCTTGCGTTCCATCTAGATAGAATTGTGAATATTAGCTTGCGTCACATCTAGATAGAATTGTGAATGTTAGCATGTGCCACATTTAGCTGAAAGTCTGAACTTTAGCTTGTGTCACATCAAGACAGGATTCTGAATATTAGCCTGCATCACATTTAGATAGAATTGTGAATGTAAACATGTGCCACACTTAGCTGAAAGTCTTAACCTTAGCTTGCGTTCCATCTAGATAGAATTGTGAATATTAGCTTGCGTCACATCTAGATAGAATTGTGCATGTTAGCATGTGCCACACTTAGCTGAAAGTCTCAACCTTAGCTTGCGTCACATCTAGACAGGATTGTGAATATTAGCTTTTGTCACATCTATATAGAATTGTGAATGTTAGCATGTGCCGCACTTAGCTGAAATCTTAACCTTAGCTTGCGTCACATCTAGATAAAATTGTGAATGTTAGCATGTGCCACACTTAACTGAAAGTCTTAACCTCTGCTTGTGTCACATCAAGACAGAATTATAAATATTAGCCTGCATCACATTTAGATAGAATTGTGAATGTGAACATGTGCCACACTTAGCTCAAAGTCTTACCCTTAGCTTGCTTTACATCTAGATAGAATTGTGAATTTTAGCTTGTGTCACATCTAGATAGAATTGTGAATGTTAGCATGTGCCACACTTACCTGTAAATCCTAACCTTAGCTTGCGTCACATCTAGACAGGATTGTGAATATTAGCTTGCGTCACAACTAGATAGAATTGTGAATGTTAGCATGTGCCACACTTAGCTGAAAGTCTTAACCTTAGCTTGCGTCACATCTAGATAGAATTGTGAATGTTAGCATGCGCCACACTTAGCTGAAAGTCTGAACCTTAGCTTGCGTCACATCAAGACAGGATTATGAATATAAGCTTGCATCACATCTAGATAGAATTGTGAATGTTAACATGTGCCACACCTAGCTGAAAGTCTTGACCTTAGCTTGCGTCAGATCTAGATAGAATTGTGAATATAAGCTTGCATCACATCTAGATAGAATTGTGAATATTAGCATGTGCCACGCTTAGCTGAAACTCTTAACCTTAGCTTGCGTCACATCTAGATAGAATTGTGAATGTTAGCCTGCATCATATCTAGATAGAATTCTGAATGTTAACATGTGCCACAATTAGCTGAAAGTCTGAACTTTAGCTTGCGATACATCCAGATAGAGTTGTGAATATTAACTTGCGTCACATCTAGAAAGGTCTATGAATGTTAGCATGTGCCACACTAAGATGGAATAGTGAATGATAGAAGGCACCACACCCAGAAATAATTGCAAACACAGCAATGCCAACTAACCAATCCACTAACAATTTCATCCATCTGCATACATCTCCCAAACTCTAATCAAACACAACCACAAGCCTTAAACGCAGCAAACCGAACAAACTTCACTACACTGCAACAGCAAAACAAACCGCACATAGACTTGCACAACAGCACACAACGACTACCAACCGTAAAACACCCCAAGCCCAGCCAACGGACCCACCGGGCTGAGGCTGCCAACAGCACATCACTGCTATCTTGCACTTTTCCAGCTCATTCCCACTAACTCACCCCCCTCCCTTTTTTAAGAGCCGGCAGAGCACCAGGGGACCACTCCGGTGGTGATAGTGTGCGGTACAAATATCCTTTAACATTAACATGACATCACAGATCACATCACTGATGACATCACTAATTGCATTGCAACTGTAACTGGCATTAAGCATGGCCTTCAGCCATGTTCAGTGTGCATGGTCAACTACATTTTAACACATAATTGGGTACTAGTCATGGCCTTCAGTTATGGACAGTGGTAACAACTTTCACCCATGTGCACTGAATATTTTAAAACACTAACAAGCTGCCAACCTTATATTTTGACCTTTACCAATGGAAGTAGCTTTCAACAGTGTGCACAGTATATTATGTACACTGAACAGGTGTTTTCGTTTCTAAGTCTAAAAGGAATTTGGTTTCCAACTGGCGCAGTTCAAGTTCACGATCGCCACCTCGAGGGTTTTCCTTGATGTGTTATAGCCCAAAAAATCTTAGGCTTTCCACCTTGCCCTCATGTATATCTCTAAAATGTATGGCCATTGGGTAGGACGGATGAACGTTTTTAATTGCTCTCATATGTTGCAGAATTCTTAGTTTCAATGTACCAATAGTGCTGCCTATGTACCATAAATCACAAGGACATATTATAGCATATACTACAAATTCTATGTTGCATGTCATTTTTGTCTTTAATTCTATCAATGACCTAACGTAGGATGTTGATGGTTCGTTTTGTTTAGGGCATGTTTGCAGGCCTTGCATTTGGTGCATTTATAGAAACCGGCAGAACTCACATTTAACCACAGAAGAGCATTCCAGGTTTTAGTTGTTGAATCTTTGGTAGACGCTGATTTTCTGAAAGTTATATTCACATGTTGGCCAAGGAGTGGAGATAAAGCTTCATCTAGTTGTAACACATGCCAATGATGATGCAGAATCTTGCGTATGATGGTCGAGTGGATACCATACGTGAGGATTAATCTAGTTTCACTATTCTTTTCAATTTCTATTGGAATTCTGTTGGTTAAGAATAGAGAACCCTGATTCAGATTTTGCGTATTCAAATAAGCTCTTTCTAGAATGGCTTTAGGATATCTCTGTTTGGCGAAATTATGTGCAGTATATTTGCATTCCATGTCAAAGCATTCTAGTTTTATGCAATTGTGTCAAATCCTCACAAATTCACTATATGGTGTGCTCCATTTTAGGGAGGTTGGATGATTACTGCTGGCATAAAGCGGCATGTTGGAGCTTGTCGGTTTCCGATGAAGTTCAGTTATGATATCTTCTTGGCTTGATTTAACCAAAACGTCTAGAAAAACTATTGACTATCTGTTGTGTGTTTCTCTAAATCTTAGGTTGAGAGTATTGACGTTCAGGATTTGGACATAATCTTGCCAATCCTTTTCCTCTCCATTCCATAGGACAAATACATTGTCAATGAATCTAAGCCATAGGACAATCTGATTCATGTCTTGGCTGTTGGCATCGGTCCATACCACAAACTTCTCCCTCCAACCGATAGTGAGGTTGTCGTATGGTAGAGCGAAGCTTGTGCACATGGCTGTCCCTCGTAGCTGGTTAAAGTAGTTGTTGTCGAATAAGAACACATTTTTGTTAGACACATGATCATTAGTCCATGCAAGCGATAATTTAATGATCTGCTATCAAGAACATGTGTGCATGCTTTTTTGCCATTGCTGTGCTGTATGGAGGTATAGAGTGAGACTACATCCAATGTGGAAAAAATTAAGTTATTCTCCCATGCTACTCCATTAATTTTGCTCAAAAAGTCTTTAGTGTCTTGAAGATATGATGGTACGATGAGTACCAAAGGCCAAAGAGTCTCATCTATTTACTTAGATATATTTTCCAGAGACGTCCATTAAGAGTAACAATCGGTCTGCCAGGTGAATCGGTCTCTTATGAATTTTGGGGAGGAAATAAATGGTCGCATGATGGAGAATTTTTTTAAAAGGAACTTGCAATGGTCTTCATCAGTATACCTGCATCTGACCATTTGTTCAAAAAGCCCTCCATTTTGATGTTGATTTCCTCTGATGGATTTACTTCTAATTTCTCATAACAACTGGCATCCATGAGTTGCCTATGAGTCTTCAAAACATAATCTTTTTTATTTTGAATGACTATGTTGGTGCCTTTGTCTGAGGCTTTTATGACAACATTTTTGAGATTGTGTAATTCTTTCAAGGTATCTCATTCTTTGCGTGAGAAATTAGGCTTGGCTTTGCTCTATCGTAGTCTAGCTTTTTTAAGATCATGTATTACTAGATCCTGGAAAGCCTCTATGTATCCCCCGGGTTGGAATAAAGGATTAAATTTGGACTTACTATTCAATTTGCTCTTGGCACCAGTCTGTGTTGATGTTTAGCATTTCTAGATTGATATCTGCACTTTCCTCATCCGGTTGTTCTGTTAATTCCAATTGTGCTAGATCCAATAGGGCATCTAGATCTTCAGTGCTTCTGTACTCCCTTGCAACCTGATTTTTGGTTTCTCCTTTGTCGTGTTTATAGTGAACAATTTTCTTAATCTGATTTTCTGCATATATTTGTCAAAATCGATTCTTGTTTCTGCGTTATCAAAAGTGGATGTCGGACAGAAAAAAAAGCCATATTGGAGTACTTTGGTTGGTTCTTCTGTTACTATACAGTCGGCGAGATTCACAATGCTGGTATAAATACTAGCATTGCTTAGTTCATTGTTTTCTTCCCAGAGCTTGTTCTTGTACTTCTGTCTGAATGTGAACTGCTTGTTCCTTTGTCCCCTCCTTGTCTGCTTTTTCCACCCTGTCACTAGAGTTTACCCTGACCTCTGCTTGCTTTTTTTGGGGATTGTGGCGCCCATCTAATCCCAACATTCTCATCTCATCTAAAAAAAAAGAAAATTCTCAGGCTGTTTTCATTTTCACTGTTAGCTTTGTCAGAATCTGAAGTGGAGGCTACATCGCTTGAGGTTGAGGCTGTTTGCTTACTCTGCACACTTATGCTTGTGATGTTTTCCTTAGATTGTCAAAACGACGAGCAAAAGTACATACTCTTCCTGTCTCATAGTCTTCTTTATCATGATATTATCAGTGATGCGATCTGTGTGCAATCATTGTGGTCATAGCCTGCACAACACAACAGGGGGCGTGAAGTTAAGGTGGCTTTAGCTGAATTTGCAGGGTTTTCTTGCATTAAGTTCTCACCTTAACATCCCTGCAACTAACGTGTTTTCCTTGAATATATATATATATATATATATATATATATATATATATATCATAATTTTTCTTGCACCAAACATTGGCGCAAACTCGAGCCGCACTCCCGGGATGCTGTGAGTAATTGCAGAGTAAATCAAAACGTTCGTAACAAAAGCCAGCTGCACCGTCGCTCAGTTTAAAAAATCTTCTTTATTTCCATACAAAATTTAAAAGTTCCATGTGGAAACCTCCAGCCCAGCAACACAAAGGAAAACCTCAGAGATGACGCGTTTCGCTACGGCTTGTAGCTTGTTCACATGAATTCAGTTTTCCAAGACACAGTATTTAAACCCTCCCCCTACAGTTTGACCTTCAAAATAAAGGTAGGACTAAAATTAATTCAGTGCCCTCTGCCTATTTTTAAATAGGTTCAGTTACTCAATATAACATGGAGACTGGGTGTTAAAATCAATCAATATCGCATCATTATTATATGTGCACATGTTCTTTTTATAAAAAAAACCCAGTTTCAACAAATGGCAATTCGAATCTAAATTCGTATATTTATGAATTTGATTGCATCTGAAGGTTTCTTAGAACACATCTAATTCTCCAGCCCAAACAGTGGTTTGTGAATATCTTCCATTACTGGGGTGTGGAACCAATGCCGTATCCCTTCGGATCTATGACTTATGGTACATAATTCATCCCTTCAACGGGTACGGTTACCGCAGAACTGTAATACGATGCATAATGCATACAATCTCATTTTTACCGCGGCATACCATTACTATTATCTGCCACAGATTGTTATGTACACCTTTTGTTAGAGTGACTGGTGCTAACAAGAAAATAATGAAAACACCCAATCATGAACATCTCCCTCATCTAAGGCAGGCAGGCATGCTAATTTAATATGGCTCTATAAGGGGGTAGGATAACCTGAGTCTAAACATAATTAAAAACAATGACGCCAGTGGAACCCATCTGGCGGAAAAAACCCTCTTTCATAGGGGGAATTCTAAGGGAAGGCTGTAACAATCTTCAGTGCATAGTCATTTTACTGATTTTCCAGGAGGGGGATAATATAACATCCCAGTGATTTATTCGCCCAAGAAAGTATAAAGTTCCTCATCGATATTATGTCCCAATGGGAACTTGCTCTCGAAATCAATGATGACTCTCGTTTCTCGTTGTCTGAGCAGTTTCTCTCTATCTCCTCCCCTTGGTCCAATCTTCACTTGTTGTAACCCCATAAACGAAAAGTCACTTAATTTTCCTTCATGTTTCTCCCAGAAATGTTTGGCAATAGGGTATGAATAGTCTTGATTTTTGATGGCTCTTATATGTTGCTGTATGCGAATCTTAAGTTTGCACTTGGTACTGCCTATGTACCACTTATTACAAGTGCATTTGAGTGCATACACTATGTACTCTGAGTCACAGGTTATTCTGTCCACAATGGAGATAGTTCTCTTGAGTATGGGGTGTAGAAATGTGCTGCACTCCTCCGCATATTCACAAATCTTACACTTTCTACATTTGTAGAAGCCATCCTTCCTACTGCTTAGCCAAGTGAGCTGCTGGGGTATGGTGTCAGGTGGCATAAAACTACTTACTAGTTTGTCTTTAATAGATTGACATTTTCGGAAGGCAAAATTGGGATATTCTCCCAATGAATGTCTCAAGTCCGGGTCCACTATCAATGTATTCCAGTGTTTGCGTATGATGCTTTTGATATATTTTGCAGATTGTCCATACGTCAAAATCAGACGAGTTGTAATTTCTTGATCCGTACTAGGTGTCTTACTGCTACGATCTAGTAGCAATATGGACCTCTCGCATTGACGTGCTTTTAAATAAGCTCTCTCGATGATTTGTTTGGGATAACACTGATTTTTAAAACCCCAGGCTTTGATTTTACTCTCATCGTCATAAGTGCTGAGTTCCGAGCAATTTCTTCGGAGACGGATAAACTCGCCGTACGGAATACTCCAGATTAAATTTTTGCAGTGGGCACTGTTCGCGTGTAATGGGGCATTTGTTCCTGTTGGCTTGCGGAACATTTTCGTTTTTATTTTCCCCTCATCAATTTGGACCGTGACATCCAGAAACACAACTTCCTTGGGACTGTGAGTTTCGGTGAACTTTAGATTGTACTCATTTTTATTTAGATGTTCCACAAAGTCCATCCAGTCCTTTGGAGAGCCCTTCCATATGATGAATAAGTCATCAATGTAGCGTTGCCACATGATCACCTTATTCGTGAACTTTTCGTTACTTTCCTTCCATGCCTCATATTTCTCCCAATACCCCATTGTGAGATTTGCGTATGCGGGGCAAAAGTCGTTCCCATCGCGGTACCTTGCTTCTGTCTATAGTACTTTTGGTTAAATAAGAAAACATTGTTCGTCAAGCACAGATATATCATGGCCAAGATCATTTCGGAATGTTTGGAAAAATTCAACGACCTGGTATTCAAATAATGAGTACAGGCTTTGATCCCTTGCTCATGTGTGATGGACGTGTATAAAGAAACCACATCCATCGTGGCCAATAGGAAGTCTGATTCACAGGGTAATTCATTGATCTTCGATAAGAAGTCCTTCGTGTCTCTCAGATATGAGGGTAGTGTTAGAACGAAGGGAAACAGAGACTCATCAATGAACTTAGACATGTTTCTGTGCCAATACACGTCGGTGAGCTGCAAGTCCACCCAGCCTCCCTGATGACGTGTATTGGCACAAAAACCAGTCGGAGGAGTACACCAGTGGCCTGGAAGGTCATGCAGAGAATTGGAGTGCGCGCCTTTCCTTGTTTTTCCATTTTTCGCAGGACCTTGAGGGGTGGAATCCTCAAGACGTGACAAGGTGCCGCACCAGGGTTATATATGCCCGGCTTTGGAGTGCCTCACTTGAGGCTACACTGCCCCCCCTTTCTCCATTGTGGGATTGGGCGTGAGCGTTTTCTCTGCTGACCAGATGACTACATCTACCAGTAGCCCTTGCAGCAGATTCTTATCACCTGCACCTGCGGTGAGCTGCAAGTCCACCCAGCCTCCCTGATGACGTGTATTGGCACAGAAACCGGTCCGAGGAGTACACCAGTGGCCGGAAGGTTATGCAGAGAATTGGAGTGCGCACCTTTCCTTGTTTTTCCATTTTTTGCAGGATCTTGAGGGGTGGAATCCTCAAGACCTGACAGGGTGCCGCACCAGGGTTATCTATGCCCGGCTTTGGAGTGCCTCACTTGAGGCTACACTCCCCCCCTTTCTCCACTGTGGGATTGGGCGTGAGCGTTTTCTCTGCTGACCAGATGACTACATCTACCAGTAGCCCTTGCAGCAGATTCTTATCACCTGCACCTGCGGTGAGCTGGAAGTCCACCCAGCCTACCTGATGACGTGGATTGGCACAGAAACCAGTCGGAGGAGTACACCAGTGGCCTGGAAGGTCATGCAGAGAATTGGAGTGCGCACCTTTCCTTGTTTTTCCATTTTTCGCAGGACCTTGAGGGGTGGAATCCTCAAGACCTGACAGGGTGCCGCACCAGGGTTATATATGCCCGGCTTTGGAGTGCCTCACTTGAGGCTACACTTCCCCCCTTTCTCCATTGTGGGATTGGGCGTGAGCGTACTCTCTGCTGACCAGATGACTACATCTACCAGTAGCCTTTGCAGCAGATTCTTAACACCTGCACCTGCGGTGAGCTGCAAGTCCACCCAGCCTCCCTGATGACGTGTATTGGCACAGAAACCAGTCGGAGGAGTACACCAGTGGCCTGGAAGGTCATGCAGAGAATTGGAGTGCGCACCTTTCCTTGTTTTTTCCATATTTTGCAGGATCTTGAGGGGTGGAATCCTCAAGACCTGACAGGGTGCCGCACCAGGGTTATATATGCCCGGCTTTGGAGTGCCTCACTTGAGGCTACACTCCCCCACTTTCTCCACTGTGGGATTGGGCGTGAGCAATTTCTCTGCTGACCAGATGACTACATCTACCAGTAGCCCTTGCAGCAGATTTTTACCACCTGCACCTGCGGTGAGCTGCAAGTCCACCCAGCCTCCCTGACAACGTGTATTTTACACAGAAACCGGTCGGAGGAGTACACCAGTGGCCTGGAAGGTTATGCAGAGAATTGGAGTGCGCACCTTTCCTTGTTTTTTCCATATTTTGCAGGATCTTGAGGGGTGGAATCCTCAAGACCTGATAGGGTGCCGCACCAGGGTTATATATGCCCGGCTTTGGAGTGCCTCACTTGAGGCTACACTCCCCCCCTTTCTCCACTGTGGGATTGGGCGTGAGCGTTTTCTCTGCTGACCAGATGACTACATCTACCAGTAGCCCTTGCAGCAGATTTTTACCACCTGCACCTGCGGTGAGCTGCAAGTCCACCCAGCCTCCCTGATGACGTGTATTGGCACAGAAACCGGTCGGAGGAGTACACCAGTGGCCTGGAAGGTTATGCAGAGAATTGGAGTGCGCACCTTTCCTTGTTTTTTCCATATTTTGCAGGATCTTGAGGGGTGGAATCCTCAAGACCTGACAGGGTGCCGCACCAGGGTTATATATGCCTGGCTTTGGAGTGCCTCACTTGAGGCTACACTCCCCCCCTTTCTCCACTGTGGGATTGGGCGTGAGCGTTTTCTCTGCTGACCAGATGACTACATCCACCAGTAGCCCTTGCAGCAGATTTTTACCACCTGCGCCTGCGGTGAGCTGCAAGTCCACCCAGCCTCCCTGACGACGTGTATTGGCACAGAAACCGGTCGGAGGAGTACACCAGTGGCCTGGAAGGTTATGCAGAGAATTGGAGTGCGCACCTTTCCTTGTTTGTTCCATATTTTGCAGGATCTTGAGGGGTGGAATTCTCAAGACCTGACAGGGTGCCGCACCAGGGTTATATATGCCCGGCTTTGGAGTGCCTCACTTGAGGCTACACTCCCCCCCTTTCTCCACTGTGGGATTGGGCGTGAGCGTTTTCTCTGCTGACCAGATGACTACATCTCCCAGTAGCCCTTGCAGCAGATTTTTACCACCTGCACCTGCGGTGAGCTGCAAGTCCACCCAGCCTCCCTGACGACGTGTATTGGCACAGAAACCGGTCGGAGGAGTACACCAGTGGCCTGGAAGGTTATGCAGAGAATTGGAGTGCCTACCTTTCCTTGTTTTTTCCATATTTTGCAGGATCTTGAGGGGTGGAATCCTCAAGACCTGACAGGGTGCCGCACCAGGGTTATATATGCCCGGCTTTGGAGTGCCTCACTTGAGGCTACACTCCCCCCCTTTCTCCACTGTGGGATTGGGCGTGAGCGTTTTCTCTGCTGACCAGATGACTACATCTACCAGTAGTCCTTGCAGCAGATTTTTACCACCTGCACCTGCGGTGAGCTGCAAGTCCACCCAGCCTCCCTGACGACCTGTATTGGCGCAGAAACCGGTCGGAGGAGTACACCAGTGGCCTGGAAGGTTATGCAGAGAATTGGAGTGCGCACCTTTCCTTGTTTTTTCCATATTTTGCAGGATCTTGAGGGGTGGAATCCTCAAGACCTGACAGGGTGCCCCACCAGGGTTATATATGCCTGGCTTTGGAGTGCCTCACATGAGGCTACACTCCCCCCCTTTCACCACTGTGGGATTGGGCGTGAGCGTTTTCTCTGCTGTCCAGATGACTACATCTACCAGTAGCCCTTGCAGCAGATTTTTACCACCTGCACCTGCGGTGAGCTGCAAGTCCACCCAGCCTCCCTGACGACGTGTATTGGCACAGAAACCGGTCAGAGGAGTACACCAGTGGCCTGGAAGGTTATGCAGAGAATTGGAGTGCGCACCTATCCTTGTTTTTCCATATTTTGCAGGATCTTGAGGGGTGGAATCCTCAAGACCTGACAGGGTGCCGCAACAGGGTTATATATGCCCGGCTTTGGAGTGCCTCAATTGAGGCTACACTCCCCCCCTTTCTCCACTGTGGGATTGGGCGTGAGCATTTTCTCTGCTGATCAGATGACTACATCTACCAGTAGCCCTTGCAGCAGATTTTTACCACCTGCACCTGCGGTGAGCTGCAAGTCCACCCAGCCTCCCTTACGACGTGTATTGGCACAGAAACCGGTCGGAGGAGTACACCAGTGGCCTGGAAGGTTATGCAGAGAATTCCTTGTTTTTTCTATATATATATATATATATATATATATATATATATATATATATATATATATATATATATATATATATTACATGGACGCGGTAGCGTCCACGTAGTTATGGTTAAGTTGGTGTTTCCATAGGAAGAGCATTTCTTGGGTGGCTTATAACTTCGCTCCCTCTGGACGAATCCTCACCAAACTTTGCAAAAAAAGTATATGGCCCACTCCGAATTTTTTTGCAAAGTTTGGAGAGGTTTGGTCTAAGTTATAAGGGGGGTCCCAAAACTTTTATTTTGTCCTGTAGACATAATGGGAAAAAACTTTGCGCACGGCCACAGGCCAAACCGCTGGACGGATTTACACCAAATTTGCGGCAGGAGTGGGGGCTTGGTCCGGAAAGCGTGCTTTTGCAAATTTGGTGTAAATCCGTCCAGTAGTTTTTTATAAAATTACCAAAACGTAAGGCAAAAAAATTTGTGATATCTGTGTTCGCTTCGCGGACGGACTTCCCTCTTCGCTCCGCGGACAGCACCCCGATTGGCCCATGGCCTTGCGTCATGTCCGCGGACATGCGACGTGTTCGCTGATTGGACGGCGAGGGGCGTGGAGCGCGTCAGATTTTCTGTGGCGCCCGCCATCTTGTATTCGCCGTCGACCGCGTACAGCACGGTGAAACGTGGATAAAAAATTGTATTTAGTGCCGTGTGTTGGTGTGTAAGAGTGTTTGGGGAAGGTGGGGGAGTATGAAATAGGTTCAATGTTTTGTTTTTTTATGTGCTAGACGTTTTTGTTGCGTTCGATTTGTACGCGGAGAACACGGCTGTTCTGACATTTTGTAAATAAACTAAATGGTGGGGTGTTTAGAGGACGGAGTATGTGTCATTTTTGTTCGCAAGGAAGGTAAAAATGAGCTATGAACACTCGCGGTTTACTTAATTGTTCGCAAATACACAAACTGGGGGTGTCCTCAGGACGCTGTCCGTATTGTAATCTGTCTAGTTGAATGTGTTCTAAGAACACTCGCGGTGTCCCGAAATGGTTGCAATTACACAAAATGGGGGTGTTCTGAGAACGTTGTTTGTATTGTTCGTTGTCAGGGTGAAAGTGTTTTAAGACCACTCCTTTTGTCCGGTAATAGTACAATTTCCTATGGGCGTCAACCGACTTTTTGACCACTAAAGAAACGATAAATTCAGCTTGTGTGCGCCGACATTATGTGATAATCCTATGACTGCCGCTATTGACCTGGCTGACTTGCTTTTGCGACACTAAATCATATCTCCCGCCGCTAAGCCTGATATTATCAAAGCATTCATATTCCCTGCCTCTCTCCGTGACGTTACACGGTGCGTCATCAAACGCGCCCAGTTCTCTGCAGTCCTAAGTGACTTTACACAGACCCCGGAAGACAACACATATTATGTCACAACACAGCGTGCCACAATTCGGAATATGAAACAGTGATTTAAAAGCAAACAGCAAGATTGTAAATTTTGTAAAGTACATTTATTTGACATCAAATGTTTAGAGAATATTCAGCAATTTGCATTTGTCTTTGTTGTCAATTTGCAAAAGTTCATGTTGAGGCACGCGATGTTCCTTTGCGGTATAGAGGGTGTTAGATCAGCTTACAACTCAGTGCGCCACAATTCGGAATATGAAACTGTGGTTTAAAAGTAAGCAGCAGGATTGTACATTTGGTAAAGTACATTTATTTTACATGAAATGTTTAGTGAATATTCAGCGATTTGCTATTGTCTCTGCTGTCGATCATCAAAAGTTTATTTTGAGCCACGCGTTGTTCTTTTGCGGTAGATAGGCTGTTGGTTTATGATAAAAGCAGTAAATGGTCGCTCTGATAATCGGAAGGTTGCTCCAACAACGAGCCATTAGACCACCCTATTGGTTGGTATGTTGTTTGTAGCCGCTAGTACTGCGTAAGGGCATATTGGTCCTTGGCGATTGTCCCATAAAATGGTGAGGGTCATGAAGTTGCATATTTGGACCTGCACCTGGCAGTTGAAGACCCCATCCGCTGGAGTCTGTAAATTGTGATATAAGCAAAATGGTGCCACATACCTGTTTTAAAAAACATAAATTAGTCTCACCAGCCGATCATCATTAAAAATCATCATTTTATTTATTAGGGCGTGAAACTATTTGCTATCGAAAATAGTGCAACGGAGTATGTTAATAATAAAATAATAATATTTTCCCATTCATATAGCGCTAAGAACCGTGAGGTATCTAAGCGGTGCTTATTATTAACCACGGTGTGTGGTGCTCATTTATCGACCACGGAAAGATGAAAGGCTGAGTTTGGCCTTGCCGGGATTCGAACTTGCGTTAGCAAGCTGTGCACGGATGTCAAAGCGAGCGTTGTACTTGCTGTGCCACTTGACAGGCTACAGTGAAGTGGCACAGCGAGTAGAGCGCTTGACCGCCTATAGACCGGTTAAATTATTTCTATTAACCCACCCTGTGTCGTCTGCCTTTTTTCGGAGCCCTCTAAACGACAGGGGATCAATTCGGCAGTGATAGTGCGTGGTAGAAAACATTATGCCACTTTCAACGAACAAGTTCAACTTGAGCGGTCTTTAATGCTACGCTATTGTAATTATATTTGGTATAAAATAATCTAAAGGGTTACTTACAGTACAATTGCAATTTCCATTGTCTACGAGTAGTGCAGTCCCAAAATACGACTCAGCGTGTGCGAACGATCTTTCGCATAGTGATATAATATATAAAAGTAGTTTTGTTTCAGAAATTTCATCCTTATCTTCTCTTACGTTTTAGCAACACTCCTTCAAGAGAAGTCTTTCATCACAATCTCTGTCTGTCAAGGTCAAAACACAATACAACCTTATAGTCCGCTTCGTGAGCCTGTCCGGGGCCCGAGAAAAAAATTGAAGCAGCTGACCTTCACTGTGAACGAGCATAAATTCTTACTTTGCAACATTCTGTGTAAAACCATCTGTGAGAAGTTGGTTTTTGCACGCCATGTTTGTATATTGTTTGCGTGATATTAAAAAAAGTTTGTTTAAGGGACGTTATGGTTCTAAGTACAGCCGAAAGACCCCTGAAAATCGCAAGTTATGGTAAGCTATGAAAAATATCTCGCGCCACCACCGTGCACTGCTAAGACTAACACTCAGGACATCAAAGATGACATCGCAAATGTCATTGATGAAATCACTGTTGACATCACATGTGTATGTACTTTTCATGGAATTTGTGTACTAGGGATTTTTATTATAATGTTGCGAAAATAGTGTCAAGGATATTGCAATAAATATCATACCGTTATTAGTGCTTTGAACGATGCGTTGATATAAATAGCATTGTATTATGGGATTCTATCTAGTATACTGAGCTACTAATGGAGAAACATAGCATTGTGTGCAGAGTACAAGATGAAAGTATAATATTTGTGATGTTAATATGTTGAATAATGAAATGATAATTGTCCTGAAATGTTCGAAAATTCACAAAATGGGGGTGTTCTGAGGACGTTATTCGTATTGTGTGATTGCTTAGCTTTATGCAATGAGGGAATGGCACAGAGAGTAAAGTGGACGCCGTCCGCGGATACCGCGGCTGTTCGTGGACAGGGCGTGCTACATCCGGGTTTTTCCAGGAAATCCAACATGGAAAGAAGACTGTACGGATCAGCCAATCAGATGTCGAGGTTGTGGATTTGTGTTGAGAGAGACTGTGTGTGGTGAAGATGGCAGAAGTAGAGAAAGTCAGGGTGTTGGTGCTTGGAGATATATTTGTGTATGGTTTACAACAGTACGCTCAATGCAGGCATGTTGCAAAGAACTTTCATGTGAAAGGAGTGGAGGTGGTGTGGAGCACTGTGCCTGATTGCAATGTACAGGGAATTGTACAAGTTTGTGAGGATATGGCCACGATGAACAGTCTGCATGTGGTAGTTTTGCACTATGGTGCTTTCCATTTGGGCAACGTCAGTGCCCCTACTTTGCTGGCTGATTTGGAACGCTTGGTTGAAGCCGTAATGAAGATCCTTCCAAATGCGAAAGTAATTTTTTCTGGATTACTACCTAGGGCAATATGGGACAATAGTTCAGTTTTTTGTCCTCAGCAAAACATTGCTAGGTGTGTCATCAACCGAGGCATGTGTGCCTTCATGCTTAGAGCTGGTATGTTCTTCTGTAATAATGAGAATATTGATGCCAGTAATGCTGTTAATTTTAAAGAAGATGGCATTTCTTTATCTTTTACGGGAAATGCCTTTCTATTTTGGAATGTAAGGGTTGCTTTGGAGAAGGTTATGTGAAGATTTTAGGAGTAAAGTAAGAAAAGAAAACAAGGAAAAATACAAAATAACAGGTGTCTGTCAAGCATCTGTAAAAAAAAAAAAAAAAAATGGCTCTTTTCAGAGCCAACTTCAAAGGGTAAATGGGGCACACTATTTAAATTGACATTCACCACGCTCAGATTTTCGATATGTCCGCGGACATGGTGGTAGTCCGCGGACATGAAAATCACTACGAGGGGGTTAGTATGTTCTATGTTACATGTATATGAAGTCAGGGATATTATGGTTAAGTTGTGCTACTAAAACCTATGAAATTCAGTGAAAAAACTTTGTTAAAGGGACGTTATGGTTAAGTTGCGCTACTAAAAACCTATGAAATTCAGTAAAAAAACTTTGTTAAAGGGACGTTATGGTTAAGTTGCGCTACTGAAAACCTATGAAATTCAGTGAAAAAACTTTGTTAAAGGGACGTTATGGTTCAAAGTAAAACCGAAAAACCCCTGAAATTTGGCAGTTATGGTAACATAAGCAACCATAACTCGCACCACCGTGCACTGCTAACACTAACACCCAGGACATCAAAGATGACATCACAAATGTCATTGATGACATCACTGATGACATCACATGGCTGGCTCTCCCTTTTTATCATTTACTGACATATCGAAGCCACATAGTTTTCTTCAGTAACAGTCAGGAAGTAAAAATTGAAAAAGTACTATATTTGTAGACTTAGGGTCAAGTCACATCATATGAAACATATACATAGCGGAAGACACAGGCTTGAAAGAGAGCAATCCTTTCTGTGCATGAAGATAATCATTAGGGTTATCAGCACTTTCTCATATTTATATTTGTATTACTCTACCTTCCCTGTATATGCTCATATTTGTACACATTATACTCACTCTCCTTTCCTTTGGGTGCAGTCACATCATGTGATACACATACATATGGTAAGTAGCAGCTTTGAAACAGAGCAATAGTTTCTCTGCATAAAGACAATCAGTTAGGTTATGAACTCTTTCTGTTACTACTTCTGCTTTTTTGTTTACTTCACTGTCCCTGTATATACTCATATTAGTATGTGTTGTTGTCTCTTTGTGTTTTGTCTGTAATAATTATGTATTAAGTGGGTTTTATTATCTACTTATTACATGTTTCACAGTACGCAAAACTCTAATAAGAAAGCAGTTATCATTTCAGTATTCAACATGGCAAGATTATGAATATGGCACCTTCATCATGTATGCTGCACACACTGCCTATGTTTCTGCATGAGTAGCTTAGTATACTCGATAGAACTTCATAATAGAATGCTATTTATATCAATGCATTGCTTAATGCACTAATTAGCTCATGATATTTATCCCAATGATCCTTGACAGTTTTTGGTCAGCATTATAAGAATCCCTTGTACAGAGTTTTTATGAAAAGTAAATGCACATGTGATGTCATCAGTGATGTCATCAATGACATTTGTGATGTCATCTTTGATGTCCTGGGTGTTAGTGTTAGCAGTGCACGGTGGCGCGAGTTATGATTGCTTATGTTACCATAACTGCCGAATTTCAGGGGTTTTTCGGTTTTACTTTGAACCATAACGTCCCTTTAACAAAGTTTTTTCACTGAATTTCATAGGTTTTTAGTAGCGCAACTTAACCATAACGTCCCTTTAACAAAGTTTTTTCACTGAATATATATATATATATATATATATATATATATATATATATATATATATATTTATGCTGATATCTTTGCACTGCCGTATTCTCCATCCACTGTGTCTTAAGATCATGTGGTTATTCCTGCTGCACAACTTGAGCATTAGCATGCACGTGTCATGGTTTATGAGTGCATTCAGTTTAATACAAATATATTCTCAGCGTGATCTTGTGCAGACTTCCATTATCAATATCCTCTGCCTTGTATCCCACCTTGTCATCAGCTGCCACCAGTGCATAGCTTTGCCATATTTAACATCCAAGTGGTATTCATTTCAGTAATTTCGGGGGGATGAAAGGCTGCTTGTTGCATGCTTGGAATGTGAATTGCTCTGTCCCTGCCAAACAGGTCTTTGCATATTTTACTTTGTTTATTCATATTTAAATGAATGTCATCTTTGATGTCCTGGTTGTTAGTCTTAGCAGTGTACTGTGATGCTGCGAGTTATAGTTGCTTAGCTTACCATAACTGGCGAATTTCTGGGGGTTTTCTGTTTTACTTTTAACGATAATGTCCCTTTAACAAAGTTTTTTCTCTGAATTTCATAGGTTTTTATTAGTGCAACTTAACCATAACGTCACTTTAACAAAGTCTTTTCTGTGAATTTCATAGGTTTTTATGTTCATGATGTTACATCACTGTATATAAGTTATTAATAATTCCTCTTTTAACATATATGAAAGAACTGTAAACCTCCTTTAGCAAACATATTTTTTGCAACGCATACTGATGTGTGACATTATCAGCAGTGCATGCTGAGGATGCAAGTCATGGTTGAATTGCCTAGGGTATGAGGATCGACCATGACCCCAGCCCCACCAGTCCACCCCCGTTATCCACTGCACCTACCCTGTATCATAGTTCAGTGTCCACTATACCCTCATAATGTGACCAATGGCCAGTGCTCATGGCTTGTATGGCCATTCTCCACAATCCAAGGGGCATGGGCTCAGGGAAGTAGGAGACACCTTGAATACTTATAGACGGTGTTCCTGTCCTGAGTCCCATTCAGCTAATCATGGGTAAACAAATGAATCTTTTAGTGGTTGGTTGTTAATTGGACCAAGGAGCGAGCTCTGCTTGCTGTTACGCTCACTTGGTCTCTGCGGAGGCATTGGGGCACGGTTGCAGCCCTCCTGGGGGTGAGGTTGCTCGGGTCCGAAATTGCCCTCTGCGCTTATCTGGTGACTGGTGGTAATAGGTGATGCTGCTCGGGACTGCTCCTGCGTGGAGAATAGGGGGTGTGAGTATGCCAGCTTGTGTGCCTGATCCCCTTACAGACTCCTTCTCCCAAACCGTGGTACCCGTGGGATGCGCTGTCCCTGGGAAGCTCACCTGTTGATTAGTTTTGGCGAGCACTCCGTCCTGCTGCTTCTGGCAGGGGCGCTTGCATGATCTGGACCGAGTTGCTTCACTGGTCCCTTGCACGTGGTAGTCCTGTCCTACTGCGACTAAGCCACTATACTTCAGGTAAGTCTTCCTGTTTGCCTTTGTCTTTCCTCGTCTGTTTTTGTTGTATTGTAAAGTTTGTTGTCTTGTATTGCTGTCCGTTCCACTTTTGATGTTTGCTCTTTTGCTTTCTTCCCTTGCAGGTGATGTTGCCGGCCCGGCAGAAGCTGCGGAGCTCGAGGCGGCAGCCGGAGGGAATGAGGAACAAAGCTGCAGCATTACAGTAGCTGGTAAGTTTTTAACTAGGGAGAGAGCGGGGTTCAAATGCGGCGCGTCCCTAGGACGGATGTTCTAACCTTGTCTTTCTTCTTCTTCACAGGGTTCGAGTTTGTGGATGCGGAGTGCGGTGCTATGGCATTGGGATCAAGATCACTGGATGTCAGGAGATGAGTCTGCAGATGAAGCAACAAAGCACCGGTTTCCTGGAGGTGAGTATGCAGGAGAACGCCTTGTTTCAAAGGTAAGTAAACTGGTCCAAGCGGCGATGAGCGTCACGTTGCACGTGAGTGCACAGTAGCGTGAAGCACCGGCCTTAAGGATGGAGCAGCTTATATAGCTGAGCTTCTGAAGCCACGCACACCACGTTCAGCCTGCCTGCCACACCCTGCCAGAAGCAGGATAAGTCAGCACATGAAGACCAGGCCTAGGGAGCCACACCCGATGAGTCAGCACATGAGGATGTTCTCTGGAATAAAGGCGTTCAGCTCCTGGAAAGTTCTTGTAAAATAAAAGCACACCTGCACTGAAATAAAGTAAAAGCACCCCATGCACTGAAATAAAGTGTTCCTGCTCACATCTCTATATGAGCCTGGTGCCAAAGGCACCAGGACTGAGTCCAGCCAGGGCCCCAGTGTTTATGGGTCCCAAAGGGACATAAGTGAGTCAAGTGAACTATTGTCCCCATCACTAGATGGTGTGGTTTTTGTGTTCTGGGGCCTGTGGCCATGACAGCGCCCGTTCTTAACAAAATTGCACTTGCTAGTAAGTTTCTATGAGTGCAGCATTATCATGATGCTTCGGAATGTGAGCGGCGAGCATATATATCAAAAAGCTTCACCAGGCAGCAGCCACAGAACCAAATGCACTACTATACATTACTGCACCTCCATTGCCTTTACAATTTCTGTAGCTCATAATCAGGACGGAACATTAAACACAATCAGCATGGGTGATGTTGATGGTTTCATTTTTAATCGTAGCACTAAAAGCCAAAGTGCTGCTAATAATATGCATCATGCCCGGGTCAGGACATCGGTCTACGCAGCAAAGCAGGAGCAGTACTTGTGTCGTGTGCAGTGACAGCCGGACGCAGTACTGCACCATTCAGCCCATATGGGCCATCCAAGAGCAGATAAACAATAATTTTAACCAGGCAATGCAGTTTTAATGACTAGTGTGAAATATGCACCTGTAATTGCAAGACCATCGCTTCTGGCCACTGCTGCCAGGAAAGCATAGTGATGCTAATGGACGGCCGCTCGCCAGCTGTGTGGCCCTGGCAGATCAATCAAACGCAAACCTGCTGAAAGCATCTTCAGGCTAAAGCTTAACAAAACACAGTGGCCCTCATTACGACCCTTGCGGAATTCGGAAAACGATGGCGGAAATGCAATACCGCCATCGAATAGCGCTCGGTGCGACTATGACCCGTCACCGCAAAGTACGAAGCCATTAGCGACACCGTAGTGAACGCCAACGCTAACTGCACCAAGCACGCGCGCGCGCGCCATGCCAAACCGTAAATACCACCATGGCGCAAGGGTACGCTAATTCCGACCCTAGCGGACATGTACCTAACGCCATCAAGCATGGCGGAATGTACCATTCCGCCATGGTGAGAAGTACGGCATCGCGAATCAACCGTAAACGGCCCCACTGAGTGCCTGTACACCGCTCCCTGGCCACAAAGTACAACTCCCCGTAGGTGCAATGAAGTCACAATGCAACCATTGAAATGTACAAGTCACCCATGCATGCCAACGAACAAAAGAAACACAACAGGGGCCAATGGGAGCTGCAGGGCACAGATGGCACGAATACAGAAGCCATCCCAATGGACATGACCACAGTCCCCCACCAAGAAACGCACGCAAACACAGGCACCTGTGACCAGCAATATTCCGAGAATCACATCATTCCACCAGTCCACCTGGCTGACCGGCATCTGTTACACAAAACCCAATCCCCCGCCCCTGAGCATGACAACATTCAAACTGTCATATTGGCAGCCCCCATCCCTGACCTCACGGGCTTCGTAGGCAAACGCGCCCAGTACAGTACCACGCAACTAAACTCCGAAGCTGGAACCCAATGCAGATCTCCTCACAATACATCGCCCCCCAAATAGGCATTTGCCACATCACTTGCAAAGAAGAACGCTACACGGGCCAAATCAGAATAGAAATTTAATGCACATCAAAATCACCAAGCCCATACAGCCATCAGGCCATGAACTCCAAAACACTTTTCACCATTGTGGGCTGCATCCGCAAGAAATGACCAGCCACTACTTGTGTGACGCCCTGTTCCCTCATGGTACACAGAGCCACATTCACGTACGAAAAGGCAACATGGAAGCGCACAGAACCGCAGGGCCGTCCCAATGGGGAGGCACTAGTCCAGCTGAAAGGCCGAAATGTTGCTCCGAGCCACCAGTACTGCGTAAGGGCATGTGGCCCATTGGCGATCGTCCCATAAGATCGTAATGCTGCTCCACTGATTAACACGAAGCAGCAGGTGTCGGGAGTAAAACCCATCTGCAGGAGTGGCATACAGATGGCAGTGGCAAAAGGGGAGGAGATACCTGTCAACCAAAAGAAAAGAAAAAGAACAGAATGGCCATCAGAACTACATTCGAACAACTCACTTCAATGATCACACTAAATCCACAGCCATATGCATGCTAGCCCACTCCAAAGGATCATCACCACCCCAAAACCACTTGCGACTCATAACCATCTATATCGAGGTGCAAACACCATCACAAACGAGTGTACCTGTGCATGCGTCTGTCAAAACAGAATCCATCAGATGGGAATGTTAACGTGCATGGACACAAGTGTCTGAGGGCGCGTCGAGACAGGGAGGGCTCAACAAGGCCAGATAGACGATGGTCCCACTATGGCAGCCCTGCATCACATAGCGCAGGGGAGGCGGATAGATTCCAAGAAGCCCTGTACATGGCAAACTCTGTATCAAATCATCTGCCCATGCATCCATTCATCATTCCCTCATCCCGGGATTAAAACGCCTGAATATTTACTCACATAACATTAGAAATATCCATTGAGTCTGTGCGTTATGCAGCCTGCTAAATCCACAGTGCCCCAGCCCGTAATTCCAGTGTAGTGAAGTAACATGTATTTGGGAACGTCCGGCCTCATCGCCCACGTCGCTATTGCGCATCCCAAACCATTCATATCAATCATTGCATCCTCGCCATGGCCCCTGTCTCAAGGACATTGAACAATAGTATGTTATATTTGCAGTCAGACCTGTGGGCATTTCCTCGCCGCTAGCTGAAAACCGAAAGCGCCGCCCTTCGAATTCCTCATTTGCAACATCACGTCGAAGAGGCATCTGTGGCCGTTTGAAATCACTATTTATTCCATCGAGTGCGGCTGTGTGTGAAAATGGCAACTGCCTTCACCCACAAATGGGACGCCCCGCCCGTCGTTGCAACTCGGTACAGTGATGCATGAGGGCCCACCGTTACTCGAGTACTACGTTCCACTGACCCTTCACAAGTCTGTTCGCGACTGCACAGATAGTATGTGAAACAATGGGACCACAGCCGAATGAACATATCAACCAATCTTACACGGCCATCGGGTACAAATACATGATTGCAATAGCAAGATGCCATTCCCCGAATTGCAGCGTTGTGCGCGGGACGTGCTCGGCCAAAGGGGAGAGCAGTTTGCACAAGTGGAATTAATCACCACAGGTGGAGGCCATACAGCCTGAAAACACATAAATTGCACACCCAGTCTCCTCCCACAACCACACCGAAATGCTACCGGCAGGACTCGCGATGTTGGCCCTGGGGGACCTGATAGCACTGCAAGTACTCCAACTCCAAGAAGAAGACGAACACCAACTACAACCGGCCGCACAGAGGAGACGCAGGAGGAGGAGGGCAAGGCAGGGCCAGCAAGGGCCGCCAGCACAGCCACTACCACCACGCAGGCAGCCCGCAATCCCACGCCTCCGAGCACATCCGTTCAACCTCACTGATGAGCAGATCCACACCCTCTACCGTCTGGACCGGGACACCATAGCCGCCATTGTGGACATGACACAGGCTGACCTTGTCAGCATGATAGATAGCCCAACCGCCATCCCACCCCTACTGAAGGTGGTGTCTGTACTCCACTTCCTGGCCACAGGCACCTACCAGCACACAGTCGGACAGTTGCATGGCATTTCTCAGCCACTGTTCTCACGGACACTATTGCAAGTGCTCGATGCCCTCCTGCAGCACGCAGACGACTACATCTCTCTACCACGCTCGGAGCAGGAAATTACCAACACAAAAGTGGGATTCCATGCACTTGCCGGCATACCGGGTTGCATTGGTGCCATCGACTGCACCCATGTGGAATTGGTCGTCCCACATGCCATGGAGGCCCAGTACCGCAACCGAAAACAATTTCATTCTCTGAATGTACAAATGGTGTGTGACTCCAACAGGATCATTACACATTGTTGTGCCCGATTCCCTGGATCAACCCATGATTCTATGGTCTTGAGGAACTCTACTATACACGCTACATGGAGCGACACGCAGGGAACAGATCCTGGCTACTCGGTGAGTCTCATTACATGCATGATAATGTGGGCTATGTGATTCGGCAATGACCTGGCAGGAAGGGGGGGGGTGTGCGTACGTAGCAATGGCATTCCACATCATACGTTTCTCGTCCACATACAGGTGATGCTGGATATCCACTGAAGAGATGGCTCCTCACACCAGTCCGGAACCCACGGGACCAGCATGAGGAGGACTACAACCATGCCCACTCACGTACCCGTGTAGTCATTGAACAGGCATTCGGCCTACTGAAGGGTCGTTTCCGCTGCCTCAGCAGGTCTGGCGGGGCACTCCTGTACCGCCATGAGAAGGTTGCAAAGATGGTGATGGCATGTGTCATGCTCCACAACATGTGCGTACGTAGAAATGTGCCCATGCCCCCTGACGCAGAACTGCAAGCACCTGATGATGGTCATGATGAGGGTGGGGATGTGGCAGCACCTCATGGAGTCTGCGAGGCACCGGAGGGCCGTGACATTCGTCAGCATCTCATTGATGTATGCTTCTAGCACTCACGCCTGGTGGCTGATACATGGACACGGGACTCGTGGCACTGTGTGTGTCTGGGACATGCACAATATGGACTGTACGCCTATGATGGCCTAGTACACAAAGATCAATGTCCACACATCTCATTGGTTGATCGTGCACTGTTTATGGCATATGTGATATCATGTTGTACACCCTATCGACCCGCCACCCAAGTGAGCCCAACACACCCCCTCCACCCTCCTACCTCCCCCCCGAACACCAGTGTCCAAAGATGCTCATTGTCAGTGGGCAGTCGCTATTGCAAGCCCCCTCTGCGGGTTTCAGGGGCACCCCTGCCTGTGGAGCGCAGGTTCCTCCCAGATCTACGTTGGGGGCTGCCCTGGACGGAACTTGCAACGGATGATGTCTCTGCCTGCTCACGTCCATGCATGTCCCTAAGGGTTTGCGAGAGCTCAGTGAGCACACGGCGCACTGCGGCAAGTTCGGCACATACGTCCTTGGACGTCGCATGCAGTTCCCCCCTCAGGCTCTCGGTGCTTCTCTCCATTTGTACTCTCAGGCTCTCGGTGCTACTCTCCATTTGTGCCCTTAGTGTCTCTGTGCCTCTCTCCATTTCTGCCCTAAGTGTCTCAGTTGATGTTTCTATGTCTGCCTTAGTGCCCCCACATTCATCGGCATGGTCCTTGAGGAGCGTGGCCAGTTGCTGCTGTTGCACGATTAACTGGTCGAGGGACTGTTGCCTCTGCTGGGCCATGGCCATTTGCGGTGGTGTCACAGAGTGGCTGTTCGCCTCATGTTGCCCTGCCACAGGGCTTGTGGGGGATGGCCAGTCGTCGTCTTGTGGGTGCCCCTGCGTGGTATCCTCATGTTGTACGGGATGGGACAGACAGGGGGATTGGGACAGGTCATGGATGGATCTGACTTCGACATCCCCGTCTTCTGTGTCGGAGCATGCTGCCATCAATGGGGTGTCACCTATGGTGCTGCTGCCACCAGAGGCAGTGCCTTCTGTGGCATCCGTTGGGGGGACCTGTGGTGGTGGTGTTGTGGGCATGCTGGCTGCTGGGGTGCCTGTTGATGTTCCCTCCTCTGTGCTGCCACCTGATTTGTGCTGCTGCCGTGTCTTGATGCGTGCAGCTGAGGTGGAGGGTCTTTGGCCGTTGGTCTTGGCCCTCTTTGCAGGTGTGCTGGTAGGGGTGTCCTGAAGCTCGTCGTTTGGATCGGACCCTGTGGTGGAGTAAAGGAGGGCGAGGGTTATTGATGGGTCTGTGGGAATTGGAATGGCATTGTATCACATGCATTGGGGTGGTACCTGAGGGTGATTTGGGTCGGGGCCTTGGAGGTGCTTTCATTTGTGTGTGGAGTGAGGGTGCAGTTGTTTGGCAGCCTGCAGTTAGGGTGTGCCTGCTGCACGTGTAGTGCGTGTTTTAGGGGTTTTTAATTATTTATGTATTTATTGTGGGTTTTAACGTGCGCTATCAGGCCGATGTGTGTGGACGTTCTCCTGGACATGTGTTTCTGTTGCACTATGTGGACGCATGGTACTTCACATGGATGGACTTTGTGGATTTGGCATTGTTTTATTTGGCCCACCTACCTGAATCTTCGGATGTCTGCACTCCTTTCTCCATCCCTCGGAATCCCTCTATGCTCTCCATTCCGATGGTGGAGGCACAGATTTCTTCCCAGGGGGTCAACTTGATGGGTGATTCAGGACCTCCCCCGGTGGCTGTGGCAATGTTGCGGTTGGCAGAGAGTATGCTGCGGACGCGTATCCGCAGGTCGTCCCATCGCTTGCGGCATTGCTGTGGGGTGCGGGGTGCGGTCCCCACCGCACTTACCCGCTGTGCCACCAGAGCCCATATGGCCTTCTTGTTTGCAAGTGCCGTCCTGGTCATTTGCGTGCAGAAGACGACGGCAGCATTCTCCTGGAGGGTCTCTGTTAGCACGGTGAGTTCCTCACGGGAGAAGTGGACCTGCCGCTTGCGGTCGCACGCTTTCTTCGCTACTTTTCCCATTTTTCTTGGTTTCGCTAGGGTGGATGACGGGTTGGGGTGTGTTTCAGGGTAGTGATTTTAGTGGTTGTGTGGTTTTAGTGGTTTTATAGGTGTACGGCGGGATGTTTCCCGTTCCGGGCCCATGTTTTAACTTCCGTTTCCGTATATTTCCGGTCACCGTACTTTCCGGTAGGCGCACACTGCGGTGTCCGCTGTGATGGGTGGCGGTATTGCACCTAGGGCGCCGTACGGCGGCGGTGTGGGCCGTTTTGGGGTCATTTCCGCCATCGCGGACTTTGCACTTCCGCCATGCCGTGGTGCTCGTGCCCGATGGGTCGGAATGGGCCGCACTTTGCTCCTTCGTGCAATGGCGGAAACGCTATTTACGCTGTGGCGGTCCGGTCAGTCACTTTCCGCCAGGGTCGTAATGAGGGCCTGTATCATCTATACCCATGCAAAGACAGTGAGGATAACCATAATGTGAGCTAAGGATGACAAAAGCAAGTGATGTCATCACACTTATGACACACGTAGCTGCATAAAACAATAGGCAAATATGTATTTATCACAAAGTTACACAGATATTAGGTCAAACTGCGTTTAGATGTGAAGAATGTTACCCACACCGCAAAATGTAATGCTGAAATATATACAGAATATAGCCCCTAACATCGAAATACTACAGCAAAAGGTAGCCATCCTTCACAAAATGCACACCCTAGCATGCATTGCAGATGAATATGGCAGAGTTGAGAAAGTAGTGAAAAGGAAAGGTCCAGAGACAGGCACACAAATTTGGCAGTATTAAATAGTAGAGAAGACAGTTTTCAGCAGTGCTGCTCAAGCATTTTTTTTTTATAAATGGACTTGGCAGTAAGTAGGAAATAAAAGGTAGAGAAATGAACCAATGGAGATACCATTTGTTATATGTCCTTGGCAGAGTTTGCTTCAGCCTGCGTCATCTCAGAACCACTTCTATCCAGTTTTTAATTTGCAAAATATGTTCTTTGATTAATTGAAAATGGGAAAAACAGGTTCTATGCCAGCGAGCAGACTATGAGGTCATTGAGAGAGGATATAATGATGCATTTCAGGGAAGCATGTGTACCCAATGGGAGAGGGTAATGTATTTTGCTCATAGAAACTTGACCAATTACAGTGTAGGATTTATGTTATAGCAGAACCGATGTGTGATATATTTGTGGTTATAAATATATGCTAGATATGGAAGGGGCAGAGCTTGAAACACCCTGTTGTCATGAGAGTCGCTGCCGGCTGGGCATGGGGAAATAAAAATGTGTGTTCATTGCACAATTGCCTGTCTCTATCCATGAATGGCTTTATTGGGTTATGTCTGAGAAATGACCTCCTCTACAATACCCTGTTATCTGTGCCTGTTTCAGTGCCTGATGTGTAGGCTTGCTCAGAAAGGCATCTATTAGATGTTGCACTCCCCAGACAAGTCTCTGGGAAGCTTTTAGCTACGGTATTTTGAGGGCAGAGCGGGATGGGTTGGAGGGAGTCAGGCAATGATTCATTGCCTTAAATAGGCCGGTAGTGCTGATTCAGTGGCAGTTGAATGCCTGTGAATGGCTTTAGAAAATTGGAAACAGTTATGGAAATTGTCAGGTTTAAATTGCCAAAAAGAATCTGACATTAAAAGAACTGCCCAACTCATCCCTCCACACGGGGGAGTCACTATCTATAAAGCTCTCTCTTGTGGATACCGCCTCACTCACCCTCCACATCATATGTAGGCCACCTGGTCCAATTATAACTCTAGATGAGGACATCACCCTCCTGTTCTGCAACAATGCCAAACCTTCCTCCAGAATTATTATTATAGGAGACTTTAATCTAGGCCTCAGTGACCCCACAGATGCTAATGCTAAAACCATAATGAACACAATTGAATCACTAGGATTCACACAACGCATCACCTCACCCACTCACTAGTATTATCTCCAACCGCCCCTGCCCCTGGTCTGACCACAATGTCATCACCCTCACTGTTCCAAAATACACCATAGCCAAAGCCTCTCAGCAACTGGCTCCTGCCTCGCATTCCAGAAACACACGCAACATCACTCCAGAGAATATACTCCCCATGCTCTGCCCTACCACTAACTATCAACACTCGGACTGCGACCCTAACCTAACAGTGCCGTTATATAATGAAACTCTCCTTCTAGCTATAGAGAAAGTTGCCCCACTAAGTACCCTTAAACCAAATCCTAGAGCCCACTTAAACTCATGGTATACACCAGACCTGAAAATCCTATGAGCCACCAAATGAAAAGCATAGGCCACGTGGAAAACCAACTATCAGAAGCTAACAAAATAAGTTCCTTAATGTAGCAAAAACCTACAAACAGGCCATCATCCAGGCGAAGAACCTCACTTACAGCAAGTGCATAGCTAAAGCCAAAACAAGTCCAAAATAACTTTTCGCCATCCTGCGCTAACTTGATTCCCCTGTGCCTCTGGCAGAAAGCTGCCACAAGGATTCCTCTTGGTGCACTAATATCCAGAAGGCACTACCTGACAAGACTGCCTGACTACAAAGTAAAATTGCAGGCAAAAAAGCTAAATTATCCCTACCAAATACACAAACCAACATTGACCCCCCGCCTATCACCAACAATCTTTTTGAATTTAGACCTGTTACGATACAAGAAGTCACAAAAACGCCAAGGCGACATCTGCCCTGCCCCCTTCATCAAAGAATGTGCAGCAGAACCTGCACCATTCATCACCCCACTTATCATCAATTTCTTTGCACAAGGGATTGTTCTGCATAACCTAAAAGATGCATGGGTTCTCTCTCTCGTAAAAACAAAACCTCTCATGACCCCAAAACCACCACGTACTACTGCCCCATCACTACCCTTTCCTTCCTCCTTAAAATTATAGACAGAAGGGCCTACTTACAAATACAGGAACATCTGGAGTCAAACAATATCCTCGGCCTGTGCCAATCCGGCTTCCACCCACGACACAGCACTGAGACATCACTCCTAGATCTCAAAATCCAAATGGATGAGATTATAGACAATGGGAACCTAGCCATCCTTCTCCTACTCATCCCATCTGCAGTGTTTTATCTAGTAAACCACTAAATCCTCTGCCAACACCCCTCCTCTGCAGCCCAATTCTCCTCCGAAGCCACAGCTTGGATTGAGTCCTTTCTTTCCCACTGCACAATGAGGGTCTTCTCCAATCTAGTGGCAGCCACACCAGCCCCAGTCCTGTGTGGCATACCCCAAGGCTCATGTGTTTCACCAGCACTTTATAACGTTTTCACTAAGCCCACATTCGACCTCCTGGAGGAACAAGGCATCTCGTATACCAACTATGTTGATAATATGCAGATCCTTGTGCTTATCACTGGTCACCACACTGAGGGTACTAATGCCCTCAATAAAATCTATCAAATCATTCAGGCCTGGATGGCGCAACATGAACTCTGTCTTAATGATATAACAGAGCTCCTAGTGGTGGGGACCCAATCCGGATTAAACAAACTGCACTGTGATAATAAATACTTTACCATAGATGGGATCCCTATCACGGTCCTGAAGGAAGTGAAAACCCTAGGGGTCTATCTCGACTCCTCACTCTACCTAGCCAGACAAGTCAGTCCAACAGTCTCAGCAGCAGCCTACACAGCAAAGACCATTAACGCCTGCCGGCCATACTTTACAACCGACAACTGCATCACACTAGCCAGAGCCTTAATTCTGTCTAAACTAGATTATTGCAACACCCTACTCATAGGTTCCTATACAAGCAAAACCAAAAAACTCCAACTCATACAAAATAATGCCCTAAGGGAGGCACTGAACATCCAAAAGAAGAAAACATCTCTGTCACCAGACGCAACATCTACTAATTACCCATCCTAGACTGCATCACATTTAAGACCCTCTCCATCACACACAAGTGTATCACAAACACAGCCCCTAAATACCTTACGAGCAAAATCACCAACTCCCGCTCCAATAGACCTACCCAATCCATCACCTCCCACCTCCTCACTATGCCTAAATTCAAATGAGCAAAAGCTGGCGGCCTCAGCTTCCCAGTAGTGACGGCCAAAAAGTGGAATGTCTTGCCTCTCTCACTCAGATCTGATCCCTCGATTTACTCCTTCCGCAAAAAATTGAAAACCTGGTTCTTTACACAAGACCCCTAGCTCAGATGTCAAATGCATCACCTCTGCCATTGTTATATTGGACCATGCCTATGTCTCCTATATCATGAACTGGAACCATTTCATCTACGTACAACAACAAGCGGCCAGATACCTCCAGCTTCGGCATGCTTTACAAATGGAAATAAATAAATGTTGGGATCCCTGTTTCGCTATAGGTGGAAAAAGGGAAAGTCTGTTAGTGGGATAGTGACTCCTGAACCACAATATCTGTTCAAGCCCCCTGCTAGTGTATTCAAAATGTTCATGCATTAGAATTCATAGGTCTTCCTTACTTTGTCAGTCCTGCAATTACCCTGGAGTACAGCAATTTTAAGATCTTCAACTGTATGATTAGCTTCTGAAAAATGCTCACCACTCTGAAGATGGAGGTTCATGTGTTTATGTAGAGGTTGGCTAGTTTCCCCAGCATAGTAAGCATGCTCGGGACATTTCATGCACATGATCAAGTAAACAATGTTGCTGGGCGCACATGTAAAAGGTCCCGTAATCGTACAGCCCTACCCCATGTGAGGCATCATGATTGTGTCCGAAATGTTGATATGTGGGCAGGTTAGGCTTTTTTTTCAGCTTAGTCTGTTTTTCAGGTTAAGCTGTTTTTCTGCAAAGCATGGTTCTATAATATGTGCTAGTTCTGTGTAGTTTGCCTCTGACCATAATTCCCTTCATATTGGTGTATAATGATTCCCAGTGGAATCTTGTGCAGATTTCCATTCCAAATTCCCTGGATGATGGCATTTGTGATGTCATCTTTGATATCCTAGCTGTTAGTCTTACCAGTGCATAGTGGTGGCGCAAGTTATGGTTGCATACCTTACAACCATAGCATCCCTATAACAACGTTTTTTTGGTGACTTTCATAGGTTTGTATTAGTGCAACTTAACCATAGTGTCCCTTTAAAAATCTTTTTCATTTAATTTCTATTCTATGGTTTTTAAAAGTGAAAATGTGTCATGATGTTACAGCACTATATACCTAATTAATCATTCCTATTTTGAAATATATGAAAATACTATAAACCTCCTTTAAAAAGAATATTTATTGCAGCGCATACTGATCTGTGTCATTTGCAGCAGTGCATGCTGGTGATTGTTAGGGAGAATTCTCTGTTTAGGCTGAATTTCCTAACCTAGTGAGTCCCCTAGCAGCTTTGCTGGATTTTTGGGGTTTATTTTTTCTCCTGCCAAGAGTGAGACTCTTTTACCCTCACTCTTGGACATGATTTGAGTGTGCTTCTTTGGATCTAGATGTGTTTAATGGGCTATGGGGTCTTTTAGCCCATAGGGCTTCATGTGTTTTTGTGATGTTTGTTACACAGCACCCTCAGTGCAGTGACACAGGGGTGTCATAGTGACCCCCCAGTATAGACTCCATATCCTGGGACTGACTACTGTCTCCCAGGGCATGTAAAGTCACCATTGACTTTACTAGTCTTAAATTCTGAACAGAACCAGTACAAACCATCATATTGTGGACGTACTGGCTGGGGCAATTCGATTGCCCCAGGGTCTGTTAGTCGAGGGGGCACGTCTCCGTCCCCCTTGATCAAGTTTTGGCTGGTGGCAGTGGATACTACTTTTTATATTCAACCGCAAATATTTTCCTATGGGATTTCCCATTGTTTTAGGCTACTATCTTTATTTAATTATTTATGGTAGCCTCGAACACCGCCGGACTATTTAATTAATATTAATTCTCCGGTTGGTATTTTTTGCCAAAACTTGATTCTAAAATGGCGTTTGTGTTCTCTTCTGTGACTCCAACCCAAGTCGAGCCCTTTGTTCCACTTTTTGGCGGGCTTCTCCACAGAAGCCCTCCAAAGTGGTGCCACTTTGCCTGGGGTACTTAGGAGGGGGGAGGGGAATTTAGGCACCCTGGACTGAGTTGCCTAGGCAACTCAAGTCGCACTCCATCCTGATTGGCCCAAGTGGTGAGCCGGCCGGCTCACCACTTAGCATGTTTGAGTGACAGCTAGGCTGAGTGAATGGGGGTTTGCTGCATAAAAGCAGGGCTTTGGGGACTGGAACTTCAGAAGTCGCCACAGGACCTAAGAATCCGACGAGGGAGAAGCTGAGCTGACCTGCCACGACACCACCACCGTTGGAGCCCTGTGGGACCGCTTCACCACTTTTCCCAACGACAGAGGAGATCCCCCGCCGGAGAGTCTTCTTCCTTTGACTGGTGGGGATAACCAGTTTCACCGTCTTTTCGCCTCCCCGATGTACCTCATGGCCGCCTTGCCTGTGCCAAGCACCCCGGCAACCGGGATACCACGTTTTACCACGACCGCGAAACAAAGGTACCACCTTTAACCGGAAAACTCCACGGCTGGTTTTTTCCCTGGTAGTGCAACGACCTTCATCTTTCCTCCAAGTCGAGATCTTCTCTTCCCCTGGACGACGGCGCAACTTGCACCCACTACCAGGAACAACTGCCACCGCTGGAGGATCCTTCCCACTTAAGGTACTGTGTCCCACCTGGCTTCCCTTGCTACCGACTGTATGGGGTAGATTTAGCCCCCGGCTTTCGAACCTGGGTTAGCCTGGGACACTCTGGCTAAACTTTCCTAAGCCTCTCTAAACTCTTTTTGAACCCTCTGCAAGACTTTCAAAGCCTAGTGTAACTGTGTGATCTTGGGCACATTTGTGCTCTGCTCTCTCTAAGAGTGGGCCCAGCCTTTGGACTTTGGCTCACCAGTGACTTTTGCTCTTCTGCCTTGCTAACAGTGTTCCTGAATCTTAGAGTGGTGTACCTTTCCATATTCTGTCTTTTTCCCTCCCTTTCTCACAAACTTATTGGAGTGCCATCTAGTTAAGCGCTCACCTCTGTATGAAAATAAGTGGTGTTTTACAGTGACTTATCTGATAAGGAAAAAGGGGTGTATATATTACAATAGTAAATGCGTTTAGAATATTTTACAATAAGAGTGCTGGAGTGTTTCAAACCGTGTGTTTTTAAATAAATAATTATATACTTTGATACCAAAGCTCTGGTCAGTGTTTGCTTGTATTATTGTACCTGAGTGCCTATTGTGTATACTTTGCATACTGCCTAACTCTTCTTGAGGGAAGTCTGACTGCTCAGCCACAGCTACCAGGTAAATCTGGGTGGTGCGGACTGCTACCAAGTGGGTTTACCGCCAACACCTGTAGTCTTAAACCTTTTGCAGTGGTCCCTAAGAGAATTGCACAGCTTTCTGCCTAACACTGGTGTACAGCGGTGGGATTTGTATTGAGTATACACTTTAGAGTGCTTGAGGATACCTTAGTACAACTAACCACAAACCTTAGCACTGAGAAAGTAATCTTTCTAACATGTCAACTATGGAAACTTATAGTCAAGAGTCCCTTGCTACAAAAACTGCTGATTGTTTAAGAGTATTATGTAAGCATAAGAACCTCCTGACTAAAGGCAAGAAAATGGAATTAATAGAAAGGTTGTTAGCTAACCAAAGTCTGGATGTTGGTTCTGAGGAACCTACCAGGAAAGAAAATGTAGATAACAGTATAGAAATTGATATTGATCACAATGTTGATAATCTTGAAGAAGAGTCGGAAGAGGAGGGTGAGGCTGCTGTGACTGTCCGCCCTAGGCCTCTGTCTGCCCTACCTGCTGTACCTACTGGGCCTTTGCCGAGTCCCACACTTAGTCCTCAATATCTCGAATTAGAGAAAATGAAACTTGAACTAGAGTTCAAGAGACTGAATACTCTGGCTGAACAGAGACATCAGGAAATGAATCAAGAACTAAGGCTAAGGGAAATGGAGCTCAAGCATGAGCTAGAAATGAAGAAATTATCTGTCGAAAATGCTTCTCTCTCTGGCTCCTCTAGAAGTTCCAGTCCTAAAAGACCCTGGATGCCTAAAGAATTGGTTGGTATGTATGAGCCTAAGTTGGATGTGTTGGATTGGTTGTCTCTGTTTGAATATAATCATGGGCTCCAGAACATCACAGGAAATGACTTACTCACCTGGTTGTTCTCTAGGCTTCCCCCTGTTGTAACTGATGTGGTAATGGAGTTGGGGGAGGAGGATAGGAAAGAGTATGAATGTGTGAAACTAGCTCTGATAGCTAGATTTGGGAAGACCCCTTCCCAGTTTCTTACGAGGTTTAGAACCCTCAAAAAGCATGATGGTACCCCTTGGGCTACCTGGGTGAGTGAATGGTTGAAAAACTTAGAGGGATGGATTAAGGGTTACAACGTGAACACTTATGAAGGTATGAAGAATCTTTTCATGTTGGAGTCAATTTATGATGCCTGCTCTCCTGAGCTCAGACAGCACTTGGCTGATTCAAAGGAATTAGATTCCCGAAAACTAGCTAAGGCTGCTGACTTGTGGGTTGCCAACAGGGCCACTCACAAGGATTCTGGGGTAACTCAGAAAAAGGATGAGGGGAAACAGCCTAAAAAGGACTCCAAAGAGAATTCTAATACTGCAAATTCCAAAGAGGGCCCCAAACAAAACCAGAAGGGTAAGCCACCAGGGAAACCACAGCAGAATAGTGTCTCCTCTGGTGCCAAACCAGAGGGAGGTCAGAACAAGCCTCCATTCCAGAAGGCATTTGGTAAATGCTTTGTTTGTGGCTCTACTGACCATGTGAAAGGAGATCCCAGATGCAAGGGTAAACCTTCAGGGATCCAACTTGCCTCCTTAGCCTTCGCTCCAGAAGAGGAAGTCCCAATGGCAAGTGGAAACCTTCTACTGCTGGCTGATGAACCCATTGGTGTCTCAGCCAGTGTTTCTTTAGACTCTCTGGGGTTGTGGGAACAATAGAATTTAGATGTGTATAATTCTATCACAGATAATACTAAAGAGTATTATAAAGACAGTGTACAGGTGAATGGTCAGGAGACTCCTGCCATTAGAGACACTGGGGCCAGCATAACTGTGGTAGATGAATCATTTTTCAAGGCAGAGGATGTTGCTAAGGCACCCAAATGCCTCGCCAAGTTAGCTGGAGGGCCTGTGCAGATGTGTCCCCAGTTACCAGTTCTCATCCAGTGTAATGACATGGCTGTAAAAATACTGTCAGTGTACAATGTGAAGTGCCAGGTAGGTTTCTGTTGGGTAATGACCTGAAAGCTCTTGGAGTTGTGTCACATACCCCCAAACCCCCTAGTAAAAGGTTACAGGAGCTCGCAAAACCTGCAAGAGAGAAAGCCCTGCGAGGATTATCTCAGGAGATGATGACAGAGATCACTCCTTTACCACTGGAGCAACTCACTGCAGTAACTACCAGATCAGGAGCAAAGGGGCAACCCAAGACTCCTAGGAAAAAGTCAGAAGCAAGCACTCCAGTGCTTCCAACAGTTACACCTGTAACTCCACCTCCAGCTGAGGCTGAGAGGGAGGTACAACCCTGTATGGTTGAACTAGACTCTGAAGAAGAGCTAGTGGGAGGCCAAGAACTTATTGGAGATCTAGACCCTGAGGACCATCCTGAGCTGAAGTCTTTACTGGCAGAAGGTGGGCCCAGCAGGGCAGCTTTCCGTAAGGGACAAAGAGAATGTCCAACTCTGGAGGGTCTCCGCCAACAGGCAGCTGCTCAGGCTGATGGGCAAGAGCCTGTGAAGTATAGGTTGCACTGGGAAGATGGCCTCTTCTACAGTGAACCCACTGAGTCTGAACCTGGAGACTGCAAACGCCTTGTAGTACCTCAAGAAAACAGACAACAGTTCTTGCACTTAGCCCACGAGATTCCTTTGGCTGGTCACTTGAGCTTCAAGAAGACCAAGGAAAGGCTCTCACTCTACTTCTATTGGCCAAAAATGGGGGCCAAAGTTGATCAGTTTTGCAAGAGCTGCCATGCCTGCCAAACTTCTGGTAAGGTTGGCGCCAAGAATGTGGCACCCTTAGTGCCTCTCCCAGTTGTGGGAGTCCCATTTGAGAGGGTAGGGATTGACATTGTTGGTCCCCTTGATCCTCCTACCTCCTCAGGCAACAGGTTTATCCTTGTTGTAGTAGACCATGCTACTAGATACCCTGAGGCAATTCCTATGAGCACTGTTACAGCTCCGGCTGTGGCTAAGGCCCTCCTTGGTATTTTTACCAGGGTTGGGTTTCCTAAGGAAGTAATATCTGACAGGGGGTCAAACCTTATGTCCCACTACATGAAAGCCATGTGGAAAACCTGTGGAGTTACTTACAAGTTCTCAACCACCTACCACCCCCAAACCAATGGGTTGGTAGAAAGATTTAACAGAACCATGAAGAGCATGATAGGTGCTTTAGAGGAACCTCTGAAAAGAAAGTGGGACCTTCTACTGCCATGCCTTCTCTTTGCTTATAGAGAAGTCCCTCAGGAGGGAGTAGGTTATTCTCCCTTTGAACTTCTCTATGGCCATCCGGTCAGAGGTCCATTGGCCCTGATTAAGGAGGGGTTGGAAGGCGCTCCTCCCCTCAAGCCAGTCAGAGTGACTGACTATGTGATAGGTCTCCGAAGGAGAATGTCACACATGATGGCAGAAGCTAGTGATAACCTGAAAGCTGGACAAGCTTTGGTCAAGCATTGGCATGATCAAAAGGCTAACATGGTTGAGTTCACTCAAGGCCAGCTAGTTCTCGTTATGCTCCCAACAAGGCAGAGGGCCTTGCAAGACAAATGGATGGGACCGTTCAAAAGTGAGAGGTCAACTATCTGGTGGATCTGGGCAGACCCAGGGAAGCTCCTAGAGTCGTCCACACCAACCGACTGAAAGAGTACCTCTCCAGACCTGAAGTAGGAGCCTTGCTTCTAGCTTCAGCAGCAGAGGAAGAAGAGAGTGAAACTCTCCCTGATCTCCTCAGAGGTGTACCTTTGGATGAAAGAATTGAAGGAGTCAATCTCTCTTCAGATCTGACACCTGAGCAACAAGAGGAGTGCAAATCTATGTTAAATCAGTTTGCCTCCCTGTTCTCACTCTCACCAGGCTTGACCCCTTGGGGACAGCACGAGATACTCACTGGTGACTGTCTGCCTGTCAAAAGCAGAAGATACCGAATGTCAGAAAATGTGAGAACCCAAATCAAGGGGGAGGTCAAGAAGACGCTTGATCTCGGGGTAATAGAACCCTCTACTAGTCCATGGTCTAGCCCAGTGGTGTTAGTACCAAAGGCAGGATCCAAAGACTTGAGATTCTGTGTGGACTATAGAGCTCTTAATGCAGTCACCAAGACTGATGCCCACCCTTTACCCAGGACAGATGAGTTGGTGGATAAACTTGGTGCAGCCAAGTACCTCAGCACATTTGACCTTACGTCAGGCTGTTGGCAAATAGCCTTGACAGACCATGCCAAGGAGAAAACTGCATTTACCACCCCAGTTGGCTTGTACCAGTTTAAGGTCATGCCTTTTGGATTAAAAAATGCACATGCTACATTCCAAAGGATAGTAAACCAAGTTCTGGCTGGGATGGAGGACTTCTGCATGGCATACTTGGATGACATTGCAGTCTTCAGCCACTCCTGGGAAGATCATGTGAACCACCTAGGACATGTTTTGCAGGCTCTTGGACAGGCCAATTTGACTATCAAGGCAAGTATATGCCAGATAGGTCAAAGTAAGGTGGTCTACCTTGGGCATGAGGTAGGAGGTGGAGAAATAAGGCCTTTGCTCAGCAAGATTGAAGCTGTGCAAAATTGGACAACACCTACTACTCAAACCCAAGTGAGAGCCTTCCTAGGCCTCACTGGGTATTACAGGAATTTCATTGAGAACTATGGGACCATAGCTTCTCCACTGAATGTAATCTCCTCTCCAAAATTCCCTAAAAAGGTCAAATGGAATGAGGAGTGCAATCAGGCCTTTGAAAAACTGAAGAAAGCTCTTTGCCAAGCTCCAGTATTGAGAGCTCCTGACTACCACCAAACTTTCATTGTACAAACTGATGCTTCCAATGTAGGTATAGGTGCAGTTCTAAGCCAACTGGATGAGAAGGGTAGGGAGCACCCCATTTGCTTCATCAGCCGTAAGCTGAAGGATCCTGAGACAAGGTGGGCAGCAATAGAAAGAGAATGCTTTGCTATTGTGTGAGCACTGAAGAAGTTTAGGCCATACTTGTATGGTTCTACTTTTGTCATTCAGACTGACCACCAACCCTTGAGATGGTTAATGCAAATGAAGGGAGAAAATCCAAAACTATTGAGATGGTCAATCTGCCTGCAAGGGTTTGATTTCACCATTCAGCACAGGTCAGGGTGTCACCATCAAAATGCTGATGGACTCTCTAGGATGTATGTCATCGACAAAAGGTATGAGGTTCATCCAGGAGTGGATTAAATCCTCCTGTCCCTTAGTCTGGGGGGGGTGGCGATTGTTAGGGAGAGTTCTCTGTTTAGGCTGAATTTCCTAACCTAGTGAGTCCCTCAGCAGCTTTGCTGGATTTTTGGGGTTTATTTTTTCTCCTGCCAAGAGTGACACTCTTTTACCCTCACTCTTGGACATGATTTGAGTGTGTTTCTTTGGATCTAGATGTGTTTAATGGGCTATGGGTTCTTTTACCCCATAGGGCTTCATGTGTTTTTGTGATGTGTGTTACACAGCACCCTCAGTGCAGTGACACAGGGGTGTCATAGTGACCCCCCAGTATAGACTCCATACCTGGGACTGACTACTGTCTCCCAGGGCATGTAAAGTCACCATTGACTTTACTAGTCTTAAATTCTGAACAGAACCAGTACAAACCATCATATTGTGGACGTACTGGCTGGGGCAATTCGATTGCCCCAGGGTCTGTTAGTGGAGGGGGCACGTCTCCGTCCCCCCTGATCGAGTTTTGGCTGGTGGCAGTGGATACTACTTTTTATATTCAACCGCAAATATTTTCCTATGGGATTTCCCATTGTTTTAGGCTACTATCTTTATTTAATTATTTACGGTAGCCTCGAACACCGCCGGTCTATTTAATTAATATTCATTCTCCGGTTGGTATTTTTTGCCAAAACTTGATTCTAAAATGGCGTTTGTGTTCTCTTCTGTGACTCCAACCCAAGTTCAAGCCCTTTGTTCCACTTTTTGGTGGGCTTCTCCACAGAAGCCCTACAAAGTGGTGCCACTCTGTCTGGGGTACTTAGGAGGGGTGGAGGGGAATTTAGGCACCCTGGACTGAGTTGCCTAGGCAACTCAAGTCGCACTCCATCCTGATTGGCCCAAATGGTGAGCCGGCCGGCTCACCACTTAGCATGTTTGAGTGACAGCTAGGCTGAGTGAATGGGGGTTTGCTGCATAAAAGCAGGGCTTTGGGGACTGGAACTTCAGAAGTCGCCAGAGGACCTAAGAATCCGACGAGGGAGAAGCTGAGCCGACCTGCCACGACACCACCACCGGTGGAGCCCTGCTGGACCGCCTCACCACTTTTCCCAACGACAGAGGAGATCTCCCGCCGGAGAGTCTTCTTCCTTTGACTGGTGGGGATAACCAGTTTCACCGTCTTTTCGCCTTCCCGACGTACCGCGTGGCCGCCTTGCCTGTGCCAAGCACCCCGGCAACCGGGATACCACGTTTTACCACGACCGCGAAACAAAGGTACCACCTTTAACCGGAAAACTCCACGGCTGGTTTCTTCCCTGGTAGTGCAACAAACTTCATCTTTCCTCCAAGTCGAAATCTTCTCTTCCCGTGGACGACGACGCAACTTGCACCCACTACCAGGAACAACTGCCACCGCTGGAGGATGCTTCCCACTTAAGGTACCGTGTCCAGCCTGGCTTCCCTTGCTACTGACTGTACGGGGTAGATTTAGCCCCCGGCTTTCGAACCTGGGTTAGCCTGAGACACTCTGGCTAAACTTTCCTAAGCCTCTCTAAACTCTTTTTGAACCCTCTGCAAGACTTTCAAAGCCTAGTGTAACTGTGTGATATTGGGCACATTTGTGCTCTGCTCTCTCTAAGAGTGGGCCCAGCCTTTGGACTTTGGCTCACCAGTGACTTTTGCTCTTCCGCCTTGCTAACAGTGTTCCTGAATCTTAGAGTGGTGTACCTTTCCATATTCTGTCTTTTTCCCTCCCTTTCTCACAAACTTATTGGAGTGCCATCTAGTTAAGCGCTCACCTCTGTATGAAAATAAGTGGTGTTTTACAGTGACTTATCTGATAAGGAAAAAGGGGTGTATATATTACAATAGTAACTGCGTTTAGAATATTTTACAATAAGAGTGCTGGAGTGTTTCAAACCGTGTGTTTTTAAATAAATAATTATATACTTTGATACCAAAGCTCTGGTCAGTGTTTGCTTGTATTATTGTACCTGAGTGCCTATTGTGTATACTTTGCATACTGCCTAACTCTTCTTGAGGGACGTCTGACTGCTCAGCCACAGCTACCAGGTAAATCTGGGTGGTGCGGACTGCTACCAAGTGGGTTTACTGCCAACACCTGTAGTCTTAAATCTTTTGCAGTGGTCCCTAAGGGAACTGCACAGGTTTCTGCCTATCAGTGATACATGTCATGATTGAATTATCTAGACCTTGATGCTTGGTTCAGAGTCCACTATACCCCATAATGTGACCAATTTCCAGTGTTCATGGCGTGCAGCCATGGCCAGTGTCCACAAACCATGGTCCATGCCAAAAGCCCCAAGAAGCAAACCAGAGTAGACATTTATCCTTGATGGGGGCTAAACCCACTGACCAGGCACCAAAGTTATATCATTTTCAGTACTTATATTTTGACATCTTGGAAAAAATAAAACACTGAACGGATTTGCAGGTCCTTGGTGATACTACTAGCCCACATTTGCTGCAAACTCATCCAGCACTTCAGGATGTAGCTGCAAGCAGATTTCATTTTCCCATTCCCAAGCCTATACCAATTTCAAACATTTAACCAGATAGCCGGTACCTGTTGGTCATTTTGTCTGAGGGATGACCATGGCCACGGGCTATGCCTCAGGCACCAAAGTTATATCATAATTATTTGCAACTGTTCTTACTGGGGGCAGGTCCTCTGCTCACTTTAACTACCTGGCTGGTTCATGATGACCATGCCCAACTTTACCCCATAACCAGGTGGCCATGGCTAGTGGCCAGATTTTCTGGGATAGCTATATGTTATGTTATATAATATGTCACTGGTATAATGCCTACTGCCATTGGTATGGCCTCAAAACGCTGTGGGATTGAACGATCTTCGGAAGACCGTAGTCAAAGATGCAAGAGGTAAAGGATTCGGTGGCGGCCCTGTAGTTACGGTTAAGTTGTTCAACCCATAGGATGTGCACTTTTTGGGCGGTTTATAACTTTGCCCCCCCTGGACAAATCCTGATGATACGCCCTGTCAGATTGATTCTGTGAACCTTGGCGAGGTTTCGTCAAGGGGGGGGGCAAAGTTATTGGGGGTCCCAAAATATGTGGTTTTTCCTATAGATGAAATGGGAAAAAGAAATGTGCTCACACCTACAGGCCAAACCGCTGGACGGATGTTCACCAAATTTGCGGCAGGAGTGGTGCCGTGGACCTGAAAGCGTGCTTTTGGTGTAAATCCATCCAGTAGTTTTATTTTAAATGATGAAACAGTAGGTACAAATAAATTCATGATTTCTGGGTTTGGTCGCGCCGGCTGATTGGATGGTGAAAAGCGTGAGGTGCGTCATATTTTTGGCAAACGCCCCCCATATTGGGTTTGCGGACAGCGCCGTGTCCGTGCACAGCGCAGTTAAAACATATTAAAAAACACAACGTTGCACTTGTCAAACTAATGAAACAATTTCTGGGGAGGTGAGGGGTGATGAGGATGGGATGGGGATATGACCATAAAAAGCCAAAAAACTCACGCGTTTCTTCTCCGATGTCCGCGAATAGTCAGGGGCAGTCCTGTGATGTTCCCGATGTTGAATGGCTTGTAACTTTGGCGCCACTCAATGAAACTGCATGGCATTTTGGAATTTCATTCTAGACCTGACTCTGAATTGTCTGCAAGGTGTGTTGCTGTTTTGTCAAGAGGGAACAAAATTAGAAGGGGGTCCAAAATACTTTTAAGGCTTATAAATGTGGTGCCATTTGACAAATCTGCACATCAGTTTGCAAAAATATTCTAAGCCTAGATGTGAATGTTTTTGCAAAGTTTGGTGGGATTTAACATTAGAGGGGGGGTCTCAACATGTTTAGATGGCTTATAACGTTGTTGCCATTTTACAAATATGGACAAAAGTTTTCAGAAAGTTTATAGACACAACCTTGAATGTTTGGGCAAAGTTGGAATGGATTTTGTGAAGTGGGGGCTAAGTTATTTGACTATTGTATGTATGTATTTTGACACTTTTGAAAACTAAAACATGTGCGGATTTGAAGCAAACCCATGTAAAGAGCATTGGCAAGGACCTGAAAGAATGGTTTTGCAAATATGTCTGTATTGAATTTTTTTCAAAAGTGATAAAAGTGATAAATGTAAGTACACAACACAGTGATATAACATTGGTGTCTGAGCAAAGGGCCTGGCGATTAGCAAGGAGAAATGTATACTTTAATTTGGCCATTGGAGCATGCGGCATGGCCAAAGTGGTAGGTTTGAATGGGAACAAATATTCTGTTTGCGGTTACAGCCTACACTGGTGGACTAGATTACAACAAACTTGCGTGACAAACATTAGCAAGGACCTGAAAACATGTTTTTGGAAATATGTCTTGTGTTTTATTTTTCAAAAGTCTAAGAATGCAAGTAGAAAAACCAGTGATATACGTTTGGTGTAGGGGTAGTGGGCTTGGCCCTTGACAAACGCAAATGTGTACTCTGATTTGCCTATTGGGGCATGTGGCAAGACCAAAGCCTATGCTCCATCAATTTGGAGAAAGGGCATGGCTGCAAGTCATGAGCAATGGCCATTGGTTAAATTATTAGGGTATAGTGGACACTTAGCTAGGATGCAGGGTAGGTGCAGTAAATAATAGGGGTGGTTTGGTTAGGAAGGGTCATGGTGGAGCCTTATGCTGTAGACAATTGAACAAGGATTTCCATCCCCAGCATGTGCTGCTGATAACAACAGACTTAAGTATGTGTTGCAAAAAATATGTTTCTTAAAAGAGGTTTATAGTTATTTCATATATATGAAAAGAGGAATTATTAATAACATATATAAAGTGATGTAACACCATGAAACATTTTGAGTTATAAAAACCTATTAAATTGACAGAAAAACTTTGTTAAAGGGATGTTATGTAAAGATGCATCCCACCCTAGGGACTCCTCTGCTCCAGTAGTTAGCCATTGGCATCCCACCTTGGCATCCCTTGGCATTTCCCTCCTGGGTTCTCATGGGCACTTGCCCATTCGTACTGCCCCTTCTATTTTTGCACTTCTCTCACTGCACAGTGCATATGTGCATTTATAGGAGCATTGTGTACAAAGTTTTTGTATAAGTGAGGGAAATGCAGATGCAAAAGGTTTGTGGAAGATTGTTGAGTGGCAGGTGGTGTGTGGAAGCTTAGTATGGTGATAAGGTTATATGTACAGTTTTTGGAAGTGATTGGTGGATGGATGTGTGACTGTTTGAAAGCAGGTATTGAGGGAGTGTTACAAATATAAAATTAAAAATGGGAGAAGGGCTGTCCTGTGCGATGGTGTGCACGTGCCATCCGGGTCTTTTAATGATTCATGGCCTGGAAAGGCGGCTGTGGAGACCGTGGATAGTTGTAAAGGTTCATCGATTATGGTCCTTATTTTATGCTACAGAAAAGTATTTGTAACAGAAAATAGTTTCTGTCCTTTTATATTTTTCTCTGGTATATAATTGTCCATTGTACCTGGGCGGGGTAGTAAGCCAATCATGTGTCCAGGAACGCAGGCTTCAACCGCCAGTACAAGCCTGTATTCCGAGCCGCCCGATGGCTGGCTCTCCCTTCCGCCACCCCCCCACCCTCTGCCACATATTCTTTTCACCCACATACCCCTTACTTGCCTTATTTTGGCAGTGGCAGGGGCCGCTGCTGCATTCGCTCCTTCTCTTCACCTGCTGCAGGCTGCCGTGGAAAAGGAAGAGGGGCTCCGCTCAGAGAACCACCTTCCCATTCCACGGCTGCCATCTTGGAAGGATTTTCCTTCCAAGATTGTCCGGGTCATGACCTTATGCCATGACCTGTACAATCTGGCTACTTTCCGTGGCCACAGGCTATACCTCAGTCACCAAAGGTACATCACTTTTTTTGTACCTACATTATGACACTTGTCAAAAAATAAAACACAGACACATTTGCAAAACCATGCTTTCAGATCCTTGCCAATGCTCCTTACACAAATTTCCTGGAAATCCGCCCATGTTTTATTTTTTCAAAAGTTTCAAAATGTACGTACATACAATAATCATGTAACTTAGCCCCCACTTGACAAATTCCATTCAGACTTTGCACAAACATTCAACGTTGGGTCTCTAATCTTTCTGAAAACATTTGTCTATATTTGTCAAACAGCAACAAAGTTATGAGCCATTTAAAAATGTTGAGACCCCCCTCTAATTTTGCCCCATCTTGACAAATCTACACCAACCATTGCAAAAACATGTATGTCTAGATCTTGCAAACCTTTGTGCAGATCTGTCAAATGGCTACATTACAAACAGTAGTCAAGTCAGCGGGAAATACATAAATTCACTTTAAGGGCATAGTCCTACCATTGAGGAGATGGACACAGTACTGCTGGTCAAACATCAATCAATACATAATAAAAAGTAACATGTTTATTAAATTTCTTTACAATGTATTTCAATATGTTAAAAAACAGGATTAAATAGCCTACAAAACTTGTGCAATGCATAAAGTTGTATCATACAATATAAGAAATAAAGTGCTTACTGTGGTAAAGTGGTAATGCCAATTGTAAACCTCAAGAGAATATCAGCAGGAAATAGATCAATCTTAGTAAATAACAAATGCAAAACTCAAGAGTGACTGGGGGGTATCCCTAGGTGAATGAAGGGGATCACTCTACCGGGGAAGCCCACAGAAGCTCGGAGATGATTCAAATGTGCAAATAGCAAATGTATATTAATAGCACATTCTGAACAATGCAAAAAGTCAAAGTCGAATCAATAATAGTAATCATCAAACAAGAGGACCAATTGTAAGAAAACTCAATACCAGAGTAAATACACATCTAAAAGACAGACACATAAGAATACGAGTTAGGGATGCTGTGCGTCAACTACTACGGTGTCATGCAAAAAAATAAACGACAATCAAGAAGGCATGGCATCATTAAAGGTTTAGTATTTTCGATGGAAGAAGTGCATCTTGCAGAAAGGTGCAGATGGAATCCATCTTCGTCAGGACAAAGCATTCCCATAAATTGGATTTTTTCTGGGTCATTCAGCGACATCTTAATGAACGTACTCAGATCGAGGTAAAAACATTCACATATATAATAGAACACACTAGGGTATTGATACCTGTAGAAAGAATGTTGAAAAAGACAAGAACAAAAGAAAAAAATAACATCATGAATAAAAAATGTTAAAAGTATGGTGATCTGAAAAAATGAACAAGCAGGGCTATATTCATATACCAAGGTTAAAACATATCATGTGAACTAAGGGGAGAAGAGGTTATTACCATAGTCTCTACCCTAACGGGGGCTGGTCCCAAAAGCCTGTCGGTAAATTCAGGAAATAACGGCTCAGCCTCGGAACGAAAAGATCTCATGAAAATCAGATCAGTAACAACACGACTCAAGTTATGAATTACCTAAAGTCTAAATGATCAAAACATAATTTCAGAGTTAAAGAAAAACCAACCAATCTGAAGGAAATCAACCTAACCAAAAATCAAACAATTAATCAATTTAAAATGAAAACCAATGTATATTCATAAAGAAACTAAAAAGTTAGACAACTAAACAACTAAAGGGAACACGCAACTCACCTCCAGGGCTGGTCAATCTGTCAAATGGCACCACATTTATAAGCCTTTACATTACTTTGGGATCCGCCTCTAATTGTGTTCTCTCTTGACAAAACAGCACCACATTTTCAAAATCAAAATCAGGTCTAGAATAAAATTCCAAAATGTCATGCAGTTTCATTGAGTGACGCCAAAGTTATAAGCCATCCAAAAACTCCTTTTCTCCAACCCTGTAATGCACAAATTAGCATAAATGGCACCGAACATCTAAGATGTTTGCAGACATCACTGGACTGTCCCAGAATGTTTGCGGACCTCGGAGAAGAAACACGCTGTTTTTTTTGGCTTTTTAAGGCCATATCGCATCCCATCCTCATCACCCCTCAACCCTGCAATGTTGTGTTTTTTAATACGTTTTTTCCGTGATGTTGACGAACACTGACACCTGTCCACAAATCCAACATGGCAGGCGTTTAAAGAAATCTGATGCACTTTACGCTTTTCACCATCCAATCAGCAGGGGTGCCCGATGTACGTGGACCTCATGTCAGCCCATGGGCCAATCCGAGGCCAGTCCGCAGACTAAACAGGGAAGTGAGTTTGTGGACTAAACCCAGATATCACAACATTTTATTGACCTACTTTTTGGTTGTTTTAAAAAAAAATATTGGACGGATTTACAACAAATATACAAAAGCACGCTTTTGAGACCAAGCTACCACTCCTGACGCAAATGTGGTAAATATCCGTGCAGCGGTTTGGGCTGTAGCTGTGAGCAAACATGTTCTATGGGGAAAACCACACATTTGGGGACCCCCCCTATAATTTTGCCCTCACTTGATGAAACCTCACTAAACTTTGCAGGATCAATCCGACGGGGCCATATACTTTTTTTGCGAAGTTTCGTGAGGATTACTCTGGGTGGGGGCGAAGTTATAAGCCGTCCATAAAGTGCTCTTCCTATGGGTTGAGCATCTTACCCAGAACTACAGACCGCTGCTGCATGCCCTGTAATATATAAATATATATATATATATATATATATATAAATATTTATATATAATTTGTATTCGTGTAGGTGTTATAATAAGGATATACAGCTGCTGACATGTTACTGACTCTTCTGACATTTCCCTACTTGATGTTTAAAAGTAATTGCTCAGCAGCCATGAAATCTCCCTGTTGGAAACTTACCAACCACAATGGTACTCATCAAGCAACTTCAGATGTGCCATAACACAATTTGCTCTTACTAATCAAGCTATTCAGTCTCACCCACCATCTCCTTTTCCTCAACACCTTCTCTGTTTTCCTGCAGCTTTGCTTTTTTTTTGAAGTTTGTGTTACGGTTACAAATCAACCTGAAAGCCACCAAACCTTCCAGAGAGGATAATGGGTTTCGAAATTCAGCCAGAATCAGGCTGTAAGAAAAGTTTGCATTGAACACCCAGCATCTGACTTAGGGATTCACATTAGAACCCAAATTGCTTTCTAAAAAGTTTGTCTAGGCCTACTTAACAGGGCTGAAGGCACTAACCAAGGCCATTTATACAGTGTTAATACGCAGTATTAACACAATGGGGGTCATTACGACCCTGGAGGTAGCGTTTGTTGGGTGTCCTGACCCACGTTTGGACTATTAGGCTACAACATTTGGTGCTGTGGGCTTAGGAAATCCAAGATGGCCGAAAAAGCCCACATGTGCGCCAGAATCTATGAAAACCGCGCAGTTGTGCACACTAAAATGGTTGCCTAACTTGCCACCCACCAGTGCGAGCAGGATGGGCCGGGGTGCCATGAGTGAAATGTGTGCCAAAGGAAAAATCACCTTTTGTTTCTCTGAATGCCAGCTCAAAATGCCTATTTGCAACACATCCAAAAATCTCACTGAGCACCAGCGGACATCTGGCAGAATAAAGTCTTGTGGGCATACAAAATCTGGAAAGACGATGAAAAGTTATATTCTGAAGTGACTTGAAGGTTTATAACAAGACTGGCTGAGCTGTGGATTTCAGCAATTTAAGTAAATTTGGACTGAAAGACACTCAAAATCTAAATGTTTAAAAGAAATGAGTGACCTACTTTTGAGTGTCGAATAGGCTGCAATTGTTTAAATGTCATAGTTTTGAACTTAGAATCAGCATTCTAGCTGCATATGTAAAAAATTGTTAGTTATTTGAATGCAGAAAACTGGGGAACAGAAATGACATGTGGCTAAAAACTGGCTTAAAGAGATTCTAATTTTGCCTGGCAACTACCCCCATCAGGAGTGAAACTTGATTCACAAGTAACTTCCCAGGCCTGGCTGTTTCCTGCTGGCCACACTAAGGATATGCCATCTCTCTGATAATTGAATTAAGGGGAGCCCCCACAGAATACAGGAGCTCTGAACAATGCAAACCCCTTCACCCAGGCAGATGGTTTATTGCAGATGTCGTAAAACAGCTTCCTCTTGGCAGAAGCTGGGAGGGGCAGGGTCTCTGAGCTTGGCAGAAACTGGAAAGACTGGTTTCTGTACCATGTGACCTGAAAAGACACAACCCTATAGCCAGAATATGGTTTTAGAAAAAGATGGATCATTCATAGAGTGGACTTGTGAAAATTATTTAAATGATACCATAATTCTTGTGATTTTTCTGCCCACATTTTAAGACGTGTTAGGACCCGGTGGTATGTTCAGGGGGGTTTTAGCGGAAAAGAGGATATTACTCAAAATGTGTGCATGTGAAAAATCTGACACTTCATCAACTAATGTCCATACTCCTTGCGCACATGTGTGTAAATTTGGGTTAATGTCCGAAATTGCAAAATCAGTTAAAAAGTGCAAATGTTGCCATTTCTGAATGCAAGCCCCCAGGAAGAGCAGATTTGGACAGGGTATACCTCCTGTGATATGTGATGGGTGGGTGTAATTTTAAACGAATGTGTACCTGTGCAAATATGTTTTTTTTATCAAATATAGATTGTATGCAATTTGACAGGGGAGGATCCTCTGACCCAAAAAACCTACAGCATCACTCTGACTCACAGTTCCTTCCCCAATCATGGGAGAGGGGAGAATTGGGCCAATGGCAAGTGTAGAGGGGTAGGGTCTAGTGATGCTGCACACACACCCATTTTAAAAACAGATAAAAGCAGACAGACAGGACAGATAGGGACATTCATTTCCATCTGCTGCGGGACGCTCTGCCGGAAAATCCATACTTTACCTCCATCAACCTCCAGAGAGCTAACATAGAGACTTCAATCTATCCACCTTCAGAGACCCAGACCGCTGTCAGCAGAACCAGAGAGCTGAACCGGAGTCCAGTCCAAAACCTGACCAGATCCGTGGCGAGGCCCATTCTATTTCTAAATATATTGTGAGTACATAGCAGAACTGTGCAGAACCAATCTCTTAGTTAAAATAATATAATTCAATCTATTTTAATCTAACCAGAACTGTCTCCTAGAAGTTGTACCTTGTCATTTTGCAAAACTGTCACTTGTCTTTTTGAACTTTAAAATTTAAAATCTGAAAAACGACCTTTATTTAATCGCTCATATCTCCGTGACCGTTTGTCCTAGATACTTGCAGTAACTTTCATCTGGAAGCTGAGATCCTAGGCTGTCCTAGGACCCCAAAACGATAGTGATCGTCCTTGTAGTTCCTCTGTAATCGCGCCCGGCGCACTCGCGAATTTTACCGCGATTTGCAAATTTCTCAACGTGTGAAAACAGCAGTTTTCTTGCTTTCATTTGCCAAAAATTCGTTTAACCTGCCAGTTACTCCTAGATCCTTGCTAAAGTGAGCCTGAACTCATCCCAAGTATATTTCACTCACCCTGAACCTCCTAGAGGGAATTAAAAGCATTTTAGCATATTTTTCACTTCATTGCCAGCACATGTAAAAGCATTTTGGGCCTGTGTTTAAAACTCCGATCTGTACTCTAAGCTTGCTGGGGTGAACTGAATTACATTAGATTGCATTTCTGAGAACTGTGTGCTTTCCTTCCATTTCCTTGCATTGCATAAAGGGGGGAGGGGATTGCCAGAGAAAAGTGATTACATTGTTTTGTTGAAAGCATATTGAGTATTTTCTGTACTGCATTTTCATTCCACCTTGCATCCATTTGAAACCATAAAGTATTGTTGCTATCTTATCCATCCTATAACCACTCATCATTGATTATAAAGAAGTGTGCTAGTGCCAGACTATCCATTATTGATTACTGCTCAGATTCAGTGTGATATTCAATTATTAATTTATTATAAAGCGTGATATATATATATATATATATTGTTTAAATTATCAAATAAACCTTTTAAACTTGCAAAACAGAACTACTTCTTGGCTCAGTGGGGTCAGGAGGATTCCAAGAGAGGGGTGTTATATAGGGGTAGTCATCCAGAACGCATGAACTGGACATAAAGATATATCAATAAGGGTTTCCATTCAGTATCCCAGACTAGGCATTGATTTAGCTGTAGTGTTGAATTGAATCCTCTTACAAATTGGGGGCTCGTGCCGGACGTTTTTGTTAGATCTACCATTTGTGCAGATTAATACAGCGTGCCAGCTGACCAGATACACATATCCGGTCGGATCACCACGCTGTGTTACGCTGTAAAGCACTCCTCAAAGGAACGCTCTTAGGAAAAGGTCTGTTTTGCAAGAATAAAATACTAACTCTTGTAAGTCAGGAAGGAAATCAAATTTCCAGAATGACGACACTCGTGGACATGAAAATAGCCAGAGAGCACCTCCTACATAAGCTATTTGTGAGAGGTGAATGGACCGAACAGGGCCAGGATGCGTGGTTGCAGGCAATCACACAACAGGTCACTGAAACAGGGTCAGATATATATAGAGATCAGGGTCCCTTACATGTGGCCCTGAGTGAACTATACATGGCTCCTAAAGCTAAGGATGAACAAGACAAGATGGTTAGGATAGCGGCATACCTGTACCTATATATGGGAGACATGCAGGACAAATGTGCTGAAGGCCAAGATCTGGCGAGTAGGCAACTGCTGGCATTACAGAAGGTCCAATCTGACCTGGTCTCTTCTGAGCAGAGGCTGCAGGGGAGCCAGGAGTCAGAAAATGAGAGTAGACAGCACATCATTAAAATAAAGAGGGATATGGACATCCTGCAACAGGAAAAGGCTGACCAGGATACCAGATTTCTGGCCCTGCAGAAGGAGTACCAAGAAGGTTTGGACTCCCTACTGCAGAGCCAGAAAAAGCTGGAGCAACAGTTAGACTTCAATAGGACATGTGCTGAGCAGGTAGTCACCCTGCAAAGCCACCTAGATAGGGAGAAGGCAGAGAGCAATAAACTGATTTTGAAAGACCTGGATACCCAGGCAGAGTTTGACCAGGAGCGCCAGAAAGCGGGTGCCTTCCAAAGGCAAAGGGACGACCTGGCGGCACAGATGCAGGCTCTTAGTCAGGAAAGGGATACCTTAGGCCAGGAAGTCTGCCACTTAAAAAGGAAAATGGAAGAAAATCACCTGGCCCTCCAGGGACTGGGTGACCTCCAAAAAGAACACCATAACTTGTTAGAGCACACCAGGAAGGTGGAGGATGCTCTGGCAAGAAAGGAGCAGGCCAATAGGGACACAGCTCAGGAGGTAACCCTCCTGCAGCAAAGACTGGCCCAGTGCTCCAGGACCAATCAGGAAACGCAGAGAGAGAATGAGGCTCTCTGCCAGCACAATGATAGGCTCCAACAACAGGTAGCGATGCAGGAGAGACTGATAGAGTCTAGTAAGGCCTTAACTGAGGAACTGAAGGCGCAGGCTCTTGCATTGCAACACGGAGCAGGGGCGGATAGAGATGAGGTTCGCTGGGAAAGAGAAACTCCTGAGCATAACCCCAGGAGCCCTAGTACCAGAGGCCTTTATTTCTCTCAGTCCCTGGACTCTGCCACCCCCATGTCCCCTGGTGCACATGAGCACAGGGCCACATGGATGGCAGATTACTATCCAGCCAGAAGCATGGGGCTCATAGGCCAGTACCACCCAGGAATGGAGGGGCGGGCAGCCGGGTATGGGCACCCAAGCACGGTGCAATTTGATGGGGAACCCCAGGTGAGTAGGCCCATTAAGGGCATCCTGAAAACCTCTGCCCAGTTAGGTCAGTGGGGGGGGTACCCATCAAATCCTGGCAGCAAAGAGGAATCTGAAGACTCCTCTGAACGGTACAGGACACAGGAGACCAGGTCCCCACATTCTGCCAGCCATTCCAAAGCTCGCAGAATCCGGGAAAACCTGGAAGATCAGACAGGAACCTCTGGGAGCGGTCCATCTGAGTAAGAGGACGAATGGACAAGGGTTACCCGAACCAAAAAGGCCAATAAGACAAAAAGGGCCTTGCTTAAGGACCCCTTAAAGCAGATTAAGGCAATCAGGAGCGTCATCACGCCTTATCATAAGAACGCCAAGTATTCTGTTTGGGAGCACTTAGAGTTGTTTGAGCAAATGATGGAGACTTTCCATTTGAAGGACAGCCAAAGCTGTATTCAATATGTAAAGTGGACATTCTCCCCAGAGTACTCCAGTTTCTTTGCATGGCTGGAGGACCAAAATCATTTAAGATGGTCCACCTATAAGGCGGCCATCTTGAAACATTTTTCTACTCATAGAAATCCTCAAGAGGCTTGCAAGGCAGCCTACAATTTACAATGTGGGGAGGATCAGGCCCCACAAGAATTTGTGCAGGAGTTAAAGCGTGCTTTTGCACAGACCACAAGAAGGGTGCGCACGGATAGCAGAGAATTTATTAATACGTTTTTCCATGCCTTGCCCAAATACATAATGACCCAGCTCGTGAGGGATTTTCACGAGAAAAGATCTTTAGACTGGGTCATTGAACAGGCGACCCGGATCTATGAGGTGCAGAAGCCAATAGAAAATCAAAATAATGCGCCCAAAAACCCCAAAGCCAACAACAGAGGTAAAGGTCACTCCCGTTTTAGAGTTGGAGATGGGGGGGCCTAAAAACCTACCTGCACCTAATAATGCTAGGCCCAGAAGGTCCTCGAGCCAGTCACAGACAGGGGGCCAGGGAGGCAGCCCCACAAATGGGGTCTCTCGCTCTCCTGATTATGTAAGTCCCCGTTACAAGGGAAATCGACCCATCCTGGGTTATGTGTGGACTCCTCCAGCCCAAGGGGGGGATCCAGCCAAGCACCTAACCCAGGGAACTTCCCTCCTAACTTCCCACCGGAGGGCAGAAATTCTCCAAATCCTGGGCAGAACTTTTTCCCCAGGTATCCACCCAATTTCCAACCCCAAAATCATCCATCCTTCTTTCCCCAATTCCCTGAGCCCAGACAACCTAATCCGGGAGAGGGGAGGCCAAGGGTGGAGGGGTATCCAAATCTTCCCAACCAGGGGTACTACCAAAGAAGGGATAGCTACCCTTCTCGGGATCAGCCCAGGGGAGAAAACAGGGCCCCGTATCAGCCTGAGCGGGTTTCCCAGTTAGAGCGCCAGGTTCAAAACATGGCGCGGGATCTGGGTCACATACTGAGGGCTCAGCAGAACCCTCAGATCGGCATGCCGGCGCAGAACGCACCCAACTGTGGACCTGGTGCTCCAGAACAATGACGGGGGCAGCACCCCGATAACTCACCGGTTCCCAGGGAGGAGGCACAAAGGGAAGGGGGGTGTAAAGCCTTGGAGGAAGCTTCCTTCCTCACTTGTAAACATCCCCTGGAAACCCAGGAACCGGAAACAAAATCTCCTGCCCCTGAAAGTCTGCCTCCTAAGGAGCAGAGGGGTGGTAGGAGAAACAAAAGACCCAAACAGACTCAGTTTGAGGAGGAGGTACAGATCTTCCAATTTGAGGGCGAGGGATCCTCAGAAGATCCTGGGAAAAGGATCTTCTCCTTCAGAGAGGGGGGAACTCCTCCCAAAGAAAAATGGGTCCCTAGGGATGCACATCCAGACTGGGGAGATGGGGAGACTGAGCTACCGCTGCCCACCATCTCATCTCAGAACCAACAGCAAGAAAATCCCCTGGTTCAAACCCATCCTGGTGACTGCCTCCAAAAAGGGGGGGGCGGCCCAGAACCGGAGCCAGGGGAACCCACAATGACTCTGATCTCCAGTTGCCAATTTTTTCTTTCAGATTCCCAAGGCTCTCCACAGAATTCTGCCCAAATCTCTTCGCTAGCGATGTCCAAAACCAGAAAGTTAGCCCACCAGTTGTTCAAAAATGTGCATTATCTGTGCCCCCTTGAGGAGAAGGAGGGAAGATACTATGCCCCGGTACAAGTACAGGGGCAGGGTACAATTTTAGCACTGGTGGACACTGGATCTCAAGCCACCCTTCTGTCCAGAAGGGCCTTTGATGAACTGAATGCAGGAAGGGGAGAGAATTACCAAATTCCTCTCACCTCTCTTCCTGGACAACTGCAGAACTTTGACGGGAAGGAAATTCCCGTTGAGGGGACTGCAGACTTGGACATTAAGATCGGGCGACACAAGTTGAAACAGCCAGTCATAGTTGTGACTCCAGAGGGCACCCCTTGTTTACTAGGGAATGACCTCCTGAGGAGGTTGTCACCCTTAATAGATTGCGTAAACAAGGTCCTCTGGACCCAGACTAGCCGACCAATAAAATTAAAACAGAGTGTCAACCATGTTAGTTTAAACGGCACCTGCCACATGGTTGAACAAAAATCTGACCAAGTAGAATTTCACTTCCAGAATAGCCAAATTCCAGACGTGACAGTAATAGCAGTAGGACAACAGACTGGTGATGGAGGGTCCTCTCTATTTCTGAAAATCAACCTTCCTTCCAGTTTAAGGTGGTATTCCACACTGGAAGGAAACACCCTGAAATTCTTTACTAATCCACAATCAGAAACTCCCACTCCTATAGTCCAGAAAGATGTGAAATCAGCTCAGAGCCTGGCTGATATTCAGCAAATTGGAAAGCAGTTGTTCATCCCTGTTCAGTTAAATGATGGGAAGGACTCTGTTCTCGCTCGAGTGTGTGTGAACAACGGTAAGAGCTTCATCAGCGAAGCCATGTTCCGCCAACTCCCAAAAGATCCAGCCATTCCCACATTCAAACTGATAGACAAATGGGAAATGGACCTGGAAGCACCTAATTCCAAACATCTCCTGCCAAGCAGGTGTATGCTCAAAATCTCCATTGGCAACAAGAGCATAGTCCACAATTGTTGGGTCGTGCGAGACGTCCCTGCCACCTTTTACTTAGGCAGTGACATTCTCAATCGCTTTGCCATTAGTTTGGACCTAATAAACTTCAAAGCTTGGTCCCGATTAGCGGATAATCCCATGGGCTTTGATGATCCGGAAAAAGCATTTAGGTCAGCTCAATTGCTACCTTATGCAGTTGAAATTCAGATTAAAGAGGAAGTCACCATCCCAGAAAGGACCCGACAATTCTCCCTGGAAGTGAAAGTTAAAAGAGGACAATATCTGCAAAACCCTGATGCTTACATACATCTAAACGCTTCTCTCCAACAGCAAGGGTTAGGGGTAAACCCAACACCATTAGTCAACATAGAACATGACACCATTCCAATAGAGGTGGATAACAGCGACTTAAAGAGTATTACTCTAGCCGCAGGCACCATTATTGGAATGGCGGTTGATGACCGACATTTTTCCATAGATTTAGGTAATGAACTGTTAGGGCCAATCCCCAAGGACTGCTTTGACAGTGACAGTGATGACAATACAACACCAGACAGGATTTTTACCCGGCATGGGGGGAACTTCCTGGTGTACACTTCTTGCCCTTATGGTAAGGAAGATGTGACTTGTGACTTCAGGAGGGATGAGGTGATTTTCCAGGTCCATGAGGGCTGCCTTTCCCACCTGAAGCCTCCAGTCCAAATCAGCACCCTGACCAGGGACTTCTCCACCCAGCTGGAGGAGGCCGCTGAGATAGCCAAACCAGAAGTCTTTCCAGGCTTCAGGCAGATGGTGGAAGAGAGAGTCAATCTAGCTGATGCCTGTGTGACTCTGGAACAAAAGCAAAAGTTGAAACAAGTTTTCTTGGATTTCCAAGATCTCTTTGCGGTAGACTCATATGACTGTGGTCGCACTGACATCCACACAACAACAATCCCCACGGACCCTGGCATGACTCCTGTGTTTGTGAAGCAATATCGCTTGCCTCTCGCATCAATGGAGTCCCTTACTGAAATAATTAAGAACCTTGAGTCCCGGGGAATAATCCGTCCAGTCAACCGCACCTTCAATAATCCGGTGCTGGGAATATTAAACCAAACGGCCAGTGGAGACTCTGCGCTGACCTTAGGGAGCTCAACAAACTGGTCCATACTTCCCGATGGCCTCTTCCCTACATTGACCAAGGGCTGGCCCAGATTCAGGGGTCACAGGTATTCACTGCAATAGACCTGACCAATGGATACTGGACCGTGCCTGTCAGCAGGGAGGACCAATACAAACTGGCTTTTACCTTTGGGGGCCAGCAGTACACATGGACCCGGACTCCCTTCGGATACCTTAACTCCGGTAATGAGTTCAACATTTTCCTACATAAGGCCATGCCCGACCTGGGTGCGAGGGGTAACCTGGCTTATGTAGATGATGTCCTCATCAAAAGTTCATCTGTGAAGGAACACATAGCGGAGATCCGTTATGTTCTGACCCAGTTGAGGGCAGCCGGAGCAAAACTTTCCTTTCAGAAAGCACAGTGGTGTAGAACCCGTGTTAATTTCTTGGGGCATGAGATTACTCCTCAGGGCCTCTGTCCCCAGGAAAAGAAAGTGGAAGCACTTCAGAAACTGAAAGACCCCACAACTCTGCGGGAACTAAGGAGTCTCCTTGGACTGACCAATTACAGCAGAAAGTTCATTGAGGGCTACGCAGAGATCACCAGACCCCTGATCCATCTCCTGAAGGGGGGGTCAAGTGGGAATGGGGTCCAGAACAATCCGAGGCAGTAAGACAACTCAAAAGAAGCCTCTCACAAGTGCCTTGCCTAGCTTAGCCTGTCAGAAACAAGGAGTTCTTCCTGGAGACGGGGTTCTCTAATATGTGCTTGACGGCAGTATTATACCAAAAGCATGACAAGGTCAATAAAGTAATCTCCTATGCGAGCAAAACTTTATCCTCTGTGGAGGAAAAATTCAAGGATTGTGAGAAGGCACTCCTGGCAACGGTGTGGGCATTGAAGAATTACCGCACGTTTATCCATGGGGAACACATCATAGTGGAGACTCCACACCAGCCTTTGCAATATCTCCAAAGTGACAGAATCCGGGCCGGAAATGTGAGTAATTCCCGAATTACTTCCTGGATTCTGTCAATGCAAGGCTTTCCTGTGGAGGTCCGATATGGCCAAAACAAGAAGAGTCCCCTCGCGCAAGGTCTGGCTGACTTGCATGATTGTGCCAGAGAAAACTGTCTCGAGGACGAAAGTCTAAAAATCAAGGACAACACGGAGGCATACCTTAATTCCCCACACAAAGTCTTTGAAGAGGACAAGTGTGAGGGAATGCCCACTGTCTATGTGGATGGATGCTCTTACCATGTTGACAACAACGGGGAGAAAGAACTGGTGGCCGGCGTAGGGAATGCATGGGTGAATGAGTCCCCAGAACCCTCCGCTGGATACAAAATTGGTCCCCGAAGTAGTCAGGTGGCAGAATTGATGGCTGTGCATCAGGCCATCCTCACTGCTGTCCAGCATCAACTCCACGAACTGGTCATAATCACAGATTCGGATTATGTACGGAACAGGTTCGTGGAGCACCTGGTTAATTGGAAAACCAGAGGCATGTTATGTGCTAACAACAAACCCTTGAAACATGGGAAGTTGATCCAAAACATTGACGATCTGGTCACCTCGAATGAGATGACCATCTATTGGAAAAAGATCAAGGGTCATTCCAAAGTAGAGGGACCAGACAAAACTGGAAATGACTTAGCTGATCAGCTGGCCAAAACCGGGGACATCCAAGGGGATCTAATTGAGATTGAGTCCCTGTTGGGGGAAATCCAGGTCACTGCTATCACTAGGTCCCAGACAAATGCTCACAACGACCTTTCAATTGTACAATGGAGTAAGGAGACCCCTGATGCTGATTTGATTACCGCTCAGAAGGGGGATCCAATAATTGGTAAATTTTACCAGCACCTTGAGGACCCTGAGAACTTTCCCCTGACGGATACCGATTACATTGGGAAAGAGCACCTAAGGGTGTTGATGAAATGTCCAAAAATGTTCCGGATCCAAGACGGTTTGCTGGTAAGGAAATCCAAAGCTGGCCACAATCAGTGGGTGGTTCCTACCTCATTCCGAAGCCTGATGTTAAGTCACGCCCATGATGCGGCCACCGCCGGTCATAGGGGGTTTCACACAACATTGGAAATCTTAAGAGAGGTTGCATACTGGCCACACATGGGGCAGGACCTCGACCAATACTTGAAGGGGTGTCTTGTGTGTGCACAATTTCAGCCATCATCCCTCACGCACCGTGCACCCCTCCAAAAGAGGGGGATGACACTGCCATGGTCAGATTTACAAATCGACTTTGTAGGCCCCGTGATTCGCTCTGCTAGGGGGAATAAGTACATGTTGACTGTGACATGCTTGTTTACCAAGTGGATGGAATGTCTCCCAGCCCCAAATTGCAAGGCAGAAACCGCAGCTGCCCTGATGATTAACCACATCTTTTCCCGTTTTGGTCTACCTCAAAGGATTGAGTCAGACAGGGGTAGCCACTTCACCAGTGAAGTAATGACAAAGATGTGGGAGATACTGGGGGTCAAAAGGAAGTTGCATATTGCTTACAGGCCAGCTTCTTCTGGGGCAGTAGAGAGATATAACCGAACCATTGTGAGCATATTAAAGAGGTTTGTGGCAGATTCTGGGCCAAGTTGGGATATCCGATTACCTCTGGTCCTAATGGCCATCAGATCTACCCCTTCATCTGAAACCAAAATGTCACCATTTGAGTTGATGACTGGGCGCAAGATGGTGCTTCCTCAGCATTTGCTCTATAGGACCCAAGAGCAGACACTAATAAATGCCTCCACTACTCATGAGTATGTGGAGAATTTAAGGAAACACCTCCAACATGCTTTTGCTTACGCTCAGCGGAATCTAGAAAGATCGGCTGATAGCATGAAGACCCACTATGACCTGAAGACTTCCAGGAAGGAATATCAGGTGGGGGACCGGGTCTATCTATACAACTTCCAAAGAAACCAGGCAAAACAGCGGAAATTCTTGCCTACATGGAAGGGACCCTTTGAGATCCTCGACAAGATCTCCCCTGTGGCCTACAAAATCCACATTCCCAAAGGTCCTTTGGCAGCGGGGGAAGACAAGTGGGTCCACATAAACCAGTTGAAATGTTGCCATCCCAGGCACACTCTGCAACAACTGGAGGAATCCTCTGGAATCCTAGCGGGTACTGTCTCAGACTAATTCAGTTCCAACCATAAAACATACCACATCTAGTCTCTAAAATATTGTGATTTGCATGAAACTGTCTCTAAGTTATACTGTTTTTTTTCAAAATAAGAATGTAATGTTTCGTTATGATGAAATGCATATGCTGCCCCACTATCTCAACAGTGGTGGAAAAATGTCTATGAATAGGTATTGCCGCTCTTCCTTTGTCGTCCTAGGTGAAAGAAAACCTGGAGACGGGATAAGGAGGACGATCCGGAGACCGGGAGCAGAGACGCAAGGGGCCCGGTGTACCGCCCAATATTCCCATCAGGACCGGCGAGGAGAACCGATCTATCAGTACCGGATGGAGGAAAAGATGCTGAACTGTGCCATTTGCAGAATTGGAAGAAGATTATGCGGACATACCAGTGCGTGGGTCAAAACCCTTGTGCACCCGACATCCCCTCGACTCAATCCAAGTGCCGTCGGGCGGGGGGGTTTGTTGGGTGTCCTGACCCACGTTTGGACTATTAGGCTACAACATTTGGTGCCGTGGGCTTAGGAAATCCAAGATGGCCGAAAAAGCCCACATGTGCGCCAGAATCTATGAAAACCGCGCAGTTGTGCACACTAAAATGGTTGCCTAACTTGCCACCCACCAGTGCGAGCAGGACGGGCCGGGGTGCCATGAGTGAAATGTGTGCCAAAGGAAAAACCGCACTTTAAAATCACCTTTTGTTTCTCTGAATGCCAGCTCAAAATGCCTATTTGCAACACATCCAAAAATCTCACTGAGCACCAGCGGACATCTGGCAGAATAAAGTCTTGTGGGCATACAAAATCTGGAAAGAGGATGAAAAGTTATATTCTGAAGTGACTTGAAGGTTTATAACAAGACTGGCTGAGCTGTGGATTTCAGCAGTTTAAGTAAATTTGGACTGAAAGACACTAAAAATCTAAATGTTTAAAAGAAATGAGTGACCTACTTTTGAGTGTCACATAGGCTGCAATTGTTTAAATGTCATAGTTTTAAACTTAGAATCAGCATTCTAGCTGCATATGTAAAAAATTGTTAGTTATTTGAATGCAGAAAACTGGGGAACAGAAATGACATGTGGCTAAAAACTGGCTTAAAGAGATTCCAATTTTGCCTGGCAACTACCCCCATCAGGAGTGAAACTTGATTCACAAGTAACTTCCCAGGCCTGGCTGTTTCCTGCTGGCCACACTAAGGATATGTCATCTCTCTGATAATTGAATTAAGGGGAGCCCCCACAGAATACAGGAGCTCTGAACAATGCAACCCCCTTCACCCAGGCAGATGGTTTATTGCAGATGTCGTAAAACAGCTTCCTCTTGGCAGAAGCTGGGAGGGGCAGGGTCTCTGAGCTTGGCAGAAACTGGAAAGACTGGTTTCTGTACCATGTGACCTGAAAAGACACAACCCTATAGCCAGAATATGGTTTTAGAAAAAGATGGATCATTCATAGAGTGGACTTGTGAAAATTATTTAAATGATACCATAATACTTGTGATTTTTCTGCCCACATTTTAAGACGTGTTAGGACCCGGTGGTATGTTCAGGGGGGTTTTAGCGTAAAAGAGGATATTACTCAAAATGTGTGCATGTGAAAAATCTGACACTTCATCAACTAATGTCCATACTCCTTGCGCACATGTGTGTAAATTTGGGTTAATGTCCGAAATTGCAAAATCAGTTAAAAAGTGCAAATGTTGCCATTTCTGAATGCAAGCCCCCAGGAAGAGCAGATTTGGACAGGGTATACCTCCTGTGATATGTGATGGGTGCGTGTAATTTTAAACGAATGTGTACCTGTGCAAATATGTTTTTTTTTATCAAATATAGATTGTGTGCAATTTGACAGGGGAGGATCCTCTGACCCATAAAACCTACAGCATCACTCTGACTCACAGTTCCTTCCCCAATCATGGGAGAGGGGAGAATTGGGCCAATGGCAAGTGTAGAGGGGTAGGGTCTAGTGATGCTGCACACACACCCATTTTAAAAACAGATAAAGCAGACAGACAGGACAGATAGGGACATTCATTTCCATCTGCTGCGGGACGCTCTGCCGGAAAATCCATACTTTACCTCCATCAACCTCCAGAGAGCTAACATAGAGAATTCAATCTATCCACCTTCAGAGACCCAGACCGCTGTCAGCAGAACCAGAGAGCTGAACCGGAGTCCAGTCCAAAACCTGACCAGATCCGTGGCGAGGCCCATTCTATTTCTAAATATATTGTGAGTACATAGCAGAACTGTGCAGAACCAATCTCTTAGTTAAAATAATATAATTCAATCTATTTTAATCTAACCAGAACTGTCTCCTAGAAGTTGTACCTTGTCATTTTGCAAAACTGTCACTTGTCTTTTTTGAACTTTAAAATTTCAAATCTGAAAAACGACCTTTATTTAATCGCTCATATCTCCGTGACCGTTTGTCCTAGAGACTTGCAGTAACTTTCATCTGGAAGCTGAGATCCTAGGCTGTCCTAGGACCCCAACACGTGATCGTCCTTGTAGTTCCTCTGTAATCGCGCCCGGCGCACTCGCAAATTTTGCCGCGATTTGCAAATTTCTCAACGTGTGAAAACAGCAGTTTTCTTGCTTTCATTTGCCAAAAATTCGTTTAACCTGATAGTTACTCCTAGATCCTTGATAAAGTGAGCCTGAACTCATCCCAAGTATATTTCACTCACCCTGAACCTCCTAGAGGGAATTAAAAGCATTTTAGCATATTTTTCACTTCATTGCCAGCACATGTAAAAGCATTTTGGGCCTGTGTTTAAAACTCCGATCTGTACTCTAAGCTTGCTGGGGTGAACTGAATTACATTTGATTGCATTTCTGAGAACTGTGTGCTTTCCTTCCATTTCCTTGCATTGCATAAAGGGGGGAGGGGATTGCCAGAGAAAAGTGATTACATTGTTTTGTTGAAAGCATATTGAGTATTTTCTGTACTGCATTTTCATTCCACCTTGCATCCATTTGAAACCATAAAGTATTGTTGCTATCTTATCCATCCTATAACCACTCATCATTGATTATAAAGAAGTGTGCTAGTGCCAGACTATCCATTATTGATTACTGCTCAGATTCAGTGTGATATTCAATTATTAATTTATTATAAAGCGTGATATATATATATATTGTTTAAATTATCAAATAAACCTTTTAAACTTGCAAAACAGAACTACTTCTTGGCTCAGTGGGGTCAGGAGGATTCCAAGAGAGGGGTGTTATATAGGGGTAGTCATCCAGAACGCATGAACTGGACATAAAGATATATCAATAAGGGTTTCCATTCAGTATCCCAGACTAGGCATTGACTTAGCTGTAGTGTTGAATTGAATCCTCTTACACCATGCCGCTATTTGCGTCATGGCTATACCCCCATTCCAGGTACCGGATCCGGGTTCCTGGAATGGGGAAATGCCAGGCCATTCCGACCTTGGAGGGCCCGGTATTTCCCCATTCCAGGAACCCATCCCCATTCCCATTCGAGCCCCCATAGGGCTCAATGGGAATGGGGAGCATGCCAACAACGGGCCCGTTAATGACGGGCCCATTGTTAGCATTCAGGACTGCTCGCAGGACCCACTAAGGACGTCTGGTAAAACCAGGCGTCCTTAGCGGGTCCCGCGAGCGGACCCCGTAATGAGGCGGTAGGTGGTTAACGGGGCCGGATCCTCTACCAGCCCCATTAACCCCCTACCGCCAGGGTCGTAATGACCCCGATGTGCCATTTCATACATCAAGCAAGGGCATACTGCCGGGCGGTAACCATACTCAATGCCTAACAATATGCACGCCTAAAAAAAGGATGAGCTTGCATTTCTAAGAGAGCATCATGAAATCACTACTGCACTGCTAGAGTGCAGTGATGGGTAATGGCTAAAGGGCCCACTCAACCCGACATCACTACTACTACTAAACAAGCAGTGATGCCAACCACAAAAGTGAAACAGGCACAGCCTGACAAACATACCTTCTTCACCTCTCATAGCAACATGGGCCGAGGGCAGCTATACCCTTCAGGGGGATTGCGAGCTAGCACAGAAGCAACACAAACAACAATAGTAGGGTGCTACCAAAATAAAACAGCATCCAAATAATTTTCTGTGAAAGAGGTTCTTTAATTAAACTAGCAGAAGTGCACACAACTCATAAAGACAGTACTGGCTCTCCCTGTAAGGGCAAACACAGAGAACGCAGCATTTGGGTTTGTAGAGAGAGGTGCTCAGGGAAAGACTTCAGCAGAAAATTGTCAAGTTAATGAAGATGTCTTTCAAGCAGTATAGAAGGAGGACTTAAAGGCCACAGGGGTGCTTTAAAGTGGACCATAGGTGCAAGGCCACTTCAGATGCCTTATGTTCTTGTCTTTGGGGCTCAACACTGTTGAGCCAAGTTTTTTGGCATCAAACCGGAAGTCTGACTGCTTACAATCCAGACCAGGATAAAGCCCTCTCCCTTCTATATGTAAAATGCTACTGGGGATTGGTCCACAGCAAGCCTGTTTGTTAGGGGTCCAATCCTGGTTGCAGTAACAAGTGTCCTTTGTCTGCTGATGGTATACCCAGAGTGCTTTGTGTGTAGGAAGCAGGGAGGGGGCAGGCAGTTTGAGGAGCCCTAGCAAAATCTGTGACCTGAACCTCTCATCTGGGGGACTCTAAATCTTCCTGCCCCCTCCCTCTTTCTGCCTACTTAGAAAGGACTTCAGTAATCAGCATGCTGGTGTGAGAGGGCCCTTATAATATATGGACTATCTTTAAAGTGCTGGTTCCCAAAGGGAACTCCCCGCGAGGGCTCCTGTTCCCTGGAGGAAGGTGGTGACTCTCCTCAGGGAAATGAAAGAAGGCTTCCTGGGATGGGTCCTGCATGGTTGTTGTGGGTAAAACCACCCCAGCAGCTAATACACGCCCAGCCCTGTCATGAATATGTCACCTCATCAGGCTGATGAGAATATGGCATCCAATCCTTGTCCTTGTATAATTGAGTAACCCCAGTAGCCACCATTTCATAACTCGACAGGGCTTATATTTCGTTTTTAAGTAACTGGCACCAGGATTTTAGGGTACACAATTATATCATTTTGAACCAGGGGTGAAGTCGATTAATTAGCCACCTCTACCTTTTGGAGCTTGGTGTTCCAGCAGCTGTGTTTAGGAACGCACATGTGATATTTGCACCGGTGCTTTTGCCACTGCAGAGTAGCTCCTGGAGCTGTCAGTAGACTGTCACAGCAAGGCAAACGTTTGCACTATTCTTTTTGGCATGGGGCATTACAAAAGTGAGTTCTAATTGGCAGATCCAGTGTTTAGAAACAGAATTACCTACACCATTTTATGGCTAAAACTCAAAGGCACTCAGGCTCAGACAGCCTTGCGGGTTGCCTTTCATCACAGGAGGCTGCCCTGAAAAGTGGGTGTGTGCCCCATGCAGATGCCAGTTGCCTCTTTCAATCCCAACGCCTCTCAGAAATGTTATTTATACAGTATCATGACAGGAGGTGGAAACCTCAACTTGGTCCTTCCTGTACAATGTTTCTATTATATCCTGAGATCGCACACAAATGAAGACAGGTAGACACTTCTTCATGTAGGGCTGTTTAATGAAGTACTGCACATTTCTAGTCACAGTATTTAGCAAGATCAATAGACAGAACATGGATCATCCATAATCACTCAAGTCAGACCACTCTCAACTGTTCATCATGGAACTCTCCTTTGGTCAGCAGGTGAAAGCTCCATGAAGTCAGAGGTTCTGTTCTGCACTGGCCTGCTTGCCACTGAGAGGGAAGATCAAAATATAACAGTTTCCAGGGGTTGGACGAAGGGTGCTCTGGCATCGACTAGTGAGTGGGGATGGAAAGACACAAGGAACAACCCGAACTCTGGGAGGTGACACACTAGGTCACCTACATGGGGTATGGGCACCGTATCTAGTACTTTGAACCATCTGTGTCATTTTTGCATGGTCCTTCAATGGCGCTCCAGACAGAAATAACACTAAGGAACAGTGGCTTGGGAAGTGATCGATGTTTTCTATTTCAATGTTTATTGTGAGTAATATCATAGATATAGGGCCTCATCACGAGTTGGGAAGAGCTGTAAAAAGCGGCATTAATGCTATTACTGCTGCATTTACCACTCTGCCCAATCCTGTGTTCCGGTGCATTCCTGTGCCGGCTTCAAAGGCATTTTCAGCGCTATTGCCGCTGGCACTATTACCGCTGGTGGTAATAGCACCCCTAACTCCATTGGGTCCCATCCCCCCTGCAACTCGGGATCTGGTGCAAATTGTGCCGGACCGAGTTGCGGTAACGCTAAATTCGTTGGGCAGTATCCCAACACAGTTAGCACCGGAAAACCGCCCAACGCATGATAAGGCCCATAATATCTAACATAACAAGCAATCCCGCTCCATCATCTTGGGAAGAGAGGTATACAGCATGCACCGGTGAACAATGGGCTTCTTTACGGGTATGGTGGTTTTTGTGCTGGAAATACTCCATACACATTGGGCCTCATTATACGGTAGGCAGTAAGGGTTTACCGGTACCGGTATTTTACCGGTACTGGTAAATCCTTACCGCCTTACTACGAGGTCCCTTTGCGGGTTGGGGAATGAAACGCCTGATTTTTGCAGGCGTTAAAAACCAACCCGCAAAGGGACCAGTGGAGCTAATTACGGTACCGCAATTTGCGGTACCGTAATTAGCGCCTTCCCCATTCCCATAGAGCCCTATGGGGCAAAAATGGGAATGGGGAAGGGAAATGGTGGAAGGGGGAATTACCGCCCCGCCAACCTTGGAATGGGGCGGTAATTCCCCTTTCCACCAAGGCGGTGCCAGTATTTTACCGGCATGAACCATGGCTCTAATAGCGCCATGGTTCACCGCCTACCGTGTAATGAGGCCCATTGACTGGTACCACTACACATTTTGCTGGTAAGTCTGTCAAATTACGAGTGGCAGGGTGTCAGTGTTAGCACCAATCTTGAACACCTATAGGACTCCATTGGGGCTTTAGAGCATTTACTGTGGGCAATAATTCAGCCAACAGCAAATCCTCCACTTATTGGATGTAGTGTGGAGAAACCCCTTCGTGCCGACTACTGGAAGTTATTCCTCCACATCGGCTACAAACACCGGTTACGTCATTGCAGTAAAAGTGGTGGCAATTATATTATCAATACTTTTTTTCACAATACCGCCATACTCCGGTTGACGCCCAATATTGCTGACGAGGTTTGGGCACCGTGAAGACGCTGAATATTGCAGTTGATGCTGTGTACATCAATAATAAATAAATAATGTGCCCGTGTGCATCCCGAGCTGTCCCTATGACTCCCTTAACAATAGCACATGGAATGTCAATAGAATGTGCCATTATCTTTTAATGTGAGACCTTACTGTGCCCTGTTATCAGCCTGCTGCATCCTCTATGTGACCTCGAGCATCTAAAAGAGATTGGAAGCATCTGGCTCCCCATACCTCTCAGCAAACAAAGCACACGTTCATTTACTCTAGAGCACAGCTCCAGCACGCCTGCTCCGAAAATAGCTCCCTGATAAGTAAATCCATGGATGCCTGCGAGGCTGGAGGATGAGCTTCACTGGGATCAAGTCCGTGGCTCAGTCAGACCACCCTGCCTACGGCCATACTGCGCTGGCAACGAAAAAGTGCACAACGACAGCAGCTTCAAATTGCAATCATTTAGTACTTTGCACATTTGTGACTTATTGTAATCAGTCCGACTGACAAATCCATGTCAGTTTCTGAAATCCACTGCCCGCAGCTCCAGGGGCCCCAAACCAGACACATCATTTACCTGAAGGAATTCGCTTTGTGAGAGGTTATTTTCAATCCTGAGGCCCCATAAGAGCCAGAGATGGAATCCTGTAAATTTAGTAGCACCCTATAATTATTTTAATCAAGCAAAAATGCCACAAAATGTGGTTGTTTGGGCCGTAATATTTCCTATTTCTTGCCACAATTATTATTATTATTTAGTATTTGAAAGGCGCCACATCCCCGTAGGCCTCGGTGCGCACGTGAGAGTAGAGGTGAAGATGGTAGGAAAACAGCCATAAAACAGTCAAATAGATAATTAGGTGCTAATCATTAGAGTTAAAAAAAGTGTGTTTTCTGAGCCTTCTTAAAGCTGATGGGACTGGGGGTATCACTGATGGAGCAGGGAAGAGAGTTCCATAAAGTGGGCGTGTAGACTTGAAAGACGGCACCTCCAAAATGGCTCAACTTGGTATGGTTAGTTTGCTGGACCCACTGGGGCGGAGAATGCACCAAAAGGGGTCCTTTTCATTCAATTAGATAACATGGTTCCTTGTTGGTAAGACACTTGTGGGTCAGGGTTTGTTTTTTGTGCAAGATGCAGTGATTTTGTGCAAGCCACCTTCTTTTTTTCAGTAACATGGTCCTGTGGGCCTAAATTACACATTGCTCTGACGGCCCATTGTGTGCAGTTTGTATTTCTAGATTATTTTGGGATGTTCCAGTCAGTAGCCTATTGCAATAATCAATCCAGGAGTTCACTTATGCAGTGGCCAGAGATGAAAGGTGATTGGCTGATTAGTAATGTTTTATCTGTCTAAATTTGCTGGCATAAACACGGGAGGAAGCTTTGACTTGCAGTACGTGGCGTTTCATTGACAGTTCTGAGTGAAGAATGACACGTTAAACAAGGAGGGGGACAACCAGGCATCCTGTGGGACTCCACAAGAGAGGGGTTCTGGGGAGGACTTGAAAACCTTGCATGGCAACTCTTGCCCTCCTAGGGCCGTGAAATGAGGCAAACCATGCAATGGTAGATCTTGAACAATTAAGCAGTTTTCCCAACCGCTCTAACAGTAGAGAGTGGTGGACCAAGTCGAACGCGGTAGAAATGTCTAATAGCATAATACGTGTTATCCTGCCGCAAACGACTGGCTCGGCCAGAGTGTCTCAACATGGCTGTTTCCATGCTTTTGTTTTAATGTGCTCCTGGAGCTGTAAGTATGCCATTCTGTCAAGAATTTTAAGCATGAAGGGGACATTAGTAATAGGTCAATAATTAATGACAACTTTTGGATCCAGAGTTGCTTTTTTTAAGAGCTGGGGGGATCCAGACATCCTTAAGTATTTTTGAAACAAGTGAACGGGGAAAGGATGAATTGACAATATTGGTGATGGCGGGAGAGACATAGGATAGAGTCCTTAATGAACATTGCCAGACATATATCACCAGCACAAGTGGTGGGTTCAAGCCCCTCGCGATGTTAAGGAGGGAATCTTGGGTACGTGGGTTCAAGATGAATTCTGGAGGCAAACCACCAGTATTATTTGTCGGAACCTCGTTGTTAGGTATGGAGCGGATATTGTCAAGTAGGTCTTTATTGATGGAAGTTTGGTGGTTCTTGATTTTGGTAAAGAAACCATCCTGAACTGCTTGACACCATGAGTCACTCGGGGGCGAGGGGGGCAGCGTTGATTATGCTTTTTCTGTCATGGAATTCTTTTAAAATATTGAATAATCCTTTTTTGTCGTATTTGCCATTAGTTATCCTTTGTTCAAAGTTTATTTTTTTGGTTAAGAGAATAGCCTTTTAGCAGCAACTAGGCCATAAGTGGCAAGGGTGTTAGGACAGGGGTTCTACCTCCACTGCCTTTCGGAGGAACTTTTAAGTTTCACATGTTTATTGATATCAGTGGAGAACCATGATTTGCCTGCTGCTTCGGTTGTAAGTTTCCTGCTGGTAATCAGCGATAGCTTGTTTATTGCTAGGAAGGTGATGTAATTATATTCATGACCTAAAGAATTAGTTTAATTGGAAACTGAGGAACGTAAGAACAGGGGAATGACAAAGTCTGAAAAGACTTTGGTGGCGATTCTTTTTTAGGTTGTGGAATTGAATTTCAAGTTGTGGTTATAAGCACACCTTCTTATAAGGGGTGGGAGGGATAAGATCAAAGGAAATTAGATGATGGTCAGTCCATGGGCAGAGGGAAATGTTGAGAGATCAGATTTTGAGGTTGTGGTTAAGTAACCAATCCAAAATGTGTAAGTCCATATGTGTGGGATGTTTTATTTGTTGATTCATCCCAATACCCTGGAGTGAGAGAGGTAGCGCAGATCAGAGCTGTCACTTTCCCAATGATTAATGGCGTCCTGTACTATGGTTTGGCCAGTAGGTGTAATGAGGTTCCCAAGAAGGGCAAGTGTGTGCTCTTCATATGAAGGCATACTTGAAGGTGGCCGATAAATAATCACGGCTATCAGAAACGATATCCAAGAACATCTCTACCCTGCCCCACTAGGAGCCACCATGCTAACCAACTCTGCATACCTCGCATAAAAAGATCCAGCGGCATTGGTTTCCCCTACATAGCCCCTAAACTCTGGAATGCCCTCAGAGCAGAACCTTCATTACTCGCATTTCGCAAAACCCTCAAAACCACACTATTCAAAGAACCTCCACCACACTCTACCGCCCAAGCCCTCCCTGCCCGGCTAACCCATTAGCCACTGTATATACATGCCACATGCTAACTGCTATGTACCCTGTAACCCCAAGATGAACCGCAAATGTAAATATATACTATCCTCTGTACCCTGTCTGTAACCCCAAGATGAACGGTAAATGTAAATATATACTACTCTCTGCACCATGTGACCCCAAGATGAACCGGAAATGCAAATGTCTATGCAATTACTAAGCCTTCCTTTGTAACCAGAAATGTCCTATATATGTAACAGCGCCACAATGCCCTTGGGCTGATGTGCACTTTAAAATGTGAATAAATGAATAAATAAATAAATAAATAAATAAATAAATAAATAAATACATAAATAAATGATATTAATGGTATCATCAATACCTAATTTTACAGAGAGATGTTCACAGTTGTCTACTGTAATGGTTTGAACAGTATGGACTTTGAAAGAGCCCCTTACAATATAGGCAACTCCTCTGCCTTCTCCGTCAATGCGGTCGGATCTGATAAGTTTGTATCCTGGTGGAGTGGCAAGCGGTATGGCGTGATTCGTATGTGAGCCATGTTTCAGTAAGGCACATGTCTATCTATTGTGTTCTCAGTAAACCAATACTTGTGAAGCGCGTTCATCTGTTCAGTAGGGAGTGACTTGTCACTAATAGGAGCATAAGGTTGTGCAGCCTCATCTATAAGAGCAATATCAGCGTGGGGAGTCGTAAGGGGGATTATGTGACCTATATTGTTATGTGCAGCCAGATTGGGAGAGTCCGGCAGACCTGCTATAAGTGAAGGAGTGCTTTCCAATAGGTGGGTTGGGGAGCTGGCGTTTGGATTATCAGTAAGGCTTTCAGATTTGAGATTACTGTGATGGGAAAGAGAAAGAGAGAGAGAGAGAGAGAGAGAGAGAGAGAGAGAGAGAGAGAGAGAGAGAGAGAGAGAGAGAGAGAGAGAGAGAGAGAGAGAGAAAGAGCGCAGTTTTGCGTCTATGTCGTTTTAGTACGTCTGCGCTGTTGAGATGCGCGATACATGTTATTAGGAGTGAGGAGGCATCCAGCTTTCTCCTGGCGACCTCAATAGCCTGCAGTACATGCATAATAGGAAGAACAGCGTCGACAGCTACAGGAGCAGAAAAAGAAATAATCAGCTCACTTACTAAAGTGCCTGACAATGACCTGCACTATCAGAAGAGACCGGCTTGTTCCTCACGCGCCAGTGCTCATGCTCCGGCTAGCCAACGAATTCACATGCAGACTATAGTACTGATGGGTACTGTAGTTCCGGTCTGGTATATTTAGGGCGCAATTAGGTTAGGGACATTTTAAAAGCAGACACAATGCTATTCACAATATTGTAGGCTGATAAAATGCAATTTATCGTAAACATTTCAGGTAAAATTCAATAAAGGTCACAAATAATCTAGATGGGTAAAATAGTTCAAGAATAAATGAATAAAAGAAATTTCAAGCACAAGAACATGGTGATATGAAGGGAGTAAAGAAATTAGGCTTTCCTTTTAAATGGCGGCACAGACCGGCTTGTCCCTCACGCGCCCGTTATCCAAAAAACACTCACACTGTACTTGGAAAATATGGAAATCAATGCCGCCCTGCTGCAGTATCCTCCAGGGCCTTCTCCGTGACTTTTTCCACACTGCACAAATGAAAGGGCGTGGCACCAACAGGGACTTCCCATGACTTTGCAACATTTTTCATCGTGTGTGCTGCGTAATATTCGAAGCCGTGTGTAGGTGATATTATGCACCTAGATTGACAGTCCCTTCATGATGCTGGACTGTACATTACCGCCCTTTGAGTAGGCGCCAGCCAATCAGACTGCGTAGAACGGCATAACTGCACAATCCAAGCTTGCTGCTGGCGCACCTCCTGCTCTATGACTAACTCTCGCTGCTGATGTTATTTTTTTTTTAAGAAGATAAAGTTCCTTTCACTGCATTTCTTTTGCTTCCCAGCCCCTGCATTCTTCTAGTCCATTTTCAGTTTTCATTATATTGCAGTAATAAAGCCACGGACTCGTAACATGTGAAAGCCTTGCACCTATTTCACGTCCCTCAGGAGAAAGGTGTTTTTTTTTCTCCAACTATCCATCGGTTGCCCCACATATTCTAGGACTGGAGTTTGTTTATGAAATGATAGCAGTCCTAGAACGAGGTGAAGAGACCAGCACAAAGGTGTTGTTTTCTTTTAAGGAATATCCCATCCTGACTGCTTTGCTAATCACTTGAAGCACCTGCCACACGGTAACAATGCCGCCAAACTGTGTTGAGTGCCTTCTCTTTGCTCAGCCCTTAACCTAGGCATTGGGCCGTTACCAGTAGAGACAGCCCACCCAGCAAGTGATCATCAGCTCCATCTATCAGACCATGGCCTGTTCACGCAACATGTGCACCCACACTGGAGATAGGGCCGTTAGCTCTTCTGCATTGTACCATATGTAAGAAGAGGCATCCATCAATATGACGTTTCACTGACCTTTTACGCACAAAGCATCTATCAACATGAGGCATGCCCGTGCTTTGAAACCCTAAACAATTGAACTATGAAGTGGAGTTCCAGGGGCTGCCATGTACTGTAGAATCAGCCATCCATCTTTGTAAGAATAATATATGGTGAATCTAAAACCAGAAAAGGCAGCAAACTGGTTTATACAGACATTAACTCTCCTGCTATTCGCTTACTTTATGTAACTCTATGTATTTATTTATTTTGACATTTGTATAGCGCGCCTAGCCCGGAGGCATCTAGGTGCTTTTTAGTCTATGTAGCCCCATCCTTCTTCTAACTCGTGGTCAGAGAGATAGGATGTTTTTTATTCCGATAACGAGGCACATTGCCATGCTTGCACTGCATTATTCAAGCACATTATTCAAGCAGGTCAGGTTGTGCTTAGTAGCATTAAAATACACATCGAAACTGTGAGCCTAGGCTCAGTGTTTTATTCCACTGAGGTCAAAATAATCGGTATAAATTAGTTTTTTTTAACAAAAACAATAGCTTTCAGTTTCTGGCGCCACTGCATGAATGGTCAGCGCTGTCACCGAGACGCTGCATTTTCTTGGATACTAGCAACAATAAAAGACTTGTAAAGAGAACAGGTGAGCAGCAAATGTATTCAGTGATAAACCAAATTACATATCTTTTTATTTCTGTCTCTCAGTCTTTCTCTCAGTGTAACGCCCTCTGATTCCCGCAGAGGCGCCGGTCTTGACTGGGTGAATGCCGTATCTTCAAAGGTGATGTGTAACACACGGTTGGCTCTTTGGGCTGGACCTCTGTGCACTGTATGTCTGACTCGAAGAGTAAGATGTCTGCAGATAGTAAATATGGGATTAATGAACTGGGGTTATTGGGTGCCTCTCTCCTCTTCCCTTTCTCTTCTCCTGTAGAACCCCAAAGGTTAACACCCTCACCTTAGGTAAGTGAATGCCGAGCTCTCCATCTGCCTCGGGGCAGGGTGCCGTAACCAGTTTCTTCACTGGATAAGGGTGCAGGCCTCCTGACCTCAGAGGACTGCTGTCCGTCGTTAACTGCACGAACGGTAAGTTCTGGGCACTTCAAATGTCTTAAAAGTATTTTGTAATGATATCTCTTGTTTTGCAGGGTTCCGGCGATGGCGGATGGCGGGCTGATGAGAGTTGAGGATCGAACCCGCGTGAGGAATAGAAGCGCCTGGAAGCACGTAAGTAAGCGCTTGTAGCCTGCTTCACGATGCGCACTAACTGTCCCTTTATCTTGCAGGTACAAGTTCGGAGATTTAGAGAAGCTGAAGGGTGCTGGAATACCCACTGGATTTGGCGTGGGAAGGAGTAATGGCACGTGAGTAATAAAGTTGCCCAATGTCTTTACACGCACCTTCTTTTGTCTTTCAGATGCGGGATGCAGCGCCGAAGGCCTCTGGAGCGTGCAAAGAGCTGGTAAGCTTTTGTCTTTCAGATGCCGGAATGCAGTGCGAAGACCTCCGGAGCATGCGAAGAGTAGTTAAGCCTTTGTCTTTCAGATGCCGGAATGCAGCGCGAGGCTTTGGTGACAGCCGATGGACCAGGTAAGAGATGCGCTGCCACTGAAGACCGTAGTGCTAACCTGTTCTTTCTCTGTCTTTACCGGTCCTTCTGAAGACTGGATTCCAGGATGGTAAGCCTTTGTTCCCTTAGGCCCAGCATCAGAAGCAGAAGACACGATGAGCGTTCTGCTGCAGAGAATGCAGAATAACGCAAAGCAAGATTCATCCATCGGGTGTGGTTTAAATAGCCTCCTGTAGTGCTTAGGTGTCTCCTTCCACAGCCACGCCTAGGTAAGAAAAGAGTTCCTGCTTTCCAGAAGAGTTCCAGTGTTCTGAACCTAGGGAGTGGCTCCTGCCCCACCCAACAGGAAAAGTAGTCCTAAACAGAAGAGGATCAGGGGTTCAACTGGCAGGTAAGTAAGCAGCATGGGCTGCTGCAGGTAAGTCCACCCAAGCATTATGAGCCCGGCGCTTCCAGCGCTGGGACTGGGCATCTTTATGAGCCTGGTGCCACTGGCGCCAGGACAGGGTCCAAAAGGTCCCAATTGGGACTGGCTGGCACTCGGAACCGGGGTTATGGGTCTGCTTCCAAGGGAGTCGGGCAAGTCCTGATCTTTTGGAAGCAGAGATCATGACAGCACCCCCCCTCAAGGCCCCTCCCAAACCGGGCTTCTCCAGGGGTTTGGGCTTGTTAGGAAATGTTCGATGAAATCTTTTGATTAGACGAGGCGCGTGGACATATTCTGCAGGTTCCCAGGATCTTTCTTGGGGACCGTAGCCTTTCCAGTCAATCAGGTAAAATAGTTTAGATTTGGAGATCTTGGAATCCAGGATGCTTTTGACTTCAAACTCGAGTTCTCCATCAACTAGAATAGGTTTTGGAGATGTAGTTAGTCGGGTTTGAGGTTGCACGGGTTTTAATAGAGAGACGTGGAAGACCGGATGTATCTTCATGTGAGGGGGCAAGTCCAATTTGACCGCTACTGGATTTACTATGGTAGTGATGGAATAGGGACCAAGGTATCTTGGGTTGAATGTGCGTGGTCCTTTTAGAGGTAGATATTTGGTGGATAACCAGACTTGATCTCCTACTTGATATTGGGGTGCTTCCTTCCGATGTTGGTCTGCTCCTTTCTTGTATTGTTCTTTAGCCCTTTGAAGGTGAGAAACGGCTTCCTTAAAGGCTTGGGTGATTGTAGAATGCAGGTGGTCTACTGCTGGTGTTCCAAGATCTTGGAGTGGATCCAACTCCGAGGTTCGAGGGTGACTACCGTATAAAAGAAAAAACGGGGTCTTCCCAGTTCCCGAGTGGATAGAGTTATTGTAGGCATATTCGGCTATCCAAAGGATATCTTTCCAAGTTTTTTCAGTTTGTTGTAGCATGCAGCGCAAATACTGTTCCAGAGTTTGATTGGTCCTCTCGGTTTGTCCGTCGGTTTGAGGGTGGTGGCTGGTCGAAAGTCTCCCATCAATTTGAGCCGACCGACAGCAACTTTGCCAAAAATGAGAAATAAATTGACTACCTCGATCCGAAATTAGAACTGAAGGAAAACCGTGCAGTCGGACGATGTTTTCGAGAAATTCTCGGGCCAGAGTTGCTGCTGTTGGTAAGCCTTTGAGTGGAATGAAATGCGCCATCTTGGAGAATAGGTCCACGATTACTAGGATCGTATTGTATCCGGAACATGGAGGTAGATCGGTGATGAAGTCCATAGAAAGCGTATGCCAAGGGCGAGGCGGGATGTCAATAGGGCGTAAGAGGCCGGCTGGTTTTTCCTTTTGACTCTTGTTTTGGGCGCATACTCCACAGGACATTATAAAGTCTCTGATATCTTTTTTCCAAGACGGCCACCAGAAGTAGCGCTTGATCTTTTCCGAGGTCTTGGTCATACCGGGATGTCCTTCCATTAAAGAATCGTGATAACAAGAGATTACCTTTTTCTGTAAATCTGTGCTGGGCAGGTATAACCGTTCTTGGAAATATAATAGGTTGTCCTTCACCGTAAAGTCCTTTCCCTGCAGATGCCGATTCTGTATGTCTGCTGGAGTTACCAGTAGCCTGGCTTTATCCTTAACTTCCTCTATGGATTGTGTGGCGATTACACCTAGAATTCTTTGTTCGGGAATGATAGGTACAGGTTTAGGATTGATCAAATGTTCTTCCACTCCCATCCGAGAAAGGGCATCAGCTTTACCGTTTTTTGTACCAGGTCGATAGGTAATTATGAAGTCAAACTCGGCAAAGAATAGTGCCCAACGGAGTTGCCTAGAGGATTGAGCTTTTGCGGTTTTCAAATATTGCAGGTTTCGGTGATCTGTAATCACAGTAACGGTGTGTCGGGCCCCCAGAAGATAATGCCACCAAGCCTTAAAGGCGGACTTGATAGCTAGAAGTTCCTTATCAGTAATAGTGTAATTGATTTCAGGAGGCGAGAATTTGCGGGACCAAAATGCCACGGGATGCAACTGATTGGTTACTGGGTCCTTTTGTGATAGAACTGCCCCCATGGCAAGGCTCGAAGCATCAGTTTCAACGATGTAGGGGAGTTCTGGGCGAGGATGTTTTAAGATCGGTGCAGAGATAAATCTAGTCTTCAAATTCTGGAAAGCTTGTTCCGCCTCGGTAGACCATTCAAAACGTTTGTTTTTCTTTAACAAGGCGGTGATGGGCTGGACTATTCGAGAGAATTCGGGGATAAACCTGCGGTAAAAGTTAGCGAAGCCTAACATGCTTTGAACACCTTTTACGGAGGATGGCGATGGCCATTTGAGAATTGCATCGACCTTCTTTGAATCCATACGCACCCCGCTAGGTGATAATATGAATCCCAAGAATTCAACTTCAGTCACGTTGAAAACACATTTTTCCAACTTAGCGAAAAGTTTGTGTTGACGCAATCTCTCGAGGACCATTTTCACGTGTTTCCGATGTTCAGTTTCCGATGAAGAATAAATGAGGATGTCGTCAATGTAAACAACAACACACACATCTATGAGCTCTCTGAGGACATCGTTCATGTAACGCTCACCTGATTCTCGCAGAGGCGCCGGTCTTGACTGGGCGACTACCGTATCTTCAAAGGTGATGTGTAGCACCCGGTTGGCTCTTTGGGCTGGACCTCTGTGCACTGTATGCCTGACGTGTAGAGTAAGATGTCTGCAGATAGAAAATATGGGGTTAATGAACTGGGGTTATTGGGGTGTCCCTATCTCTTTCCTCTTCTCCTCTCCTGTAGACCCCCAAAGGTTAACGCTCTCACCTTAGGTAAGTGAATGCCGAGCTCTCCATCTGCCTCGGGGCAGGGTGCTGTAACCAGTTTCTTCACTGGATAGGTAGCGCAGGCCTCTTGACTTCAGAGGACTGCTGTCCGTCGTTTACTGCACGAACGGTAAGTTTCGAGTCATTCAAATGTCTTTAAAGTCTTTAGTAATGATGTCTCTTGTTTTGCAGGGTTCCGGCGATGGCGGATGACGGGCTGAAGTGAGTTGAAGATGGAGCCCGTGTGATGAATAGAAGCGCCTGGAAGCACGTAAGTAAGCGCTTGTTGCCTGCTTCACGATGCGCTCTAACTGTCTTTTTATTTTGCAGGTACGAGTTCGGAGCGGCTGCAGGGTGCCGGAATACCCACTGGATTAGATGTGGAAAGGAGTAATGGCACGTGAGTATTAAAGTTCCCCAATGTCTTTAAACGCACCTTGTTTTGTCTTTCAGATGCGGGATGCAGCGCCGAAGGCCTCCAGAGCGTGCAAAGAGTTTGTAAGCTTTTGTCTTTCAGATGCCGGAATGCAGTGTGAAGACCTCCAGAGCGCACGAAGCGTAGGTAAGCCTTTGTCTTTCAGATGCCGGAATGCTAACCTGTTCTTTCTTGTCTTTATAGGTGTTGCTGAAGACTGGATTCAGAATGGTAAGCCTTTGCCTTTCAGATGCCGGAATGCTAACCTGTTCTTTCTTGTCTTTATAGGTGTTGCTGAAGACTGGATTCAGGATGGTAAGCCTTTTTCCTTAGGCCCAGGACTGGATGCAGAAGACACGATGAGCGTCCTGCTGCAGAGGTTGCAGAATAACGCAAAGCAAGATTCATCCACCGGGTGTGGTTTAAATAGCCTCCTGTAGTGCTTAGGTGTCTCCTTCCACAGCCACGCCTAGGTAAGAAAAGAGTTCCTGGTAAGAAAAGAGTTCCTGCCTTCCAGAAGAGTTCCAGTGTTCTGAATCTAGGGAGTGGCTCCAGCCCCACCCAACAGGAAAAGTAGTTCCAAACAGAAGAGGATCAGAGGCTCAACTGGCAGGCAAGTAAGCAGCATGGTCTGCTGCAGGTAAGTCCACCCAAGCATTATGAGCCCGGCGCTTCCAGCGCTGGGACTGGGCATATTTATGAGCCTGGTGCCACTGGCGCCAGGACTGGGTCCAAAAGGTCCCAATTGGGACTGGTTGGCACTCGTAACCTGGGTTATGGATCTGCTTCCAAGGGAGTTGGGAAAACCCTGACCTTTTGGAAGCAGAGATCATGACAGTTCATAAAATATTGAAAGGCGGCCGGGGCATTGCAAAGTCCGAAGGGCATGACCTGATATTCAAATAGCCCATACTTGGTGCGGAAGGCCGTCTTCCATTCATCGCCCTCTTTTACTCGTACCAAGTGGTAGGCTCCTCTAAGATCCAGCTTTGTATATATGCATGCTTTTCTGACTTGGTCCAGGAGTTCAGGGATCAAAGGTAACCGATATCTATTCTTAACTGTGGTCTGGTTCAGGGCGCGATAATCTATACAAGTTCTAAGGTCCCCTTCTTTTTTTGGAACGAAGAACAAAGCTGAGGAAGCAGGGGACTTGGAAGGACGAATAAACCCATTCGCTAGGTATTGATCCAGGTATTGTCGGAGGTGAAGATTCTCAGGCTCGGTGAGGGCATAAATTCTACTACAAGGAGGAGTAGATCCAGGTATCAGGTCTATCTGGCAGTCATAAGACCTATGAGGAGGTAGAGAGTTAGCCTGATCCTTCCGGAAAACATCTTGGAATTCTAGGTATTCAGGAGGTAACTGAGGAGCCTCCGAGGAAATTGCTGCCAGTGCAACACCAGGTCGAGGGTGACAAGTAGAGACACATTCTGGAAACTGAACCGTTCTTGCTCGCCAATCGATCTGAGGATTGTGCTTCTCTAACCAAGGAATTCCTAGAATAATCTGGAACTGGGGGGCCTTGATCACATCGAACACGATCTTCTCATGGTGTCCATCTTGACTTACTAGCGTCACTTCTTGGGTGGTATGCGTTACTGGTCCGGAGGCTATCTCCGTACCATCCACCGTAGTAATGACGTCCTTTACAGCCTTTGGACAAAGAGTCAGATTCATCCTCAAAACCATTTCATGATCCACATAATTGCCGATGGCACCGCTGTCGACGTAAGCTTCAATCGCATGTAATCGATCCGGATGTTCAGGGCTAATGAGGACCATAGGTATCACGAAATGCGAGGTCACTGAACTGGTTTTAACGCTCGGCAAGAGGACCTCTATTCTTGTCGGGCGAGGTCGTTTCCCTGCTCAGAGTTTGTGACCCTGGTAACTGCAGCTCCTACTGCCTTCTTGGCTGCTTTCACCGGACAGTCTCGAAGAAAGTGCCCCGAGTTTCCGCAATAGAGGCATAATTGCAGCTGTTTTCTCCTTTCCCGCTCCTTTTGTGTTAGTGGTCCTTTCAGGCCCCCTATTTGCATGGGTTCCCCGGAGTCTACTCCTTTGGTAGGAGTTGGTGGTTTGGAAAATACTCGAGCATCAAACTTGGAACGATCGGCCTTCCTGTTCTGCAGTCTGTGGTCAATTTGAACGACTAAGTCAATATAGTCCGAACAGTCTTGTGGGGGATTCACTACTTGGGCTAACACATCTTTGAGCTCTCCACGTAGACCTCTATAAAACAGCGTAATCCTTTTGTCCTCAGGCCATCGAGTTTCCACTATCAGTCTGTTGAAAGACGCAATATAAGCCAAAAGGTCTTGATTACCCTGTCGCAATGAAAGGAGCTCATTGTCCAAGGCCTGCCCCTGTGAATGTCTTGCAAACAGTTTTTCCATACTGAGCTGAAAAGCTTGAAAATCATGGAGAACCGGATCATCTTGATTAACTAGAGGGATCGACCAGTCTGCCGCATTGCCACTAAGGTACGAAAGCACGAAAGCTACCTTAGCTTGATCAGTTGGAAAGGCTGCTGGCCGGCATAAGAAGTGCAACCGGCACTGATTAATAAATACTGCAAACCTCTTTGGGTCACCAGAAAATCGTTCGGGCGGAGCCAGAGGTACATTCCCAGGTAGGTTGATCTGCACTGGGTTCGTAGAGGATGTTGAAGGAAGATTTGCCCCTGATGCGGGTAACAGAGTTTGTCCGGCTTGTGACTGTAGCAATTGTCTAGCGAGATCGTCTGTTCGCTCCTTGGAAATAATCAGTTCCCTTCTTAGAGCATTCGTTTCCTGACGGGCTGCATGCACTTCTGCTCTTAGTTCCCCAAGTAACTGGGCTAGCTGGTCGGTATCCGAGGTTTCCATAGCGCCTGGGTGGGAGTTTTGCGATAGGCTTTGCGTTCTGTAACGCTCACCTGATTCCCGCAGAGGCGCCGGTCTTGACTGGGTGAATGCCGTATCTTCAAAGGTGATGTGTAACACACGGTTGGCTCTTTGGGCTGGACCTCTGTGCACTGTATGTCTGACTCGAAGAGTAAGATGTCTGCAGATAGAAAATATGGGATTAATGAACTGGGGTTATTGGGTGCCTCTCTCCTCTTCCCTTTCTCTTCTCCTGTAGAACCCCAAAGGTTAACACCCTCACCTTAGGTAAGTGAACGCCAAGCTCTCCATCTGCCTCGTGGCAGGGTGCCGTAACCAGTTTCTTCACTGGATAAGGGTGCAGGCCTCTTGACCTCAGAGGACTGCTGTCCGTCGTTAACTGCACGAACGGTAAGTTCTGGGCACTTCAAATATCTTAAAAGTCTTTTGTAATGATATCTCTTGTTTTGCAGGGTTCCGGCGATGGCGGATGGCGGGCTCATGAGAGTTGAGGATCGAACCCGCATGAGGAATAGAAGCGCCTGGAAGCACGTAAGTAAGCGCTTGTAGCCTGCTTCACGATGCGCACTAACTGTCCCTTTTATCTTGCAGGTACAAGTTCGGAGCTTTAGAGAAGCTGAAGGGTGCTGGAATACCCACTGGATTTGGCGTGGGAAGGAGTAATGACACGTGAGTAATAAAGTTGCCCAATGTCTTTACACGCACCTTCTTTTGTCTTTCAGATGCGGGATGCAGCGCCGAAGGCCTCTGGAGCGTGCGAAGAGCTGGTAAGCTTTTGTCTTTCAGATGCCGGAATGCGGTGCGAAGACCTCCGGAGCATGCGAAGAGTAGGTAAGCCTTTGTCTTTCTGATGCCGGAATGCAGCGCGAGGCTTTGGTGACAGCCGATGGACCAGGTAAGAGATGCGCTGCCACTGAAGACCGTAGTGCTAACCTGTTCTTTCTTTGTCTTTACAGGTGCTGCTGAAGACTGGATTCCAGGATGGTAAGCCTTTGTTCCCTTAGGCCCAGGATCAGAAGCAGAAGACACGATGAGCGTTCTGCTGCAGAGAATGCAGAATAACGCAAAGCAAGATTCATCCATCGGGTGTGGTTTAAATAGCCTCCTGTAGTGCTTAGGTGTCTCCTTCCACAGCCACGCCTAGGTAAGAAAAGAGTTCCTGCCTTCCAGAAGAGTTCCAGTGTTCTGAACCTAGGGAGTGGCTCCTGCCCCACCCAACAGGAAAAGTAGTCCCAAACAGAAGAGGATCAGGGGTTCAACTGGCAGGTAAGTAAGCAGCATGGTCTGCTGCAGGTAAGTCCACCCAAGCATTATGAGCCCGGCGCTTCCAGCGCTGGAACTGGGCATCTTTATGAGCCTGGTGCCACTGGCGCCAGGACAGGGTCCAAAAGGTCCCAATTGGGACTGGCTGGCACTCGGAACCGGGGTTATGGGTCTGCTTCCAAGGGAGTCGGGCAAGTCCTGATCTTTTGGAAGCAGATATCATGACACTCAGGGCCATCTTAAGCAGTTCTGGGGCCCTTAGTACAGACATCTTTGGGGGCCCCCGTCACCAAACCAAAGGAATTAAGTGATCACGAATATCTGCCCCGTGCACCCGAACCACCCTTTGCCACAATCACAATCCGTAGGTTGATATGCTGCCTCACAGAATTAAAAATAAGGATGTTCACTCCCTTTTCTTAACCTCTTCATTCTTGCTCTAATCAGAATAAGTACCATTTGAAGGCCAACATAATCAGTCTACGAAGAGGTTACTTCTGTTCTAGCATAGATACAGGATACTTTTTATCAGTACAATCCAGGAAGGTATGCAGCCTGTAGTATTAATTCAGGACTGTATGTAAAAGGTGCATGTAACCCAGAATAGCAACAGAACTCCCATTTGCTGCCACACAGAATGCAAACGTGCTCAAGCATGGATAGGGGAGACCAATTGGTAGTAAGGAGAACGCTACACATACCATAGCATGGATAGTGGATGCAGGTTAGAAGCTACCAGGAAGGTGTCTGTAGCCAGACAGACGGAGATTATAAATGGGACATGGTTTTCAAATAGTGTTGCCATTAGAGATCAAAAGAATAACGCGCCTGTGGTGTGCAATATATCAATACTCACTATTACAGTGGAAGCAACACTATAGCCAGTGAAACCATGAGTGAGGCTGTGTTGATGATCATACCCTGGGAAGGAAATCTCTCTGAAGGGCTGACAATTTTGAAAGATTTAGGGACTAGCAGTTTCGAGAGGCTATGCAATACATGATTAAATTAGATACACAGCATTACACACACTGGTTATGGGGTGAAGCTGGGATTTGTGCCAACTCTCTAATTTCTATATTTGAACACTTTCGTTACCAGTTCTTACCATGAACTAAAATAATCTCATTTTATAAAACGGACTCGGAAAATACACCAATCACATTACCAAATTACAATGTTTAAAAACAAAATATTATAGAAGGGTGTAAAACAGAATGATTCAAGTTTCATTCTCTCCATCAAGAGAAGTATGTAAGTACCAGCATACCAATCAGTGTGATTTAACACATTTAATCTGGGTTGGTCTTTTGTATTTTAAAGCTTTACATGCTTCCAAAACATTGGCTTGTGAAATTGTCATTCATAAACATTCAGAAAAACATTTGACTTTTACGAAAATGCAAAGCGTTTTTTTGTGTCAAACGAACAGACTTTAAAATATGCCTGCCTGAGTCCTGCACCATCTGGTCCGCTCCCTTCTGTCTACCACCCCTTCCTCTCAAATGGCCTACGTAAGAAGAAAGATGAAGTAATGGGCAAGACGATGCCACCAGCATGCGAGGAGGCAAACTTCACAGAAGACAGTACATTAATGTACAAGATATTAGATGATCACCAGGGTCACTGTACTGTCTGCTGGCAAAGCCAGGATACAAGCATGAATGCTTTGGTTCCAAATTTGGATAATTCTTCATCTCTTGGACTAACAGTTTATGCTCATCGTTGGAGGGGATTGCCTAGGTTTTGCAACATCCCATCTGAACAAACCAATTTCTAGATCTACGCCATAAGGATGACATGTTCGTTTTTATAGCAACCCGTATCTGGTGCAGGTACATTGCTAATAATAGCACCTGTTGTGCTGCAAGACCAAGTACATATTCAGGCAGGTTTGTAAACGTCAGACATAGGAAAGGCTCAGCCAGTCTTAGAGGAATGTGCGATTCTAATTGTGCATCAAACCACATATCGCTGCAATGAGTGCTTAACACACTGTGGTAACTTCTGAACTATTGTGGCAACTCAATATGTATTTCAAAATTGGCTATTGCACATGATCAACATAATTCCCAATATAACACAGTGAACACAGAAATAATGACATGATGAATTGATCGAGGCAGAATGTAATTGCCAAAACAGACATGCAATAGGTTTAGAGCCTCAGTACCATGCAATACAATATCCTGATGTGTGCTATTTAAGTCTGGAACAAAGGAATCTTACTTCTTTAGGTCAGGCAGCATTGTAGGGCCCCCTCCAAGGTTTATTTCTCTATTTCTTTTTCGTTTCACTCTTCTCGACATGGGAACATCATTCTCACTCTCTTCCTTGCTCCCTGCCAATATTTCTACCAACGTGGATTCTAAGTTGACTTTACATGTTTCTTTAGTTGAATTATTTAATGGTGGAGCTTCCGATCTTAGATCGACTTCTCTCAGCTTGGTTGACATATTGTCCTTTACTAGTCCTTTTAAGACTTCCGCATTACTTCTTGTTTGAGCAGCCGTGGTATAGCAAAGCCTCGTAATATTTTAAGTGCAAAGCTTGTAGCCGTGTTATGGGCATTCAGATCTTTAAATTTAGAATCAGCATTACATTTGCCACAATCATGGTTAAGGCTTGATGTTGTGCTATCCTGAACCACACAAGCATCGTCATTTGTTGCAGCTGCCAATCCTGACAGACGAGGGGAGCATGAGAGTCTTTCCTTATGTGAACTTGGTATAGTATTTATAAATATATCCTCAATACTGGGGACTGGATCGGCCGTGACTTCAGATATCTTTGCCGGCCCTGCGTTTCTAGAACTCTCTAAATGCGAGATTTGGCCCTCCAGACTGTAGCATAAATTTAATAGGGAGTTATTATTATCGAACTCCGCTGGAATGATTATGTCGTCTCTCATGCTCGGGGTATTTGCCGGTTGTTCAGAGTGGATTTGCACCATCACAGTCTGTTCCCCAAAAAAAATCAGTGATCTTTTTTCCCTTATCAGTAATAGCTTGAGGGCTTTTATCACTCATAGCCAAGGGATTCCCTTTGTAGGTTTTTTTGTTGCCTTTAATATTTTTCAGCTTACTCCTTAGCTTCATTGTATCGATCAAGCCGTATATTGTATACTCGGTATACTGCTATAGCCCAGCTACCTGATTACTCAGGGAAAAGGAAGAGAAATCATGTTTCAAAGAACAATAACAAATTCCACAGTCACCAGCATTCACTGATATCACCTTTTCCAGATTCACGTGATCAAAGGATTATTTACTCCCGCAGTCTCACTGAATCCGCGGGCTGAATCTATTATAGGTTTTACTTTTCCGTACCTATAGCATTTTAGTCTTTGTAAGATCCTTTTTAGGAATTGATAGCACAAAGAAAAGCCCTACTCACAGCTAAAACAGCCAAAACTGTATTTGTACTTTTCGTGCCAATGACGCTACTGATGGGCTAGATCACTGGGAGGCCAGGTTAAGGGGGAGATGGGTGAGAAAACTTCTCATTAACCTAACCCCCTTTCTCCTGTAAAGCAATGGGAGTATATACCACTCTTAATATTGTTCTGTCTCCCCTGTAGCCTGCCCCATACAGTCTCTGCGAGTGTCCAAAGGTATGACCAGACCAAGTCAGATCTAGATGACTGGTCAAATCAGGTCAAACTTCGATTGCCCTCGTTACTCTAATGGGCTAAAATCGATATAATATGCCTTCGGCAGACCTGAGAGACACGAACGCAAACACATACACAGTGCCTGTGGCATAGGCAGGGTTTAAACACTATGGCGGGCAGGAGGTCGTGATAACTCCGATCAACCTCGTCACAAGCCACTCCTCTCACCTCTCTCCTCTCCTCTTAAATTGTCGGGTGTCATATACCCACCCGACTTCGAGGGCCAAAATTCTTCCCCGCTCAACTCTGCTCCGCTCAATACTCCAACACCATCTCTGCTCGGTGCTCTCGGCTCAGGGAGCACCCCAATGCTGAACGCTCTCCTTCACTCCCGGCAGCATGGCTCGGCTCTGCTGAATAGAGGAAAGGACCTAGGTCTACGCAGGTCTGCGTAGCGGAGCGCAACCGTCAAGCCGCACCAGCAAGATTCTTCAGTAGGACTCGCACAACTCACGCTGGCCGCTTCCGACAGTCGTTCCTATCGTCTATCTATTTGTGATCTGTTTCCTTCTAGAGTGCAAATCCTCAAAAATGAACGCAAATGAAAAAAGCACAGAGGAAGCATTTATTTTCATTGGCTTAGAAATTTCGGCATTACCTTATCCACAAAGGTGACATGCGCATTTCAAAAGGGATGTGAGGCAGCACAAAAGATGCGCACTATTGTATGACAGGCTCCCAGTACCTACATGGCTGCTGGGAACACATTTCACAGTGACAGGGTTTAAGGGGCCCATCAGCATTTCTATTCCTGAGGGAGGGATAGAAAGGCAAGTGGGACAGTTGCATCCGCCCCTGTGTCTGTACACAGGGTGTGCTTTAAAATGCCCAGAAACACCCCCTGATTTGCACAAATACACCAAGGCAGTAGAGGAGGGCATTTGGATGTGTGCAGCTCGGAATGACATCCCGATGAGGGAAGGAGAGAGAGAAACCTGAATGAATTCATGGCTTCAGTCCTGTGGTGGGGCAAGGGGGAAACGCAGGCAGGGGAAACAAAAGGCACTGCCCCGACTCGATCTACAATGGGTTCCTCTTGGGTGGGACAATACTTCCCGCTGCCTGAGGGGAAGGTACAGGCAAATGACAAGGGGAGTCCTGAGAGACTCTCTGCCAGACATGAGTCCTGGTTACAAGAGCCTTACCCAGAGACTTTAGCTCACTATCTTTCACAGAGGAGAAATATCCCAAACATTTCAGTCTTTGTCCTGCCCTGGGGCAGTCCAGCACCGAAATGCCTGGCAATTCTCCTCTGAACAAGAGTACCAACAGCAACCCCAGACACGTGTTTCGGTCTGGTTGAACCTCACCAGTAGGGTGTAGCTGTGCCTCTCTAAGAATAGTGAGCAAGGGGTCCACGTCTGGATTCCCCATGTAATTTAGGGTGAGACCCAAAGATACTTGAAATATGCAAATGACAAGGGGGGTCCTGGGAGACTCTCTGCCAGACATGAGTCCTGGTTACAAGAGGGGAAGGTACAGGCCGAGGACTGTGCTGTTGTGTTCAAGCTCTGCAATAAGAAAGTGTGGAGTGCCATGACTGAGCATTATGCAGTCGGCGTAAAATCATTTTGTTGTGGCTGGCAACGTGTTATTATGACGTGGAGGAAGCACCTGCCAACACGAATGGAGATCCAGGTAATTCCTCACTCTGATATCGAGCGTCGCAGCATAAGAACGTTGGCCAACATGAGTCAGACTGACCGGATGCACCTGTTTGGTCAAACAGTGGCAGAGGCAGCTTTTGGTGGGGACAGGGGAGGCAGATAATAGGCACCAGCGGGAGGCTGTGGGGTGCACCGGGCACCATAGAGGAGCCAGTGGGTGACTGCCCCCACCCTGTCTCCACCACTGCAGCCTTTGTTGTCTCAATTGACTCCCAACTCTCCTGCAGTGGAAAGATTAGCCGTGCCTACATACAGGATTAGCCACGTGATGGCCTGTTCTGTCCTGCATGTGCAAATTGCCTGCAGTGCGGGCTGGTGGTCAGCTTGAGGTACCTGGGTACAGCCCCTACAAAATTGAGCAAGAGGTGGGAAGTTGAGATTCCATAGATTTAGAAGGACTAGAAGTCTTTGGTAATTACAAATGAATGCAGTACACAGTATCGACCCCAACTACGTCCTTAATGTCATTATTATACCAAAAAAAAGTCCATGGCATAACACCAAAAGAGAAAACAGAACTGCAAGATAGAATTGTGGAAACTTGCACCAGAGGAGTGGTAACTACCAGCCTCCCCCAAACGATGCCCCCTGCTTTTCATTTCAAGGGGCGCAATTGGTGAACATCAGTATCCTGTGGCAAAATCATAGCTCGTCGGCCATTAAGGACTCCTTGAATTTCACTTGTATGAGGGGGAAGTCATTTAACAAGGCGCAAATGGTTTGAGAAGCCACATGGTCCTGCAGAACCTTCCATTGGTAAAAGTGACGAATATCGCCCACTCTAGATTTGCTCTTCTTATTGCGAACCTGAACGTAAAGATAATTCGTATATGTTGTTTTATTCTGTACTATGACAGTCTGTTTACAAATGCCCCACATTTCAATCAGGTAATGTTTTTAAATTGCAGGTCATTGTACAGGAAGGATGCAGTAATACAAAATATACAGATATTATTTATTTATTTGCTTATGTTTGTTTATTTATTTATTTATCTATAGACCATTTATGTGGCGCCTATACAGCAGAAAGTGTTTCCAGGCGCCACAAGACTAAGGGGGAATGGGGAACAGTGGAAGATAAACAGCAATAAATGGTGCTACTAGGCCTTGTGACATTCAGATTGTGCAGGCACAGCAAACAGGGTGTGCAGGGGCTGGGGGAGGGGAAGGGGAGGGGCAGGGGATGTCAGGAGGGAAGGGGCCCCAGGAGGCTGGGTAAGTGCTAGGGGGAGCCTGGGGGCCAAGTGTGCAGGGGCGATGGGGTAAGGGTCAGCTAGTGCAAGGAGGGGGGTGGACCAGACTCAGAAGTCTAGTCAGGGAAGGTGCCCGAAAGCAAGTGGTGGTAGGGCAGTGGGGGGTGTTGCTGAGGCAAATTCATTGAGGGAGAGCCTGTCACTTATATAACTCAGAAGGGACCAGGCAGTCAATGGCAGCAGTGGAGCAGGGGATTAGCAAGTAAAGCAGGAGAAGGAAGGAGGAGGAGAAAAGGAGGTCTTGGGCAGCTTCTGGATCTTAAGGAGATCTGGCTCAAGCCTGAGAGGGTGAGGGAGGCCATTATAGAGGGAGGCTCCTGTTGTAGAAGTAGATCTACCCCCACTCTCTGCTTGGAGATGCGTCTGACCTGCAGAGAGTTAGAGCTAGAGGACCGATAGACTCTAGCAGGGCAGAATTTGGGGAGAGAAAGCTGGATGTAACGTGATCCCAGGCCCCAGAATGCCTTGGGGATGATGCAGAGCGTCTTGAATTTCTTCCGTGCAGCCACCGGAAGCCAGTGGAGAGATTTTAGAGCTGGAGGAATGCAGTCCCTGGGCTTGAGGCCAACGGTACATCTTGCAGTCCTATTCTGGGTTAGTCGAAGAGGGCCAAGGGAGGAAAGAGGCAGATTGAGGAAGAGGCTGGAGCAGTAGTTCAGCCTGGGGAGAACCAGTGCTTTAGAGGCATAGAGTTTCTGGGGGAAGGTGAGGAAAGGGAGACTGCCTCTGAGGAGGTGAAGCTGAAAGTGAGCCTTCCTGGCAAGATCAGCAATATGGGGTGAGTAGGAGTGGGCGGAGTCGTAGATGACACCCAGGTTTTTTGCCTCACAAAAGGGTGATGGAAAGGGGCCCAAGGAGGGTGGCCAAAGATTATGGGGAAAGAGGGGGGGGTATTCCAATAAGAAGTGTCTCAGGCTTACTGGCATTAAGACAGAGATCATTAGCAGAGATCATTAGCAGCACACCATTCCTGAACAGTAGTCAGACAATCAGGCATGAGAGAGGATGGAGAGGGGTAGAGGAGGGAAACTTAAAGGAGAGCTGAGTGTCATCCGCATAACACTGGAAGTGAGGGGAGATGGTGATCAGGTGGGCAGGAGGGGCAGAGTAAATGTTAAAAAGTCACGGCAAGAGGCTAGAGCGCTGAGGGACATCGCAGGTAGAGAGTGAGGCAGATGAGAGAAAAAGGGCCTTTTGAACTTGGGAGGGCCGATTTGAAAGGAAAGAGATCAGCCAAGCCAGCGCCCAATCCGTGATGCCTATGGCTCAATGGGAATGGAGATAGGGTAGCACCGGCACCGTTAATAAATGTGCTTGTAATACCGTCAAGTTCTGCTTGCTGGTGCCGGTACGGGTGGCAGGACAGACCTGGTGGCCGTAATGGCAGCCGCGAGCAGAACTCGTAGTTTGTCGGTCCTGGAACTACAGTAACGGCAAGCTTACCGGTACCGTAGTTCCCGGACCGGCAACATTGTAATGACCCCCAGAGAGTTGGAGTCGAGGTTTGAGAGCAAGTCTTTACAGGTGTTCAGGAGAGCAGTTTCCGTGCCTTTGGCTTCTCTGAAGCCAGACTGGTGGTTGGTGAGATAGCCAACAGATTTAGTGTGGTGGATTAGTTGGGAGATGACTAATTTCTCCAAAGGTTTTCCAAGGTTCCAAGGAAGGGGGTAGTGGAGCAAGGGCTGTACAGGAAGGGTCAGCAGATGACCTTTGTAGGAAGGGGTGCATAAGGGAGTGCTTGGGAGGTGATGGGAAGAAAAGAAAAGACCTAGGTTGTGATAACCTTCGGTGTGGGCCGCACACCCGTATTGCCCACTGGGGGTTATTCAATATTTTCTAAAACAAAACTATATCAGAGACTCGTTGCAGTAAGTTCAAACGTTGCTTGTTTTAATACATTCTTAATGTTGGTTAATTTCACACCAATATTGTTTCAAAAGAAAATGTGTTGAAGCAAACAATGATTTTCAGGCCAATGCATTTCAGATATACATTAATCCTTCATCAGGGCCTAATCATATTAGAATTTGTAACCACACATCACAATAACAACTGCTACAACTGCTATGTAAATCCGTAATATAAATTGTCATAGCATTCATATATTGAAACAGGGTACCCACAAGTAGAATAATAATAATAATAATTTGGCATTTATATAGCGCACCTCGACCTCAGAAGGATGAAAGGCTGAGTTTGGCCCTGCCGGATTCGAACCTGCGTTAGCAGGCTCTGCACACATGTCAAAGGAGCGCTCTACTCACTGTGCCACTTGACCAGCTAGACAACATAAACACAAAAAACATATTTAGAAAAAAATCAAACAAGAAAGAATTAAATAATGTAGACCACCATTGGCTGACAGTAGTTAATTACTTCATTGCCAAACAGTATGTTAATTAAAATGTGCAATTTAGGAGGCCACCAGGGGGCTCACAGGCAATGGCTGCCTGATTCTCGTGCTCCTCCAACAGCCAGGTCATAAAAGGGACTGAGCCCCCCCCCCGAAACACCCCCTTGGCGAGAGAGTGATCCGGAGTGCACGGAGAACCCCCGGGGCCCCCACCGATCGAAACAGCGGGGTCTGAGGACCCTTGGAGAGTGGAGATCCGGCGCTGCGGACTCAGCAGCGGGAGCGCCGCAGAGGACCCGAGCGGCCGCGAATCCGGAAGAAAGAGCTGCGGCCCGCCAGCACAGGAGGTCAGGACGGGAGGGAGCGTCCTCCCACACCACGGCAGCCATCCGTCCCCCACGGCTGTGGCACACGGAGCGGGGACCCAGAGGATTCCCCCAAGGAGGCGGTCTGCCTGCACTCCCCAAGCAAGGACGGCGCAGGCCACGTGTGATACGCGCCCGACCTGGATACGGGAGTGCTGGCCCTGATCGGCCTCTGGAGAGGCGTGGGTAGCGGTTCTGGTGCTCTGGAACGTATTCAGAGGCCCCCTGTGGAGGATAGCGGGTTGCCCGCGTGGGAGGCGGCAGCTCTTCCACCACCCCCGTCCACCCGCCGGACCCGGATCCCCAGCCCCACCGCCAGAGAGGGCTTCAGGCAGCGGGAAAGTGGGCTGTGCCCACAATCAACACGCACTGGTCGGGTCCGCGGCCCGCCACCACGTGGCAACCAACGCGGCGACCAAACATTCCTCCCCCTTCAAGGAGGACATAAAGGGCATGGAGGGCCCTAGGATACTGGGTGTGAGGCCCCCGCCGGAGGCTGGCGGGGCATGTGCCCACCCAGAGGCGGCCCCCCAGGCACCGCAAGGACCCATAAAAGGAGAGGGAGGCGGCCGCTCTTCCCCCCCCGGACCCGGATCCCCAGCCCCACCGCCAGAGATGGCTTCAGGGAGCGGGAAAGTGGGCTGCGCCCACCATTAACACACTCTGGTCGGGTCCGCGGCCCACCACCACGCGGCGACAATGCGGAGACCAAGCACCCCTCCCCCTTCAAGGAGGACATAAAGGGCGCGGAAGGCCCTGAGGATACTGGGTGTGAGGCCCCCGCCTGAGGCTGGCAGGCCGTGTGCCCACCCAGAGGCGACCCCCTGGGCACCGCGAAGACCCATAAAAGGAGAGGGGGAGGCTCCCGCTCCCCCCCGGGGGGTGCCTCCATTAGTAGAACACTGGCTGGCCCGTGAAGTAAGCTAGAGGCCCCCCACATCAAAGCACACCCAAGGGAGAGCCCAGGGGGCGACCTAATGGTCTGGCAGAGAAACTTGCAGAAATATTGCTACCGAGACCCAGGCCCCTACGAAAAAGACCCGCTCCACGTCAGAGGGATGGCCCATTCGGAGGCCGCTGCGGCCTCAACGGAGGCAATGGAAAGGGGCTTTGCGTCTATTTTGCAAGAAATAAGAGACATGCGCTCCGACATTGCTCAAAAGTTTGAAAAGATGGACCAACGGGTTGACAAAGTTGAGGACAGACTCCTTCAGATTGAATCCAATCAATCCTCTTCAGCAACCCTAGAGCTAGAGACTAATATGAGGTTATCCACCCTTGAGAAGAAGGAGGAAGAGAGGTTGAGACAAATGGACGATTTTGAGGACAGGAAACGGAGAAACAACCTCAGGTTTTTTGGGGTCCCGGAGGTGGAGGGGGAAACGGAGAGAGAGCTCACCCGAGTGGTGCGGAACATAATCGCCCTCCTCTTTGAAGAAGAGATGACCGCAGAACTCACATTTGATTGGGTACACAGAGCAGGAGGACGAGCAGGGGGTCCCCGATCGATTCTGGTCCGGTTCCACTACTATCTGGAGAAGACACGGGTACTGGAAGCAGCCAGGAGAGCACAAGAGATCACGTACAACAACTCCCAGGTCTCCATTTTTCAAGACCTCTCCGCATACACATTATCCAAACGCAGGATATGCCACCCCCTCACACAGCTGCTGAAAGTGAAGGGAGTATGATACAGATGGGGCTACCCCTTCTCCCTAACCTTTGAATACCAGGGCCAAGGGACGACGTTGATCACGGAGGAAGACATCAAGGGAGCCATTCAGGATTACGTGGTGGATCCATCCCCCCGAAGGGGGCCATCAGGGCTGGCTACGGGCGGAGCAAACGGTCCGGGCCCATCGGGCGAAAGAAGGAAGAAATCTGGGGCACAGAAATTTAGGAAAAAGAGCACACCCTCACCAGCGAAGGAGGCAGAGCGGAATGACTGAGAGGGATGATCACCAAGGGGTCCCAGCCAGCACTGGTGTGAAAGTGTGGTCTTCTGGGACGACCGAAGTTAGCTGATCACCTACAGGGTGGTAATCCGGGGAACATCTGAAGGCAAGATTGAAGCCAGAATCCCACTGAACAGCAAGTAAATTGGGGGCAATTGCGGGGACGAACTCGGGGGGGGCTCATAAGAAGGGGATTTGCAATGATCGCCTGGCCGAGAGGGGCAGACTGGTGGTCCGGCCAAAATGCCAGTAATGGCGGAACTATCTGGCTGGACGCCGGGGCAGGGGGTGGAGGTTTACGAACTAGTTGGGGTTTGTTTGTTTGGGAAAGGGTTTGGGGGTCAGTTGGGGGAACATTCCAATAGTGTCCAACCGGTGAATCAAGGGGAGCGAGAAGGGAGAATTGATGCAAAGTTGTTGACCATCAGGGCAGGAAACATTGATTGTGGCTGACAGCCGCCTGGCCCTGGGAGTGGGTACCCTGAATCTGCGGGGGCTGAACACCCCCACGAAAAGATCTCTGATTTGCAGAGAGTTCAAGCGGGCGGAACTAGACCTACTATTCGTGCAAGAAACACACTGGGCAAGGGGGAAGGAACCCAGGCTGCGGGGGGAAGGAATCGAGGAGGTCTTCCATGCATCCCACAGGACAAAAAAAAGGGGGGTGGCCATATTGATAGGAAGGAACGTAGGGTTCGAGAAGGAGGCGATCTTGAAAGATCCCGAAGGCTGTTACCTGTTGATACGGGGCTCCCTACAGGGGTCCCCCCTTACCCTGGCAGTGGTGTATGGCCCGAATGAGGGCCAGGCCCAATTCTGGGAGGAAGTTAGGGACAAGCTCAGGCTATTCACGCAAGGTCCGCTGGTGGTAGGGGGTGACTTCAGCATGGTCCTAGACCCCTCCATAGATAGGAAGCGGATAGGCCCCCTAAACCCCAGGCCCACAGCAGAGCCCATGGCTCAGAGCTTTCGGAGAGTGAATGAGGACCTGGGCCTGATGGATACAATCCCGACCCCCAGAACAGGGTTCCCCTCCTTTACCTACTACTCAGCCATACATAACTCGTTCTCTAGGATAGACTATGTTTTAATGGACGAAATTCTTCGTCCGTATGTAGCAGGCTACAGGATAGACCCAGTCCCCTGGTCAGACCACGACATGGCCCGAGTCACCATCGCAATGGGTTGGAGCAGGGAAAGCAGAGGGCGCTGGAAATGCAACGACGCCCTGTTAAAAGATGAGGTCATTGCTCAGGAGGTCTTGGACTCCATAACAGAGTTCTTTGAGCTTAACCCTACGAGGGGTCCTGATAAAGATAGGCGCTCTGAAGAAGAGGGAGAGAGAGGCCCAGGAGAAAGCCCTGCGAGAAAAAATAGCCCGTCTCCAACCGGGTGGGTCCCCGGCACAACCCCTAGAGCGTGACCGGGTGGCCGCAGTGGAGGACTATAGGCTCCAGCTAAAAGATCTACTCCTACACAAAACGGAGAGGAGCCTTCAAATGGTTTAACACAAATATTATGAGATGAGGGAGGTCCAGAGAAGCAGGAGGGTGAAGGAGGTGAGGGACGCCCGGGGGCTCCTTGGCTGAGACTCTCCCCATATAGGAGAGGCTTTCCACCAAATTTACAGAACCCTCTACTCATCCGAATACGATGGGGACGACACCCAGATAGAAAACTTTCTGAACTCCATAGAGATCCCATCCCTCTCGAGGGAGATGACAGAGGGGTTGGAGGGCCCGATAACCGAGGATGAGGTGGACAAGGTGATTAGTGTGATGAAGGTGGGAACTTCCCCAGGGGAGGACGGCTTCACAGTTCTCTTTTACAAGAGATTTCGCTCCTCTCTGGCCCCATATCTAGCGAGGGTCTTCAACGCGCTGCTAGAGGGGGACATCCTCCCTGAGTCCATGATGGGGGCCGTGATAGCGGTTTTGCCCAAAGAGGGAAAGGATCCAGCGGAGTGTTCCTCCTATCGCCCCATATCACTATTAAATATTGATGTTAAGATCTTGGCCAAGGTGGTGGGGAGGCGGCTGGAGGGTATAATGCCTAAGCTATTCCACGGGGACCAGGTGGGCTTTATCAGAGGAAGGCAGGGGTCAGATAACATCCGCAAAACAATAGACCTGCTCCACTTCGCTCAGACGTCAGAGCTGGACGCATGTGTCCTCCCCTTGGACTCGGAGAAGGCCTTCGACAGGGTGGAGTGGCGCTATATGGAACTCCTCCTCCACAGGATGGGCTTTGGAACTCACATCATGCTTTGGATAACTGCGCTCTATAGAGCCCCAACGGCAAGGGTACAGGTGAATGCGATATTGTCCGAATCATTCCCCCTCTTCCGAGGGACGAGGCAGGGATGCCCACTCTCTGCCCTGATATATGTCCTTACGATGGAGGCGTTGGCAATAGCGGTCAGAGCCCACCCGGATATCAAGGGTATTAAAAGGGGTGAAGTCGAAATTCAAGCTCTCCCTGTTTGCGGATGATGTCCTGGCCTACCTGGTGGCCCGGGGCTCCTCGCTCCCCCCCTTCCTGGCCCTGGTATCAGCATTTAGACGCTTCTCTGGCCTAATTTGTCATGCTCCCAATGAGAACAACAGACCCAGTGCTAGACCCTCTGGACAGGTTTCACGGGATTAAGGTGGGGAAGGTCGCCATAAGGTATCTGGGGGTACTTCTCACCATGGACCTAACGAACGTGGGAGCAGCCAATTACGACCCCATGATTGCGGTGATCACTTCAGATTTGAGGAGATGGGGGAAGATGATCCTTTCTTGGTACGGCTGGATGACTGCAGTCAAAATGAACATACTGCCACGGCGCCTGTACCTCTTCACAGCACTCCCGACTAAAGTCCCAGCACAGAGCTTCAGAGATCTACAGAACGGGGTACGAGACTTTGTATGGCAGGGGAAAACCCTGAGAACTGGAAGGGCCAAGGGAGATGGGGGGATTTGGGCTACCGGACTTTCACCTTTACTTCTGCGCACCCCAACTGCACGTCCTCCTAGAGCACATGAAAGAGGGCCTGGGAACGTATTGGTGTTATCTAGAGGATATGGACGCCCACCCCCTAAAGGTCCGAGACCTCCTATGGGCACCACGCAGGACGATCCCGAAACACCTACGATCCCACCCGACCCTGGGAGTCCTCTGGGACATCTGGAAAGAGGGCCCCCGTACCGCATACCTCACCACATGGCCGTCTCCGATGTCCTCTCTCTGGGGCCTTCCTATCAACCTGGGAAGGCAAGGGTTCAGGCACTCCCAGAACTGGTCAGACAGGGGACTGGAGTGGGTTGGGCAGACGTTCAGAGAAGGCAAATTCCTATTTTACGAGGACCTGAGAGATGCTCTCGGACAAGGATCACTTTCCATCTTCGAATACCTCCGCCTGAAGGGCATCCTCTGCGACCAATCATGGAGCCCAAACCTGAGGAGGCAGTTGACCCCCTTCGAGAAGCTCCTTGACTCAGCGACCTCCAGGAAGGGGGCGGTGTCTAGTATGTATAAAATATTAAATACCTACAACTTACAAGGAAGAAGCAGCTTCCGCTCGTTCTGGAACGACCTGGCAGGCGAGGAAATCTCAGAGGACGCCTGGGCCAAAATATTCAAGATAGCATTTCACGGGAACCTATTCACCTCGGACATGGAGCACAACTTTAAGATAATACAGGGGTGGCACAGAGACCCTGTAAAACTGTCAAAAATGTTCACGGGGGTGTCACCAAGGTGCCCGAGAGGTTGTGGGCAGATAGGATCCAGAGGCCACATGTGGTGGCTCTGCCCGAAAGTACAGACCTACTGGGAGTCGGTGAGGGATTGGATAGCGGAAGTAACAGAAGACCGTTTGCCACTTGATCCCCTAACGATGCTGCTGGGCCTCCCCCAGGGGGAAACGGAGCTTCACCGATATCCAAGGATGTGGGAAACCATGCTGAGAGTGGGCAGGGTTGCTCTGGCCCAGAAATGGAAGAGTCCGGAAGCCCCATCCAAGGAGGACTGGCTGAAAAAAGTAAAAAACATGTTTCTGATGGACAAACTAACCGCCATGGTGAATAATGACACTAGCTCATTCCTCACGGACTGGTACGGGGTGCAGCAATCCTGGGGATGGGACGTTCATTGAACTCAAGGAAAGGTCCCCACCCATAAGGGAACGGGTTTAGCCCCGTAAGACAGGCCACCCTGAGCTGGGTCCCCACGACCTGGGGAACGGCGGCAATAAGTCAGCTGACGACACGGTCATGAATCGCATCGTCTTCGAGGCTCAGGAGATGGAGCCAACATCGGGAGTCACCAATGAAGAAGTCACTGGAATGGACACAGGAAGGGGGGGTGCGATGGGTTCGGGGTGGGGTTACTAAGGGAGGGGGGGCAAGGGGGTTGCTCAGTTCTTTTTGATGTTTGTTATATCAAAATGCAAATAAAAACTAAAGTTTAAAAAAAAAAAATGTGCAATTTAGCCAAAAAAGTATCTGCCAGTTTGGTGTTTCTCCCAGATATCTGTGTATGTGAATATAAAAGTTCTTATTAGTGCTCTACCATCACCATAGTTGTGATGTAAATCGCTGTGCTTAAAAAAGGAAGCTGACCTGCGTGTTCAAGCCTGTTGACTACGATCAGAGTATAGCACCCACGATTGCTTCTGCAATGAAGCACATCCAATGTTACGGCAGATCACGCTCAGATCGCAGCAGCAAGCGCTCAACCCGCTGGTCCATCTTACAGCGATATCAGGCTAGCTTGGTATTGAACAGACTGGCGGTTGGTCGGGAGTAAAAGAAAGACTACAACAGGGAGAAGGAATAGTGAAAAGAAAAGCTCTATCACCCAGTTTGGTGTTTTGAAGGGTAGTTGGGACACTGGGCCTCATTAGGACCCTGGCGCTAAGTGTTTAACGGCGCCGTAAAAGGCTGCAGCGCCGTTAAACACTTAGTGCCTTAGTACGAGGTCCCTTTGCGGGACCCGACCTGAACGGCTGGTCTAGACCAGCCGTTAAAGTAGGGACCCGCAAAGGGACCTTGGTGCTAAGTACGGTACCGCAATTTGCGGTACCGTACTTAGCACCTTCCCCATTCCCATAGAGCTCTATGGGGCGAAAATGGGAATGGGGAAGGGCCATGGTTCAATGGGGAATTACCGCCCGCCAACCTTGGAATGGGGTGGTAATTCCCCATTGAACCATGGCGGACCCGTTACAACACCGGCACCAACCATGGTGCTAATAGCGCCATGGTTTAGTGCCGGTGTTGTAATGAGGGCCACTGTCTGGGAAGGCGGTACCACCTATGCGTAACTACTGCAATCAGGAAGGCGGACAAGGAAGTAATGGGAGATATTTTTGCAACATTATCACAGAGCGATTTTCAAACATGATCTCCAGTCCCTGCTGTCTGCCTCTACTTGCTCCAAGAGGTAGCAACTTCATTATCAACCAGGAATTGTGGGAACTTGCCATGAGCCTTTCCATCTACACTAAATAGGTCTCCTGCTTCTCCTGTGATTTAAAAGGTAATAGTTAATGGGCCTCATTACGAGGTTGCTGGTAACTCGCTGGTGCTGTCAACTCCCATAACACTGTTTCTGCCGCCTGAGATCCCGGTGGCACTGGGACATTACAAGTCCCGTTCCCATAGACACTATGGGAGTGGGGAGACGGATGGCACAGTTGTAGTCTGCCAGTCCAGAATGGGAGGTGGTACGTTGCTACCCGCACCCTTAATTCTGGACCGGCATACTTGTAATGAGGCCCAATGTCTTTATTTCCCTTTCCTCTCTAACAGAGAAACATTTGGAAAAGCTGTATCCACATTTCCTTCTTCACTGCATCTGGGAAGCTAGATGCTGTCCAATCATGATCAAAGGCCCGCTAGACAGACATCAGCAGTTGCATTGTTCACCAAAGTGATTTTGGTAATAAACAAAAACTCGAGGTGATCCAAAACAACGGCTTAAGAGCAGCCGTAAACATTTGAAAAAAGAGCACATTTTGGCAGCGAGAAGAAATGCCCACTGGTTGCCAGGCGGCGAGCGCATCATATTTAAATCCCTCTCGCTGAGGCATAAATACCTGGCCAACACCACCCCTCCCTATCTATCGGGAAAATGTATTGAGCCACAATCCTCAAGACCCACATGAGGTGTCTATTCACACCTCCTCTCTGACCCCAGATTCAAGCGTAAAAAAGCAGGGGGCTGCAGCTTCACGGTCGCGGCAGCCAAACACTGGAATGCACTCCCGCTCTCTTTAAGATCTGAAACCTCCCTCTGGTCCTTCCACAGGAAATATAAAACTTGGCTATTCACACAAGATCATGAATTTACTGGTTCGACCGCAAATGTTGTGCATGCAAAGTAGCTCCCCATGTTTACAAAGGACTGCACTGACGGTCAGGGACCTGCACCCATGTAGCTGGTGTTCTGACCGCAGGGCTACTCACCTCAGAATGTTGTTCATCTTCTTGTCTTCTATTTAACTAGCACCAAGATGCCTATGGGCTCTGAGCACTCTACACATGTTAAATAAATAAATAAATAAAACATGACAACATTTGCCTATTGACGTCCGATAGCATGGCAGCTAGCGGCTCACACAACTTGTGACTATGGGTTTTGGTAAAGATTATTTATCAGTATATATAGACTTCTAAATATGAAAGTCCATGTTATTGGTTGATTACAGGCATAAAACCCAGTTCTAAAACCAGCAAACGATAAACAGTGACTTACCTTAAACAGATAAAAGAGTTGCAGAATCCGCCATTTAGCAATTCCCAGATTTTTCAAAATGTCAGTAGCTCTAGCGTTGCATTCTGACATGAAAGTAAAATCAGCTAAACAGTCTAATTTTCTGACAGTGCTCTGGGGTTTAAAATCTGGTGTTGATGGGACTGTACCCAGATGGGCCTGGCAACCATCAGATGCATTATTGAATTTACCAGTATCCATAGGGAAGACACCCCCTATACACCTGCTGCTGGGCATGGGGTAGTGCCATGCTATCAGCGTGTGGAGGTGCAATGGGGCTTCACTTTTTGAAAATGCCAAGCCGGTTGTTCACTAAAAGGTGTAAACAAGACTTGGTTGCCAGATCTGCAGCAAATCTGGCAGAAATGTGAAATGTAATTTGGAGGGCACGTTCTTGTCTACCTCAGAAAGATGCCATCCCCAGCATTTCTATCTGGGATTTATAGAACTTAATTTATTCTAAAATTCCCATTGGCTTTTTTTGGTTATAAAAATGGGAATAGCTTTGAAAGTGAACCAGCAGTTTTAAAATTACATAATTGTATGTACCCAGAGACTGGTGGTAGATGATAATAGAAACTGTAAGCCAGGTCTGGTTTGACATTGTGGCTGTTGGGATTATATAAATATGCAGCCATGCCATTTTGATGTAAATTCCCTGTCAACTTGATGACGCCTCTCCTTTTTTGTACATACTGTCAAGTTCCATGTTTAACCCAAAATAAATCATTTGGGTGCAGACTAGAAGTCCCCTTTGTCCTCCCTGAGAGAATGACCCCCTCCCCCACCCCAGTTAAAGGGAATGGGAAGAGTGCTGCAAAGGAGAGCCCAGTCAGGACAAAGGGAGTTAACACCTGGGCTGGAATGTCTGGAGACCCTTTGATGCAGACAGGGGAAGGGGTGGAGAGTTTGAGGGGCCCAGGCGAGAGCTGACCAGAAAGAAAAAAATTCCACAATCTTAGTGTTTCTCAGGCCATCGCATTTCATGCTCTCCCTCCCCACTTGTCCCTCAGAAAAGGCACTCTGGAAATGACCTCACAGGGCAAAAGACTGTGCACAGAAGCCATGATTGCAGCCCATACATAGGATAGAAGGGAAGCAATCAGCTGCGGCAGATTGCTTATTTAAGGGGGCGAGCCCACCACGTATGTGGATTCATATTTGAACATTCAAGAAAATAAGGATTCACCGGAACCTGCTTGAGTATGTAGTCTGCTGCCAGAGAGGTCCCACTCCAAAGTGTCATTTGAGGTGATCTGCTGGCTGTGGACCAAGGTCACTGTGCTGCTTGATCACTGGAACCAGGATCCTGTTCACTGGAGATGGAGGACCCCTGTAGGTTCTCTCAGCCAAACCTCCTATTGTGGAGGGGAAGTGAAAAGGACTCTCCTTCTCCCGGGAGACCCTGGTCTGTGCTTCCAAGCAACGCAGAAGCCAAAAGATAGCCCTGGGTCCAGTTCCCACCCCGAAAAGCTTGTGAGCTACATCGACCTGGACGTCGCCAGCCTGTCAAAAGCTTGTTTGTGCCCCTTGCCATTGATACTTGAACCACACAGTGGGTTTGATTCAGTCGACCAGCTCACCAAATCACAAACTCAGAAAGCTTCTAGCAGCCTGTCTTAATGGTGTATAACGCCTGGAACACAAACTAAAGTTATTCGAAGTAGTACTGAACCCTGGGCCTGCCTTAAAGTGCCCTATGTACTTGGAAGACCCCACTCTGCACCTTTGATAGGACATCTTCATTGAACATGAACGATGGCTGCTGAAATTCATACCTCTCTGACCCTGTCTTCAAATCCAGGGTGTCTCTGCATTCCAAAGTCTGCATTCTCTGTGTGTTCCTTTACAGCAATAGGTTATTAGTGGTTTTATTAGATGTGTGTATTTTTAGTGACATTTAAGTTTTGTATTTTTAAAGAATCTTCAATGGACATATCTTTTATTTTGGCACCACAGTATTATTGCTGTTTTGGATGCTTCTGTGGTAGCTCAGATCCCTTCTGAAGAGTATAGGCTGTCCTCGACCTGCTATACCCTAAGAGATGAAGGGATGCTACCATTGGTGTTGTGCCTTTTTTCTTTTTATGATTGGGATCACTGCTGGTTTAGTAGTAGTGTGGGGCTGAGTAGGCACAGTAATCACTACTCTCCCCTGTACTCTTCCATGGCAGTAGTCATTTTGCGACATTGACTGATTTGGAAAAAACATACTTTGCCTTCACACTATGGGATCAACATTTGTCTCTTCACAAGTTCCAAATTCATGAACGGGACTTGGGAGTGATGATGTGGCTGGCAACGAGCACAAAGTTCCCTGCACCAGTACATTCATGCATGCCTTACCTCTGCCCATGTTCCTTCACTCAGGTGAGACAATTTACCCGTGCAGGTTCAGTGAGTGCATTCGCAATGGCAGATTTGTTTAGGCCAGCCCAGGAATAAAACGTTCTTTTTGTTTCCACCTCTGTGGAATTTGGTTTGGCAAAATGTAATTTTGAGCTAAACCAATGCCCACAATACAGGATTGTTGTGCACTTGTGCATATGCAGGGCACACAAACGTGGCCAAAACAATCTTGTAGATCGGCCCTTGCAGATAAAAGGAAGTCCCATTTTAATGGCTATTGGTCCATTACTGGCTTTGAAAAATGGGGAAATAGATGTTGCATAAAACCAAACCAATTTTTGAAATACCTTCTCTCTAATCAGATGTGTTAGTCATGCATTTTAAGGAATTTCAAATAGGGGCAGAGGAACAATATTTGTTTCCTCCTATTGAACACCAGTCACTGAGAACACATTGTGGGTTTGAATTTCCAAATCTCAAACTTCATCATATCCCTTCTTTCTCAACAATTTTCCTGAATTCTGAAGCATCGAATTTGCACAAGACAAAGAAGATAGCATATTTTTAAATCTTGCTAGCTTTAATGGAATTTGTCAGACTATTTGGAAAAATCTGACTATAAAGTCTAATAGCTACACAACATACTATGAGGCATGCTACCAGATCCATTACTATAAACATGCATCATACTCCGTAGACTGTCATCAACATTGATCTAAACTTATATCACTGGGTGGACTAAATCTTGTCAAAGTTGAGAAAATAAGTGGGTTTGCAGGGCCGTAAAACAGGAGATCATGGAGCCTGAGAGGGGAATGTGAAGAGGTAGTGAGTTCAACAAGTGGGGGACACAGGCTGAGAAGCGTCTAACTCTTTTGGTTTTAAACTTAGTTTATGGCACAACCAGCAAACAATTGTACTGCAAAAGCAATGATCTTGACAGGTAATATGGTTGAATTTTAGAGACTAAATAAGTAGGATGAACCCCTATGGAGACTCTTAAAAACCAGACAATGTAATTTGAAATAAATAAATACACTGACGCATAGGCAGCCAAGGAATAGTTTTATGAAGGCAGAAATATAAGAAGATTTAGACAACCCAAAAATCACTAGTAGCGATGCATTTAGATCATCTGCAAATGCTTCAGCAAGATCCATGTGACCTTTACGAGTAGAGAGCATTGTAATAAGCCATCTTAGAGTTAAACAAAGCCCTTAAAATGACCAAGTATTTTTTGAAAGTAAGAAAGGGCAGTGTTCGACAAAGCAAGCACAGCCTAAAATGAGCAGTTAGCAAATTCCCTTACTTGGGAATTGACCCCTAGATCCGATTAACAAACGCACTCTAAGTTCATGACCTTCTTGTCATCAGAGGTGGAGAGACCAGATAGTGCTGGGGCAAGAGGAAGAGCGGAAGGATTCTTAAGAAGATGTGCAGGACCTAACAGTAATACCTCTGTTTTGGAGGTATTTAACATAAGACCATTAGCTACCATGCAAACCTCTACTTGTTTCATACAATACCTAAATTCTTAAAAATCATAATGAAAGCTAGAAACTTTTAGGTCCTAAAGCGGTGATTTGGCATTGGTTTAGGGAGCTGGACGAGTGGGTCCAACATATGCTGGGGTCCAAGCAGCAAAGGCACATGACATAAAGAAACCTGGGATAGGCAGGCAATGTCTAGGTCAGTGTAGTACACAAGCTGTTCAATACAGGATTCACAGCACAGAGCTTTTCCTTAACTTCTGAGTTGCTGGGAGGCCCAATCCTGGGTCCCCAGGAACAGGGGGAGTTCTTAGTTCTACACTTCCATTCCAGAACATTGTCTGGTACCTCCAGGAGTTCCTTCACCCCCAGTTAGGCGAACACTTGTTCCAAGGCAGAGCCAGCAGAGAGACCTTGGTCCAATAGCAGTGTCACTCCAATTGTTCCCTGGGGATGGCTAGGGGGCAGACTCGTGCTCCTCTGTCTAGGAGGCGTCTGTATTCACCTCTATGGCAGAGGACCTTGGTATCGGCTTGTTGCCAACAGAGTTAGAGATTGATCCTTCTTCTTTCAGAGTGCAAATCTGAATCAAATACTGTGAGGATTTTTCATTCCTTATGATGGCACAATTTCACAGGAGATTGGTCCAAAGAAAGCCTGATGTAAGGGGTCCAATCAAGGATGTTGTATCCACTGCCTTTTGTCTTCTGACATAATACCCAGAGTGCCTTGCCTGAAGGAAATGGGACGACAGAAAGAAGTAGAAAGTAACAAAAGAAACCAAGATGGTGAAACACGTTTCTTGGCCCACTTCTCCCACCTGGCCACTCTAACACAGCCCCCATTTGCAAGTTTGCTGACCTCAAAGTGACAACATTGACCAGTACCATGGTGTGAGAAAAACCTTGATTTGTCAGTACTACCCTTTAAGCACTGCTCCAGAGGAGACACTTCAGGAGGTTCCTCTGCCCAATGAGGAAGGATTCTGCCTTCATCTGCGCGATCAAATAGACAACATCCTCACCATTGATTCACACGGCAGTTGAGGAAACAGTGAGGCCAGACACCAATACATATCAGTGCTGTCATAGCTGAGTGCTCATAGACTAGCTGACACTTGTCAGATATTTAATAGCTGTGACTTTATAATTATGTTCTCTTAGTAGTCAGCATGCTGCATCTAGGTATGGCTCATCTTGAAAGTACGTACAACCAGACTGACTAAGGCATACAATTATTGGGTTTTGTATCAGAGGTGTCGAATACTAAAAAGCCACCTTTGCCTGATGGAACTTTCTGTTTCAGCAGCTGTCTGACATGCACATGTGACCTTTGAACCTGCTCAATGCCAAGGCGCGGCCAGGACTGAGGGTGTCTGTAGGCTCTCTCATCAAAGGCATTTGCTGGTACTATAATATTGGCAAAGAGCATATATAAATGGTAGGTTGATTCAGCAGAGCTCCCTTTCAAAAACGGAACGACCTCCATGATTTTATATCACTAAGGGCCCCATTACGAGTATGGAGGTATCCATGGTGCTATTAGCGCCATGGCTACCCCCATAACGCATACCGGGTCCGGGTTCCCTGAATGGGAAAATACCGGGCCATTCCAACCTTGGAGGACCCGGTATTTCAAAAAAGAGAGAGCAATCCGATAGGGATAGCCGCGTCCCCTGCACACTGTCTAGCAGGCCGCATGGCCTAATGGAGTTGATAATCCGAAGATAATTTTGAATGTTTATGAATTTCTTTATATTCAAAATACAGAAGATTTAGGAAAAACACATTCAATAGACAATTAGTGATCATCAACAGTAAATTCTGTTATTTATTTGTGTTTTCAAGTGCCCAACGCGTTTCGAGTCGAAAAAACTCTTCATCAGGGGCGACATATTCATCAAACAATTTCTACAAAAAGGAAAATTATATACAATATATTAGTGCTTTAGATAGACTTAATAGTGAACAAAATATAACAACAAAATCACATTTGTTATGAAGACAGTAATTAGCTAAACATTTTTGCTGTATTGGTGGGTAACACATTCTATTGAAAAAAAGCCCAACATTACCCCAGTCTTTCCACATTCACCAAGTTAGTGTGATTATGCCACATGTGTGTCTATATAAATTGTGGGTAGCTGACCCTATATTTTGCCCTTGGCGCAGTGAATTTTGGGGGATAATTTATTACTAAGGAGTGCAAATTATTGTGCTCGGTTGATGCAAAATGACCTCTTACCTTGAGTTATGCTTATAACCAGCAAAGACTCAGAGGGTAGTCGATTGTGTATTGTCCACTAGGCTCACAGAATCTAGTTCTTTTAAGTCTGTTCCCAATGGGGACCGAAGGCAGAAGCGATTCTCTCAAGCCTAGAGAGAAGAAGAGATATTTTATAAAAATGTATGTGAAAAGCTTTCTAAAAGGCAAAAACAGGCTAAGAGCCCAGAATTAAATGCGTTTGCTAAGTAGTTTTAAAGTCCGGATTAAATACTCACTTCGATTCACACCAGCAATGTGGGAGGAGTTCAGGAGCCGTGGGAGACGGCAGTTGAATGAGCCTCTCTCACATTTTACGTGTTTTTATATTGTTAAGTGTTATGACGTCACTCGCGCATGCGTTGGCGTCGTCACGCTGACGCATGACGTCACCCGCGCATGCGCGAAGTGATGTAAACAATCCCCCATGTTGTGTATGAGTTAAAATGCAGCATTCTACCATAGGCGATCAATAAGAAGAAGCAATGATATCAATTTTTAATTATATGGCGTCACTTAGTAAAAGTGATGGCCGTAAATGTGTATTTCTAATCTAGAATTTGATATAGCGGTAATCCGTGGACCTCGATATGGGCAAGAGTAGGTCAAACGGGCTAATGATTAGGCTTTTGTACTAGGGCAACTGAAGAGAGTAGGTTACTCTCTGAATTGTGATGTTATGTAATTATAATTTGTGTATATGTCATCAACAATACTGTCATGAAAACTTTGTTTTAGACATTTAGCATTTTTCAGACCCTTATAAACATTTCTTAGTTAATCAGTGGAACATAAGGAAAACACACATTTCATTTATAGAATCCAATCACATTGACATAGCAGAATCCAATAAAGGATAAGGTTTTGAATGTAAAGAATTAAACCGAAAATAGCTTCTAAATGACCTGTAATTTGTTCCGAAGGTTATATGTAGTGTAAGGTAGACCTATGTGAGTGAGACTAGGATGGCTACCTCCTTGTAGTGGGAGTTCATAGGAATGGCCCTAGAAAATAGTCCTCATTAATTCCCAGGGGTGTCATAGCGTCCAATTTGTTGATCCAGAAGAGTTCTCTTTGTGCAAGCTTTTTAGGAAAATTTCCACCTCTACTTGATGGTCGTAGGACCTCCAAAACTACAAATCTCAATTGTGAGATATTGTGTTTTTTCTCTTCAAAATGTCTATAGACTGGGGATTTGCAATTTTTGGTCCTGATGCAGGATTTATGCTCCGTCCATCGGTCTTTAACTTTCCTGTTTGTTCTCCCAACGTAGTATATACCGCATGGGCAACGTATAGCATAAATTACATTCTTGGTATCGCATGTTGCAAATTGTTTTAACAAGATTTTCTTGCCGTTGTAGGGGTGTCTGATATGGTCTCCTTTTATTACATTATTGCAATGTTGGCAATGTAGACATGCAAACGTACCAAGTTTTTGTTTACTGAGAGTTGTCTGTAATGGTTGTTTTGGTTTCTCTGCCTTAATCAGTTGATCTTTCAAATTTTGCCCTCTTTTGTAAGCCATCATAGGTGGATCCGGGAAAAGCTGAGCAAGCGTATTGTCTGATTTGATAATGTCCCAGTTTTTGTGTATAATTCTTTTAATCTGAAAGCTTTGGCTTGAGTATTTTAGCATATGGATTAGTCCTTTCTCGTTCTTCTTTGGGTGGCCTTCCAATAGTGTATTTCTTTCCTGGGTTTCTGTGTGTATTATGGCTCTTTCTATCACTTCCGATGGGAATCCTCTATCCAGAAATCTTTGTTTCATAGTGTTATATTCTCCCTGGAGTGTATCTGTTTCTGAGGTGATTCTTTTGAGCCGTAATAATTGGCTGTAGGGTAAATTGTCTTTCAGATGTTTTGGATGGTGGCTTGTGTGGTGGAGACAACTATTCACATCCGTAGGTTTTCTGTATAATTTAGTTTTAAGTGAGGTCCTTGTTAATTCAACAGTGACGTCAAGAAAGTTCACATGTGGTTTGCCGATTTCCATAGTGAAACCTATTCTTGTATTACAGGTATTTAGAAAATTCCAAAATTCTTGTAGTTCTGTTTCTGTGCCTTTCCATATCCCGAAGACGTCATCTATATACCTCTGCCAGCATTTGATCTTATTCGTCCAGGTTGGATTGTCCAATACATATTGTTTTTCAAAATGATACATGAAGATATTGGCGTAGGATGGGGCCACGGAGGACCCCATTGAGGTACCAGAAATTTGTAGGTAGAACTGACCATTGTGTCGAAAGTAGTTATTGTAAAGTATGATGTTAATTAACTCCAGTGCCAGAATCTTGTGGATTTTTACTTGTCGATTGGATAATAAAAACCATTCTAGAGCTTCAATTCCCTCGGAGTGTGGAATAGAGGTGTATAAACTGTTCACGTCCATGGTGAATAGTATCAGGTTGTCTTCTGTTAGTTGTAATGTTTGTAAAATTTTCAAAAAATGAGTCGTATCCTTAAGATAAGTCGATGTTGCTTGAACCAATGGTTGTAGGGCTGTATCTAAATAGATAGCAAGAGGTTGAAATATACTTTCTGTCCCGGCCACAATTGGACGAAATGGTGGATCTCGAAGGTTTTTGTGTATTTTAGGCAGTCCATAAAAGACCGGTGTTATGGGGTATTTCTGTATCAGAAAGTCAGCTGTTTTTTCTGTTATCCAGTCCATCATGAGAGCCTTCTCCACAGTTGTATTGATAATGTTAGTTATCCCAAGTATTGGGTCACTATCCAGTGGTGTGTAAGTCCTGGTATCTTGTAAGAGTTTGGAACAGCCTAGTTCATAGAGGGTTGTGTCCATTAGTACCAGAGCTCCACCTTTGTCTGCTTGTTTGAGAGTCAAGCTGCTGTCCTCTGCCAGTTGTTTAATTAGTTTCAGTTGGTGTTTGCGGATGTTCTGTTTTTTAGGCTGGGTGTACTTCAATCTTTTAAGGTCTTTTATGTTTTTTTGTTTAAATAGATGAATCAGTGGGTGATTGACCTGCGGGTAGAAGTTGCTTTTATTTTTCATTTCTAGGTATTTTGATTTTGTTGTGGTTTGCATGTGATCCTCTATGTTGTTAAAAAAGACCTTTAATTCCATCTTCCTTATAAGTTTAAAGAGGTTGACTTCTTCTTCGAAGAACGTAGTGGAGTTAGTTGGTATAAATGAGATACCCAAATTGAGTGTATCTATTTGGGCCGAGGTAAGCGGTTTGGAAGAGATGTTAATCACCAGATTATTCTTCATTTCTTTTTCTGGCCGGGTTTTCTTTTGTCCTCTTCTGGTTTTCCGTTGCCTAAAAAAGGAATCTGTGGAGTGGCTACTGTGGATCCACTGGTTGTGGCTTCAGATAAAATAATAGAGGCTGTTGTAGCACTTGGTGTTTCTTCGAGTTCCCCACTAGTTACTTCGCTGCTTTCTGTATATTCTTCTGCTGCGGCTGGTTGCCTAGGTGGTCTTCTTGGTACTGGTCGGCTGTTTGCGTAAAACTCTTGCCAAGAGTAAACGATATCCCGAGCGTAATCCATATAATCCCTACGAAAATTTCTAATTTTGCGCTGTTCTATGTCCTGTTTGTAAGATTCAAGTTTACTGTTGGTATCTTCCAGAATCTGTTTGAGTTCTGTGTCTGTTTTTAGTTTGGAAAGCTGTGTAGAGATATCTTCAATTTCCTGTTGTAATGATGTCACTGATTTTGAAAGTTCTTCGATGGTGAGTAGGATGAGGTCCAAGGAGCATTTATTTAGAATGTGCTCCCATCTATTAACAAAGTCTTTGTTCTCTTTGCAGAGGGTGGGTCTGAGATAAATTCTGAGACCCCTCGGGATCCGTTTAGCTCGATAATACTGAGCGAGTGTTGAAGCGTGTAATTTCTGTGAGATTTCACGTCTGATGAGGCACTCTAATTTCTGTATAAGTCGCTCTGGATTGTTGTCAGATGATGTTGATGTACCGGTATCTTTGATAAGTCCAAGGATCCTTGTGGCTTCTTCAGGTGTGAAAGCTAACGTAGTAGCTGCTTTATCTGTTAACGAGCTAACAGATAAAGCAGCTACTACGTTAGCTTTCACACCTGAAGAAGCCAGAGCGACTTATACAGAAATTAGAGCGCCTTTTAATAGATGGGAGCACATTCTAAATAGAACAGCGCAAAATTAGAAAATTTCGTAGGGATACTTTGGATTACGCTCGGGATATCGTCTACTCTTGGCAAGAGTTTTACGCAAACAGCCGACCAGTACCAAGAAGACCACCTAGGCAACCAGCCGCAGCAGAAGAATATACAGAAAGCAGCGAAGTAACTAGTGGGGAACTCGATGAAACACCAAGTGCTACAACAGCCTCTAATATTTTATCTGAAGCCACAACCAGTGGATCCACAGTAGCCACTCCACAGATTCCTTTTTTAGGCAACGGAAAACCAGAAGAGGACAAAAGAAAACCCCGCCAGAAAAAGAAATGAAGAATAATCTGGTGATTAACATCTCTTCCAAACCGCTTACCTCGGCCCAAATAGATACACTCAATTTGGGTATCTCATTTATACCAACTAACTCCACTACGTTCTTCGAAGAAGAAGTCAACCTCTTTAAACTTATAAGGAAGATGGAATTAAAGGTCTTTTTTAACAACATAGAGGATCACATGCAAACCACAACAAAATCAAAATACCTAGAAATGAAAAATAAAAGCAACTTCTACCCGCAGGTCAATCACCCACTGATTCATCTATTTAAACAAAAAACCATAAAAGACCTTAAAAGATTGAAGTACACCCAGCCTAAAAAACAGAACATCCACAAACACCAACTGAAACTAATTAAACAACTGGCAGAGGACAGCAGCTTGACTCTCAAACAAGCAGACAAAAGTGGAGCTCTGGTACTAATGGACACAACCCTCTATGAACTAGGCTGTTCCAAACTCTTACAAGATACCAGGACTTACACACCACTGGATAGTGACCCAATACTTGGGATAACTAACATTATCAATACAACTGTGGAGAAGGCTCTCATGATGGACTGGATAACAGAAAAAACAGCTGACTTTCTGATACAGAAATACCCCATAACACCGGTCTTTTATGGACTGCCTAAAATACACAAAAACCTTCGAGATCCACCATTTCGTCCAATTGTGGCCGGGACAGAAAGTATATTTCAACCTCTTGCTATCTATTTAGATACAGCCCTACAACCATTGGTTCAAGCAACATCGACTTATCTTAAGGATACGACTCATTTTTTGAAAATTTTACAAACATTACAACTAACAGAAGACAACCTGATACTATTCACCATGGACGTGAACAGTTTATACACCTCTATTCCACACTCCGAGGGAATTGAAGCTCTAGAATGGTTTTTATTATCCAATCGACAAGTAAAAATCCACAAGATTCTGGCACTGGAGTTAATTAACATCATACTTTACAATAACTACTTTCGACACAATGGTCAGTTCTACCTACAAATTTCTGGTACCTCAATGGGGTCCTCCGTGGCCCCATCCTACGCCAATATCTTCATGTATCATTTTGAAAAACAATATGTATTGGACAATCCAACCTGGACGAATAAGATCAAATGCTGGCAGAGGTATATAGATGACGTCCTCGGGATATGGAAAGGCACAGAAACAGAACTACAAGAATTTTGGAATTTTCTAAATACCTGTAATACAAGAATAGGTTTCACTATGGAAATCGGCAAACCACATGTGAACTTTCTTGACGTCACTGTTGAATTAACAAGGACCTCACTTAAAACTAAATTATACAGAAAACCTACGGATGTGAATAGTTGTCTCCACCACACAAGCCACCATCCAAAACATCTGAAAGACAATTTACCCTACAGCCAATTATTACGGCTCAAAAGAATCACCTCAGAAACAGATACACTCCAGGGAGAATATAACACTATGAAACAAAGATTTCTGGATAGAGGATTCCCATCGGAAGTGATAGAAAGAGCCATAATACGCACAGAAACCCAGGAAAGAAATACACTATTGGAAGGCCACCCAAAGAAGAACGAGAAAGGACTAATCCATATACTAAAATACTCAAGCCAAAGCTTTCAGATTAAAAGAATTATACACAAAAACTGGGACATTATCAAATCAGACAATACGCTTGCTCAGCTTTTCCCGGATCCACCTATGATGGCTTACAAAAGAGGGCAAAATTTGAAAGATCAACTGATTAAGGCAGAGAAACCAAAACAACCATTACAGACAACTCTCAGTAAACAAAAACTTGGTACGTTTGCATGTCTACATTGCCAACATTGCAATAATGTAATAAAAGGAGACCATATCAGACACCCCTACAACGGCAAGAAAATCTTGTTAAAACAATTTGCAACATGCGATACCAAGAATGTAATTTATGCTATACGTTGCCCATGCGGTATATACTACGTTGGGAGAACAAACAGGAAAGTTAAAGACCGATGGACGGAGCATAAATCCTGCATCAGGACCAAAAATTGCAAATCCCCAGTCTATAGACATTTTGAAGAGAAAAAACACAATATCTCACAATTGAGATATGTAGTTTTGGAGGTCCTACGACCATCAAGTAGAGGTGGAAATTTTCCTAAAAAGCTTGCACAAAGAGAACTCTTCTGGATCAACAAATTGGACGCTATGACACCCCTGGGAATTAATGAGGACTATTTTCTAGGGCCATTCCTATGAACTCCCACTACAAGGAGGTAGCCATCCTAGTCTCACTCACATAGGTCTACCTTACACTACATATAACCTTCGGAACAAATTACAGGTCATTTAGAAGCTATTTTCGGTTTAATTCTTTACATTCAAAACCTTATCCTTTATTGGATTCTGCTATGTCAATGTGATTGGATTCTATAAATGAAATGTGTGTTTTCCTTATGTTCCACTGATTAACTAAGAAATGTTTATAAGGGTCTGAAAAATGCTAAATGTCTAAAACAAAGTTTTCATGACAGTATTGTTGATGACATATACACAAATTATAATTACATAACATCACAATTCAGAGAGTAACCTACTCTCTTCAGTTGCCCTAGTACAAAAGCCTAATCATTAGCCCGTTTGACCTACTCTTGCCCATATCGAGGTCCACGGATTACCGCTATATCAAATTCTAGATTAGAAATACACATTTACGGCCATCACTTTTACTAAGTGACGCCATATAATTAAAAATTGATATCATTGCTTCTTCTTATTGATCGCCTATGGTAGAATGCTGCATTTTAACTCATACACAACATGGGGGATTGTTTACATCACTTTGCGCATGCGCGGGTGACGTCATGCGTCAGCGTGACGACGCCAACGCATGCGCGAGTGACGTCATAACACTTAACAATATAAAAACACGTAAAATGTGAGAGAGGCTCATTCAACTGCCGTCTCCCACGGCTCCTGAACTCCTCCCACATTGCTGGTGTGAATCGAAGTGAGTATTTAATCCGGACTTTAAAACTACTTAGCAAACGCATTTAATTCTGGGCTCTTAGCCTGTTTTTGCCTTTTAGAAAGCTTTTCACATACATTTTTATAAAATATCTCTTCTTCTCTCTAGGCTTGAGAGAATCGCTTCTGCCTTCGGTCCCCATTGGGAACAGACTTAAAAGAACTAGATTCTGTGAGCCTAGTGGACAATACACAATCGACTACCCTCTGAGTCTTTGCTGGTTATAAGCATAACTCAAGGTAAGAGGTCATTTTGCATCAACCGAGCACAATAATTTGCACTCCTTAGTAATAAATTATCCCCCAAAATTCACTGCGCCAAGGGCAAAATATAGGGTCAGCTACCCACAATTTATATAGACACACATGTGGCATAATCACACTAACTTGGTGAATGTGGAAAGACTGGGGTAATGTTGGGCTTTTTTTCAATAGAATGTGTTACCCACCAATACAGCAAAAATGTTTAGCTAATTACTGTCTTCATAACAAATGTGATTTTGTTGTTATATTTTGTTCACTATTAAGTCTATCTAAAGCACTAATATATTGTATATAATTTTCCTTTTTGTAGAAATTGTTTGATGAATATGTCGCCCCTGATGAAGAGTTTTTTCGACTCGAAACGCGTTGGGCACTTGAAAACACAAATAAATAACAGAATTTACTGTTGATGATCACTAATTGTCTATTGAATGTGTTTTTCCTAAATCTTCTGTATTTTGAATATAAAGAAATTCATAAACATTCAAAATTATCTTCGGATTATCAACTCCATTAGGCCATTCGGCCTGCTAGACAGTGTGCAGGGGACGCGGCTATCCCTATCGGATTGCTCTCTCTTTTTTGCATATGTTCCCAGCCTAGATACCAAGGCTGTGTATTTTCTCCCCTGCACCTTGAACTCTGTAATCATTATTTTGAGCAGTCCTCACTTTACAATTTGAATTGTTATTAACTTGGTGTGCAAGTGTATTTACCAGTTTGAGGACCCGGTATTTCCCCATTCAGGAAAGCCATCCCCATTCCCTTTCGAGCCCCCATAGGGCTCAATGGGAATGGGGAAGGAGCTAATAACGGGACCCGCTAAAGGACCTCGGAATGCGGCGGTAAGGGGTTAACGCCACCGGCATCCTTACTGGCGCCTTTAACCCCTTACCGCCGCACTCGGAATGAGGCCCTTTCAAAAAGCCAGCACGTTCCCACACTTGCAGATGTCTATCTATCACAGTAACATACGAAGGATGTTATATACAGAAGAATCAATTAGGATTAAGGAATTAGAGTGATTTGCTGCTCAAATCATGATAGTGCCAAATCAGACACCTTATTTAATAGAATTACGCTTAATTTAAGCCTATTAAAACCATTTAATTTTTGTTAAGAGTACATATAGCCATTAAAAAGGTTTATACACATCACCATTATAACATCCATGTAAAATTAGAATCATTCAATATTGAGTCAATATATAACCCAGTATGTAGTCTAACTAAAATACAATTCATCCAGAATAGTGAAAATCATATCATATAACTTCCCAATAAAATACACTAAGTTAAAATCATTACCTTTTAAAAAGAAGTCCCAGATAAGTTGTATACTCAGGCTGCCGAAATCGTTATTATTTCTAAGCAAATAACGCCTCCTTATTTGATCAAGACTACTGCAAGCTGTTACCAGTGGTGTATCGGGGGACCCACCACCATATGTCCTGGAGTGATGGGGGGTACTCTCGGAAATCAAAAACAAAAAATTGTATTTATGAAGTCCTCTGATTTCACTGCGTTGTATAATGCATTAAAACACATGTTTATATCGTTCTCCGGGTGCAGTCTGTGCAGTGTGCGGCGTGCCCCTGCAGCAGCATGATCATTGTGTGTATTGCGCAAGCGTGGTAGTCAAGGCCATCCCAGAGTGTGGCGCGACCCGTAATTTGTTGCCGAGCTTGGGAGGGAGGCTCAGTATGGCTCTCAGGGGAACCCCCATATTTTGTGCTATGCCACTGGCTGTTACAAGGTGTTTTACTGATTCTATGACTAATTCACAACACAACTGTCAATACCTGTCTTGTCTAGGGATACCGAGCCATGCCCCCCCGAATGTTTACAGTGGCAGTAACATTAAATTTAAAGCCCATGTACCTACTAACTGTGTAACTATTTGTGTAAGCTTGGATATAAGCCAGAATCTTGTCTAAGCCCAGATAGCACTCAATAAAAACAACACTATTTGGTTTTCATGACAAGTCAACTATAGTTTGTTCTTGATCATGTACTTGTAGAACCTTTTTTATAGTCGGCTTTCAGCCATTCACTGGATTTATCATGGTACCAGACATCAAACCTACAGGGGTGCTTCCAAGTCTCTTAAACAGCTACATGCCTGGGTTTTTTCTTGTGACCTATATGCCGTCCAAAGCCAATGCAGTAGGGTACCCTGAGTTGCTTCCAGACGTTTTCTGACAAACATAAACTTCTTTTGCCGGAGCATGGTACTGCAGCCAGTCATATTGCACTTGAGCTTTAAATATGTAATAGGTAAGGTTGGTGTGGATCTGCCTAGTTTTCTTATGATGTTAGCCTGCAATGTATCCACTTGTGTATAGGCGCAATAGAAATGTCCAATAAAATAAAACAAAATAAATAAATAAATGTTGTGTGTGTATTTCTCAGCCCATATTTGTGATCCATACATCATCATGGACTTAATGTTAGTAAGGTACAGGGTAATAATAGTCTGCACATAGTGGCACACATTATTCCCTGCAAATATACTAATCGTACCTGCAATTTGTGAAATTTGTATATTTGCCATTTCCCAGTGTTTGTTCCATTTTGACCTACATCAATAATGACAGCCAAATATTTGTACTCGTTTACTATACCAACATGCGGTGTTTCCAGCGATCAACCAATTGACTCCTTGTATCTTCTCTCATTTACCAATCGGATTAAATACCATTACTATCGTTTTTGAAGTATTGAATACTAAGTAGTTATCCTTACAATAAGTGTCCAATCGAGCTAGTTTTGAATGCAAACCATGTGGTGTATAGTCTACGAATACTAAATAGTCTGCATAACCCAACCAATCTAGAGACATATTTACGAACTTTACTTGGAACGAATGACATCCGTTTAGGAGCTCCTGGAAATCTGACAGATAAAGGTTAAACAAGAAGGGGCCAAAATGCAGCCCTGCTTCATGCCAATAACTATCGGAATTCATCTTGTGGCTTTCCCTGTGCTATGGTTGGGATGCATGTTCAGGTCGCAGTACCTCCTAGATGATTTAGATTGTGAATAATATACTGAAATGTGGAGAATAAGAATAGGACGGTGTAGTGGGGAGAGGGGTGCTTTATGGATGGGAATAATTAGTGGGAGTGGGAAATCACATGGGGGAACTAATTAGAAGCTGTGCAATAGACGTACATAGGATACATTATATATACATAATACTTATGACATGAAGTAGTGTTGTGTTTAAGAGTAGGCCTGAATCCTTCCAGTCCGTGTTTGGTGACACAGAACAACAAGGTCTCATCAATCGCTTGACCATCAGATTCTGATTTCCAGGAGCGGCAAGAAACACGCACATACACCCACTTCAGTTAGGCCTTTGAAGAAATTAGGCAGGAATGTGTGTAGCTGAATAGGCGAAGGGCTGCGGCCTAGTACCAAGGTCATATTCCTGGGAATTGAGGCAGAGCTCCTGGGTTTCTAAAACACAAACTCAGACCAGCGCTCCGCAGAATGACAGTCATTCAATTTGAACAACCAGATGTGCAGGGAAATGGGTCCTAAATCCTTCAAGAACTGGATTGATTAGTGGACACTAGGTTTACTCTTGGGGAGGAGAACTGATAACGGGGAAAGCAGAGAACAATATGATCTATGATTTGTGCCAAGGTGAGCTAAGAGTGATGCCCACACAGTGGGCAGGGCATGAGGTAACTGGGATGAGAAAAGGGCCGCTTGTTCGAAAGGACCAGGCTGTGATCTACTTACCTGACATAAAGTGGGTGTTGAAACAAAGAGTAGAATTTGTTGTGATTTTATTGTTGGTGATTTTTTGTGGCGGTTGGTAGTGGATGAGGTATGGCCGATTATGTTGTGACGTAGGAAGTATGTGAGAAAAGTGTGTATGTGTGCATGTGGGTGAAAGGGGGATAAGTGTAGGACATAAGGAGGGGCCATTGGGGAGGGGTACAGGTCGTTGGGTTGGGACGGGGGTGTTTATAATATCATAGACCGGCGACGGGGAGGGGTGGCTACAATGGAGCTGATAACAACATTGCACTACATGTGTGAAGCTCTTCCTTTGTACCGAGACAACATTCTCAAGTATCACAAGGAATGGTGTATGGGAACAAGGGGGCAGGGGTTTAAGGCTTGGCCAGAGCAGGGGACAAATAATAGAGAGATACTAAGTCATATGTATACTTTCCTGACAGCTAAATATAATGGAAGAAAACAAATAAAATAGAAAGGAAGTGAAAGTAAGGTCCTTTGGGTAGCGTATCATGCAGTGGATGGGAAGCAGAGTAACTCCTACACCAAATAACAGAAGCAACTCTGGAAGATGGCAAGTTTGTCTGTTTTATTATCAATTGTCTAAACAGGGAGTCACAATGGACATCCATGGACGTCGCACAAGCATTCTCAAAGCATTTCATATCACACTTATATAGTAAAGATTCGTCATACGTGACATCATACTACGTGGCAAATAAGAAAAACGTACGGGGTTTGTGATTCGCTCAAAGGGAATATCTAAGTATACTTTCTATATGGGGTTGGGTTGTGATTGGACATCTACTATCAGGTGGACAACTCATTCCCACCCCTAGTGCAAGTCACCTTCAACAAGTATTAGGTATATGGCATATTATTTGCTCTCAAACTATAAGGCCCTTCATTATATGGCCCTCTATAATTGGTTGGCATGCTCGTGCCAGTCTGGAACATTCGGCTCACTAGCAGAATGTAAGCTCAAACCCCAGGTGTCGGGAGGTGGACTTGACTGTACCTCCCCACCCAATTAGACCATTGTCTCTATTCACCCATGCCTTCTACCATGAAGACTGTCTTTGAACTTGGCCTTGCAAAGTATCCTTGCCTGTGAGAATATTGGGGAGTTTGAGCTCACCCTTATCGTAGTTCTGGAACTGCATGGCCAACTCTATTTCCATCCTTGGCTCACGTGATAGGAGACCACAATTCAGCCTATTTTGCAGCATTTAATTGTCTTAAATTAATAAAACTTGGCACTCATGGTGTTCTTTCTTTCCACCTTAACCAGGGATGATTCAGCATTTAATATTCACTGCCTTCAAGAATAGATAACCAGTCTTGGGACACCAGGCCAGACAGCCCTTTCAGCATCTTCCACAATCCCAGCTAATTCTTTGCTGCAACACAACTTTTGATCCTTCTCTCAATGGGTTTGAACTTACTAAATGTGTGACACTGATGTCCAGATTCTATATAATGGCGGCTCTGCCTGCAGTCTATTCACTACGTATAGCCAGCTTCTATGATCACTTAGTTAACTTGCGTTACTGCATCTGTACAGTTATTGAACGACTTGCATTTTCTGCAGTGCACTTCACAGGTGTAATCTTCTTTTCGTGAATTAAGGTTTATTCAATTCTTCACTTCGTCATCAGTTTCTATAAGATCCATATATAGTCTTCTTCAGCCAGTCCTCTCTGAGCGTCACTTCATTCTTGTGACGTCACCATCTCCTTTTCTTGTTCTTTCATATTTCTTCAGGGACTTCCTCCATGAGATTGTCATCTCTTCGGGAATACATCTGATAGGGTTTTCTTAGTGGGTACCTTCTTTTGAATATTCACTGCAGAATGGTCACAATCGCTGGTGTCAAGCATGGCACAATTTCAGGCTTCCAGCATATAGGTGGGAGGGGGGGTGGGACTTCCTGCAGAGGCCTTTGGCTACTCCTCCACACTCCACTCTCTGGTTGATTCATTTACCAAACCGTCACCAGTCTTCACATTCTGGAATCTCCCTTCAGGGATCCGGCTTATTTGACATGTTCATCCGCACTCAATGTCATGTAACTGTACTGTCCATACGGATTACAATAGGCCCATCATCCCACATACCTCTTATGATTCTTTGGTTACAGAAACGTCATCCCCTCAGGTGCTACTATTCTAGCTTCTATATATTTTCTGACATCTTCATCTGTCACCTCCTTTGGTCCAAACCCTGATTCATTCATGATCTTCATTCCAACTGCCTTCTTTGCTGCCTTCTTGCATTGAGTAATTATTATCCTTATCACCTAGAATACAAACATCACCATCACTAATACTGCTCCAAGAAACTTGAAAATGTTTGCCATTCATTGTGGAATCCAAGAGAAGATAGACAAAAACCAACTGTCATCCACAATGTCTTCTGTCTCAAATTCCATCTTGCTGAGCAGGTTTGTCAGCAGCGTTATGGCCTCTGTCAAGGTCCGATTCTCGTCATCGCGAGAAGGCATGAACGTGCAACATGATGCCCGTTTTGGCACAACAAACTCCTCCTTCCATTGCAGTCATCATGTCAAGAACATATCTGTTCTGTAGGATCATTAGTCGTATGGCCCTCGATTCTTCTTTAATAGCATTGAATCCTTTTATGGTGGTGTTGATTGTTTGCAGAAGCTCTCATCTTGTGATCTACAACCATTTGGCATTGTCCATCCCACGGATCTCAGGCATGAAGATAGTCGTGAAAATGGAGGCAGTCTTGCTGAACAGCCTATGCTCAAATGGAATGGCGTTGTATGCTTCTATTGACTTGGCTGAGAAATAGTTATCTCTCCTTGTTCATTTCAGAAATGCAAGCAATCTTCTCCTTCTCAAATGGGCATCTACCTTTGGAAATTCTCCAACGTTCAGGTCACTGAGGAATCACCAACGCTGGAACATGGATAAGCACCAAGGAACATGTCCCTCCCCAATCCTTGGGCAGCTTCATGTAGGCCCTGGGCCCACAAGCCCAATATCGATCCATCAGGACGGCTGTCCCTGCTCCCATTCTATTAATGTCAACTGTAGTCTTGCAGCCTATGTTATCTCCACATGCTTCTTTCCATATCTCTGGAAGTACAATGTCGCATTTGCCAATGGGATCACAACCATAGGACCTGATTCATCTTCTACCCACGTCAGCAGCTTAGCATGTTTGGCCCATGACTTCAAACACCCATCGTTTACTTTTTGTACCTCTTGTAAATACTCTGGCTTCAATAGCTGAGCTGCACAGGACATCAGTCCCTCTTCCCATTCCTTCTTGGATTTCACGTGTCCATAGACTAAGACTTGTGTTCATTCCCAACATCCAGGTGATCCAGCTATTTCTACATTATCAGGACAGTCCATTCTCTTCATTTCTTTAATGACTAGCTCTTCCTGCCCTGACACCAGATACGTAGGCATCTTGCTTTCCCATACAGGTTCCTTTTCCATCTGTGTAGTTTTGATATAGTCATGCTGGAACAGAAACAACCATTTCAATCTCCATTGCAAAGCGACCCAAGCTACATCAAACTGTCCTCTGGTCATGTATGCTGCAAGGTGAATGAGGCATCTGGCATTGTGTTCCGAAACTTCTCTAGAAATGAAAGTTTGTACTGTATTCAATGCATAGGGTATGAGAGCACAGACATAACAACTCTCCTTAGATGTTATCTCTCCCACCTTTCTCATGTGCTGATAACACATGTTGTTATCCAAGTGTACTGCACTATCTAAATAGGTGTTTATCCCCTCACTATCTTCCTCTGCATTCCTCCTAATCCTTCCATATGAAAGTTTTGTATACTGAAAACAAAGTGAATCATATGTAGTCTTCATAGTGGGGAGAACCAACGGTACATCTGCCTTATTAGGACTAATGTGATAGAGTGTGTGAAACAGGAGAAACAGAAAGATAAAAAGAGTAATTGTACAGGCATACCCTATGCACAAGACCATGGACATCCATCTCTCTCGCCATCCTAGTACTGGTCGTGCATGTTCATTCCCTAAAATGGTGTTAACCTCACCATTCCTCATTTCTAATATGATCATACAAAAATTCTTTTACTCCTGAAACTGTAGTATGTGCTCAATGATTGCAATTAACAGCCTTCTAATCACAGGACTATGGATCCTGTACAAAAGTGTGAATAGCAATGTCACTTCTGACAAGAGCAGGAGAAGCTTGAAGGATAAATACAAAAACAGAAAACACAAGCTAATGCACATTCCTGTAACCGAGAACCATAGGGTTAACCAAAAAGATGCTCAGTGAGAACTGGATCTGAAAATTGATCTCATTTCCAATTCCTTATTAAAAACTGTCATTTAGGCATAACTTTGATTAATCAATATGATTTCTAAAGTTCATTTTTGAAGATTCCTATGGCTCTCAGCAAAGGTTTGCACTCCTGCTATAATATCTATAAAGAGTGTTCGACTGAGTCTTAGTTCATAAAATCTGCATTAACAGCCGGTTGCTTTATCGTGCTTCTTCTTTGTCATCGATCGAGTCTGCACACGCTGAAATTCTTCTTCTTGTCTTGCTGCTGAATCGGCAACAGTGGGAGGGGTGGTTTCACCTTTATATGATTTTATATCACTTAAATGAAGCCATGGGGGTTGTATTTTCAATGCAAAAGGAGCCATGGAAACTGGGCGCGTGCCACTTTCAGGTAAAGTTTTTTTATTAAGACAGTGTTACTAATAAACAGTTCAGGTGCTGATAAAGGTTTACACGATCCGGATGCTGATTTGTCTTCATCTGTGTTCTGAGACCGACCTTCCTGATGCTTGTGTTGATCTGAAATGAAAGAGATGCTAGAGGTCATACATGTCAAATAGTTATTTAACTCATCACCTAACAATTTAGCAGTACTCTAGGCATCACTTCTACTCCTCGATGGAGGTATAAGAGGCGTTCTCATTCACCGCCCTGTCACTAGTTTGAGTGGCGTGAGGTAATGGTCTGAACAAGGCTGATTCTGAAGGGCATACAAAGCTAAGGGCAGGCAATATTGCCATCACTTTGTTTGTGTTAATTTGATTTTGGCAAATCTTTCTTTCAGGAGGCCATTCAGTCACGCACATAGACCGTTTGCTTGCAGGTGATATACAGAAGAAAACTTGTGTTTAATACTTAATAGGAGCCCTATCTGTTCAAATATTCATTAACAAAATGTGGCCCATTATCGTATCTCAGCACTTCAGACACACACCATCTTGGAAAGACATTGTGTACTAAAAACGTTGCTGTGCAAGTGGCATCAGGGTGTGTACACAGACATGCTTCAATCCACCTAGAGAAGGGACAGACCACCACTATCAGATACCGGCATCCATTACATACTTGCAGCATGTCAACATAACCAAAAATTCAAATGCCGAAAAGGACCATTTGGTTGAGAGATTACCCCTCTAATCGTTCTCTGTGTATGCCCAGCAGGTAAACTTCTGACACAGGATGCAGTTTACTATAAAAAATGCAACTTGTTCTAACAAATTTGGAATGAACCAGTCTTCCGCAATAATTGTAGCAAGGCTCTCCCTAGTCACATGTGCAGGGTAATGCAGCTGTTCAAGTGGTACCAGTAATAATGCTACTGGCATCACTGGCTTTCCAGTGCTAGCCTGTCACCATAATGCTTCTGCGGGGGATAGAGAGCATCCTCTATGTTTCCATAATTCCTGCTCGTCCTGCGGTGCACTTCCTTGAATTTCCATTCATTGGGTCATTGGTAATCTATTAAACCCTTCTTGCATCACCATGACTGTGACTACTTTCTCCCTTACACTTGGAGTATCAAAATTCAAAATTTCTGAAGAATATGCAACCCTTTTGGCTTCTACATCTGTGGCTTTGTTCCCGCAAGAAATAAAATATGTTTGCTTAGTGTGAGCTGCGCATTTAACTACTGCTATGCCACTGGGAGTTGGAGTGCCTTAATAAGCCTGTCCAATAAGGATGCATGCTGCACTGGAGTGCCATCTGCACAGAGGTTGCCCCTCCTTTTCCAACATGCTAGCCCTGCGTGTACCGTTGATGTCACATAGGCAGAGTCACTGTACACTTCACTTCCTGTCCTTTGTGTTTCTCAAGCAGGACAATAAGCGCTACTAATTCTGCTGCTTCTGCTGAAAAGTGAGACGGTAGCCTGGCACTTGCTACAACCTCAAATTCCCCATTCAATCTATGCCTTACTACAGCTGAGCTAGAATGCCTTTCTCTATTAGTTTGATCAATTTTTAAAGAACCATCAACATAGAGAATGTTCCCTCCTGCCAAAGCATTTTCCTTCATATGGGGTATATCATAATAAAGTTTGACATAATTAGCACAGTCATGCACTTGATCGCATTCTGCTATTGGCTCAGCCACGAATGTGGCAGGATTCACTATTTTGCATCTGACAATTTGTATTGCTAGGTTTGAAATCATTACTTCATAGGCTGAGGATATCTGAGATGTCAATGTACATTTGGGTTTCTCTAGAATGGCAAACAGAGCATGCTCCACGAAGAGAGTCATAGAGCAGCCATGACAATACTTGTAGACATCTCTATTGCGATCGCGGTGGCTGCCAATGACTGTCCGCAAGGAAAGTGTCCCTTCATGTCTGGGTCTAGGATCCCACTGTAATATGCTAAAGGCGTGTACCCCAATGTAGTAATTTGTGTAAGTACTGTTGTCATCACTGTCCCATTCATGTGCGAGAATAAATAACATTTCTCAGAATAATTGGGGATTCCCAAAACAGGGGCTGTGCACATTGCTTTTTTCAACTCTTCAAACCATTACCCATTTCCTCAGTCCATTCTATCATTACTTTGTTCACCCATGCTTTCTTTAAAGCCTGCAAGAGAGATCTTGTATACGTATAGTAGTCAAACACCCAGGCCCTAACATAATTACATAGCCCCAAAAACTGTTGCATCTGTTTTACTGTGTTTGGATTTGCGGTTTTAATAATCGCCTCAGCTCTTTCTGGTGCCATCTTTTTTCCCTCATGTGAAATTAATTGTCCTATGTATAACACTTCTTCTTGTCAATACTGCAGTTTCTCCTTGTCTACCTTATATCCTTTGTCTGCTAAGATAGTCATCAACTGAATCGAATCTTGTCTGCACTTATCTTCTGTGGCACTACAAATTAAAATGTCAACTACATATTGTATCACTGTACTCTTAAGATCAATGTTGCTTAAGTCCATCTGGAGGACTCTGTTAAAGAGTGATGGAGACCCTGGGGCAAACAAGTGTGTTTTAGATGAGTTTGACGGAACATAAAGGAAGTGAAATCTTGTGAGCCTTTGAGCAATGGGATTGAGAAAAACGCATTCTTCAAATCGATCACGGTGAAATATCGAGCTTCCACTGGGATACTGCATAGTATTGTGGCCGGGGATAGGACCTAAAGGAAACTCTGCCTCTATAATCTGGTCAATCGTTCTCATGTCTTGTATAAAACTCAACAAACCTGCCTTTGATTTTTTGATAGGATACACTGCAGTATTACACAATGATTCTGATGGCACCAGAATACCTTGTTTCAACAGTGCTGAAATGGTCTTAAATATACCCTCATAAGCCTCTCGAGACATGGGCTACTGTCTTGCTCGAGGTAAAATTGCCCCTGGGTTCAGCTTTCTTTTGACTTCTCCTATCCCCTTTAACAATCCTATGTCATAAGGGCCTGTAGTCCATAGGAAATGGGGCATTTTTTCCAAGTCCTCCACAAAAAATGCTGGATGCTGCTGCAGTATTGCCATTCACTGTGGGATTTCTCTCTTCTCTTTTCTTATCCAGTATGCGATGCTCATAAAGAACAGTACTTCATCATCTGTTTGGACTTTTCTGAACATGTCATCATCAGTAATGTCAGTCAACCTGTACCCTTCTTCGAGAGCTATTACTGTCCACCTTATCGTAGTTCTGGAACTGCATGCCCAACTCTATTTCCATCCTTGGCTCACGTGATAGGAGACCACAAATCGGCCCATTTCCCAGCATTTAATTGTCTCAAAAGAATAAAACTTGGCACTCATTGTGTTCTTTCTTTGCACCTTAACAAGGGATTATTCAGCATCTCACATTCACAGCCTTCGTGAATAGATAACCAGTCTCGGATGCTTCAGCCTTGACACCAGGTCAGACAGCCCTAACCACACCTTCTACGATCCCAGCTAATTGTTTGCTATGACACAGCTTTTGATTCTTCTTTCTATGGGTTTGAACTTACTAAAGTTGTGACACTGATATCCAGCTTCTATATAATGGCCGCTCCACCTACAGTCTATTCACTACGTATAGCTATCTTCTATGATCACTTAGTCTACTTACGTTACTGCATCTGAACAGTTATTGAAAGACATGCATTTTGTGCAGTGCTCTTCACACGTGCAATCTTCTTTTCGCACATGAAAGTTTACTCAATTCTTTACTTTGTCATCAGTTTCTATAAGCAGCATACATTCTCTTCTTCAGCCAGTCCTCTCTGTGCTTCACGTTCATTTCGTGTGACATCACCAGATAATTTTCTTGTTCTTTCATATTTCTTCAGGGTCTTCCTCCAATGAGATTTTCATCTCTTCGGGAATACATCTGATAGGGTTTTCTTAGTGTGTACCTTCTTTCAAATATTCGCAGCAGAATGGTCACATTCGCGGGTGTCAAGCATGGCACAATTTCAGGCTTCCAGCATATAGTTGGGGGGGCGGGACTTCCTGCATAGGCATTTGGCTGCTCCTCATTAGAAGTATTAGAACTATGGAAAATGGTGGAAGATCTGGACGATGGGTCAACAGATTCTCTCAAGGTGATATGGGAAGCAGTTTCTCTGTGTAGTACAATTACTACTATGGCTACTATCCTGAGTGCCTCTGTGGTCCCCAGTGAAACAGACCAGTGCCCTCCTTTAGGGTGTTACCCGACCTGTGCTGCAATCCTATTTATGTCCCTTTGCCCGTCACGGCTCCCCCGTCACGTTCGCCACCTCATTATCAGGATCCCCTAAACCCTGCGGAGTCAGTGGCTCTGAAGGGTAAGGGATTGGAGGGAGATGATACAAAACCACAAAAAGAGTTGGTAGATGCATTAAGGAAGGTGGGGGAGAATTGGCACCATTAAAAATAGAAAGAGGGATGGACAGTGGAGATCAGTAGGGATGGAGGAATGAAGGGCAGGAGATATATTTTTTCGGATAGATGGCACAGCTATTAAAGATGTGCATATGGAGAAAGAGAGGACCGGAGGAGGCGAGTGGCGAGTATGGATTATGGCGCAGCAAGGTCAGACGAAGAATATGACAATGCACACATAGGAGAAGAAGGGTGGAACAAAGTAGATGAGTTGGAATGCGATTTCTCCACGAGTAGAAAGTTTGCAGGGATCTTGGTTATGGAATAGGTTTCGGCTGATGCAGTGCCTAAGAGAATGGTAACAGAAAAGAGGAAAGCTGGCGAGACGGTAGGAGCACAGTTTGCGTTGCTACATGAGAAACCTGGGAGAGGGCAGTACATGCCATGGGCTCATATGGACAAACATAATATTATAAAGGCACTCCTGTCCCTTATAGCTGGAGTGGATAAGTGGAAATGTGCATTTGAAAAGCACACAGCTGGCACCATCTTGGCCATAGGGGATTTGAAAAGTGTGTTTGTGTTGCTACTGGGAGATCAGGCAGACGACATATGGTCTAAAGCGGGGTATCTGGGTGTGAGTTTGGTGACGATAGCCATGACACAGCACATTTCAATGACTTCAGGCCCCATGTATGGGCAGCAATACGGTGTGCATACAAGGATACGTCTGAACTCCAGTCGATTATGCAAAGGACAATGCGTGATGATGAGAATCCTGCCCAATGCATACTGCACATACTAGAGATGTGACGTGCAGAAACGGGAGATTAATTGGATCTTTTTCTATTTTGTGGTCAAAATAGGGCTTCCGAAAGAGGCACAGAAGGTGGTTGACAAGATAGTGGGGAGTGAGGCGAAGGGTGGGGGCAAAATTCAGTCTATTATTATTCACCAATGTAAATTATTGAAAGAAAAGGAGAAGGAATTTGCGCAGAGAGCACAAGTAGAGCAAGACAGAACTGGTTCAAAAAAGTTAGCAAAGGTCGCATTGGAAGGGAATGCAGCGACAGTGCAGACAGAAGAGTTGGGTGACTTTAGGGCAATCCAGGCTGACATGAGTGCAGCACACATGTGGGGAGTAGAAAACAATTGGGTAGGTGGTTATTAGCCTCAATATCGAGTAGGGCTTCCAGGGAGGTTTCAGCAGAGAGGAGGAGGATTTTCAGGTGTCTGCGGAGGGTGGGGAGGAGGAGGAGCAGGTCAATGTTGGACATGTGGGCAAATGGTAAATTTTTGGAGAGAATGCAGGAGTAGACAAACGTATGCTTATCCTCAACAACAGATGTAACACTACACTCAGGGAGGTGCGTTCTCATACCCTCAGCCATATGGACAGTTACACCCAGTAGACCTTTATGGTGTGCCAATGCCTGCAGCCCCCACCAGCTTTTGCACAGTTACCAGCCCCTAGTTCCAGTAATGTGCCGCCATATGCTGTACACCACGGACAACAACAGGGTCCCCACATTTCAAACAATAATACTGTTCCAGGTAGTACAGTGACACAGTATCAGGGGTCACTGTGGTTGGAGGAAATCCATTTGTTTTCCCTGAGACAAACACCTATTCAGACTAGATCAGTCCACAGCATGTACAGTCCTATCGGTCACTGCCGACCCAGAGGAGGATCCTTTGGTGGGCGTGGAGATAGGAAATAAACCATTCATTGCATGGTAGATACAGGTGCAACTAGATTATGTTTTAGTGAGGGAGGATTCCCTCTATCAGGCTGGTCATGGAAGCACAGGGCTTCTCTGGGGCCATTCAATCGGTTCTTTTTATGAAGAAATTACCCATTAAGATAGGGGGCTGAGAGGTGTGGACCGCCTTGTTGCTTTTAACTGTGGCTCCAATAAATCTGTTGTGAAGGGATATATTGAGTAAGCTTAACATGACTATCTCGTTCACAGGAGAGAAGTGGGGATTCATTCCATACCCGACATGTGTGCCATGAGGGTAATGATCATTTTACAGTACAGACATGTAACCTTTCCTATGTTATAGGTAGGGAATACTCCCTCTTTCGCTTATGCAGGTTTATTTCATGTACCTGACAAGTTATGGATGAGTAATCTGCATGATGTGGGACTTTTAGGCAGTGCTGCACCAATATTTATCACTTTGAAACATGGTGCTGTGTTGCCCCTAGTGTAGCAATATCCCATATCAAAGGCAGCAGAGGAGGGGAGTTATGACACTGTAATGGCCCTTTTGCATCAGGGCATCATGGTACCATCTAACTTGACCTATAATAGAGCTATTTATCCGGTGAAGAAATCAAAAGGTGCTAGTTGGAGGATGATGCAGGCCCAATTCCCCCTCAATTATATTGTACAGGCAGAATTTCCAGAAGTTCCCAATGCTGCTACCATATTGTGCAATATACCCGTTGATGCCGCCCATTTTACTGTGATGGATTTGAAGAACACCTTTTTCTCAGTACTCTTACATCCTGATTCACAGTATCTCACAGCATTTACATTTGCTGGGAGATGATTACGACACACTACGCTTCCTCAAGGGTACTGTATGTCCCTGAGCATTTTGTCTAGTGTTACATGAGGATTTGGGCAACATTGTTGTTCCTAGTACCATAATCCAATATGTGGATGACCTATTGGTATGTAGTACCTCAGAGCATCAGTGCAGGGAGGATTCCATAGATTTGTTACAATTGTTGGATGACACAGGGTATAAGGTGGAAAGAACAAAAATCGCAGTACTGCTGGCAAGAGGTGTTGTATTTGGGCAATTGATTTCAGCAAATAGTAAAAGAGCAACTCTAGAATACGTGTCAGCAGTGCATGCTACCCCCCAGCCAGTGACGGTCAAGGACATACAGACATTTCTTAGATTGTGTAATTATTGTCGAGCATGAATTTTTGATTATATGTCATTGAATAACCCACTGCTCCAGGCCCTTAAAGAAGCACAATGGATGGAAAACACTATTATTTGGACTGATGAAATGGTTACTACATTTCTAGAGCTTAACATGTGATTTATACTGCTCTTGTACTGGCTACTCCTGAATATACAAAAGAGTTTTACCTTTTCTCACAATCTGATGGTCAGATGATGACTGCTGTGTTGATAAAACATAGCACAATGGGTCATAAACCTTTGGCCTATTACAGTGACATGTTGGACTCTGTCATGCAGGGACAGTTCCCATGTGAACAAGCATTGGCTGCTGCTGCCTTCACCATTGAGAAATCTGTGACTATTTCCATGGGGTGCTAGTTGACATTGTATGTGGAGCACGCTGTGTTTACAATATTAGAGAGGTCTAAATCTACCTTCACTACGCAAAGGGCTTCTGCATATGAAGTGTTTCTCTCAAGCTCATCCATCCATATTGTTTGTTGTAAAATAGTGAATCCAGCTACCTTTTTGACTAAACCAATTACTGACGATGATGAGGTGAATGATTGTGTCACATATGAAGGTCCTGAAGATGACATTCCTAAGGCACGAGATTATGCTTTAGATGACGTAGAGGATATTTTGTTGATGGTTCTTCAACTATCGACCAGGAGACAGGCCAGCAACATACTGGGGCAGCAGTTGTTTGTCTAGTTGACAGGGAATATGAGGTTGTTATGCAGTGGAGACTACCAGGACTTTATTTGGCACAAGCAATGGAATTAAATGCTCTTATTGAAGCTCTGGAGGCAGCACAGGGGTGCCGAGTAACACTATGTTCTGGTTTGGCCTACATTATGACAACTGTTTACTCAGGGTTGTCGAGATGGATGATTTAAGCATTCCATAGAGCAGATGGGTCCCCGGTGCAGTATGCAGCTTTTTTAGATCGCATGATTCATGCTCTTTCACAGCCTGAGCTTGTCGTAAAAATGTGGGGCAAATACAACCGATCTGACCAAGAAAATGCTAGGTACACCCTCTTTTGAGAAAACAAGAGTTTTCCTTTTGTATACAAAAGAATAAGGCGACAGGATATTACAAATCCACTGCCAAGGAGCTCTCTGATGTCTTTCGTACAAGATTCAGGTTATTAACACACAAAGCGTCACTCATGATCCACTCGATACACATTGTTGACCCTCATCCATCATTGGCTACTGCCTATATACATGCTAATGATTACATATAGCCCATACTCCAATTGGTTCCGCATCCTTCTTGCTCATCTTCACCACACATAAGTAACATCCTCATCCATCATGGAATGCTGCAAAGCAATTGTTAATTTCAACTAGCACCACACTACCTTCGATCCTAACCACGTGACATGTACCAGGTTATCAGCGGGAACTCAGTGGGCGATTTTGATGTCAGGCTGGTCCTGGCGAACAAAGCAGCCCTTCTCTAATCCCAGACACCTTGGCGCACCACCATGTCATCCCCACTGTATGGGCATCATTCTTAGCTCTCCCTGGCACAAAACATATATCATGTTTTTCTCTATTTTCCCCTTTATCAATTCCTCTCCCCAAGAGTGAGCCTAACATCCCTCTAATCAATCCAGTTCATTGAAGTCTTAAGTTTTGGTTCATGTTTTGGCATCCCAAGACCTCTGCCTTCGCTCTCAGGAACACAACCTTGGTACTAGGCCACAGCCCTTCACTTCTTCGGCTGCACACATTCCTACCTAATTAGTTCAAATGCCTAACTGATGAGGGGGCATATGTCTGTTCTTTGCCGTGCCTGGGAACCAGCCAGGGATAATGCATTGTTGTTCTGTGTTTCTGTGAAGACACAGCCTTTGAGAATTTAGGCCTTCTTGTAGATGCAATGTTAGTTTGTGTTATGACTGTTACGTATATATGCATACTATGCCCTACATAATTCAATTGCAACTCTACTGATCAACTCCAAATGTATGATTTCCTACTCCTGCCAAGGATCCCCACCCATGACACTCCCTCCATACCCCATTCACTACCCCATGCTTCTTTCTATAGTTTCATATATTTTTTGCAACCTAAATTGTCTAGGCGGGGGTTGGTCTGAACGTGCTCCCCAGAAATAGTAAAGTGAGCTGCCCACATGAAGAGTGAGGACTTTGTTTACCTTGAAAATGAAGCAGCAGATATTGCAGCAAAACAAGACACTTATTTGCCAGTGACAGATATTCCTGAGCATCCAGCTCTTGTAAACATGCAGTTACAGTTGCAGGTTCCATATATAGCACTTCCCATTACAGAAATTATCGAAATATAAGGACATGTGCCACAAAGTGAGAAGTTGGTGTGGCAAAAAAGAGGATGTGCACAATGTCCAATTGATCTGGTGTGGAGACAGAAAAGTACAGGGATGGTTATGATGCCCCAGACTTTGGCTTTAGTGGCGTTCAACAAACTTCATTACCCTGCCCACGTGCCCAAACAGCATATTGCTGCAGACATTCAGGATTGGTATGTGCCTAACATTCAAGAATTGCTATCCTATACATCTAGCGTGAAGTGTGCCAGCCATATAGCACTTGACAAACATTAAAAACATTGAGAGGCAGTCTGCCCCATCCAATTGGCCCATTCCGTGATTTACATTTAGATTTTGCAGACATGGGAGAGAGGTGTAGTTCTTTCTGTTACTTAATTGTGGTAGTCTGTGCTTTTTCCCGTTGGATTGAGGCTGTTCCGTGAGCACAGCCTGATGACAAATCTGCCACCAAGTTTGTATTTGTATTTGTATTTATTGTGTTTTATATAGTGCCTTTGTCCAAAGCGCTTTACATAGGACAGTCAATAATATAATGAATCAGAATGCAAATCAGCGTTCATAAACAGTAACATTCAAACTGTGTTCATAAATAGTAATAATCAATTAGCATTCCTGGGAGTAATCAGTCAATCAGTGTTCATAAACAGTAACAATCAATTAGCGTTCATAAGAGTAAATGAATCAGTGTACATAAGCAGATTAAATCAATTAGAGGACTGTAGGAGGTGGGTTTTTAGAGAGAAACGGAACAGAGGATAGGAAGTAATGCAGCGAAGAGACAGGGGAAGCATGTTCCATTGACGAGTAGCTAGGAGCTGGAACGAGCAAAAACAGGATTGGGCACAAGGGGGATGTGGGACATTGAGTCTAAAATGATTAGTAGAGCGGAGGGAGCGAGTAGGAGAGTAAAAAGAAAGGAGAGATGCAAGGTGGTCAGGAGCAAGGTTAGAGACATTTGAACACAAGACAGAGAAAGTTGTATTTAAGTTGAGAATAGAAGGGTAACCAGCCAAGAGAGGCGAGGGAAGGAGAAATTGGGTCATTGTAGGAGAGAATACAGAGTGAGCAAATTGAAGAATGATAGATAGATTTAAGAGGAGCAAGGCATGAGTGGGGAAGACCAAAGAACACAACACAACAATAGAATAGTCAGGAGAAGACTAGTGAGGAGATGAGGAGTTTTGTAGCGTGGAAAGTGAGAAAAGGTCAGACTTTGCAAATGTTGTAGAGATGAAATTGACAGGCGTGGGATGTAAGGGAGATGTGGTGGTCAAAGGACAAATTACAATCAAAGTAAATGCAAAGATTGCGGGTGGTGGGAGAGATTAAGAGACAGTTGGGAGGAAAAGAGATCGTAGAGGGAGAAGATTGCGAGATGAGAGTGTTAGCGGGAAAGAATAGGGCCTTCGTTTTTTCGGCATTTAGAGTGAGGAAGTGAGAGCTCATCCAAGACTTGATGGCGCTGAGGCAGGATGAGAGAGTCTGATGAATGTCCAAGTAGAAGGACAAGAAGGATAGAAAGAGCTGGGTGTCATCAGCGTAGAAGTGGTGTAACACTCCAAAGGATGAGATAATGGGGGCAAAAAAGGAAGTATATAAGGAAAATAGAAAGGGACCAAGCACTGAACCTTGAGGACTGAACCTTCTCTCACCAAGTTCTTGGTGAGAGAAGTGTTTCCCTGGTGGGGCGTGTGCGATACTCTCAAGAGTGACAAGAGCACACACTTCAAGGGGATTGTTTCCCCGGTGGGGAGTGTGCGGTACTCTCAAGAGTGACAAGAGCACACACTTCAAGGGGATTGCAGATCTTTTGGGAATAAAGCACAAGCTGTGTTCCATTTATCACCCTCAGACCAACGGTAGTCTAAAGAGTATAAATGGGTTGCTCAAAAATAAGCTGCCCAAACTGTGTTTTACACTGAAAAGGAACTGGGTGTATTGCGTCCCAATGGCCTTGTTCAGATTAAGGACCCAGTCCTTTAAGAACCATCACCTCTCCCCTCGTGAGATGGTGATGTGGAGAAATTTGCACACACCACTAACTCCTGTGCGGAGTGCTTCACAGGGCTGCGTCAATCCTGGGGAATGAATTCCATTCATATTTAACTCAGTTAACAAAGTGTATTAAATACTTTCCTCAACAGATTGCCCCACAGCAGTCAGAAGAGGTTGGCAACAGTGCTGTATCAGAATATGCAAGCTCGCCACCATTGCAATTGTTTCGACATGATAAAGTATATGTGAAAGATTCTGTTTGTAGATGGAGTGAACCTTGATACAATGGTCCTTACACAGTAGTGTATGCTACTTCCCTTGCTGTTAAAGTGAAAGAACTGCGATACTGGGTTCATTTGTCTGATGTTAGAAAAGCATTGCAAACTTTGCCTCCAACTTTAAGCATTTTTACAGAGTGTTTTTAATTGATGCTATACTCTGGTCATTTTTTTCTAATGGTGGCAGCAAGTACAGTCATTTTTTGTTTTGGTAGAGTTTGATTTTTCATTTGTTTATCTTTTATAGAAGAATTTATTGAATTTTAACTGTGATTGATTTAATCTGGAAACGTTTTATTATGTATTTGAAAAGGACCATGTTATTGAACTATGTTAAATATGGTATATATGGAAAAGATTTTTTTTTTCAATACGTTTTTTCTTCTCGAAATGGGGGGGGTTCCCCCAAACCCCCTTTTTTCATTTTTTTTTAATTTTACCCCTTTTTTTTTACTTACCTGACCCTAAAAATACATATAAATAAATAAATAATAAATTCGACCTTTTTTTCGAGATTTTTGTTTCGAGATTATTGACATTCGAGATTTTTTTTCCGACCTTTTGACTGACCATCGTGAAATATATGTGTTCCAGGTGTAGTTGCAGTACATATTTGCTTCCGTGTGGGTTTACTTTTGGTTTCTTTTTATTTATGTCTAGTGAGATTAAATGGGTTGGTCATATAAGGGGGGGTGGGAATGTAGTATCTCAAAGGGGTGTACATATGTTCAACTTTTGACCCATTTTTTTTAAGCCACAACACCAAGTGATGAATACCTAACCACAGTGGTTAGTTTTAAGCAAATGAAAATACAAGATACTTTGATATGGAACTTAAAAATGCGAGTGAGGATGGGGTTTGGAGTAAGAAAAGGAATGTATAGGGGGTCCTCTCTCCCCCACACACCCCATCAGACATCCATGGATTCTCATGCTCTCGTCTATTAGGCAGAAAGAGGTAAAAACAGACGCCTAGGAGCTCAAAAAGTGTCTTTATTCCTCAAGCAATAGAATACAATCAAATGCCTGTCTACACCCAACCTACCTTTATAGATTTCTCATGGTTACGAAACACTTGTATGCAATTAGCACCTTGTAAAATGGTAGGCTTTTGATAGGCCAAGTTAGTCAAAGGGCAAACATCCCTTCATTACCATTGAACAATTTATCAGACATGCACAATAATTCCACATTTAGCATCCACAGGTTTCTCTGACACACAAAATGAATATGCCTATTCTAAACAAATCGATCAGCCATCATTAGTTCTCAGTTACTGTTCTGAAATGATAGGTTTAAATGGGGCGCAGACGCCAGGGGGTGTTTTATCATAGATGGCTCTCTGCATCTATGCACATCCAATCTATTCCTAGTAGCCATAGCTTCAGCAGTTTGTCAGTTATTCCAGATTCCAGATTCAATGTTAGCAAGTGTTCTAACTCCTCGCTGATTATATCAGCCTGAAATAATTTGCCAGTAACTGGCCGGCCTGAAAACATTGCCTCTTTAGTTACCCAGGGCTGAATGACAACCTTTCTAACTATCGAAGAAGGCAATATAATAGTAGGGCTCTTAAACAATGTAGTACCCAGGTGGCACCAACTTCTTCTGGCAATTTCAAAACATTATTGATCCTATCTGTTAATTTTGTGCCCAGTCATGCCAGAGATGTTGTGAAATCCAACGCTTCCTCCTGTACAGGACTCAGCATGACCTTCCCTGAAATTGCAAAGAAGTTAGTAATCTTTTTTTACAAATATCTTCTTTTCAAACGTAGCATGGTGTCGCTATTATTTTAGCAGGGCATGTGGGCGGATGACTAAAGGGGCAATTACAACAAATTTCTAAATAGTGTTGAACTACACTCACCACTGCTTCTTCTCTTGTCTCTGTGAGTCAACGGAGTCCATTGCTTCCAACATCTCCTTCAGTTGCCGTACACAGCACCAACCTTCATCTTCTCCCACGTCCTCAAGCCTGGCGGCGTGACAGTGGCATGCTTTTCTGCCGCTGGATCGCTGCTTCAGCACTGCCTTTAATTTTGTAGTGGAGCAAGTGGGCGGCTCAGAGGTTATGAGCCCACAGTCACCAACAACAAGGAATTATGATCACAGGTAAGAGTTTTTCCAAAAAATTAAAGCCTTACTCAACAGTCTGGACTTAACAAATCTTATCTGTCGGGTTCCGCCCCTGGTGCTCAATTGTATGTCTCTGGCACTGATATGATATATGATATGATATATGATATGATATGATAGTCTATTTATATAGCGCCCACACACAATGTGTTTCAAAGCGCTTCAAGGCAAGGGATGGAACAACGGAAAATAAAATAACATTCTTACAGGCCATAAACAGTAAGGATGTGAAATTAACTATCGTACTCGGCCTAACGACATTTCAGATAGTGCAAGAGCTAAGACATAGATAAGGAATAGAGGGTGAGAGTAGGAAGGAAATGGAAACAGACAGGTGACTACCGTGCTAGGCCTGACAACATTTCAGGTAGAGCCGGAGGAAAACAAAAGGTGAGGGAGAGGAGTGCAGAAACGGGAGGGGAGGAACAAAACAAGCGACTATCGTACTAGGCCTGACGACATTTCAGATAGTGCTGGAGGGGGAGGGGAGGAAAAAAACAAGTAAGGGGAGGGGGGAGGAGACGGACGAGGTTGCTATCATACCAGGTCCAGGGACAATTCTGATAGAGTAAGTGCACAGAAGAAAGTAAGGGGAGGAGGGGAGGAGATAGGGAAAGGGAGAGGAGGAGAGAACGGAGAGTAAGCTGTCAAAAAGAGTGGAGAAGAAAGAGGGGAGCATGAATACAATTGCAGAAGTCATTAGTAACACATAATGCTGCAAGCTAGTATACAAGATGAAGATGGGAACAGCATGATTCCAGGCCACCATGAGTGCTTAGCTGAATGTGGGCCCTAAAGATGATGTTGAAACATACTGTCTGACCAGCAATGCTAGAAAAGATGCAGTTCTACTATATAAAACTACTACTATGGTCTCCTCAAAATTCTATGTATCTATGTATGTATCACAACAAAACGCCTGAAATTCTCCTATAATATGTACCCCTGAAATTCAGCGCATTTGGGCTTAACTCGCTCGATTCCCATTGCAAAGCCCATGGGCACATACATATTATAGGAGAATTTCAGGGGTTTTGTTGCGATACATTTTGGCACCTTAACTGAACTTTTACGTTTTTTCAGTGAATTTCAAGGGTTTTGTTAAATAATAGTTTTTTCGGATCACTGGCCCTGGCTAATGTGCAAGGCCTTCGGCCATTCCCACTGCATATTTTACAACACTACCAAGCAACTAGCCATAGCCTTCGGCCAAAGCCAGTGGCCACAGCCTTTGGCTGTGTCCACTGTATATTTTACAACATTACCAAGCCACTAGCCATGGCCAGTGGCCATGGCCTTGGGCCATGCCCACTGTATGATATGATATGATAATTTATTTATATTGCGCTCGTACACAAAGTGTTTATTTACACTTTATATACACTTACTGTATATTTTACAACACTGCCGGACTTCGCCCATGCACACTCTTGTTTAAAATGCTACTTTTCCTTTTTCCAATAACCGTGGGTCTAATAACTATGCACGACAGATAGCCGTTGTAAGAGGATTCAATTCAGCACTACAGCTAAGTTAACGCCTAGTCTAGAATACTGAATGAAAACCCTTATGGATATATCTTTATGTCCAGTTCATGCGTTCTGGATGACTACCCCTATATAACACCCCTCTCTTGGAATCCCCCTGACCCCACTGAGCCAAGAAGTAGTTCTGTTTTGCAAGTTTAAAAGGTTTATTTGATAATTTAAACAATAGATATATATATGACACTTTATAATAAATTAATAATTGAATATCACACTTAATCTGATATGATACAGATTAACAACAGAGAATCTGGCACTAGCACACTTCTTTATAATTACTAAGGAGTTGAGATGAAATGGATAAGATAGCACACAGGTGAATAGGAACAAAAGAAGAAGGTGGTACAAATTGCTTTATAGAGTTCAAATGGATGCAAGGTTGAATGAATGAAATGCAGTATAGAGATACTCAATATGATTTCAACAAAACAATGTAATCACTTTTCTCTGGCAATCCCCTCCCCCCCTTGATGCAAGGCAAGGAAATGGAAGGAAAACACACAGTTCTCAGAAATGCAATAAAATGTGATTCAGTTCACCCCAGCAAGCTTAGACTACATAAGTTTGAAAACACAGGCCCAAATTGCTTGGATATGTGCTGGCAATGAATTGAAAAATATGCTAAAATACTTTTTAATTCCCTTTCAGAGGTTCAGGGTGAGTGGTATCTAGTTAATATTAGCTCAGCTCACACTAGCAATGATGCAGGGATAGTTAGCAGGTTAAACGAATTTCTGGCAAATGGAAGGCAAGCAGCAGCAGTTTTTACATGTGAAGAAATTTGCAAATCGCGGTAAAATTCGCGGATCCGCCGAGCGCTATTACAGGAGAACCACAAGGACTATCTCTATCGTTTTGGGGTCCTAGGAAAGCCTAGGATCTCATCTTCCAAATGAAAGTTACTGCAAGTCTCTAGCACAAACGGTTGCGGAGATATGAGCGATTAAATAAAGGTCGTTTTTCAGATTTGAAATTTTAAAGTTCAAAAAGACACGTGCAGCTTGCAACTACGAAATGACAAGTGACAGCTTTGCAAATGACAGGTGACAGTTAGGAGACAGTTCTACTTAGATTAAAATAGGTTGAATTAGATGAATTTAAACTAAGAGATTGGTTCTACACAGTTCAGCTGGGTACTCACACTATATTCTTGAGTGAAATGGGCCTCGCCATGGATCTGGTCAGGGTTTTAAACTGGACTCTGGTCTGGTCTGGCCTCTGCACTTCACAGTGATCTGGGTCAGCTCTCTCTGCTGGTCTGGGTCTCTCTGGGTACAGCACTGCTTTCTCTCTGGTCTGGTCTCTTAGTTCTGGATAGATTGAAGTCTCTAGTTTGGCTTTCTGGAGGTTTGATGGAGGTAAAGTATGGATTTTTCCGGCAGAGCGTCCCGCTGCAGATGGATTTGGAAGGTCCCTATCTGTCCTGACTCTCTGCTTTTATGTGTTTAGAATGTGGGTGTGTTCTAGCATCACTGACCCTACCTCTCTCTCAGCTTCTAATTGGTCAAACTTCCATTTATCATTTGATTGGGGAATGAACTGTGAGTCAGCGTGATGTCATTTTACAGCCTGCAGAAAGTCCACTCCTCCTGTCAACTTACACACAAATCTAGATTTGAAACAAATACATATTTGCAGAGGTACATATTGTTTTAAAATCATATGCACCCATCATGCATTACAGGAGGTATCCCCTGTTCAAACTCTGCTCTTCCTGGGAGCTTGCATTCAGAAATGGCACATATTTCACTTTTTAACTGATTTTTCAATTTCTGACATTGACCCAACTTTACATACATGTGCGCAGGGAGTAGGGACATTAACTGATGAAGTTTCAGATTTTTAACATGCATACATTTAGAGTTATATCCACTTTTCCGCTAAAACCCCTCTGAACACGCCACCGGGTCGAAAAACCTCTTAAAATGTGGGCAGAAAAATCACAAGAATTATGGTATCATTTATAAAATTTTCACATGTCCACTCTATGAGTTATTCATCTTTTTAGAGTTATGTTCTGGCTCCAAAGGGGTGTGGTTTACCCTCAGCACAAGATTGAATTTCTGGTTAATCCAGTTCTGCCAAGCCAGCTTGCTCTCACAGGCAGTGCTCCTCCCCTTTCCTCAGGAGGAAGCCACTTTTTATGACCATTTACGACTCCTGCCAATAAAACCTTTGCCTGAGCCAGTACAGGGCTTTGTTCACTCTCCTGCAGAGCAGGTAATTCAATTATCAGATAGATGGCATATCCTTTGTGTGAGCAGCAAAAGGGCAGATGGCCTGGGAACACAGCTGTGACTCAAGTTTCCCTTCTGAGGGGGGTAGTTGCCAGGCAGAATTCAGTTCCTTAAGCCAGGTTTCAGATAAAATGTCACTTTTTGTTCCCCAGTTCCTGCATTCAAATAAAACTAAACATTTTCACATATGCAGCTAGAAGGCTGATTCTAAGTTTAAAACTATGACATTTAAACAGTTACAAAGGCATATGACACCAAACATAGGTCACTCATTTAATCTAAACATTTTCGATTTTAGTGTCTTTAAATCCAGTGCAACTTAAACTGCTGCAATCCACAGCTCAGCCAGTCTTGTTATACATTGTTTTATGCTCTTCATTTCTCAGATTTTGTAGGCACACAAAACTCCATTCTGCCAAATGTCTGCTGGTGTTCAGTAAATATTTTGCACATGTTGCAAGGTTTGAAATAGGCATTTTGGCTTGCCTTCAGAAACACACAGAGTGGTTTTAAAACGCCGGCTTTTGGATAGTGGTGAGTACTGGTACTGCACCCATTTTTGGGATTTAAGAAAATGAATTCCCCACAATTCTAGGTTGCATTTGGCAATCAGCATTGCCATTCCCAATGGTTTCAGACTACTGTGCGGGTAGTCCAATGGTGGTTTTAGGCAGTGTCCTTCTGTGCCCATAACATCGGCAAAAATGAGTGGCAGCCTATTCTTCATGCATTTCCCTGTGCATTTTCTGGGTAGCTCTGGCCATCATGAGTTTTCCATGTCAGTACTGCACAGTTTTGAGGTATGGCTCGGATGCATGGGTAAATACATCCCACAAGCCCCCCTCTTGCGATGGCCATTCTATTTCACGAATGGGACTCGCAAGACCTGGGATGTTTCCTCATCTTCTTCCAATAGATGGCACAGTTCATCATCTTCTTCTCCATCCGGTACTGATCGATCGGTTCTCCTCGCCAGTCCTGATGGGAGTATTGGGCGGTCCACTGGGCCCATTGAATCTTCGTTCCCGGTCTCCGGATCGTCCTCCTTGGCCCGTCTCAAGGTTTTCTTTCTCCTAGGACGACAAAGGAAGAGCGGCAACACCTATTCATAGACGTTTTTCCACCACCGTTGAGATAGTGGGGCAGCATATGCATTTCATCATCACGAAACATTACATTCTTATTTTGAAAAAAAAACAGTATAACTAAGAGACAGTTTCATGCAAATCACAATATTTTAGAGACTAGATGTGGTATGTTTTATGATTGGAACAGAATTAGTCTGATACAGTACCCGCTAGGATTCCAGAGGATTCCTCCAGTTGTTGCAGAGTGTGCCTGGGATGGCAACATTTCAACTGGTTTATGTGGACCCACTTGTCTTCCCCCGCTGCCAAACCGCCTTTGGGGATGCGGATCTTGTAGGCCACAGGGGAGATCTTATCGACGATCTCAAAGGGTCCCTTCCATGTAGGCAAAAATTTGCGCTGCTTGGCCTGGTTCCTTTGGAAGTTGTATAGATAGACCCGGTCCCCCACCTGATATTCCTTCCTGGAAGTTTTCAGGTCATAATGGGTCTTCATGCTATCAGCTGATCTTTCTAGATTCCGCTGAGCATACGCAAAAGCATGTTGGAGGTGTTTCCTTAAATTCTCTACATACTCATGAGTTGTGGAGGCATTTATCAGTGTCTGCTCTTGGGTCCTATAGAGCAAATGCTGAGGAAGCACCATCTTGCGCCCAGTCATCAACTCAAATGGTGACATTTTGGTTGCAGATGAAGGGGTAGATCTGATGGCCATTAGGACCAGAGGTAATCGGATATCCCAACTTGGCCCAGAATCTGCCACAAACTTCTTCAATATGCTCACAATTGTCCGGTTATATCTCTCTACTGCCCCAGAAGAAGCTGGCCGATAAGCAATATGCAGCTTTCTCTTGACCCCCAGTATCTCCCACATCTTTGTCATTACTTCACTGGTGAAGTGGCTACCTCTGTCTGACTCAATCCTTTGAGGTAGACCAAAACGGGAAAAGATGTGGTTAATCATCAAGGCAGCTGCAGTTTCTGCCTTGCAATTTGGGGCTGGGAGACATTCCACCCACTTGGTAAACAAGCATGTCACAGTCAACATGTACTTATTCCCCCTAGCCGAGCGAATCACAGGGCCTACAAAGTCGATTTGTAAATCTGACCATGGCAGTGTCATTCCCCTCTTTTGTAAAGGCGCCCGGTGCGTGAGGGATGATGGCTGAAATTGTGCACACACAAGACAACCCTTCAAATATTGGTTGAGCTCCTGGCCCATGTGTGGCCAGTATGCAACCTCTCTTAAGATTTCCAATGTTGTGTGAAACCCCCTGTGACCGGCAGTGGCCGCATCATGGGCGTGACTTAACATCAGGCTTCGGAATGAGGTAGGAACCACCCACTGATCGTGGCCAGCTTTGGATTTCCTTACCAACAAACCGTCTTGGATCCGGAACATTTTTGGACATTTCATCAACACTCTTAGGTCCTCTTTCCCAATGTAATCGGTATCCGTCAGGGGAAAGTTCTCAGGGTCCTCAAGGTGCTGGTAAAATTTACCAATTATTGGATCCCCCTTCTGAGCAGTAATCAAATCAGCATCAGGGGTCTCCTTACTCCATTGTGCAATTGAAAGGTCATTGTGAGCATTTGTCTGGGACCTAGTGATGGCAGTGACCTGGATTTCCCCCAACAGGGACTCAATCTCGATTAGATCCCCTTGGATGGCCCCGGTTTTGGCCAGCTGATCAGCTAAGTCATTTCCAGTTTTGTCTGGTCCCTCTACTTTGGAATGACCCTTGATCTTCTTCCAATAGATGGTCATCTCGTTCGAGGTGACCAGATCATCAATGTTTTGGATCAACTTCCCATGTTTCAAGGGTTTGTTGTTAGCACATAACATGCCTCTGGTTTTCCAATTAACCAGGTGCTCCACGAACCCGTTCCGTACATAATCCGAATCTGTGATTATGACCAGTTCGTGGAGTTGATGTTGGACAGCAGTGAGGATGGCCTGATGCACAGCCATCAATTCTGCCACCTGACTACTTCGGGGACCAATTTTGTATCCAGCGGAGGGTTCTGGGGACTCATTCACCCATGCATTCCCTACGCTGGCCACCAGTTCTTTCCCCCCGTTGTTGTCAACATGGTAAGAGCATCCATCCACATAGACAGTGGGCATTCCCTCACACTTGTCTTCTTCAAAGACTTTGTGTGGGGAATTAAGGTATGCCTCCGTGTTGTCCTTGATTTTTAGACTTTCGTCCTCGAGACAGTTTTCTCTGGCACAATCATGCAAGTCAGCCAGACCTTGCGCGAGGGGACTCTTCTTGTTTTGGCCATATCGGACCTCCACAGGAAAGCCTTGCATTGACAGAATCCAGGAAGTAATTCGGGAATTACTCACATTTCCGGCCCGGATTCTGTCACTTTGGAGATATTGCAGAGGCTGGTGTGGAGTCTCCACTATGATGTGTTCCCCCTGGATAAACGGGCGGTAATTCTTCAATGCCCACACCGTTGCCAGGAGTGCCTTCTCACAATCGTTGAATTTTTCCTCCACAGAGGATAAAGTTTTGCTCGCATAGGAGATTACTTTATTGACCTTGTCATGCTTTTGATATAATACTGCCGTCAAGCACGCATTAGAGAACCCTGTCTCCAGGAAGAACTCCTTGTTTCTGACCGGGTAAGCTAGGCAAGGCGCTTGTGAGAGGCTTCTTTTGAGTTGTCTTACTGCCTCGGATTGTTCTGGACCCCATCCCCACTTGACCCCCCCCTTTAGGAGATGAATCAGGGGTCTGGTGATCTCTGCGTAGCCCTCAATGAACTTTCTGCTGTAATTAGTCAGTCCAAGGAGGCTCCTTAGTTCCCGCAGAGTTGTGGGGTCTTTCAGTTTCTGAAGTGCTTCCACTTTCTTTTCCTGGGGACAAAGACCCTGAGGAGTAATCTCATGCCCCAAGAAGTTAACACGGGTTTTACACCACTGTGCTTTCTGAAAGGAAAGTTTTGCTCCGGCGGCCCTCAACTGTGTCAGAACATAACGGATCTCCGCTATGTGTTCCTCAACAGTTGAGCTTTTGATGAGGACATCATCTACATAAGCCAGGTTACCCCTTGCACCCAAGTCAGGCATGGCCTTGTGTAGAAAAATGTTGAATTCATTGCCGGAGTTGAGGTATCCGAAGGGAGTCCGGGTCCATGTGTACTGCTGGCCCCCAAAGGTAAAAGCCAGTTTGTATTGGTCCTCCCTACTGACAGGCACGGTCCAGTATCCATTTGTCAGGTCTATTGCAGTGAATACCTGTGACCCCTGAATCTGGGCCAGCCCTTGGTCAATGTAGGGCAGAGGCCATCGGGAAGTATGGACCCGTTTGTTGAGCTCCCTGAGGTCAGCGCAGAGTCTCCACTGGCCGTTTGGCTTCAATATTCCCAGCACCGGATTATTGAAGGTGCTGTGGACTGGACGGATTATTCCCCGGGACTCAAGGTTCTTAATTATTTCAGTAAGGGACTCCATTGATGCGAGAGGCAAGCGATATTGCTTCACAAACACAGGAGTCATGCCAGGGTCCGTGGGGATTGTTGTTGTGTGGATGTCAGTGCGACCACAGTCATATGAGTCTACCGCAAAGAGATCTTGGAAATCCAAGAAAACTTGTTTCAACTTTTGCTTTTGTTCCAGAGTCACACAGGCGTCAGCTAGGTTGACTCTCTCTTCCACCATCTGCCTGAAGCCTGGAAAGACTTCTGGTTTGGCTATCTCCGCGGCCTCCTCCAGCTGGGTGGAGAAGTCCCTGGTCAGAGTGCTGACTTGGACTGGAGGTTTCAGGTGGGAAAGGCAGCTCTCATGGACTTGGAAAATCACCTCATCCCTCCTGAAGTCACAAGTCACATCTTCCTTACCATAAGGGCAAGAAGTGTACACCAGGAAGTTCCCCCCATGCCGGGTAAAAATCCTGTCTGGTGTTGTATTGTCATCACTGTCACTGTCAAAACAGTCCTTGGGGATTGGTCCTAACAGTTCATTTACAAGATCAATGGAGAAATGTCGGTCATCAACCGCCATTCCAATAATGGTGCCTGCGGCTAGAGTAATACTCTTTAAGTCGCTGTTATCCACCTCTATTGGAATGGTGTCATGTTCTATGTTGACTAATGGTGTTGGGTTTACCCCCAACCCTTGCTGTTGGAGAGAAGCATTTAGATGTATGTAAGCATCAGGGTTTTTCAAATGTTGTCCTCTTTTAACTTTCACTTCCAGGGAGAATTGTCGGGTCCTTTCTGGGATGGTGACTTCCTCTTTAATCTGAATTTCAACTGCATAAGGTAGCAATTGAGCTGACCTAAATGCTTTTTCTGGATCATCAAAGCCCATGGGATTATCCGCTAATCGGGACCAAGCTTTGAAGTTTATTAGGTCCAAACTAATGGCAAAGCGATTGAGAATGTCACTGCCTAAGTAAAAGGCGGCAGGGACGTCTCGCACGACCCAACAATTATGGACTATGCTCTTGTTGCCAATGGAGATTTTGAGCATACACCTGCTTGGCAGGAGATGTTTTGAATTAGGTGCTTCCAGGTCCATTTCCGATTTGTCTATCAGTTTGAAGGTGGGAATGGCTGGATCTTTTGGGAGTTGGCGAAACATGGCTTCGCTGATGAAGCTCTTACCGTTGTTCACACACACTCGAGCGAGAACAGAGTCCTTCCCATCATTTAACTGAACAGGGATGAACAACTGCTCTCCAATTTGCTGAATATCAGCCAGGCTTTGAGCTGATTTCACATCTTTCTGGACTATAGGAGTGGGAGTTTCAGATTGTGGATTGGTATAGAATTTCAGAGTGTTTCCTTCCAGCGTGGAATACCACCTTTAACTGGAAGGAAGGTTGATTTTCAGAAATAGAGAGGACCCCCCATCACCAGTCTGTTGTCCTACTGCTATTACTGTCACGTCTGGAATCTGGTTGTTCTGGAAGTGAAATTCTACTTGGTCAGATTTTTGTTCAACCATGTGGCATGTGCCGTTTAAACTAACATGGTTGACACTCTGTTTTAATTTTATTGGTCGGCTAGTCTGGGTCCAGAGGACCTTGTTTACACAATCTATTAGGGGTGACAACCTTCTCAGGAGGTCATTCCCTAGTAAACAAGGGGTGCCCTCTGGGGTCACAACTATGACCGGGTGTTTCAACTTATGTCGCCCAATTTTAATGTCCAAATCTGCCGTCCCCTCGACGGGAATTTCCTTCCCGTCAAAGTTCTGTAGTTGTCCAGGAAGAGAGGTGAGAGGAATTTGGTAATTCTCTCCCCTTCCTGCATTCAGTTCGTCAAAGGCCCTTCTGGACAGAAGGGTAGCTTGAGATCCCGTGTCCACCAGAACCGAGATTGTACCCTGCCCCTGTACTTGTACCGGGGCATAATATCTTCCCTCCTTCTCCTCAAGGGGGCACAGATAATGCACATTTTTGGACAACTGGTGGGCTAACTTTCTGGTTTTGGACATCGCTAGCGAAGAGATTTGGGCAGAATCTTGTGGAGAGCCTTGGGAATCTGAAAGAAAAATTTGGCAACTGGAGATCAGAGCCATTGTGGGTTCCCCTGGTTCCGGTTCTGGGCCGCCCCCCCCTTTTTGGAGGCAGTCACCAGGATGGGTTTGAACCAGGGGATTTTCTTGCTGTTGGTTCTGGGATGAGATGGTGGGCGGCGGTAGCTCAGTCTCCACATCTTCCCAGTCTGGATTTGCATCCTTAGGGACCCATTTTTCTTTGGGAGGAGTTCCCCCCTCTCTGAAGGAGAAGATCCTTTTCCCAGGATCCTCTGAGGATCCCTCTCCCTCAAATTGGAAGATCTGTACCTCCTCCTCAAACTGAGTCTGTTTGGGTCTTTTGTTTCTCCTACCCCCCCTCTGCTCCTTAGGAGGCAGACTTTCAGGGGCAAGAGATTTTGTTTCCGGTTCCTGGGTTTCCAGGGGCTGTTTACAAGTGAGGAAGGAAGCTTCCTCCAAGGCTTTACACCCCCCTTCCCTTTGTGCCTCCTCCCTGGGAACCGGTGAGTTATCGGGGTGCTGCCCCCGTCATTGTTCTGGAGCACCAGGTCCAGAGTTGGGTGTGTTCTGCGCCGGCATGCTGATCTGAGGGTTCTGCTGAGCCCTCAGTATGTGACCCATATCCCGCGCCATGTTTTGAACCTGGCGCTCTAACTGGGAAACCCGCTCAGGCTGATACGGGGCCCTGTTTTCTCCCCTGGGCTGATCCCGGGAAGGGTAGCTGTCCCTCCCCTGGTAATACCCCGGGTTGGGAAGATTTGGGTACCCCTCCACCCTTGGCCTCCCCTCTCCCGGATTCAGTGGTCTGGGCTCAGGGAATTGGGGAAAGAAGGATGGATGGTTTTGGGGCTGAAAGTTGGGTGGATACCTGGGGAAAAAGTTCTGCCCAGGATTTGGAGAGTTTCTGCCCTCCGGTGGGAAGTTAGGAGGGAAGTTCCCTGGGTTAGGTGCTTGGCTGGATCCCCCCCCTTGGGCTGGAGGAGTCCACACATAACCCAGGATGGGTCTGTTTCCCTTGTAACGGGGACTTACATAATCAGGAGAGCGAGGGACCCCATTTGTGGGGCTGCCTCCCTGGCTCCCTGTCTGTGACTGGCCCGAGGACCTTCTGGGCCTAGCATTATTAGGTGCAGGTAGGTTTTTAGGCCCCCCCATCTCCAAATCTAAAACGGGGGTGACCTTTACCTCTGCCACCTTGGCAGCAGCAGGGGTGGTGTTGGCTTTGGGGTTTTTCTGGGCATTACTTTTGCTATCTACCGGTTTCTGCACCTCATAGATCCGGGTAGCCTGTTCAATGACCCAATCTAAGGATCTTTTCTCGTGAAAATCCCTCACGAGCTGGGTCATGATGTATTTGGGCAAGGCATGGAAAAACGTATTTATGAACTCTCTACTATCTGTGCGCACCCTTCTTGTGGTCTGTGCAAAAGCACGCTTTAACTCCTGCACAAATTCTTGTGGGGCCTGATCCTCCCCACATTGCAAATTGTAGGCTGCCTTGCGAGCCTCTTGAGGATTTCTGTGAACAGAAAAATGTTTCAGGATGGCCGCCTTATAGGTGGACCATCTTAAATGATTTTGATCCTCCAGCCCCGCAAAGAAACTGGAGTATTCCGGGGAGAATGTCCACTTTACATATTGAATACAGCTTTGGCTGTCATTCAAATGGAAAGTCTCCATCATTTGTTCAAACAACTCTAAGTGCTCCCAAACAGAATACTTAGCGTTCTTATGGTAAGGCGTGATGACGCTCCTGATCGCCTTAATCTGCTTTAAGGGGTCCTTAAGCAAGGCCCTTTTTGCCTTATTGGCCTTTTTGGTTCGGGTAACCCTTGTCCATTCTTCCTCGGACTCAGAGGCACTGCTCCCAGAGGTTCCCGTCTGTTCTTCCAGGTTTTCCCGGATTCTGCGAGCCTGGGAATGGCTGGCAGAATGTGGGGACCTGGTCTCCTGTGTCCTGCGCAGTTCAGAGGAGTCTTCAGATTCCTCCTTGCTGCCAGGATTTGATGGGTACCCCCTCCACTGACCTAACTGGGCAGAGGTTTTCAGGATGCCCTTAATGGGCCTACTCTCCTGGGGTTCCCCATTGAACTGTACTGTACTTGGGTTCCCATACCCGGATGCCCACCCCTCCATTCCTGAGTGGTACTGGCCTATGAGCCCCATACTCTTAGCTGGATAGTAATCTGCCATCCCTGTGGCCCTGTGCTCATGTGCGCCAGGGGACATGGGGGTGGTAGAGTCCAGGGACTGGGGGAGATGAAGGCCCCTGGTGGTAGGGCTCCTGCGGTTATGGTCAGGAATCTCTCTTTCCCAGCGGACCTCATCCCTATCCGCCCCTGCTCCCTGTTGCAATGCAAGAGCCTGCATTTGTGCTTTCAGTTCCTCTGTTAAGGCCTTACTCGACTCTATCAGTTTCTCCTGCATCGCTACCTGTTGCTGGAGCCTATCATTGTGTTGACAGAGGGCCTCATTCTCCCTCTGTGCTTCCTGGTTGGTCCTGGAGAACTGGGCCAGTCTTTGCTGCATAGGTTTACCTCCTGGGCAAAGTCCCTATTGGCCTGCTCCTTTCTTGCTAGAGCATCTTCCACCCTTCTGGTGTGCTCTACCAAGTTCTGGTTTTCTTTTTGGAGATCACCCAGCCCCTGGAGGGCCAGGTGATTTTCTTCAATTTTCCTTTTTAAATGGCAGACTTCCTGGCCTAAGGCGTCTCTTTCCTGACTAAGAGCCTGCATCTGTGCTGCCAGGTCGTCCCTTTGCCTTTGGAAGGCCCCAGCATTCTGGCGCTCCTGATCAAACTCTGCCTGGGTATCCAGGTCTTTCAGAATTAGTTTGTTGCTCTCTGCCTTCACTCTATCTAGGTGGCCTTGCAGGGTGACTACCTGCTCAGCACATACCCTGTTGAAGTCCAGTTGTTGCTCCAGCTTTTTCTGGCTTTGCAGTAGGGAGTCCAAACCTTCTTGGTATTCCTTCTGCAAGGCCAGAAATCTGGTATCCTGTTCTACCTTTTCCTGTTGCAGCACATCCATATCCTCCTTTATTTTAGTGATGTACAGTCTGCTGTCATTTTCTGACTCCTGGCTCCTCTGCAGCCTCTGCTCAGAAGAGACCAGGTCAGATTGGACCTTCTCTAACACCATCTGTTGCCTATTTGCCAGATTTTGGCTTTCAGCACATCTATCCTGCATGTCTCCCATATATAGGTACAGGTATGCTGCTATCCTGGCAATCTTATTGTGTTCATCTTTGGCCTTAGGAGCCATATATAGTTCACTCAGGGCCACATGTAAGGGACCCTGATCTCTATATATATCTGACCCTGTTTCAGTGACCTGTTGTGTGATGGCCTGCAACCACACATCCTGGCCCTGTTCGGTCCATTCACCTCTCACAAATAGCTTATGCAAGAGGTGCTCTCTGGCTATTTTCATGTCTACTAAGGTCGTCATTCTAGAGATTGGTCTCTGTCCTGACTTACAGAAGTTTGTATTTTATTTTTTGCAGAACAGAACTTTTCTTGGAGTGACCCTTTTGAGGAATGCTTCACAGCGTAATGCAGCGTGGTGATCCGACCGGATGTATGTATCCCGTCAGTTAGCACACTGTATTAAGCTGCACAAGTGGTATTCTAACCCAAACGTCCGGCTCGAGCCCCCAATTTGTAAGAGGATTCAATTCAGCACTACAGCTAAGTTAACGCCTAGTCTAGAATACTGAATGAAAACCCTTATGGATATATCTTTATGTCCAGTTCATGCGTTCTGGATGACTACCCCTATATAACACCCCTCTCTTGGAATCCCCCTGACCCCACTGAGCCAAGAAGTAGTTCTGTTTTGCAAGTTTAAAAGGTTTATTTGATAATTTAAACAATAGATATATATATGACACTTTATAATAAATTAATAATTGAATATCACACTTAATCTGATATGATACAGATTAACAACAGAGAATCTGGCACTAGCACACTTCTTTATAATTACTAAGGAGTTGAGATGAAATGGATAAGATAGCACACAGGTGAATAGGAACAAAAGAAGAAGGTGGTACAAATTGCTTTATAGAGTTCAAATGGATGCAAGGTTGAATGAATGAAATGCAGTATAGAGATACTCAATATGATTTCAACAAAACAATGTAATCACTTTTCTCTGGCAATCCCCTCCCCCCCTTGATGCAAGGCAAGGAAATGGAAGGAAAACACACAGTTCTCAGAAATGCAATAAAATGTGATTCAGTTCACCCCAGCAAGCTTAGACTACATAAGTTTGAAAACACAGGCCCAAATTGCTTGGATATGTGCTGGCAATGAATTGAAAAATATGCTAAAATACTTTTTAATTCCCTTTCAGAGGTTCAGGGTGAGTGGTATCTAGTTAATATTAGCTCAGCTCACACTAGCAATGATGCAGGGATAGTTAGCAGGTTAAACGAATTTCTGGCAAATGGAAGGCAAGCAGCAGCAGTTTTTACATGTGAAGAAATTTGCAAATCGCGGTAAAATTCGCGGATCCGCCGAGCGCTATTACAGGAGAACCACAAGGACTATCTCTATCGTTTTGGGGTCCTAGGAAAGCCTAGGATCTCATCTTCCAAATGAAAGTTACTGCAAGTCTCTAGCACAAACGGTTGCGGAGATATGAGCGATTAAATAAAGGTCGTTTTTCAGATTTGAAATTTTAAAGTTCAAAAAGACACGTGCAGCTTGCAACTACGAAATGACAAGTGACAGCTTTGCAAATGACAGGTGACAGTTAGGAGACAGTTCTACTTAGATTAAAATAGGTTGAATTAGATGAATTTAAACTAAGAGATTGGTTCTACACAGTTCAGCTGGGTACTCACACTATATTCTTGAGTGAAATGGGCCTCGCCATGGATCTGGTCAGGGTTTTAAACTGGACTCTGGTCTGGTCTGGCCTCTGCACTTCACAGTGATCTGGGTCAGCTCTCTCTGCTGGTCTGGGTCTCTCTGGGTACAGCACTGCTTTCTCTCTGGTCTGGTCTCTTAGTTCTGGATAGATTGAAGTCTCTAGTTTGGCTTTCTGGAGGTTTGATGGAGGTAAAGTATGGATTTTTCCGGCAGAGCGTCCCGCTGCAGATGGATTTGGAAGGTCCCTATCTGTCCTGACTCTCTGCTTTTATGTGTTTAGAATGTGGGTGTGTTCTAGCATCACTGACCCTACCTCTCTCTCAGCTTCTAATTGGTCAAACTTCCATTTATCATTTGATTGGGGAATGAACTGTGAGTCAGCGTGATGTCATTTTACAGCCTGCAGAAAGTCCACTCCTCCTGTCAACTTACACACAAATCTAGATTTGAAACAAATACATATTTGCAGAGGTACATATTGTTTTAAAATCATATGCACCCATCATGCATTACAGGAGGTATCCCCTGTTCAAACTCTGCTCTTCCTGGGAGCTTGCATTCAGAAATGGCACATATTTCACTTTTTAACTGATTTTTCAATTTCTGACATTGACCCAACTTTACATACATGTGCGCAGGGAGTAGGGACATTAACTGATGAAGTTTCAGATTTTTAACATGCATACATTTAGAGTTATATCCACTTTTCCGCTAAAACCCCTCTGAACACGCCACCGGGTCGAAAAACCTCTTAAAATGTGGGCAGAAAAATCACAAGAATTATGGTATCATTTATAAAATTTTCACATGTCCACTCTATGAGTTATTCATCTTTTTAGAGTTATGTTCTGGCTCCAAAGGGGTGTGGTTTACCCTCAGCACAAGATTGAATTTCTGGTTAATCCAGTTCTGCCAAGCCAGCTTGCTCTCACAGGCAGTGCTCCTCCCCTTTCCTCAGGAGGAAGCCACTTTTTATGACCATTTACGACTCCTGCCAATAAAACCTTTGCCTGAGCCAGTACAGGGCTTTGTTCACTCTCCTGCAGAGCAGGTAATTCAATTATCAGATAGATGGCATATCCTTTGTGTGAGCAGCAAAAGGGCAGATGGCCTGGGAACACAGCTGTGACTCAAGTTTCCCTTCTGAGGGGGGTAGTTGCCAGGCAGAATTCAGTTCCTTAAGCCAGGTTTCAGATAAAATGTCACTTTTTGTTCCCCAGTTCCTGCATTCAAATAAAACTAAACATTTTCACATATGCAGCTAGAAGGCTGATTCTAAGTTTAAAACTATGACATTTAAACAGTTACAAAGGCATATGACACCAAACATAGGTCACTCATTTAATCTAAACATTTTCGATTTTAGTGTCTTTAAATCCAGTGCAACTTAAACTGCTGCAATCCACAGCTCAGCCAGTCTTGTTATACATTGTTTTATGCTCTTCATTTCTCAGATTTTGTAGGCACACAAAACTCCATTCTGCCAAATGTCTGCTGGTGTTCAGTAAATATTTTGCACATGTTGCAAGGTTTGAAATAGGCATTTTGGCTTGCCTTCAGAAACACACAGAGTGGTTTTAAAACGCCGGCTTTTGGATAGTGGTGAGTACTGGTACTGCACCCATTTTTGGGATTTAAGAAAATGAATTCCCCACAATTCTAGGTTGCATTTGGCAATCAGCATTGCCATTCCCAATGGTTTCAGACTACTGTGCGGGTAGTCCAATGGTGGTTTTAGGCAGTGTCCTTCTGTGCCCATAACATCGGCAAAAATGAGTGGCAGCCTATTCTTCATGCATTTCCCTGTGCATTTTCTGGGTAGCTCTGGCCATCATGAGTTTTCCATGTCAGTACTGCACAGTTTTGAGGTATGGCTCGGATGCATGGGTAAATACATCCCACACCGTGGTTATTTGTAGTTGTTCAATATCCAAGGATTTCAGGAAAAATGATGAAAAATAATGCTTCTCTGCCCTTGGAGGCACTTACTAAGTACCCCCATGGCCAGGGAGGATAGCTCAGGGGTAACACACTTGCCTTGTAAGCAAGACGACTTAGAGTAACAAAGGTTCAATCCCGGGGTCTGCGCTTAGAAACCTCTGGGTAGTAGGCACATTATAAATACACAATTACAATGTATCTGTACATGCTCTCCCCAGCCCCCTCAATGCCTCCCCACCTCCCAGTCCCCCAGCACTCGTTTCTGAGTGATGCACTTTCATTCACGCTCTCCTTTTCTACTGTAGCTGAGGATATCCTGCCAGTAACCGTGGCTATGGGAAATCGTTCAGGCTCTTAACTTGTTACCTGGTCCCCGTTCAACTCCCAATTTCACATGGTGCCCTCCCCCCATCCCCACCTCTAGCCTGATGCCATTTAGTCATTTTTCCTGCTCCAAATGGCCTTTTTCTGTTTTTTTTAATTTTCAGGTAGTCGTGGGTTTAACTGCGGTTATCTCTTGCATTGGAAATAAAAAGATGGTGGCTTCTTAATTTCTGAAAAGCCTCTATCCTGTGAAGCGCCTTGGGAGAGATCCCAATTTTTGGGGGGAAGAGGGCACCTACTTCTACTTAAAATATTTAAAAAATACTGGATGCCATAACCGCAGACCCCAACACGACCGCGAGTCAATGCTTTGTGGCCAAGTTGTTTCAGACCTGGTCCAATGCAGTCCAGCGGTTTTCTCTTTGCGGTCTGACAAAAAATGACCTTTTTGTCTATGAGAAAATGAATATTGACTAGGCTGAAAGTGCTTTTATCTGTTTTCTTAATAACTATTTTATTTTTTTAATAAATCTTTCCCAAACAGTCCAGGGGTTTGTGGATGGCATATGTACAAAATTGTCAGCAATATTTCTGCCAAATTCATTGCACGAGTGAAAATGTATTTGCAATACATTTTTTTGATTTCCTATGGAACTCACCACTCACCTTAACTATAGTGCAGCAACTGCTGCAATGTAATGTATGAATATATGTATGAATGCAAGTATGTATGTATTAGGCACTACACAATGCAATTGTAGCTGGGTAAGAAAAAAATATTGGACAACAAAGGGATACTATAATAGCATACAATAATAGGGATGCAATTTCCATTGGGAATGATTACATTCTTGACAGTGTGAGTTCCTTGAAGTGGGGACACATTTGGTAAGGGTACCGTTATACGGGTATGGAAGGAAGGCTTCCCGAGGGTCACGCTGCCCATGACCCTAACTGGAATCAGAGGGGTGGGCTACAGCTGGTGTGTGTGCTAATTTATAGGACCCCAGAGAAGGAACAGCTGTGCAGTCTATTTCACCATGTGACTACTTTGTATATCATACAACATTTTCATAAAATCACTGTTTAATTTGTCCATAGTGTATTTATTGAGAAATATTTTGTGGCATCTTAAGAAAATGTGACTAGAAACTCATTGATTTCAAGTTGTATTTCTGGGGAGCCTCTCAAAAATAATGTGTGCAATATTTACTACTGGCTGAAAAATGGACCTAACCTTTTCTATTTAAAAAAAAGCAAAATGCTTTGGAAACAGGTAGCATTGTTTAAAATGCAAGCTATGGTATGGAGTTGGAATATTAATTTTACATAGCCGAGCTCAACCAAGCTGCCTCTATGTACAGAATCCCCATGATACTAAGCAAATTCTTAGCAATCAAGGCTAGATTGTGCAAGATAATATAATGCATTGTGCAGGTGTTTATCACAGTGGAATTTATACCATGTCCAATGAAGAATAAGTTGCAATCACTCCAACATATCTTTTAAATAATAAAAACCCCTTGACTTCTTTATACAGATGATAGCAATTATTTAGGATTTAATGGTGGAACATGCACCCTTTTCACATAAATAGATTTCGTAGATAGGTTTTGTCAATTATTGTTCAGATTGTATAACTCAATGTAATTGCGTCCCTGCAACAAGATACAGTTTTAGTAATTAATTAAAAGAATATAGGGATTATTATCGAGTCACCTAAAATTGTCACATGTTGCTGTGTATTATTCATAGCATATTAATATTGGGTAACCTATGAATTTAGTTCTCCAGGTGTTTGTACTTTGCACAAATATTATTAGGCCATATTGTAGGTTCCAATGCCAGTAGGTGAAACCTGTTCTTATTCCTCAAATTCCATGCAGCCTAAAATGCCATATTTGGCAAAGATAGTTGGAATTCACATTATTCCGGGTATTTATTCATTCAATTTGGAAATTTGAAGAGTGATACATAAAACCTAAAACTCACTTTGTAGTGCTAGGTTTTACAGTGCTGGTTTGGAGAACGTTGTTTTCTGTGACTCGCTAGCTCTCAGTTGCTATTCTCGTTGAAGGCCGGTTTTCGCAAGACATTTTTGAGGAGTCTCCCGGGGAGTGTCGGAGGCTGTGGTCCTGCTGCAGGTTAATCTCCAGGGATTCCTCGAGTGTGGGATCCTGAACTCCAAGGGAACTGGGTTGTCATTTGCACACGATTGGAACCAAAAGACTTTAGAGTTCTGGCCGCTGTGTACGTGGGTATACGATCACCTTGACTCGAGGTTCGAGTATATTCTGGCTGCACTTTCTGATGACCTGTGCAATTTAGGGGGCTTAGATTAGACCACTTTGCAGGAGTCCAGACCCATCATGACTCCGGCTCTTATCAACTCGACTCAGTTGTATGTTTCTAGAAACGGGAGGTCTTTCGATGGTAATGAGGTGCGTGTCTAAGGTTTTTTGTCTGGAATAAATGCGAGAGCAATGGCTGTATTATCTGCTCTCCTGCAAGTTCATGATTTTGGATGGGGTTGACAAAAAAATATTTTCCCTCATGGATCCAATTTTGTTTAGATTTGGTTGGTTATCACAGTTTTGCGAGGCGGTGAAGAACCGAGACGTGTTGTTTATAGGTGAATACTGCAATCTGCTTTTATTTTCTTTGGGAGAGGCATGTTTATTGCAGGCCTAAGCTTAATAGGCAAGTCCCCAGAGGATGGTATTGATGGCTCTGATTGACTAGCTTTGCATTGTTTATGTTCACAGGGCAGAATTTTCTAAAGTAGGACACTTGTGGTATTGTTGGCTTCAATTTGAGTAAAACACCAGATCCAAAGACATGCCTTGTTTTGATTTGTATTAATACATAACATGATGCAGGTGATTTCTTCTCCAAAGGGTCATTGCTAACCAGATCTCCCTTTGTCATCAACTCCATGCCAAAAGCATAGTGCACTTGTGCCCTGATGCATCAATAGCCTGATTCACAGCAACTGCTCTGCTTACAGCGCAGAGCCAGTTCAAAAGTCACAAAATGCCCACTTGACTGCCTCAACGACAGCAAAGTCACTGCAGCACAGTGGTGGCATTTAAGATATCCCCCATATTCCAAGAGTAAAATGATCAGGAATCATTAGTACCCTGTGCTATTGGAAAGGTAATCTCTAAAAGTAAGCTATGCCAGTTTAGGCATAGTGCATGGCACTACTTATGATCATGCCGCCACTTCCAATTGATATTGCACATGTATCAGCTCCTGTGAGACAGCTCTGCTGTGGAAAGGAATGTGTATTCAGGTCAGACGGGCTGATACTGCTAAATGGCAGTACAGAAACCCAGAGGACCTAGCTCCTCTTTAATCCCTTTTGTGAGGGCCGGTAACGCCCTTCCCCAGAGACAGTCGCACAGCAAGCAGCTGTCTTGAGGCCAGGTATGAAAGGTACACACAGCTTCAGAAGGAGCAGCCTCACACCAGGGTGCTGCATGTCCAAATTATTTTGTTGTCAGTAAGCAGGGAAGGGGGCAGAAGTACCATAGGCAGGAGAGCTTTGATCACTAGAAAAAGCTCTCCATCATCTTGTTTCTCCATGTCTCTCTTTCCCTTTTCTGTCTTGTTCACTTCCTATAGAGCAAAGTACCTTGGGTGTTACATCAACATGGCAAAGTTCACTGCGGCCAGCAGCAGGGATTGGTCTGCTGAAACAGGCTAGCTTTAGACCAATCACCTGGAATTCTGTGCCTTTAAATGAAATGGTTGTTCACCCCTTCAGCAGATTCCTCTCAGATCCTCCAGGATCCTTTAAGGTGTAGATTCTCACTGAAGATTCTCACTGGACTTCCTTTGGGACAGTTGTACTACCCAAAGTCCTCAGTCTAAGGTGAAGAAGGAGCTGTCCAAGACAGAAGAAATATCTGTCCCCTTACCACTCCCAGGGCACATTGGGAATGACCAGGGATGTGGACCACGACCAACCACTCTGCAACCGATCTCCTAAGCTAGGGACCTAATTGTTGACCTATATCTCTACTCAGGTTCCTCATGAAGGTTCTAGAAGCTACTGTGAGACCACAAGTTAGAGATTTTCTGGAAAAGGAACCCATGTTAGATTATCATCAATCAGGTTTTCAGCCCAACATGAGCACTGAATCAGTTCTAGTGGCAGTCAATGACGATTTACCAGGCTCGCTGACAGGTCTCAGACAGCTGTTCTGATACTCTTGGGCCTATCAGCAGCGTTTGATATACTTGACCACGACCTCTTCTGTCAACCCCTTGAAGAGAGTGGCTTTTCTGGCTTAGCCTTGTTGTGGATACAACCATTTCTCTCTACCCGATCCCAGACAGTGTCTCTGCCTCCACACAAGGTAAGAGAAGATGCAGTAGGATGGGGTATCCCCCTGGGCTCTGCCTTGTTGCCTATCATATTTAATATATACAAATGCATCATCCAATCATTTGGTTGTTTTTCTATTCATATGCAGATGACACACAATTGGCATTCCGGGTCACTTAAGACTTCACTTCATCTGCCTCACAGATTAGGAAATGTTTATTTGCTTATCGGTAAATGGGTGAATCCGAACTGACTCAAACTAAATGGGAACAAGACTGAAGTTTTTATTGCCAGTTCCCCGGCCTCAAAAAGCTTTTGGTCTATGGACTGTTAGCCACCGGAACCTGGCCCTCTACTGACACCAGTGAAGTCGGTAAGAACATAGGTATAAAAATGTCTGAGTCCCTTTCCCTGACACCTTCAGGCTAGCGCCAGATGTAGTGCAGGCAACATCAAACTGAAATCTCTTCGGAAAATACTTCATTTTCTACCACAGGAACTTCATGCCCCATTGATTTCTGCATCTGTTTCAGGGGTAATATATTACTGCAATGCAACATTGGTGGCAAAGCCTAAATATCATATCAATCAGCTGCAAATACTACAGAATTTGGCCATCAGATTCGTAAATAATTCACCTAAATCTGCTCATACCTCTGCCCTGCTTAGAAAACTATTCTGGATGGCAGTGGATGGCAGAATTAAGTTCAAGACCCAGTGCCTGGTACACCAGGCCTATTACGACAAAGGCACTTTATTCCTTCAGGAAAGGCTCTGCAAGTATCATCCACCTAGATGAGTATTGCGCTCAGCTAATAATTTCTTTTTGTCTGTTCATCGATTCAGAAGTGTAAGGTGGGCAGTCAGGCCTTTTCGGTGGCCGCACCAAAGCTCTGGAATAGCCTTCCACTGCTTCTTCGGGTAACCGAATGTCATTTAACATTCACAAAGTTATTAAAAACCTTTCTGCGTCCATCTAGTGTTTAGCTTCGGAGTCCTATTTTGTATCATTCTATCTGTCTAACTCTTCAGCTGTTCTTTGCTTTCCTTCTTTGCTTAGCACCAGGATACCATTTGGGTCACAGATATGCTCTATAATTGTCTTTACCATACCATACCACGGAAACAGACGCCGACCAGAACCATCCTGTCCTTGAGTCCTCTGCGTAGGACTCACAGCAACCGAATGGCAAGACCAACTGAAACTCCCAGTTCTACCACATTGAACCGGATGCTCCATGTTCACTGCATCTTGAACAAGAGGCATGGCACTGGTGCTGGTGTCTGCATTCCTCCAACTATCCAAACTATTGCTTGCATCTTCTCAACCAGCTCGACACTTCATTGTGTCCTATAGAAGCATTACACTTGCTAGGCCTGAAGCGACTCCCCCAGGGTTGGGACCCAAATCAAATCATGGAATAGTCACTTGCTGACTCTAACTGAGCAATAACAACCACAGTTATGCCCAGCTAGCCCTTCAAATACTGCCTCATCGATCACACCTTGATTCACCTAATATCACCACTTCGATGGCTGTCGCCCGCCAACTCGAACCCGACTGGAGCACCACTCATCGACCCCTCACAGCGCCTAAAGCCTGACTCAGCATGGCATACTGCAAAGCATTCCTGGGAGCGCCTCGATCTGCACCTTTCAAGGGCAAAAATTCTAATGCACAGAGCGTCTGCTTTCGCCCCTATTCAATGCCTGCTTGCTGCCGGGGCCTCCATGATCCTATATGTTCGAACTGAGCCTGATAAGGTTGCATCGACGTTCGAACCCAGGTCTGACTGTGTCAGCCCACCAACAAATTCATCCAGGTACTATTGACTCTGAACTTCCCCCACGGTCCACTTGGACCCTAAAGATTGGTTAGGTCACGCTCGCTCCGGTTTTCTACAAGATATCCTTTTTATGGTAGTACCTTACTTATTACACCTGGAACTAAGACCAGAGTGCTACTTTCTCCAGTCTGTCGCATCTTGTCTGTTCTTCCTTTAGGGTGGGGTTGTGTGTAGTATTCTCTTTTCATTCTATTTGCAGATGGTGTGTTTAATTAAAGCGTTCATAATTTTAAAGAACTTTGATTGGACATTCCCTTTATTTTGGACTGTTATACTGTGCTGTTTGGGTCACTATAGGGTTCACCTGCACACCCCTCTTAAGAGGATAGCCTTCCCTAAACCCACGTTATCACAAAATGAGACGGAGCTATAGCTTTGCGCCTTGAAACACTTGTTTATAGGCGCGTTATAAATGCCATATCATATCATATCATAACTGTCCCTGTTTTACCTTTATGATTGTGTTGTGTTTTGGTTTGTAGAATTGTGAGGGCTGAGTGGGCCATTTTACCCTGCCTCATCCTTGTACTTCTGTGAGTTAGAATCCAATTCGTCACACCCTGATTGCTTCTTTGGGTCTGCCACATGATGTGAAGCATCTTATGCTATGTTATGTGGTATCTGTATAGGTCCACCTGCCATTGGTATGGCCTCGAAGTGCTGTGAGGATGAACGCCCTTTGGAAGACCATAGTCTGTGTTGAAAGTAATGGAGTGTTAAAATGCATGCGTGCAATTATAGCCAGAACAAAGGTATGTAGAGAATGTCTACACATCTAACAGATGCCTGTAAGGGTGCATGCTCTGTCAAATTGTCTACGAGTCGAAGAGTCAAGCCAACCGCTGGATTGAATTTTGCGTGGGACTCAGCTATATTCTCTGTGTCGTAGCACTTAGTGGTCGACGGTCATGTATGTGGGGTGCAGATGATGGTGCTAGTAGCACAATATTTGTTTTGTTACGTTATTTTATATGGCATTTGTATAGCACCTTCTGCCATTGGCAGGGCCCCGAAGCACTGTGAAGATGAACGCCCTTCGAAGGCATGTGGTCCGAGATGTGAGATGTGAAGGAAAGATTCCAAAATGCCTGTTTGCATTTTTAGCCAGCACGAAGGCAGGTGTAGACGGTTCCCAGTGCCTTTCAGTGGTCCCTTTGGCATACATGGAGACATCCTAACAGTATAGCACATGTGACAGCTCCTTTCAAAATGGCGTCCTCTGTGACCCCAACAGTTATGTATGTACCCCCCCTCCATCATGGGAACGCATGTATGTTACACAATTTCCCCTTTCCGAACTGCTACAGACTAAATCAAGCATGGATGCCGGATCGCTGGCGCGTCTCAATGCTAAGGTTGGTTTCCCTTAGCTCAGCGCCACCTTTATTTCTCTTCTCTTCTGTTCGCTTTCAAATAAGCCTTGGACGCTCCTTTTTGTGCTCCTGTTGCTCTCCGTTCCCTTCCTGCCTGTTCGCTAACATCTTATCGTGCTCGCTAGCGTGTTCCTCATTCTGCCTCCATCGGCACTCTGCTTTGAACTTCTGTCTCAGTCGCTTCTCTGGAATTACCTGATTGAACCTTTGGACAAAGCCATCCTTATTGTTGGATCGTCCAAACCTAAGTATTTTTTTTCCCTGCCTGGGATTTTTCCCTCACTTTAGAATTTTCTCTCCAGGCATCACCCGGCTTGCCTTTTGACTCCAGGCAGGCTAGCGTCCAGATCGAATCAACCATTCCTTCATGACACGAGAACTCGACTCAGGCGCTGAACCAGCTTTTCACATTCTTCTTCGCTGGAAGACCTGATTCAGATGAACCGAGTGGCTAGGTCCATAATAGCAGCCCATAGAAAACTGATGAAATGATGTGTACCGTGACAGACTGTCAGGGGAGTTAGGAGAGACAAGAAGACTGATTATGTGCACAGCTGTGACAAATGTTTTGTGGGACTCAGTTGTGCTCTATGGGAAGTGGTGATGGTGAAGTCGAGCAGTGTTTTTTGCAGATGTTTACGGGTGGGTGGCCGTGCCCCGGATGGGATACACCTATGTTCCACTTGTGGTGGAGTCCTAGACATTCCAGTGAATAAAGGCTAACAGTTAGAACAAACACTTATGGAGCTTATCCTAAAGCCTGGCTGAAATGCTTACTGAGGGGGGCTAGGTTGCGCCTTGTTCGGCTCATCAGGTGCCCCCACATTCCTGTCAGAGGGGTAATAATCATCAAGGACATTGATTAAGTCGTTCAGGATAGGGAAGGGAAAAGCCAGGTTTTGAGGGCAAAGCCAGGTTTTGAGGGCCTTCCTGAAGGCGAGGTGATCCTCTATGCAATGGATGGTCAATAGGATCGAGTTCTAGATGGTGGGTGCTTGGACTGAAAGTGTCAAGCCCTCTATTCTGGTTGATCTTGCAAATGGAATGACTAGGAGGAGTGCTGCGCCAGGGTTCGGGTGGGCCTGTGGCATTTGGTTTTATGTTACAGATATTCTGGTCCTGTGTTGTGTAGAGCTCAGTGGTTGATGCACATATCCTTGAAGGTGGATTGTCACCCAAATGGCAGCGAAGGAGACGGAGGGTGGGGTGATGTGTTCTCTAGAGCCTAGGACAAAGAGGAGTCTTGCTGCAGTGTTTCGTACCTGTTGGAGTGTTCTTAGTTGTGGAGGAGTCTCTGTGTGGGAAGGTCAGGTAGGGAAAGCTGCGTCGGAGAATGTGCATGTGTAGGTAGCAGCTTGCAGAGATGGAGTCAATTCCAAGTCTATTCCAAGTAGGATGAGTGGCAGGTTGTGGATGCAGATTTAAACAGGCGACCGGCACTGGTTGATGGACACACTTCTTATTTCCTTAGAATTAGGCCAAATGCTCACCTCAGCATTTGTGCACCTGTCCACCATGCACATATGTCTCAACCTTTCTACCAGGATGCCTTCCTAGCAGGGTTATGTTGTATCATATTTCCCCATAATATTGCATCTTATAATTAAGGCTCCTTGTTTTCCGTTTTTACTGATTTTTACAAATAAATACAGAGAGAAAGTACTCTTTTTTTTCTTTCAGTATTTATTTGTAAATGTATAAAACAGAAACACACGTCTCTTGGTTGAGTCTTTAAATTTTCAATCATGCATTGCAGGTCAATGACTGTGCATAGTAACATAACAGAGCGGTTGAAAAAGGAATTTAATTCCCTTTTCATTTGCATAAATGGCTGCACAAATGCAGACCTTGCATTGTTGTGCAAAAACAAATCTCTAGGAGCTTCCGGCAATAAGCATCCAAGTGCTAATGTGTTTTTTCATGTACATAAATGTTGAAATATACTTGTTCCAACTTATTTTATTATGTAGCAAAAATAAATATGTATGAATACAGACAGAAATGGTACAAACATAAAAGCGATCAAACCGGGAGCATTACTGAATTTATGTGGAGAAGAATTTAGCATACCCCCTAACACAGATTGTTGCACTGGGTAATGACTCTTACTTATCAATGTTAGCACATGCAGATTGTTATTGACCTCCTCTCGGCCGATCAGAATGGTCAGAGTGCAGACAATAACTACTGGTATTGACTGGATTCTGAACATTCTGTTTTCAAAAGTAAACAGGAAAACAATGCAATTTACAGGCAAGATTTCTTTCAATAGGGGACATTTTTGCAATGACATCCAGTTTAAGACATGAAAAAGACAGCAAGAACTTGGGAAAATGCTTTTGCTTTCTTATAGGGAAACTGTTTACTTTACATGACACCAAATGTATGACCCTCTCAAACCTGTTGTATTTCAATCAAGTTTACTAACTCAGTTGCCTATTTACCTTACCCATCCGAAACTATATATTTTTTTACTTCACCACCAAACATGCATTGCTGCTATAATGGTAGTGCTAATAGCCTTATAGACTTTGGGAGGGGCCATTATCACTTGTGATAATGACATTTTCCCAACGTATGGCCCTTGATATGATATGTTATGTCATTTATAAAGCGCCTGTACGCAAGTGTTTCTAGGCACGACAAGACAAGGGAGGGAAGACATCAATCTTGGCCGCCTGGCCACCACTTAAATCTGGCTGCAGGCAGCCTCTGGAGCAGCTCTCTCCCTAGCAGTTCCCACTGGCATTGTTATTTACAGGAGTGACAGACCTGCTGGGAAGGGGGAGACGTGGTCCTGATTGCCAAAGAAACTGTTGCTATCAGACACATGACTGCCTCCTTGGCTGGAAATTGCGACCTACTGTCCATCAAAATTGCCACCTCTCACACTGAAACCCTCAACCGCCACATCATCTATCGCCCTCCAGGACCCATCCTGTTCTCCGAAGAGGACCTCCTTCATCTACTTTGCTCATACATCGAGCCCACAACCAAAACAATACTACTAGGTAATCTGAGACTTGGCCTCAATGACCCTGCGGACATCAATGGTACCTTAGTAGCCAACTCCCTCACTGCACTGGGCTTTACTCACCGTATCAATATCCGTACCCATGTCAAAGGCCACACCCTCGACTGGATAGCAGACCTTAATTGTGACACTGCCAACGGTGCCATTATCCCCTGCCCCTGGACTAACCATCAGATTGTGCCTTTCACCATCTTGCCCTCTACACTGCCGTCCCCACCCACTGTCGCCCTGCCACCTACACTCGCCCGCAGCTCTCGCAAACTCCCAAAAGATGCTATTACACCGCTGCTACGGGATCTGAATCCCTTAGACCTCCACTCCAATGACCCCAATTCACTAGAAGACCTATACGCAAGGACAATAACAACTGCAGTTAGCAATGTTGCACCTCCAGCTGCCCACAAACCCAAACAGGCAAGACATGCCAACATCTGGTTTGCACTAAGAGATCCTCCACAAGCAATCCCTACTCAAATGCCCTACCATGCCCACCAAAGCACACGCTCCCGACCCTACCAGCAAACCACCAAACATGCCCCACTTTTCAATTTCAGACCTGTCACTGAAGAAGAGACAGCCTCCATCCTTAACAGCCTGAAACCCACCAGGTGCAAAGGAGATATCTGCCCAGCCTCCGTTGTCAAGGAATGCTCAGAATCCCTTGTCCCATTCATCACCAAATTCATAAACAGCTGCTTTTCCACCAGCTTTGTAACCACCAGCCTTATAGAAGCCCGGGTTCTCCTACTGATCAAGAAAGCTTCCCTCGATCTAACCATCCCCAACAACTACCGGCGAATCCCCACAGTCCCTTTTCTACTGAAAATTCTAGACAGAGTACCCTACAAATCCAGCACTTTCTTGAGGCCCACCACATACTAGGAACGTGACAATCAGGCTTCCATCCAGGCCATGGCACCGAATCTGCCCTCCTCAACCTGAAGAACCAGCAGCATGAGTTCAGAGACGAAGGTACTCCTACACTCCTCCTTCTATTAGAACTCTCAGCTGCATTCCACCTCGTCAACCACCACATCCTCTGCCACCACCTTATCAAAGTAGCCCATTTTTCACACTCAGCCACGGACTGGTCGCTTTATTCCTGAAGGACAGATCCATAAGAGTGTTCGTCGACAATGCCAGTGCACCACCCGAGCCCATCCACTGCAGAGTCCCTCAAGGATCGTGCATAGCCCCCACCCTCTACAATATATTCACTGACCCCCTTTTTTAACTACTTGACTCCATCAGCATATCCTACACCACTTATGCCGATGACACCCGAAATTCTCCTCCCCCTGTCCGGAAACTACCTGGACGACACACACGCTCTAAACGAAGTGTACTGTACTATCCAGATCTGGCTGGCCACACACTGACTCTGCCTGAACGGTGAAAAGACAGAGATCCTCTGGGTCAGTCCCTCATCTGCAACCAAGAAACTCAACTCCACCTACGCGTCTTTCATCATTAACGGCATCCAAATCCCTGTATCCTCCTCAGTTAAGACCCTTGGAGTCAACCTCAACTCCACTCTCTCACTCACACGCCAGGTGAACGCCATCGCTTCATCTGCCACCCACACCACAAAGCTCATCAATGCCCCCAGAGCATTCCTCTCCCAGGACAGTCGCCTCACTATCGCCAGAGCTATCATCGCGGCAAAGCTTGACTATTGTTATGCCCTGCTTGCAGGCACTTCGCTTCGCAGCATCAGTAAGATGCAGGTGATCCAGAACAATGCCATCAGAGCTCCCCTTGACATATCCAAAGGCGAACACATCTCTGGTGCCAGAAAAGTGGTCCACTGGCTCCCAGTTTGCGAGCAGGTCGTTTTCAAGTCACTATTCATCACACACAGATGCCTCACTGACTCAGCCCCACCCTACGTCTTGCAGAAGATCAACAGAGCCCAGTCAGACAGGCCACTCAGATCGGCATACACAAAGAAGCTTCTGTTTCCTAAATCCAAAAAATCCAGAGCAGGTGGGGTAAGTTTCCCCACATTTGCAGCTAGACATTAGGGTGTTCTCCCGCTGTCCCTGAGAGCAGAACAGTCATACTGGGTGTTCAGGAGAACACTGAAAATGTGTTTTTTCACCTAACTTTGCTCTGAGGGTCTCGCCCCTGCCTGATACTGTGCATTTGCCCACTTTTTCACCGGCCCCATCTCCTCCTTTTTCTGGATGCCCACTCAAGATTAAAGTGTAACTGGTTGTAACAGAGCCTTGATGCCTCTGGGTTTAGTGCACTTAATAAATGTAACAATAAATAAATAAATGGCTCATTGTAGTTCAACATTTTGGTCCTGGTCCGTACATTATCCAAAATACATTGGACCTCATTACAAGTTTGCCGGTCCGGTAACAACAGTGCCGGTAAACTACCGTCACTGTTGTTACCGGACTGGCAAACTACGAGTTCTGCTCGCGGGTGCCTTTCAGCCCGCCAGGTCTGACCTGGCGGGTGGACCGGCACCCGCGATCAGACCTCGTCGGATGCACCGGCTCCATTCATGAATGGTGTCGATCATCCGCCCTCCCCATTCCCATTGAGTCCAATGGGGATCAAATGGAAATGGGGAATAATAATTACTGGCACCCGGGTCCACCAGGACTGTAATGCCCTAGTAAGTCCCCATTGCTGGGTGCCAGTGAATTCATGACTCCGGCGCCAGTCGTGCCGGTATTTACTGGCACGGCTACTGCCACGGTCAGAATGACCCCCATTGTGTAGTTACCCGTCAACAGTCCCTCAGGGCTGACTGGGTTACTGTCCAACAGCCCTGCCCCAGTGGTAAGGTACAGGAAAGGTACAGGAAACCAAACATCAATGTCCAGCTGGACAATACAAAAGACCTTAGCCCAGGCCACCTTTCCACATACTCTATGCCAGAACATAAGAACATCCCTCTCCAACCATATTTCATCGCTCCACAATGAAAAATGATCACCTCATTGCAGGTGGAAACTATATAGCTTGTTTATGGTAAAATTTCGGTTGGGGTGTATCCTCTGGTGCCTGTGCCCCTCGTTCACTTCTTTCGCTCACTGTCCTTTTGCTTCTTGAAGCACTTAAGTTCAGTGTGGGAGGACCCCCCACAAGAGCAGCAGATGTGTTTAAATGTACAGCCGTCACCTTTTTCACAAGATTTCTTGTTGAACTGCCAGCATGCAGTATTTGGGTCAAAAAACCGGCTTGCGAGTGACCGGTGTTGTGCCCTGTCACACCAAAGGATGTAGAGGCTCCAGCATGAGCTCCTGCGTGGGTCATCTCATCTAACCAGCTATTGACATCCTTCTGATCCCACCTCATCTCAGGCCGGTTGGACTTCATCTGACAAAATTGTGTATCGTACTTTAGCCACGCCGCCTGCTCCTACTTGCGCTGGGCTGACACAATGGTGTTCAGATAATAAAATAGCCCCCCACCTAATTCAGGATTCTTTTGAATCAGGACACTAGTATATATGGCAAAACCTGTTATCCAATTTGACAGACCTTTATCGACCCATATTTTCTTGGTGTGTCCTTCCCTTCCTGCCTCCTTTCAGTCACGGCCCCCCCTGCTCAACCAGAATGTTGACTGGCCTTCTCCTTCGCCCTGTTCCTGTCTCCTCCACCGCTATCTGATGGCACTATGGACCAGCATCCCTTCCAGTGTGATGTAGAGTGACCATGGTTGCTCTACGCCTGCTTCTGTTCAAGTTATGCAAAGGATTGTGGGAATGCCTTTGGATCACATGGTGGGAGGAGAAGGGACTTGCTGCTGTTTTGGGTCTTGGCAGGCTCTCTACCACTGTTAAATAAGATTCTAGACATCTGAATGTGTTTATTAAAACCTGCCCAAGAGTGGGTGTTGAAATATGGCCTGATCTGTAAGTTTCCATAAACTAGCAGAGAGTCACAGAGACGGCGCATAAATCTTAGCGGCTACCCTTGACGGGAATCACATGTTTATTCTGGGCACTATGGTGCAAGGTCTGTCCAGCACTGCGCAATTTCTCTGTACAAAATAAAGAGCTGACAGTAAACGGGTCCCACGAGTTCATGACATTGAACATCGCAGGACAGATGGTGCAATCGGTTGGACTTCGAGCAGGGCCACGCTACAAGAAAGACAACAATGCACAACTGAAAAGCTGCCGAGTGGGCTATTGTCTAAGTCCATGAAGTATAAAAAAAGGTGCTAATGACAGGCGTAAAGAGGCTAGGTCTGTCTTTACACACTTTGTTACAAGCCGGGGGATTTTGATGATTTTTGGAGGCAATGTGGGAGTAGATAACGGGAGTACTATTTGTGCTTCTGTTTCGCGTCCCAACTCCAAATACGACTTGGTGTTATGCAAGCATAACATTATTGTATTTATTATTTTATTTTTCATTTGATTGTTAAAAGCGTTGACCTAGCTTGAGAGCAGTGGAGCGCTGTACAGAGTGTGGGCAGCCAGCATGCGGCCTGGCATCTTTTAACAGTAATGCAGTACTGTGAGGTGCGGTTGGTATGTGCGTCCATTGGAATTAGTCCTTGATCAGGGGTGGTTGCGGTTTGTGAAATCGGAGAATTGTGGGGACATTCCGAGCCGACGCCGGCATGGAGTTCCAGAGGGTGGGCGCATGACATTGCATGCTTGCGTAAAACCAACCGATGCTTAGGGAATCCATGGGATCCATTGTAAATGGTGCCTGTTGTGCCTGCAAGGCGGCATTTCCACTTTGTTTTACAATACTAGTGCAAAAAGAAGGTAACTCAAATTTGTCCTTTGTAGCGCAAATGACTAAAATTGCACAGAGGCAAACATTTTGCATGCAAGGTCAAATGTAGATGGTTCCCTGTGTGCTATCTACATGGTTTACAAGTATGCATAGTATCCCATCGGCAACTCAGGACCAGCGAGCAGGTGTCCAGGTGACCGCGATAGAAGGCTGGGTATTGTGAGAAAGTATTCAGTGTGGACATTGCAGTGCATGGTGCATTCAAATATAAGTGAAAAATGTTGCTGCTGTTATGCCATGCCCTATCATGGTATGTTATGTTCTGTTATGTTTCGTCATTTATGATATGTTATGTTTTGCCGACTATTAGGAAGTGGACGTTAGGTATAGCCAGTGGAGCTATACAGTGGGCATGACGTTAGAGTGGTTGGGAGATTTACTGTTCCTTTTTAGGTGAAGACAGGCCATTGGAATGATCTATACTTTGTATATGAAGGGATTTACGCTAGGTTTGCGCATCAATGTGTAAATGGCTAGTAGGTCGTAAGAAGTCATGGTAGACCTTTGGGCGACTGAAGGAATCAGAAGAAGTTTAGAAGGACTCCTGCTCTCTGCATTGCTTTGTGGGCCAGATTGATTGTTTCAGAGCTATATTTTACTCTAACCGAGAAGCAATACAACACTTTGTGACACTTAAAATCAAGACCCCTGGCACTGGCATGCATAGTGAGATCTGCTGGGTGACTGGCTCACAGCCTGCTAATTAGGTGATATTGAAAACTTGCAAGAACGGGTTGATCCTCAATTTCTTCCTGGAGAGCTCACTGTATTCCAGCCACAAGGTCTGGTAGGAGATATTTTCAGAGAGTAATACCCGTTGCTTTCTACTCTGCCTCAGACTTACCTAGGTTTTTGATCTCCTGTGCGTTCAGCATGGGTGCCTTGCACTGAAACTCACATGTGGGCAATATTTAATCCTTATGTATTTATGCAACCATGTTATGAATTACAAGAGGTGGTGCTCCAAGGCAAAGGAAAGCTCTGCTCCCTACCCAGTCCCAGGGCACATTGGTGATGATTTTTCTGAAGACAAAGGCTTGCCACTCTGCTAGCAAAGCTCCTTAGCCTGAGAGCGCAGAGAACGTAAAGGCCTTAACTTGTCCTAGCGGCCCCTGCAATGGGTCTCACGGCATCCAGAGAAGCCAAAGCAGCCAAGTATCCTGATTTCATTGCTCAAACTTCCTCAAACTAAATTGAAACTGTGTTTGCATCTTTCCAACCACAAGGACCCACTGTGTTGCTTTTGGCACATGCCTTCAAACTTTGAACCTCTACTTGCATCCATCGAACCAGTTTGCTTATCTCAAACCAGTTCGACACTGCATTGCCCCTGCAGAGCCTCATCACCTGTCTGGCTCGATCACCAGAATACTGTGCAGGTGACTTCAAACTGCCACGTCTTCGAACCAACCATTGAACCACCACACTTCGCATCACACCTCGAAAATTGTGCATCGTGTCACTCATTGACATAAGCCAGCGATACTCATCACTTCAAATCACTCTCGATCGTCAAGCCGCTCCTGCTGATTCATCATACTACATCACTCAACGCCTCCTTCGAGCAGTATAGAGCATTGCTCAAACCCAATTCAATGCTGAATCACTGCTTAGGATCATTGCGACTCGCAGCCTTCGAGCCCAGTTTGACCCAAAAGAATTGCATCTCAAAGCCTGCTTTCGACCTCAATGAACAACCTAAGAACTTGATTCAGGTGCTATTTAGAGCCTTTGGTCCATTTGTGACTGGTTAACATCCTTGTTGCATCTTTTCCGGAAGAACATATCTTTTGAGTAAACATGGTTGCAATGCTTGTCTTTTTCTTCATAATAAAGTATCTGGAGCACCTGCACTTAGTTGTTTTGCATTTTCTGTCTTTGTGCATATCTGGGTTTTTATAGTGCTTTTAATAGTTGTATGATTTGTATGTTTATTTAAACTATATATATATATATATATATATAATATATATTTTACAGAACCTTGAATGGACATTTTGGAACTGGTGTACTATTGCTGTTTTAGGTTGCTGCTGTCTCATATGCTCACCCCTTCTTAGAGTATAGACTTCCTTTTGCCAATATTACTCCAAAAGGTGAAGGAGTCATATATCATGCTTGTGCCTGTTTCACCTTTATGATTGGGATCACTGTTGGTTGGTAGGCGTGTGAGGGCTGAGTAGGTTTAGCCACTACTCATCCTTGTACTCTGGCAGAGCTGTAGTTACTTCGTCATACATGTGGCATCAAAGTGGTTTACCTTATTTGACCATGGCAGTTCTAGTTACGACATTTGAAATAGAGTCAAATATATATAGATTCATAGTTTCCAGTGATGTGAAACCAAAGTAGTTCAGTGGGGTGAAAGAAATCTGGGATTGGTATGGGGAAGGCTGTCGAGGGGCTAAGAGCGAGCTCTAATGTTCAATCAGGCTGAAGGAATGTGTAGAGTGTTGCTACTTGGGTTAGATAGGAGTAGGGCCGGTTCACCTTCTGGTGAGGTTCTGCTGTGGCTAATTTGAGTAGGTGTATGGGGACGATCTATCTGGGCTTATAGGATGGTGGCTGTGAATCCGGGAGTATTTGAAGTTGGGGTACAATGGAATTACACAATAGAGTTAACTATAGTTACACAGCCAGGGGTGCGAAGAGAACCCGCCTGCGTGTTATTGTGGTGTACAATGTGATAATGGCAGCAACTAAATGCTGTGTGGAAAATGCCACCTTCAGCATTCACTTTTTTCTTTTCATTTAGAGGGTGGTTGTGGCAAATCAACTTCCGTGGCACTAGTGGTCCAGGGATGAATATAAGCCCCACACCTCTAATACACCAGAAGGGATCTGAATAGATTGGAAACACAAGCACATTATAAACCTCCTTGTCCAATGTTGGGAACATGGACGGAATGTCAGGCTTATCTCTGCAAGGTCGTGGATCGTGGGTTAGTTGAAACACAGTGAAAATACAATTATTACCCATTGATAAAAGGGGCTGTCCAGTCAAGGTTGTATACAAATATGAACTTTATTATCACAACAGACAGCTCTAGCACACTACAAAATACAACAGACCCTATAAATGAATGCAGAGGACAGTTTCAAAGAAGGAAAAGGGATGCACTCTGGATACTGACAGGAGGGTAGTCGGTATAGTAACTAATCGTAATAGTTCAAGGATACTTGTTTCAACACAAAGAGAGCAATGGGTCATACAATGTCACTAGGGGCCTTCAGATAAGGACCAGGGGGACAGAATTACAATGTAACTTGTGTTGCAGATGTTTTTGAGGTGACAGAGTTCAAGATAGGAGAAAGCTGCGGGTATCAGGGGGCAGGCAGTTCGGCAAGCGAGGCTGGACAGACAGCTGCAGGTTGGCCTTCACAGCAGCTCAGGGTCAGTAATTATTGTTTCAGTGCTGGTCAGCAGTTCTGAAGCACTGGTCAAGGTGTCTTGGACCGTGTTACCGAATGCGACATAACTACAGTCAGCAGTGCAGTCGGTTGCAGCTTGAGGGGTTCGACTGGCTCGAAAATGCCCTTTAAGGCAGACGTCGGTAGATACTTGTCGATGCACTCTGCACTCCTCCTAATTTCTTCACTAGGCTTGTGTCGTCCATTAAAGTGGGCGGTCCAAAGCTGAGGAGAGTGTTGCAGGCAGCTGTCTTATCCTTGGTTTGGTTCAGAGACTCTCTGGCACTTCCCACCTAGGAAACTTGCTTGCAGAGCATATATGGGCCAGCTGTGTGCTGGTTGGGTAGCGGTCCTGGAGCTGCTGGAGGGTTCTCTAGATTTGGTATCTCCCTCTGTTCACTGAGAGATGTTTAGGGGAGGGATCTTGCTTCCCTCTTGGAGGTCCTGGCCTTCCTTCACTGGCAGAAGATGTAAGGCAGACTGTACCTTCAGCCAGGGTCCAATGCTGAGTTCGTCTTGCTACTTGTTGCAAAGTCTTCAGATGATCTGCCCGAAAGAGGGTTTCAGCTCTCTTTTAAAGCCAAATGGGCCACAGTGATTGGTGAAGGCTAGGCCTAGCTCAATGAACCAATTCTGGGCCTCCACCAACAATCTCCTGTATGCATTAGTTCATAACCAATGTGCTTTGCAACAGGAAAGGTAAAGGGGTGAAAACCTGTAATATTAAGTCCCACTCATCTCCCTGTCTGTTGTGGATCAAAGGATCTCTCTAGTTAATGGATCTCTCTGTGGTTCCTGATTAAAGCAGCAGATATCCCTTAAAGCTTCATCAAGAACAGGCTTTGTGTCTCCATCAATCCACATACTTGCACCATCTGAATGGGGCCACCCTCTGAAGATGACTACTGTAAACATGAAGTCCCAGACATGACCTTTTACTGTCCATTAATACTAAGGGCGGGAGCTGGCTTCAGGTTGACACAGTGCATATCAAAGGTTGTTGAGGTTTCCTGTCTCCTTTGTTAACCTCTTCAGCCAGGCCCCATAAGGGCCTGTTTGAAGTATACGCTATTAGAATGCTAAGTATGTCAATCCCTGCCACCAATCTGCAGGGCTCATTAAAAGGCCAGGGTGGATCCATGGAGCCTTTGATAGTTAATTAGGCTGGCCATGGCAGGGGGGATGTTCTGTCCTCCCCCTTCTGAGATGTGTTGTGGTGTTTATGGGAACAGTAATCCCTTTTTGGCAAGTAGCATGGAAATGTTGGATAAATCTCCATAACTGTTGTTGCTGGTAGGTCAGTCATGGAGGATTGGTATATGGACCAATGACAGGTAGTTTTAGAAGATTTACAAAGCAAGTCCATGTTTGAGAGTTCAAAAAAGTGCCACACTGAGTTTTTGTAAAGAATAGGTTGGTTTATTATATTAAATTGAAAATGCCCTTTACGGATGACACGTGTTTCGACACACCAGTGTCTTTTTCAAATCAGGGCTGGTGGCAATGCTAAATCTCAAATCAAAAGGTTTCAATTGGGTGTAACACACAGTCATGGGTTAAATCCCCCTCCTGGTCCGTCTGGCAGCAGACTTCAGCGGACCAGGAGGGGGATTTAACCCATGACTGTGTGTTACACCCAAATGAAACCTTTTGACTTGAGATTTAGCATTGCCACCAGCCCTGATTTGAAAAAGACACTGGTGTGTCGAAACACGTGTCATCCGTAAAGGGCATTTTCAATTTAATATAATAAACCAACCTACTCTTTACAAATACTCAGTGTGGCGCTTTTTTGAGGTGTGCAGAAGTCTTTTCAACTATTGCTCTAAGGGGTCGGGGTCACCAGTGTCCCCTTTTCTTGCTCCACACAACCTGCGACACCTTCTCGAATTGAAATAATAATCAGGCGCATGGTAACTTTGTAAGTTGGTACCAAACAAAAAACCACAGAGTTGTGGTACAGCATGTTTGAGAGTTGTTTTATAGGTTGTAACAAAAGGGATTCAAAATTCTCCATGGAGGGAGAAGGGGAGGTATTACAATAGGCCATTAGAATGTTGTAAATGGGAGGTTCATCCTGCAAGGGGAAAAGGGGATACCATGTTGCACCCGCTGATACATTAACCTGTCACAGAGGTTGTTTCCCCACATGTGATTCTCCCTCATATAGCCACCTCCAGGGTCACGATCAAGTAGCGGCTGCCGTCCCCTGGCCAGGTGGGGGGAGGTCACCGCCGGGAAAGGAGTGATGATACCATTGGATTAATCACACATCCACCAACCCCTTGCCCATCTTCAAATATCCCTTTTCCCCACAGTGAAACCTACCTTGAAATAGCTTACGTTTTGCGATTTATAAGGATGAAACTAAAGTACACAAAGATATCAACTAGGCTACTTCATGTTGTCTGGCTTTTAGCAAGCCTTGTGTAAGGAATTGCCATCTGGCAAGGGTGTAGACGCCCTGGATTTTCTTTATTTGCATTAATTTATTAAATGATTCAGGTAATTCCATCTCTGAAAGGGTCATCTAATTCCCCTTTCATAAACGCTATGGCAAAAGCATAGTCTGCACTTGTGCCCTGCTGCATAAGTCGCCTGATCTGCAGTGCCTGTTCTCCAGTGGCGGGAGCAGGTTCAGAGATCACAGCAGCCCATCTGACAGCTGCATTGACAGCCAAGTGTCTGCAGAGCAGGAGCTACATTTAAGATATGCGCCCTGTTTCAAATACTACATAATTATGCGGATTCTGTCCTGGTGGCACACTAAACTGTAAGTAAAAGTCACCCCTGAGTTTAGGGTATGGTGGTCAGCATCTCTCATAATTATCCAAGCCACATCAATTTGATATCACACATGTGTCAGCTCAGTAAGCACAGTTCAGCTGTGAAAGGATTGTGTGTATTACACTCGGACAGGCTGTCCTGCTTCTGCCAGTAAGACTGTAGAATTGGTGGTTGCCACTCATTGTTCCTTTGAGAGGGCAGCTAATACCCTCTGCAGGTAGACAACCACTCCACAGGAAGTTGTCCAGGGAGCAGGAAAAAAGGACACATCCCTTCACAAAAGGAGTAGCCTTCAACCAGGGAGCTGTATACCAAAAAGTATTTGATTCTATGGAGAAGAGAAGGGGGTGGGGTTAGTGTAGACAGAGGGAGCTCTTTACAGCTGGAGGAATGTTCCACCATCGTGTTGCTCTCTGCCTCTATCTTTCTTTCCTGTCCGCTCTACTACCGGTAGCATAAAGCACTTTGGGTGTGATGTCAGAAGGCAAAACACTTAAAGCAATCTTTTGTGCTTTTGTCCAATCACCTGTAGACTTTTGCCTTTAAAAGAAGAGGTCTCCCACAACCTTCTTTGATTCACTTTTGGACAAACACTTAAGGAAGAATTAATTGGAAATTGGACCTCTGTTGGGAGAGTTGGTCTTTCCAAAGTCCTCAGCCAGTGAGGTGAAGCCTGAGTGTCAAAGGCAGAGAGAGGATTTGTCCCCTAACCATGCCCAGGCAACAATGAAGGTGAACTGCTGCTGGGACAAGACCTGCCTTTCTGCCAGCCACAACAGTACCTGGGCCTTCATCGTTCTGCAGTTGTGTGCAAGCCTCCCCTGTGTCTGGGAGCCTGAGAACAAGAACTAATCTGATCATTGAATCCCTGCATTAGGATTTAAAGGATCCTGAAATCCAAGATAGCCAGGGACCCTGTTTGCATCACCTCGAACCCGTCAAACTGCTTTCGAACCGGGTTCACCACATTTTGAACCACAAGATCGACGGGTGCAGCCTTTGCCACACAACCAAACTCATCGAACCAGCTTGGCACCTCATTGTACCTTGCAGAGCCCATCACCTGCTCGGCTCGAATCAACTGCTCATCACAGGACCCCCAACTCGAACTACTGGAGTATCATTTGCCGACTCAAAACAACACTGAATGACTCAACCCTGCTTGACCTCGAGCTGCCCCTTTGTCGAAAAGCACATCAGAGCATCAGGATCACCATTTTGAACCATCACCGACCTTTGACTCGAACCGCTGGAGCGACACTAGCCAACACTAGCCAAGACTACCCAGCAGTTACTACATGTCTCAAACCTGCTCGACCCCAAACTGATCCTGCTGAGCCCTACCTACATCATTCAAAACCACCTTCGAACTGCTCTGAGTCATCACATTAGACCAGACTCAATGCCAGCTTGCAGATTGGATCAACATAACTTGCTACACTCGAATCTGGCTTGAACCGCTTGCACAACAGCTTGGAGCCTGATTCGACACTGGTTAGCCGCCAAGACCTGCAACAAGGTATTCTTGACTACTAACTGCCCGCTGGTCCATTTGTGGGCCCTAGAGACTGGTTAGGTCACGTTCATCCCTTTTGCAGCTAATAACATTTCCTTTTAAAGAGCACTGTAATTTAAACGGCCATTCAACCCGATTCATTACCCAGAGTGCTGCATCTTGCTATCTTTGCCTATTTTGTGTTCTTTCCTAGGGGGTGGTATGGCATGTTTCTATGTAGTTATTATGCACATGGTGTGTTTAATTCATAAAAATATATATTTTTTCTTTATGGAACATTAATTGGACATTCCTTTATTTTGGACTGATATACTTCGCTGTTGGCTCACTACTGAATCACATTCATACCCCTCTTGAGAGTATAGAATTCCCAATTCCCATTACCACAAAATGCTTTATGAATGTGTAGGCTCTTGGTTTATAGAGGTGTGGGCTGAGTAGGTGCTTTCGCCTCTACTCATTCTTGTACTCCAGCAGGGCAGATGTAAATTCATCGCACATCGGCACTCTTCATGGTGTGCCACAAACATAGTCTTGTCATGGTCCAACCATCAAAGTCCTAAGGCCTCTACCACCAGTTGCAAATTTGATTGCAAGATGTCTTTTTTATGCTCTTCCAAAGACGCAGCTGGTACTTCACACACCTCACAAGGGTTTTCACGTGTTGGTTAGATGAAGCACGTTGTTGAAGATGCAGGGAAAGCAGTTTTGAGCTGGTTACTATAGTTGCTGCCACACAGTGTGTAAGCCACTACTGCATCAGTGGTGTGTGGGGTACATTTAAGGAACTAAGACAGAACCCCCCAACAACAAAAACTGCATTTTAGCAGTCACCCAAAAATGGCTGTGCTTTGGTCTGCTGAGCACATGCGGGTGAGAGTTAAACACAGCTACCCCAAGAATAACTGCATTGTGTTGTCATTCACGGGAATCCAGAGAAAACAACTCAAATTCAGAATGGCTGTGCCTTGCTGTTCTGTCATTTAAACATTCAAGGCTGCACAAGAAAATGACATGCATTTAAAACGGCATCGCACTGGTGCTACTTTCATTTTTAACATCATACGGTTTTGTTCTATTAAAACACAGCCCTGTCTGTATATTCATTTTGAACAACATCAAATAAGGACATCCCTCCCAGAACGGCATTGTTTCATCAGTAAAATCCATGAAAAGCAAAAGAATTCTGGTTCAAGTCTGCACAGCTTGGATTTACTTTTTGAAATAAACCAACACATGCAAAGTACTTCAAAGGAAAGATGCTCTCTCTTGCCTGTGTCAATTACCAAGAAACCCTTTTCTAGCATATCTTTGTGTCCAGAAACTGACCAGATCTAAAAAAAGCCTTTCAGAAAGTAAATGCTAAGGAAGCTGTGTGCGGGAAAAAATGCATTTTGTGAAAGGAACATGAGAAAAAAATGAACATGTGTAAATCTGTTGTTGCAAAGCAGAAAATGACATTGGAAAAGGTAAATGTGAAACAATACTGTAACTTGCACAGAAACACAATTGTACATGTGGGAAGAGGGGCTGCAAAGATATGTATTATGCTCTGTCCCCCCCCTCCCAAAAGACAAATCATCCTGGCTGAGGCCCAGGAATTTCTGTCAAATCAGTTTGGCAGCAAGGCCAATGTCGCACCTCCCCGTGAACTGATACTGCAAGAGCAGGCGGCCCTTTTCTTATGGACTTGACAAGTGTGATAATTACAGGTTCTCCCAGATTGCCAGGCAGAACTGCTCCCAAGGACAAAGGATTGGGGTGAAGGCCTGAGTTTTGTCGCTGTGCTGTCTTCCTCTACATTGAAACTGGAGGACTTCAAAGGGGAGTCATGGAATCGCTTGTGCAAGCTGACCCAGCGGCGACAATTTGGATTGTGGGAGTGGCAGCATCGCCCACAACTTTGGCAAATCCACCTCATTGAAAATGCAGGACATTTATACTGTAAGACATTTTTCCCTGCAATTTGACTAAGCAATAATGTGATATTATGACAGTTTTAATGTGATTTTTGGACAAGAACAATAAATAGGTGCATCTTTCTGGCACGTGGGGAACTGATATGGCAGGAAAAATGCAACTCTGGGGGAAGCATAAATGGCTCAGATATTAAACTTGGGGAAACAAATACTATTACGCATATGTGTAGCAATTTGCTGAATTTTAGATAAAACATTGCTCCTGAAAACGGTAAAATTGTGCCCAAGGACGAGGCAACATCGCACAGAATTGGCATTCGAACCGGCATATTCCTTGTGAAATGTGGGATCTGCCTATCTGATTTTTATGATGTAGACTATTGCAAATATGAAGTTTTCTTCCATAACTCATTTTTGTGACAAACAGGCTTGTGAGACAAAGAGAGTCATAAAAATGCACACACATAAGGTGAGGTCACTTCCCTTGGACCAATCAGCAGGGAGTGAGGAGGCGACCCCAATAGCCTGGCCTATCCCATTCAGGGGGTAAGTCCTGGATACTTCCGCCCATATTGTAAAATTCTCTGATGTCATTCTGGCTATATAAGGGTTAGGCAGGGAGACACAGGTAGATTCAACCTTCAAGATTCTAAGACTCCAGATCCAGGCAGAACCACCTATCCAGACCCAGGAATACCCAATAATCCAGGGAGTAATGAGAAAAGGCCACTGATCCCCTTTAGGAGAATCCAGTGACCAGACCTTTTGCCCAGCTGACCCATCCCGCTGTCCACAGTGACCAGACTTTGCCCAGCTGTTCCCCACCAGGAGAGCCCAGCTGGCCCAGTAACCAGATCTCTTGACCCTGCTGCCTGTGACCAGATTCTTGGCCCGCTGTCCAGAGACCCTGCTGGCTTTCCAAATTACCAAACCGAAGTTTGCCTTGTAAGTATCCCATCACCCAGTACCCAAAAACTGCATATCCCGCTATTTTACCTTGCCTCCTGTTCAAACCCTATTAAAATCCCATAAAAACCCTAATCATTTTCCAAATTGCCAGTATCCTCTGTTCACTCTTTCCCTAGAAGAATCTGTTTAGTCTATATCTGTTAGCATATTTCTTTTCTATTTCCTTCAGTTACCTGTCTAAGTCCCTAGTATCATTTGGAATAAATCAATTAATTCCCCATTGAAAATTCACGTTCATTATTGTTGTACTTAGAAAGTAACAATTTTGTTGAGTGTTTTTACTAATCATTGGGCCTTATTCCGACTCAGGCGTTAAGGGGTTTACGGCACCGTAAACGGCGCCGACCCTTAACGCCTGATTACAAGGTTCCCTTTGCGTGATGGCTGTTTAACGGCTGCTTTTTGCAGCCGTTAAAAGCCATGCCGCAAAGGGACTTTGGCGTTAATACGGCACCTTAATTTACGGTGCCGTAATTATCGCCTTTCCCCATTCCCATTATGCCCTATGGGGCAAAAATGGGAATGGGGAAGGGGCCATTGGTGAATGGGGAATTACCGCCCCACTCACCTTGGAATGGGGCGGTAATTCTGCCATCCACCATGGCGGAATTGCAACCTTAGCGGTATGGACCATGGTGCTATAGCACCATGGTACTCCGGTAAGGTTGTAATGAGGGCCATAGTCTTTAAAACATATTCTCAGTAGAACTAATCAGTGTGCAAACAAAACCGATTTTGCCCGTGTAGTTTGCTTTCTTTAAAATCTGATTTGCATTTCCCATTAAAAAAAAACATATCACCATCCTGTAAAGAGTCATCCCTTTCCCTCAGTATCCTATCTGTTCTGCGTCTTTGTTTCCCATCACAAAAATCGATTTCCGATTTTGATTGCTAAGCCCATTTTCTTAGCTGTTTGCCAGTTTAGAGCCTGTGTGAAATAAGAAATTGCAATTCTGCCACATGTGATTTTTGTTGCATTGATTTCCTCCCAAAAATCCATTTTCTCACCTGTGTTCACGTTGCTTTAGTACCCTGCTCAGTAGCCTGTCAGCCAACTTGTTTCTATGGTGCAGCCACACAAATTTCTGTGCAAGCTATCCTACTGCAAGTGTAACTGATCCAGAAGTAACCAGTGAAATCCGATGATGCCATTTTGCTCATTTTGAGGGTTTTAATTTTTCATTTTGGCCTCCCATTCTGGGGTGGTGGGCCGAATTTTAAAACCGATTTTTCCCTATTCTTGCTGACTCCTTGCCACTGCTTTCCATCCACACAGAATTTAGTTAGCAGGTGTTTAGGGGAGTGTTGCATGGGAAGTGTATAACATATGTACCCTCTATGATTGCGAAGAAAAGTGATTTTATTTCCATTTCTATTTAAGGTTTATGTAGATGATGTCAGAAAGTAAAATTAATTGTATTGTAGCATTTAGCATTATGTTGTCACCCCACTGGTGATTGCTGCCCTAAAATTTGTTTCGCTCTGTTTTTTATCTGAATTGTTTAAATAAATAAATATTTCTTTGTTACACATTGACCTGGTTCATGGTCCATTGCGACAATGGGTGTTTGTTAAGGTGGATGTGAGACGGGTTCGGTGCCTCTTCAAGAAAGAATCCAGGTTTCAAATAAAAATAAAAAGTTGTGTTTTATTGCACGCCACCTTCAGTGTCAGTGGAACAAGTCTCTGGCCAGAGTGTGCGTGTCGTAAAACCCATTAGAGGTGTGAATGGGGAGGAGTCTAGGAGGAGGTATATCGTTTTTAGGGGCTGAACTATAAAATCGACAGTGACAGCCAGATATGCATTTGTTGTCAATAAGGGTCTCATAGCACAATGTCTTGTGCTACAGTAACTTTGAACTATAGCTGGGTATCATCCATGTATGGTGAATGTGTATGTTCAAATTGGAGAGCAGACCACCTCACTTAAGAGATAGATGTGTGTGTTGAGGAGCTTGTGGAAGAAATACACTGGGAAATTACATATGGGATTGGAATTTGAATTCAAATGGGCTTCTTGATTGTCACTATCCATGAGCAACCCCTCAATCAAGAAGAGAAGAATTTGAGTAGTCTGCATCCAATATCTACTAGAGTATCAAAGGCTGATGAGCGGTCCAGTCACATAAGGATCCATGACTCTCCTTTTCCTAAGATACAAAGTGCATCATCCATGATTTGCATGGAGGAGGTTCATGTGGTGCTGGTCTGACGCCTGATTGGTGACATCTAAGAAAGGTCCTTTCTGGAATGAGCTTGCTCAATTTCAAGATGATGCAGCTCTATATGTTTATTTCCTATGTAGGACAGGACAGTTTTAGGATGAAGGCTATTTAGATCTGTGTCATGTTATGTTTCTTCATGCAAGGTGTAATGTGCTCTGTATGTAACCTATTGGGAGTTCATCTGGTCCAGTGTCATATTTATCGTTTTGGTCAGAAAAGGACAAATGTTTGGAAAAGTGACTTTACCAAGAGTGCTGCTATTGAGACTACAATAAGGCATGACAGCTGTTGAGTTTACAACCGTGTAATGGAGTGCTCCCTAGGAGAGCGGGGTGAAGTAGTGCCATTACAGTATGTTTTTCATTGCTGGATCACTGGTGATTATGTTGCCAGAGAATGAAGGAATCTAGCCAGATGGGTTTTGGGGCATGTTTAACTACTTTGAGGTCTGTCTTTGACTTAAGGTATTTGTCGGCCATGGAGATTGTGTTACCTTCCACTGCAACTAGTAACAGGTGAGTGAACATCATGATTGGGATTTTGTGTAGCTTTTAGCTTTTCAGAGTTCTTGTCCCTTTTTTCTGGCGTCAGTGTCTCACATAGTCAAACATGACTGTAAATGGAATGTGAAAGTGATCTGACCACTCTACTCGTATGGGTTATTGCATCTGCAGGTTACATGATATGGAGATTATGAGATCTAGTTGGTCATGTTATTGTGGTGAGGTCTCAGGCAATGCAAGTTATACTGTTGACTCTTCAAACTAAGTCTTTTCCATTCTTGCATGTGCTCTCTGACTACTGTTTTTTTCTCTTTTGCAGGGTTGCGGAAGACAGTTGGATCTGCAATCAGATCACCCTGGAACCTTCGGGGCCCCACTCAATGGGTTTATTATTATTATCATTATCACTTTTATTATTACGGTATTTATTGAGCACAGACTTAGGTTCAGGATGCAAAGGAGCGCTTTACAATCACAGGGGGAGAATAACGTTAGAGAGCACAGAAACAAGGGAGTGGGGATCTAACAAAAAGGTAGGGGTGGGAAATATTCAGCAAGAGATTTACAACCAGGCAAGGAAACAGTTGGGATCAGAATACCCAGTCTCAGGTATGGTGGGGAGTGGACGCTGCATGGACCTAGGTGTTAGGGAGGAGCCATTCCTTGAAGAGGAGGGTCTTCAGCTCCTTCCTGAATTGTAGAAGCAATGGGGTGAGTTGGATGTTGATGGGGAGGAGGGTCCAGAGTTTTGGGGTATAAACAGTGAAGGCATGTCTTCTAGGTTTGTTCATTCCTGCACCAGCAGCATTCAAGTCGCACATGTGTTAACTTCTGGTGGATTGTAGGCCTGCAGAGATGCTGAGCTTCTCAGTGAGGCAGCTTAGGGACTTCAGGATGACAGCCTTGTATATGATTCAGCAGGATTTGAAAATGATAATAGATGGACGATTCTATTTGTAAGGCGTGGCTTTATGGTGGGGTGTCTTACAAATAGCACACACCCAAAAAAGACTGCTCCATTTTTCTATATCCTGGTCAGTCTTGCTGGCGCTCTTATGGGACTCCCCAGAAACGGCCATGCGGTAACCAAACTTGGCAAAATATGTAGCCTAAGAAATGTTGCAATGTTGCAAATGTGTTATTCTTTATTCTCTCTGCAACTTGGCCACAAGAGCATTGCAGGCACAAGTCTGATGGGTTCTACCCTTGATTAACACCCTGACTAAATTAAGATCAGTAAATGCATTACAACTGAATAAAGTGAAAGTCCCCATGCTGTGTTCTGTACCATCAATAGTTTCCCTTTTGAAATTACTCAGGGGAGCTGTGCAGTAGCAACTGGAGCATATCAAGTGCTGGACGGGATTACCACAATAACTGATTTCAAGCCCAAATAACAGGACAGATTTAAAGAATATGGCAAAGTACTACTTTATAATCAATTCAATTCAAAGTAGGGAAATCTGGCAAGCATAACAAATTGTAGCTCACACATTCTTGCAAATGTCAGTTACACAAAGGCTTTATACGTAGATATACGTCAGCTATGACATCATCCTACGTGACATTTAGTATAAACCTATCAGTGGGGGGGTAGATTAAGGGATCATATATACCTATAGCTTATGTAGATGTTAGAAACATTATTGGCTTCCCCTTATCAAGTAGGTTCGCCTCGAACTACCTCTTATTATGTATAATACAGATAATAGTAGAATAACAGTAGCGGATTGGCTTCTGCAAGAATGAATGGTCCATCATTGCATAGGCCATCCTGATTGGTTGGCATCCTCTTCCAACCTTGGATATTCGCTCGTTAGAAGCACGTAAGCAAACCGAAACCCAGGTGCGTGGAAGAACATCAGACAACTGCCCACTTGCCCACTTAGCCTAACCATCTCTCATCAGTTAAGCCCTAAGCCAAGGCTTCTACTTTGCAGTTCACCTTTCTGACTGTTCTCTTCTCCGGAACTTTTAAGGGCGTCAGGGAACATTGCTATCTTCATCTGGAGGATTATGAATGGGCCTTGTTTTCTTTTCTTGCACCACATGTGAGGAGACCATGACCTGTCCATTCTGCCCTTTTATTTAGTGCCATTTTATTCAATCATACTGGCTGCTATTACTCTCTTTGGCTTCAGGAGACTTGGTTGTTCCGTCTTGCATATGCTTTCTTCATTTTTAGAAATATGTCTTACGTACATGGCTCATCATCTTGGACTCCCTTTGTAGTTTGCAGTTGCTTCTCACTGTGGCACCTGTATTCCAGTGCCAAACAGCGCTGCAGCCTTGGTCTGTCTCATTGGGGTTTTCAGCTTACTAATACACAAAACCGATGTCCATCTTCTTAACATGGCTGCTTTACCTGTATTATATTTTCTATGGTAGCAAATGTCTATATTTCTCATCTACATTTTCTGTGTATATATATATTTACTGCATCTCTTCTTACTTATCTTATAAGTATATATGATTTCTTCGTACCCACATATCCCCTCTCAAACACAGGAATGAGTTGCTCAGAGTCCGCTAGGAATGAATTCTCTTGCCTCTTATCATTACCCTGACCCTGGATTCCTTTTGCATCAAGTCACTCTGTGGGCTCTTCTATTGTGGGTATAAATCTATCCCTGCACCTGAAAAATGATTTCCTCCCACTACAGTCACACTCCCTATCCGAGGTGTGGTTACTTGTGGGGCTTCTGTATTTGCTTTCCATTGTGGCACCCGCGCTTGTTGCATTGGAGCATAGTGTGGTTGTTGCGTCTGTACATGTATTTGCACATGCACTTGCTGTGGTTGCCCTTGTGGCAATTGTGTTTGCAGCGGGATCTGCTGTGTTTGCTGTGTTTGAGGCGCACGTGTCTGATACTGTGTTTGATCTTTGGCGTAATACTCCTGCGGTTCTGTATTATACTGTGGAGAAAAGCCCATCCCCCTTTTTGGAGCTTGCCAGTTCTGCTGCATGCCCCCTCTGCTTCTACATGGGCGGGCTATATGTCCTGTCTTCCCACATTTCCACAGTTCAAACAGTGATGTGGTTGTCCTCCATTAAATCCCCCTCCTCCTTGAGGGTTCTTAAATCCACCTCGTCCTCTCTGTCCATTCCCTTTATGTTGTGGCCCGAAATGGTACCCACCTTGATCTATAGGGTACCCTGCATTACTTAGCTGTGCTGGCTGTAACTCTTGTGTGGCCAAGCCTTCACCACTTGTCAATACTGCTCCTTTGATGGCGAACCTCAACAACTTTTTCTGAACCAATTTAGCTTCCTCCTGCTTTCTATTCTCAGTTTTTTCTTATTCATCTCTTGTGGTAGTCGACAATGATGTACGATAGTCAACTGTACTTTTGCCCATGGATTCACTTCCATCCTTACTTGCAATGGCTTGGGCTGTCCCTGACATAGAATATGCTATTGCTCTTGAATTTCCTGAATAAAAGCAACAGGATCTTCGTCCTCACCCATTTTCCTTGTCATGATGGCACCCATATCTGATGTGTCAGTATACTGTACTCCGAGCACCCTCCATATGCCTGCTCTACAATTATTAAATGGCACTTTGTCATGTGTCATGCTTTGTGCTGTCACACTCCCTTACCCAGCTCGTCTCCAAACATCATCATCTTTCTCGCCTAGGATAGCTGCTAATAGGCCTTTTACATCACCCACTGCTAACTTCATTCCCACTGTCATTCTTTCTAACTCATTAATCCGATTTCCCACACCTGCAGTCAAACTAGGTAATTTGCATTTCAAATGTTATTTATCCATTTGTGGCTACAGAATATATTGTGGTCATCCTCCCCCTTTTTTCCAATAATCCTGGTCCACAATCATATCCACCTGCGCTCCTTGTCTTCAAGGTGGGGTTAGTTTCGCCCGTTCGTCTTCGTCCTGGCAGTGACATTAATCTACTTACATAAGGTGAAGGATATAGCCAATGAACTACGCGACTGTGCTTGCGATTGTTCGGAATATGGTGTAGGTTCTGGAGTTTTTTCTTTTGGGTCCTCTAAGTCTGACCACTTTACCCCTCTTCCTACATCTATATCTGTCGAAAACTTGCATGTCCTTATATTTTCTATGGTAGCTGGTGTGTATATTTCTCATCTACCTTGCGTTTCTGCATACATACATTTACTGTATCTATTCTTACTTATCTTCTAGGTATATATGATTTCTTCATACCCACATGTTCATTTACATTGTTACTTTGGTTACATATTCATTCTTTGAACATTTGCATATTGTTTTAGTACATCATTGTGTCTTCTATTCATGACGTCACTTTACCCCTGTCAGACTTTGCTAATAGTTCTTCCACGTCTGATGGGGTTTACAGACTTCCTTCTACCACTTAAGTTCGAGGGAACATTTGATATGGATGTATGAGTCGATAACATCTTGCATATCTTCGATGTGATATTGGGATGATACCAGGTGTCATACACAGTGCTCGCTTGCTGCTCTTCCAATATGACAGAGGTGAGGGGATGGGCTCCATGAGTGACGTGTACATCTGCCTCTCTGCAGCTCATCAGAATGTAAAAACAGTGTGAATTAATTCAGTCAGGGTGCATCCCACGTGGGTGTTGTGTACCTTTAATTTTTCATAGAAATGAATGTTATCAGAGATACAGTTTTAGCAATGTTCACAGCAATGTTTAGCAATGTTCACATAACATCTCAAGCTGATGGGTCTGAATACACACCACAAAATACACCAACCTTGGCCAGCGCAACCTTTTGAATAAGGCTGATTGCATTTGCTTTCACCTTGCAATACCTTCTGACTTCTTCTGATGAATTAAAACGTGGATCCAAATTGGCACCTGAACCACATTTATCACCTTAATTTACACTGTAACCACTCAGCGTGACAATTCGACCAGGCAAACTCCCCTGACCTTTCAGTTTATGTTCAAATAACCATGAACCAGAGACTCTAACTGAGATGTTTTCCAATTAATTTTAAAATAACAAAGGGAAACATAGATTTCAATAGTTTGCAAAGAACTCAGTGTTCAGCAAAATCATGTTTACATGAAGCAGAGTGCTTATCCAACGTTAAATATAAAATAATGGTATTTTTTCATTAAAAAAGAGCACATTTTGTCTCTGTTTGAAATGCGGCTACAGTTTTCAAACATCACACACAAGATGACTCCCTTCCTAACCTGAGACTGGTTGATTCCCCCCACCCCCTTGTTTCTCCCCTGGTTACTTGTAAATCCCTTGCTGCCTAATTGCCAGCCCCACCCCCAGTGTTAGCCCCAGTTCCCTTGCATCTCTGCTTCCCTCACCTTGTACTTCACCCTATGAGTTGCAAAGGGCTTTGTGGCTTCCCGAAGTTAGGTCGGCATTTAATAAGTATAATAATAATAATAATAATAATAATAATAACAATAATAATAATACAAGATGTCAAGGATTGGAAAGTCACGTATTAATGCATCGGATAACCCTCCTCTCTAACATCAATCTAGCATGACTGAGGTTGCACATTGCATTGTACTCAACGTTTAGCGGTTGAGAAATAGTGGGGACAGGGTTAACATGCCCAGGGATTGCTAGGAGCACAGAGGAATCGTTGACCTCAGAAACCCCATGAGAGAAGTTCTATTTCCTGCAAATCTTTGCTGGACACCTTGGGGTTGCAAACCAACCCCCTGCAACCTCTTTCCACCACAAACCTCCTAATAGCACAGCTATGCCTCCCTCTGCTCGCTTCTCGCTCCCCGTAGCCTTCCACCCACATCACAGCAACCCAATAATTCTACTTCAACTTCACATTTTCCAGTGTTAATGCCATGCACATGATAAAGCAGTGTGCATGTTGAAGGCAGTCATTTTAATTGGTTATTTATAATGTGCTTAGTACCCAAAGGTTTCTAAGCGCAGACCTGGAGATCGAACCTGTGTTGCACCGCTTGGTACCAAGTCAAGAGCGTTGCCCCTGAGCAATCCTCCCAAGACCAGTAGACTCCTCTCCCTCACAGGGCTTTTATGTTTTAGCCACATGTGTCCCTAACAGATAGTGGTTTCTTTAGGAATAATTTGCCACAAGGAACGGGAGCTACTTCCTCTTCCTAGAACATTGGCTTTAATAATGGGCCTCATTATGAGTGTGGCCAAAGCAAATACATACATTCTGACAAACCTGAATACCAATTCCTCCAAATTCTGAATGAATGCTGTGTCCCAATACAGATTCACTTTCAACTTCATTTGTGTTTGCAAGAATTACTGCAGCAGTCAATTCCCCAGCGATCATTTCTCTATATTTCTGCATGAAATAGCTCCAGTGACGCGCTGGAGGCATTTCCTCCGATTAACATCCAAACTGGATATGCCTCAGAATTATTTTTCCTGCACCGGGCACCCTTGGAATGAGGCCCCATCAGTGGCGGCTTGTCCACAGAGGGTGAGGGGATACAAGCTGCCATTACCCTCACCAGTTATGGAGGGGCCAAGTGAGCCCACTGTAAACACTGGGCGCTCCCCTATCTGCTTTCTGAACTACCTACATCAGTAACAAAGATGGGTGTGTCTTTATAAAGTTTCATTATGTCAGATTTTTACACAAGGGGAAATGTATTTATTTATTTATTTATTTATATATTTATATACAGGTGGAACAATGCTCTTTTGATCACAAAAGAACGTACTGTAGACAAGAAATCAGATTTGGTGGAAAGCAGTGAGCTTCTTACAATGGGGCAAAACGGAGGGACATTCTGACCAGGTTGTGGAGGGGAGTAAATGGAACAGTCACTGGGGACAATATATAAGTGGAATTAATTCCATATGTTGCTTTTGTTGCTACCGTTATAGACACATGGGCCCTCATTAAGGTGTTGGCAATAAAACCCGCTGATGGATGGTTGAGTTACCGGCAACCCCGTAACACTGTTTCCGCCTCCTGACATCACGGTGCCACTAGGATATCATGGTAGGCAGCGGAATGCTAAACCCCCATTCCTGTGGAATGCCGTAGGACTGAAGCACTGGCACCGCTGCTAACGGTGACAGTGCTTCATTGAAAACACTGCCGCTAGAGGCCTGTCCTCTCGGTAGGTCAGGCCGGCTGGGAGTTACATGCCCCTACCAGCAAACTCACAGTTTGGTGGTCCAGGAAGGGTGCCAGTACATTGCTACCAGCACTCTTTTTTTCCGGACCGGCAAACATGCAATGAGACCCATTGTCACAACGTTTCTTCTCACTCTTGGTACTATTTAGAAAACTAGAAAGGACTAACCAAAACTCTGGCTACGATTATAATCAAATTTTACCCAACCTAAGTTTCCATTTGTTCCCCCTAAATTCTGAACGGGCACGTGCAAGAACCTCAGAGAGCACAACCAGCACTGGGGCGGTAGACTGCCTTCATACTGAGCAGCGAATGACATGTCAATGTTAATATACATGTACCGAAAACGAAGAAATGTCTGTGAGATGCAACACCTGCATGTGACATTATCATTGTGATTCTTTGGGCTCAGCGACCCTGTTTTGGTTCGACGACTTCTGCGCTCCTACGTTTTCTCTACTGATGAGTAGTGTGTTTTGTACATGCAAGCGACAGATTCAGAGATAAAAGTAACATTATGTTCCCATGAAGTTGGCGCACAGAGGCTTGTATTTCATTGTATGATCTTAATGTTTGATAGCTGCAGAAGACCTGAACTAATAAGGTGTGTATTTACTTTTTACTTTTAGGCATTTTCCATCAGATTTCCATTAGGCTAAATTATTTTTACTATACTGGACAGACGCCTATGTTAATTAATCTTTATGTTTTATTTGTAGCCTGGCATAGTGAGAAATTAAACATTCGTTGTAATTAATGTGGTGTTATATTGTGTCTCTGAGATTTATACTACGAACTAGTGCCTTTTGCATGTTTTCTAGGTGCTCTGGTGTATCTAAAAAAGAATAAAAGTCTGGGCAGGGGTTATGTTAGTAGGGGGGATGGAAAATACAAGGTAGCTTTGCAGTTGGTTTGGCACGTCTGTGTGATCCATCAAGAGACTTGCGCGAGACTCCAAGCAGAGTGTGGGCATGGCTTGCGCAGAGGGCTGGGAAGGGGGCTGAACACCAAAAATGGGGAAAACGTGTGTTAAAGTGGGCGTTCTGAGGGACGGCCTGCAGGCAGTTTCTCGCATGGCCGCAATTGTGCGGCTCGAGACGTATTCATGGATTCGATCGTGTAACGTCTCGGCTGGGAAATGGCCACGCAAGTCCTTTATACGATCCGACATCCAAAGGCAGGGGTAAGTACACGCATGTAGGATTTCCAGCACAGAGGTCCCCGAGATGCAGGCCTGCTTGCGGGGGAACCCACGTACTCTTTGAAGGGTGCGTGTATTCGCACCCGGGGGAGTTCGCAAAGGTAGCTGATCTGGCTGTTTCTGCTTTCTTCCTTTTCTGTGAAGATTATTTATCAGTGAACCCATAGCTAGAGAAGTTTTATATTTTTATTGAATACACACAAATGCATGGACATCCTATTGAAGCATGGGTCTGCATTTCCCTCCCTCACCCATATACCTTGCCTGTAACCCTCTTTATCCTCTCTCTGCATGACCTTCCAAGTGCACCCTCAATCTCTGTCTTTCCAATGGTATCCATATTATTGTATCATATTAATGTGTTCCCTGTTAAATGGGGCTCCGCTGCTTCCAAGCTAGGTTCATTGAGACACAGTATGTAAAACCAAGCACATACATACGTACCTGCATATGCCAGATCCAGAGATCAGACTGTAAAGTCTGCTGGATGTGCTGTTTTGAGGCATCACACTATATAATAAACAAGTATGTCTTTTGCAACAAAATGAGGAAAGTGACCCTTTTGACAAAACAGGAATTCAACCTCTTTCCCACATGTACCGTCCTTCTGTGTCCAAAGTCCTGTCCCTGGATCCACCAGGACCCAAGACCACAGAGCAGCCAGCATACAACCAAACGTGATACCCACATGTAAAAGAACCCTCAAAAAACCCTCAACAAACAACGGAATCCCTTGAAATACTCCACCGTTTAACCAGGGTTCAGGACCACCTACTGAATCTAATCCAGCCTTTCATATTGTCACACAGGGAGGTGGAACCAACCATCAAACATCTAATGTGTAGGATATTAGCTGCCAGATGACAGACACCCACAGCGCCTCCTGAGGAGGATATTGAAAACCAACAACCTTTCTAGTGTCATGTTAGTTTACATAAAAGCAATGTATAAAACTGCAAATAGCTGAATTCATGAAGATTAATGTGTTCAAATCATTGCTTTGCATTGCAAAGGAGTGGAGAAGAATGTGTTCGCCATTGTGCAAAGCAGCACCCTCAAAAGTATGTGGCACTGCAGCCTAAGCAGGGCACGAGGGGGTGACCACACTGCACATACTGTGTTCTTCACATTCCAATAAAGACACATCATCAACTCAAACCTATACGTCAGTGGACTTGGGGAAAGAGGAGGAGCCATGATCTGGTATAGCGATTACCTCCATTGTCATTAATCCATCCATTCTTGTCATGGTTTTTTATTTCACCTGTTCCCTTCCCATTTCGCCTTGTGGCGCTTTGAAACACAATTCTGCTGAATAAAACGCCTTACAAATCTTCAATAAAATTATAAATTAAAATAGTATAGTGCTACGACCCATTATGAGTTGGGAGTTAACGATAAAACCAGCAGTATTTACTAAATGCTGCCCATTTTACCACCCTCCCATTTACAAGGTAGGCATTACTGCTGCCATTAATCTAAAGGAATGCCATGTGCTGAAAATACTGCCCTATAAAAGTAATGTCTTCATTTCACCCCAGAGATGGAGACAAATATTGTAACAAGTCCCAACACTTTTTCAAAAGCTCCTTCCAGTACAGAAAGGAGGTGTACATGCTTTCCTTCAGTACACGTAAACAAAACTGTTGTGATGTGGACAACATAAGGCGATACCCGCCCTCTCAGCACCTGCCTGCGACAATCAGAGACAAGTCAGACTTGACCTTTTTGAACATAAACAAATACATACAATCGTGAAATGAACCACAGTTTGTATTTTTTTTATAAACTTTATTTTAAAGAGAGCAACATTGGAACAGAGCAACACAGAATCAGCAGTATTCTTCAGTCAGTACAACATGTTAATATTGAGAGCATATCAAACGTTGTCTTATTGTTCAGGGTGTTATCAGGGGTGTGGAGTCATTATCAGATATCACATTACACAAATAGCTTCTGAGCGGGGCCCAGATATCCTTAGGACGACATGATGCCAATACATTTAACACAAATTGTTCTTCGCATTCATTTACCATTGACAGGTCTATTAGGAAGTCGTTGTTACAAGGCGCAGTGACAGATTTCCAGCACTTCACTATGCATCGTTTTGCAATCACGCATGCTATGTTAAAAAGTCGCCTGGTGGTCTCCGCCACTTTGCCAATATCTCCGAATAGGTATTTCAGTGGGGAGGGAGTTGCAGGGATAGCTGTTATTTCCCCCAGGATCCCCGCAACGTTGCCCCAGAACATCACCACTTTAGGGCATGACCAGTACATGTGATACGCACCTGCATCAGGTGAATTGCATTTCAAACATTCCCCCGTGCAACCCTCCACAAATTTAGATAGTTTAGCGGGGGTGTAGTGTAGCTGATTGAGCACCTTGAATTTAATTAATCACAGTCCAGATTTCAAGGATACAGTTCTAGTAAGCTGGCAGCATGTAAGCCATTTTTCTTCACTTAGTGTGGCTCCTAGGTTACGTTCCCAGACGTTCTTCACTGTGTTATAAGAAATAGTGTGTGACTGGACTAGGTTAATCAAAACTGAGATCCCTTTTCTCTGCCCATCCGTCGCTGTTATAGCCCTTATGCATTCATGTGTAGGGGGTTCTGCAGGAAATGTTGGCCACTTAGCTGCAAACGCGTCCCTCACGCGGTGAAAGTGGGAACATATCTCCCACTTTGAATTGCTTGGTTAGGTCCCACAGCTTTTGTAAGGCTTTATCAAATGTGGGAGCAATACTGGGGAAGTTCCACAGTGGGATTTATGGGTCGTATGGGTTCTCCAATCCAAATCTTTTGTGTATCTTGCCCCATGCGTGTGCGGCGTGCTCACCGGATCAAACTCACAAGTGTCTTTATGTTTGAGATTAAAAATGACTGATCAAACATCAGAGGTGGGGCAGCATATTTCTCTACATGTGGAGCCGTTTCATCCGGGTCAAACCAATGTTTGGGAACTTTTTCCTGGGACACTAAGTAGTATAACTCAAAGTCTGGGGCTGAGATGCTGCTACTCAAGAATAGTTCTGCAAGTTTGGCCCATTTCCTCCTGGCAGTCTTTCCGCCCCATACAAATGTGGTTACTAGCGATTGCAGCTTCCTAAAAAAGGTTTTGCCGGGCTATATGGGTGTGTTGCCAAAACAATAAAGTAACTTGGGGAGAACAACCATCTTTAGGAGCGCTACTCGGTCATATAGGGAAATAGGGAGTCTGGTCCATAGCTGTGGCTTAGTGGTTAGTGTTTGTAAAAGTTCCTCATGATTGTCTGTGTATAGTGTACCTTTGTCTCTGGATACCACTACCCCTAAATAATGAACCCGGACAAGAGCCCACTTAAACCCACCTATATCCGATAAATCTTGCATGGCTGGAGTTAAAGGGAACATCTCAGATTCAGAGACATAGGCCCTCATTACAACTCAGGCATTAAGGGTTTAACGGCGCCGTCGGCCTTTTAGCAGGCGTTAAAAATCCAACCCGCAAAGGGACTTTGGAGCTAATAACGGCACCGTAATTTACGGTGCCGTAATTAGCGCCTTCCCCATTCCCATTATGCCCTATGGGGGCAAAAATGGGAATGGGGAAGGGCAAATGGTGAATGGGGAATTACCGCCCCACTCACCTTGGAATGGGGCGGTAATTCCGCCATCCACCATGGTGTAATCGTAACCTTAGCGGCATGGACCATGGTGCTAATAGCACCATGGTCCTCCGCCAAGGTTGTAATGAGGGCCATAGTTTTTGTACCCGGAGCGAATTTGTGGGTATCCGCCATAATTGGTTCCAGATTAGCTCTGGGGTTGCGGACATACAATAAGGTGTCGTCTCCATGGAGGGATATTAGCTGCGTGGGTCCTGTCATTCTTATGCCCCTGTGTATGTGGTATTGCCGGACGAATTCTGCCATGGGTTCAATTGTGAGAGCAAATAATATAGGGGAGAAGGGACAGCCATGTCTGGTTCCCCTGCCCAGCGTGAAGAGAGAAGAGACTGTACGGTTGGTGAGGACACGCGCTTCTGGGTTGGTATAAAGCAGCTGGACGCATTTTAGGAAATATCTACCAAGGCTGAACCGTTTAAGTACTGAGAACAGGTAGGCACACGAGACTGAGTCAAATGCCTTCTCGGCGTCCAGGGCTGCAACTACTGCATCTGCTATTGGATTAATCTGGGCCAATACGCCAAAGAGTCGTTGCAGATTTAAGGCCGTGGATCGGGTGGGGATGAAGCCCGCCTGGTCTGAGTGGACCAGGGAAGGCATGTGCGGTAGTAGTCTAGTCGTGAGAATTTTGGTGAAAATCTTGGTGTTGGTGTTCATCAATGAAAGGGGTCTATATGAGGATAGGTCATGTGCTTTGAGGAGCACTGTGATCACTGCCTCACACATGGACGCGGGGAGTGTACCTCATTCCATTGCCTCTTACCACACTTTTAATATCATGGGGGCTAGCTTGTCATGAAATTCTTTGTATAGCTCCACGCCCAGGCCATCCGACCCGGGAGCTTTACCTGATGTTAATGCTCCACTGTGGAGGTGCTCAGTCTTTCCCTTACAGAAAGACTCTGCCACTCCTAAAATTCGGATGTTGTTGAGGCGGGATCTGGATTCCAAATCTTCACATTTTCCGCATAGCTTGCCCATCTCGCCTTTGAGCAGGGTGATATCACGTGTATTCTGTCCGATAGAGTCCTCGTTGTTGCTGATCCTTGCATCCGCCTCCATCATTCGTGCACTCTCCTTCTCAACACAGGCTTTCAAGGAGCCGATGGTGGCTACAATGTCGTCTAGTTTCACATTGACCGACATAAACCCACTCTGTACCGTGGTAAGGAGCTGCTTGTATCTGGCGTTTTCAGATGATGTTGTAGGCGGTTCAGTTGGTGGTGAAGGCATGGTACCTGCGGACTGGATGCTTGTAAAGGAGAAAATAACAACAAACGGGGTCATTTACTGTAAGCAAGAGGGCACGGACAAGCCGTTGGGTTCCTTTAACCGTTAACAGTATAGACGTGGTAGCACAAAAACAACGGTTTTGTAGGAAGGAAGCAATTTCATTGGTTTCTATGAACAGAAATGACGGATGTTACAAATTGCTCAGACTAAAGTCTAGGGCGGGGAGTGTTGGAGAAGAAGAAGGCAAATCCACTTTGGTTCTTTTAAGCACTGTCCAGAATTTAGGATTAGATTCTGAAGTGGCCTTTTACTGGTCTGAACGACCTGGTAGCAGGTCAACTGTTCGTATTCCTTTCTGTGTGTAAGTCTTTTAATTATTCCCATAGGTCACATCAAATCGGAGATACTTGTAGTTCAAATGTGTGGAGAAGCCTGGTGAGCTAAAAATGGGCCAAGGGGCCGTTGAGATTAGGAAGGCTCTTATAAAATTACACACTCCTTTTCCTTCTGAGTGTGCACAGGAATAGTTTAAAGTCGCAATATCTTCTTCCTTGGACTTGGGATATTTGCGATGGGTCATGAGAGCCCTCATGACCACTGGGGTCGAACGGTTTCAATGGCGTGAAAAAATAGTGCCATCTTCGTCAGGACCAAGATTCAAGGTATAGAGCAAATCCAAAAAGTTCAGAATTGCTGAACTGTAGCAGGGATCTCCTCGGTGCACAACTGGTGTCCTGGTGTCCTGTTCTGTTCAGTTACTGACAGGCACCGCTGCTGTAGGCAGTTGCTGAGAGGAGCACCGTTGGGGAAAAGTGGCTTCTTCGGAGCGGCGTACGGCTCTAAAATGAGTTGCTTCCTTCCTACAAAACCATTGTTTTTGTGCTTGTAAAGGAGTCCATAGGCCCTGTCTTCTTTTTCTTGGAGCCCACTCCACTTGGCATCGCTGATGGGTGTCAGGCGTAGGTGTCAAGCAACCTGCCAGCGACTAGTACAAAAGGTTTCCAACCAAGGTAGTTCAATGTGGACACCAGGTATGCCTATTTAGTAGTCCATCATACATCCTGCCACTGCACCGCAGATAGAGCTCGAGGTGTTGTTGTAATGTTGGGCTCCAGTCGGACTTGGACCCGTGTATGGGTGGAGCAGGTCTCCCAAAGGAGAACACAGTACGGATCAGGTGACCAGGAATGTCTTAAGCTAGGTCCTAGGTCAAGTCTTCACTGTCCTCAAGTGGTTTTAGGATATTTTGTGTAAGGGACTATTGCGCTTCAGGGCTTATCTGTAGGTCTTTATGTATATACCTCAGCCATTGCACTGGGTGCTGGGCGCCCTGTGTGTGTAGTGGAATATTGTTTGGATGGGCTGTGTCCTCTCAAGTACCTACAGCCATGCCCCTGTCCCACGCTGTTATATTATCTCAGCCTCCGAAGGATTTCTTCCATGTGTCACCCCAATTACAGTCTATATTGCGAGGATTATCTGACCTGTTATTGTCAGTGCTCAGGCTCAGCTCAGCCAGTATGGTCTCCAAACGGCTACCCTCTGGTCCCCGACCCCACATGTATAGGATCGCAGCCGCCCGTCGTCTCGTGGTGTGGTGCTGTAGCGCGAGACCGTTATTTCGATATTGCCTTTATAGTCCTTTATAGTATTGTCCACTGTGGAGGTGCTCAGTTCGCTGCGTCTATATTGCTGCAGGGTCGTGTGCTGAGTGACGGTGTGAATCAGCGGCTGCATATGTTGACAATTAGAGGATTGTTGAAATGCGTTTTTGTCCGGGACGCTGTAAATGCCGTCAATGTGCTCTTCCCACCCCAGCTCACAGCCAGGGCTGCCGCAGACCCGGTGGCCTCTGGTGCCACTAGCGCAGATCTTATTGCTTGTTTTCCTGCTACAAGGCACTGGCCCGGATGGCGCACGCACCCTGTTCAGGAGCTGTTTTCCCCCGTCACTCTGCAGCCGTTTCCCTGCAAAAGGGTACCTTGGGGCGCTGTCAGTGATCCGGTCTGCGTTCCCTCGGTCCCCACATTACGGATGTTGGGCTGGTCCACTCACCGTGGGTCCCACGAGCACTTCGAATTGGGTGCCCAGGCGCCGCCACAGGCTCAATACGCTGTCCTCCTTGGCGATCCGCTGCGTATTGCGGCTGCCACTTGCTGTTGGATCCTGCTCACAGTTGGCATTCCCAGCGGAGCAAAGCGTTGTCTGGGGCCAGAGCCGGTGGCATGAATCGGGTTGGGCAGGTCTTCCTCTGCATGCCTTCGTGGGTTTACAGCTGCCAGCACTGGCTCCCGCTGGATGCTCACACTGTGGGGCAGCTCACTCCACGGCCAGCGGGCAAACCCGGTTGGAGCAGCCGCCGCTTAAGGGTGCAGGATTGGGGTCCAGACTGCCATGCGGGTGATGTCCGACATGCTCTGGATTATGGCATAGTCGAGCTCCCTTGATGTCTGTGGGGAGCTCCAACCCTAGCATGGCCCGCGCGGCCTGTAGGCGTCTCCCAACCAGCGGTCAGAAGTAGTTTTACCGTGGAACTTCTCCTCGGCCTCTGCTTCCCGCCTCACACGTCGGAGTTTGCGATACTGTTTTCCTGGACAAACCTTGGCGGATTTCATCCGGGTTTTTTCCCACAGGGGCACAAGGATCTCAGGCGCAGCCCTACCACGATTGGGCAACACAGGTAGCACCAAATAAGGATATCAAAAGGCTCAGGATATTTGCTGGAGAGGAGCTCCGCACCTATGCAGCCTTCTCGTGTACGCGCAACAGTTCCCCCTGTAAAATGAACCACTGATGTACGTGAACCATATCACCATCGATGTTACGATGAAAATAGAAAAAAAAGTATTCAAGAAAAGCACCAAGTAGGACTGCCCAATACCGCCACTGATATTTCACCAACACAACTGGTGCAGTGGTAAACTACGAATTGGGCGCATTTTCAGAAATGCCCCTGGCAGTAGCGGTAACTATCTTCAGCAGTGTTTCTGCAAGAAAATGTACCCAACTCATAAGGAAGACCTCAGATCCTGGTGTGCAGTATTTAGAGTTCAGTCGCTTTGAGGGCCTCACCGTTCTCTGTGTACCCAGTGATAATGAACATGTCATGATGAGTTTGTACTTAAGATAACAAAAAGCAAACATATCCAGTATTGTTTCATTGACTTAGTAAAATCCCAAATCCAGGAACACTTCTGTTTGAGAACACAGATCTTAGAATCGAAGAAGTAGATGTCGGTTTAACCTCACTAGCACTATACAAGGGAAATACAGCGCAGTTTCGGCACCGGTGTCCGAAGAGGGACAATATAGAATCTCAAGAAACACCTGTCATAATTTATGACACTTTCAAGGATAAATATTCAACAAAATAACACTGTGCCACAACAAACGCCAGTTTAGTACAAAGCTATTTAATTCACTAAACTACAGAAATGAAACCGTCAAAATGAAATTGAGTAACATTTCACTGCCTTCCCTGGCATCAATTTGAAAATATGCCTATATTATTTTAGCAGCACTGCCCACAAAACCATCTATTAGAGCATTGATAACCTCTTTGGCTGTCTCATCGCTGAGAAAAGCAAAACAAAAGAGATGATGGCTGGAAGGTTTAGAATTAATCTTAACCTCTGGCATTGCTCCGAGAAACCCTCCAAACCATCATGCTTCACCTGCCAAGACATTACAGAAGGGGAAAGACCATGTGGCAAATCAGGCTTAATCCCACCCCAAAAGGGGCAGTCCAGCCCGAACTGCACAAGACCTCTAGCATCCCCGACATGTTTCGGCCTCATTGGGCATCATCAGTGAGGAGTAGCTTGGGTCTCTAGGCCGAGCAGGCACGGGACCCACATCTTGGCATACCCGTCCCACTGGAGGTGACTATAGCAAAACAAAAGAGATGATGGCTGGAAGGTTTAGAATTAACCTTAACCCCTGGCATCACTCGGGGAAACCCTCCAGACCATTTATATTCACCTGTAATCCATTACAGAAAGGGGAAAGACCATATGCAAATAAGGCTTGGTGGAACCCCAAAAGGGACCGTCCAGCCCAAACTGCTTGGTCAAATCCCTTCCAAACGAGACCACAAGCATCCCCAGACATGTTTCCGGCTTGTTGAGAGTCATCAGTGAGGAGTAGCATGGGGTTTTAGGCCCAGCACTCACAAGACCCATGTCTGGGCATACCCGTCCCATGCCTTCCCATGGCTGTTTATGAAGTAAAGATCCAAACCCAAGCCTTCTCTGCCAAAAGCCACCGGATTCTATATCTACATGATCACGAGTGCACACCTAAAATGATTTTATCTAGGGGTGTGATTTGCAAGTAACTGTAGGTGTTCTGACCGGTATTAGCATACTTGATTGCAGGCCAAATTGACCTTTTCAATTTGACTGATTTTTTTTAATCTTTTTTTGGCGGAATTTCAGTCAAATTAAATAAAATATATATGAGGGGTGGGGTAAGAGAAAAGGGTGAGGTGGGGGAAAGTGGAGGGGTTGGATGGGGGTCTCAAACAAAAAAACGACCAAAAGAAAATTCAGTCAAATTGGAAAAGGTCAATTCTTTTCATTCAAACAGGCCTAAACCGGATGACCGGATGGAAAAATCATGTTTTAATCCTCCAAAGAGACATGCCCCTGGTAATGGGGCCCTTGCACCCTCTTTGGAGATTCACAAAATGCAGGCTATTGCAGCTGACCTGTACAGTTCAGAGAAAGGGTAGATCCTCAGTATTAGAAAAGGGATTTCTTGTTAGTGAGTACATTTGGTAGTGCTGACATTTATGTTTCACGTAAGATGGTTATATTAATACAATATATAATGCAAGATGTTCATGAATTTTAGTGTTAACGCTTATTGAAAAATGTTGTTGAATTTATGTGAAATTGTTATGGTTTATTGAAAATCCAATCAAGTGATCTTAAAAAAAAAGAAAAAAGGGATTTCTAAAATAATCACTTCTGAGCTTACCAACCATCTGCCCCTAGAAACTAATTTGAGTAATATTGTTGACAATTTTGTTGAAGTAGTTGCTTTTAAAACAGTTATTTTATTGGGCCCGATTGTGGTCTTCATCTGTCCACGTAAAATTCAAGGAAGCATTTTTGGATTTATTAGCACAGGGGTGCGACTTCACTGGTATAAACTCATCGAAAACAAATTGGTTTATCAGGGTTTAGTGGAATGTGGAGTCATGCAGAAATAATCAACTCTGGAACAAAACTGATGCCGAAAATGTTGTATTTGTCCAAATTAGAAGAAAAAGCTGTGAAGTCTTGTGGGAATTCTATTTTAGGACATGAAAATTGGACTGTGAAGAGGTTGATAAGGTATGAGAAATACCTCGATTTGTTGGCCCGCCATTAGCCCATTCATTGTATGTAACATTTTGCCTTTGAATACTCCCTTTGGCTCACCTCACACACTCATGGAATGCTCTAAAGGTGCCTACAGAAACCATTGACAATTATCATTTTGTATGCCATGAGCATGGCATGCTTTGGAGTAAGTATTTGAATGCACTTCTGGGAGTTCCTCTAATGCACTCTCATTCTGAAGCAATGGCCACATGTACTCTACAGGACATCTTAGTATGGTCTTGTCTGTATCACCCTGTATTTACAAGACAAGGCTCAAGAGGTCAAACGCACTACGGTTGCCTGAAAGATAAACATGACAATAAAACGTACAGATGTATTAACTCTAATTTTATTGTACTTAACAGATTGTCATATTCTTTAATGGAACTGTTCTTTATGGTAAATGAATTCTGAAAAAGAGAATATGTTTTATTGGCAATACAATTGAATTTTTAGTACCAGATTTTATATGTTTTAATGTATGTTTGTCTTGTTGTACAGTTGTATGACAAATGAACTATTTGACCGATAGTTGAAGGTTTCATGTCTGGACATCCGCCTGCCAAAACAAAGCTTGGAATTGAAAATCAGTCAGTGAAATAGTTAATTTGTCATTCATTATGGGGTCTTCTTCGGTTTATGATTTGCATGCACCTGACTCACAATGGTCGGTTGTGCTCTTCCAAAATCTAATTAGACGGGGACTATTCTTATGTCCTCGGAACTATTATATCGTGCCTTTTTTGCATACTTCAGACCATCCCTAATTTCTCAGTAACCTTGGCTTGGGTTGGTAGCTACTGTCTGAGCTTTGCATGGATCTGTTTTTCTGTGATTTAAGCATCTTAAATTCGTGTGCAGTCTTGAAGCCTTTTATTAAATTGAAAACATGCTGTGGCTTCATTTTGGAAAAGATGGCTGCCCATCACTAATGTGTTTCTATGTTAGTGAGCTATGTTCACATGTCGTTCATGTTGAATTCAGCTTATAAATTGCTTATGTTAGTATTCCTCATGTCTTTATGGATGCCATGGAAATATTCTTCAACCTAGTGTACAGTTACAAGCATTCGATTGGCATTTGATATGCCTGTGTAGTCGAGGGTATGCACAAACGCGAAGAGGGGCGACCCTGTAGCCATGGCCACCAAACACTCATTGATAGCTGCATCTATGAAAGCCCACCAAAATACACAATGTCCGTTTGGTCCAGGTGTACCCGTGATTATATATAGCCATGGCTAAATGTGCCGCAGCGTGATTGAGTGAACTATGAGGGGTCAGCAATGTGAGGCAGACAACTGTCTTATGATTGTTCAAAACTTTCCACCACTTTCAGTTTATTCAAGAAGACTTGACACAGTTAAAAAAATACAGCTTCTAGTAAGTATGTTAATGAATCACCAGCCTTGGTTAAAAGTAATTATACTCCTGTTCGGATTAGGATTCACAATAAGTATATTTGTCAAGATGACTTCACAGTGCTGCTACTTCTACTATATTTCACCATGGGGGCATTCTCCTTTGCCTCAAAGCCTTCTACTTCACTTGTACCACTGAAGTCCTGCATACACTGACAATCAGATATACCACCACAGCTTCAGTACTTTGGGGTACTACAAATGCTTCAGTAATTTGTGATTTGAGAGAGGTTCTGACAACACTCACTTTAAGGTACTTCAACCCTTTCAAATAGGCAAGGCACTCTTCCTCTGAATATCTCTCTTCAAAATGGGCAGCCTTTTTGTCTATCTGCCACAATAACAACCCAAGTTTGCCTTCATGGCCTACTTCTCTTCTACTCTCAGTCTGTAGCAATATAATTTGTGTCAACTTCAAATAATCTTAATAGGTAGCAGGTTTCCCTTCCCCAACTTTGCCTTCACCACTCTTCCAACTGTTAGCCAAAGTAATTACCCAGAAGCCCTGGTGCCACTCTCTTGGCATTAGGTAATACTTGCATATTTGTATCTTATGCAAGGTAGAACTTCTATTGGGCTCACAGTATTGGTTGAATTGCTTTCTGTCTTTTAGAAAGGTTGCTTTCAGTCTTAATAAGGGCAGACTCTTGGCTTCGGTAATGCTTGCTCTCTCTTCAACTGCAGATACAATGCAATGTTTAACCAGTTAATTTCTTTTATGAGTAATGATTGTTCATGTGTGTAAATAGATATAGTTCAGAATTTCTTTCGAAAGAAAAATTAGACACACGCAACCACTGCTCCATGAGTTTTTAAAGGTTTAACTTTCAACAATAGCTTTCGCAATGTTTGTTCTGCAAAATGAGAGACATGCAACCACTTCTTCATAAGCTTTGAAAGATTAAAGGTTCAACAATGGCCTTCACAATGTTTGCTCTTTTTAATGAGAGACACACAACCACTTCTTCATAATGTCTATAGCTTCTAAGGGTTTAGCAATGGTCTTTCACAGTGTTTTCTCTTCGTGCGAGTTAGTGAAAATTATCCAATACACGCAAGTGCTACTTTTCCATTGTCCCCTTGCTAAACACTCAACGAACAACCTAAACTCGCTTCTAACTATATGCGAGTGAATAGTAAGCTTTATACTGTTGCCGTTAGTGCTCCCGCATGGAATTTGAATGCCAGGTATGACTCACCGGCTTCTCTAATCCTTGTTCTGCGGCTTGCACAACTTCCACGACTTCTGGCACAACATCTGTTGCTTCTAGCTTCACAGGGATCCACACCCTTCCTCGCTGAAGGTGTCTCTTTTCTGGCCACTCATTCAGCCCCTCTCGCTCCAGAGTACCACGCGTGACAACAGCTACTCACATCAGTCTCCGACATGTTTCCTGCATGGTAACAATTGCAATCAGCCTCACATGGTGAAAGGCAGCCTTCCTGCACTCCTTCCACTGTGCAGCCTCGGCACTTCAGAGTTTGGAGCAACAGGACCCTCTCAAAACAAGCAGGTGAAATTTGCTGTATCACGTTCCGGCGTCCCTCGGGTTCTCCCACTTCTGCTTGGTTTGCCAACACTGTGTCTTCTACTTTCTGCCTCTGCTGCTACTGCACAAACTCCATTCACAGTTCCAGCTCATTCTCATTACCTGCACATAATGGGGCCTTTAATGCCTCCCAGGTTTATTCAGTTGTGGGCTGTTAGGCTTAATTGCCTGACTACTGCTACAGCATAACTCTACAGTCTTCTTCCTCGGCCCAGGACCGGTGGGATTACGGGACGTGTAGTCTTCAACAGAAAAGTTAGTTCTTTTAAATAACTTCTGAGTTTTAAAGGTAGACTTATTTCCCTTAAAGTTATTTAAGGATGAACCATTTGAATGTGTTGTTACAGAGGAAGACAATTTGTTTAAGGCAATGTTTCTAGTTTCCTTTTCATTTCACCTTTGAGAGTCGGGAGGTTTTATACCCTGAAATACCTTGAAGGATATTTCTTTTGATAAGGCTTGTTCAGGTTTTCTGGCATTTATGGCCAGAGTCATAGATTTTGCATGTGGCTCAGATGCAAAATAATAGCAATAAGCCATTACCTGCTTTGGCTATCTTGAGAGGTTTTCTCATTCAAAGGACAATTAATGCAATTCATCCCACAGGATGTCCTCACCACCCTGGGCCTTGTTTCCTCCCAGGTGATCCACCCGCAGTACACCACCACCAAGTTCAGGATCAGGAAGCATCTGCCTTTCCCGTGCCACCTGGGTAGAGACTTTAGGTTGGGTTTCAGTGAGGGATCAGTAGGTTTCTTCACAAAATTCTAGCTGGGGATACGACTGCCAGTCGTTGCTGTGATTAGCCGCACCTCAATCTCCACCACATGGTTTGCTAATCTGGTAGCTACGGGTATCAAATGTTTTTTTCAAAATACATCTATTTTAAAATATGTATATATGTATTTACTGGGTATCTCTTATAACTTACATATTAAAATATACACATTGCAACAGATGATGGGACCATGATGCCCTACCATGAATATATTATATGGCAATAGGATAAAAACGGTTCAACAACGTACATTAAACTTTCTATATATTGTCCATACACTGTTAAAAGAATGACATAATAGGAGTACTCAGACTTGGGTAAAGTGAGTTCATTTTATATTAGATATGAACTTTTAATACATATTACAAGTAAGTTATCATTGCTACACTTCTGTCTGTAATTTTACCCTTGTTATATTTTTTTTAATCACGTTTTTCCACTTTACATAGCAGAGTCCTTTTGTATTGTGTTTTTTTACAACTTTGTTTTATTCTCCACTGTCTCCCATTTAACAATGTCGGGAAACACACTTCCAAAATAGATAAGAGTCCAAAATGTCTTGGTCAGCAATTTTGACCCCCAACATCACTATACCTGTAAAAATATCTTTAAACAATTAATAAAATGCAAACACCCAAAATCTCTAGCTGCAGGTACTGAACTAAACATACCCTCGGCTATCTGTAGTTCATTGCAACTGCAGTTATTGGGGAAAATTATTTTGCAAACAAAATCCCTCCCTGCCCCCCTGAGGCCACACTGTGTCCCCCCACTTATTGCCAGCTCCCCACTCACCTTTGATGGTCTCCTCACCTCCCCTACCCTCTCCCATTGCCCCCTTGACACACGCCATTTCCATGATGCATTTTCATTTCAAAATGTTGGCTATTTGCAGCTATAGCCGAAGTTACGGAAAGCTTTTTTTTCCAAACTCAGTCCCTAGACCTCCTCTAACTCACAAATTTCACTTGCTGTCCTCCAGCCACCCGACCCCCACCTCTACACTAATGACATTTGCAATTATTCTGACATGCAAATGGCTTTTTTACTACTTTTCATTTCCCAATATTCTCGGCTACAACCGCGGATATCTCTCGCATTGAGAAAAAAATGGCGTCCGTTTTATTTCTAAAATCCCTCTGTTTCGGTAATTTGCCTGAGATATAGCTATCTTTTTTTGAGAAGGGAGCACCTCCTCCACCATCAAATAGTTGAAAAACCACAACAAGGCCTCTTTCAAATGCTTCGTGCCCAAGTTGTTTCAGACCTGGTCCAAATCCGCCCTGCGGTTCAGGCTGTGCGGTCTGTTAAAAATTGACCTTGTTTGTCTATGGGAAAATGAATGGGAAGTGGGCCGCAAAACTGGAAAATAATTTATTTTTTTAATTCTTAATACCTTTTTATTTTTTAAAGAATCTCTATGAAACTTTACAGTCTTGAGGGGCCTACTCATCCCTAAACAACTTCAAATGTTTGTTCTAATCCCTCACACTAATCAAAAGTAATGAATAATATACTTTTTCGAGATTTCTATGGAAGTCCGACTCACCCTAAGTGTAGGGCAGCTAGCTAGTGCCGCCCTAAAAATTATATATATATATATGAACAAAATCAGTCAAATAGTGCTCTGCCCAAAACTCGTAGCTGGTGCTTAAGGGTGTAAACTGGCTAGGTTTCTAAAGACATGCAAAAACACATACTTCACTCGGGTTTTAACACTACAAAAAAACAGAGAGTATGTAAGAAAGCACCCAAGCACACAAGACCTTGTTACTTTATTTAAAAACAAGTAATCTTTATTTCAAAATATACATGCAACACAAAACATTAAAGGCAAGCACAAAATAGTGTCCCTGCCAACATTGCAGACAAGTATGAAAGCACTCACCCTGCAGGGTGGAAAATGCCACGTGTTCCGCTCGTGTAACGAGCTTCTTCAGGCTAGTATTATCCAAATTTGCAACAAACACCAGCAAGTTTAAAAGGAACCGATACGAGCGGCAAACTCCTCCCCCAGGTCTACAGCATTGTGATCATATGATCGCTCAGTTAGATGCAAGTACAAAGGGAAAACAACCACCATGATAGAAAGGCTGTTTCCTCATGAAATAAAGGTTTAATAGCCCCATAATTTCCTTGTTGGATGAAATAGCTATAATTACTAAATGTGCGGGATAACTGGGGGTGAGTGTGCCGTTCATTACAGCATCCCTTTTGCTTGTTTTGTCATTTCTACATTATCAGTGTTTCAATACGCCAGTGTGTTTAAAATATTAATCTTCGACTCTGCTCTGATAAGAATGTCAAAACAGAGTCAAATGCCCCAAAAAAGGGGGAAGTGCTAAATGAAGCAGGGCGTACAACCATAATCATATGCCCATCTGATAAAGGTGATGGAATAGTTACGATGGACAGCATACAATATGAAATGGAAGCTAGTAGACAATTGAACAATATAGACAACTATATAAAAGTGGAGAAAACAGTATTAAATGAAACAAACATACTCTACTACACTATGCTTCGCAAGTGGTGTGATCTAGAATTAATAAATGATGATGAATACTTTTTTCTAAAAATCACTCATCCTGTAACACCCTTGATCTATTTTAAACCTAAAATCCATAGAAGTCTCATAGATCCCCCTGGGCATCCTATTGTGTCCTCTAATGGTAGCGTCCTAGAAAACCCATCTAAATATCTAGATTTCTTTTTTCAACCTATTGTTTCAGCTTTAGCTTGTATATGCGCGATATGTCAGATTTACTCACAAAATGAAACAACATCAACTGGCAACCAAATTACATCTTGGTATCCCTAGATGTAGTTTCATTATATACTTCCATCAAGCATTCAGCCGGCATTACAGCATGTTGTTTTTTTCTTTAGAGTAGATCCATCAGCCATCGTCAATGTAATGGCATGCTTTTAAATATGTTACAGTTTTGTCTATACATAACTATTTCCTATATGATATATGATTTATAGGCAAACCCAGGGAACAGCAATGGGGTCATGCATGGCCCCAACTTACGCTAATCTGTACATGGGGTGGTGGGAGACTCAAAGAGCTTGGACAGAAGAATTGGAACACTTCACTAAACTATCATTTCATAGATGATTTATTCATCATCTGGGACTGAATGATTATGTGAATATTTCTGAATATTTTGAATACCAATAAACTGATTTTGGAACTTACGTCTATCTATAGTAAAATATAATTGTTTTTTCTGGATGTAAATGTTATAGTCAAGAACAACTTATTAACATCCAAGCTATGCAGAAAAACTGCAAGTTCTAATTTGACTCTCCACGCTAGAAGCCATCAACCCAAAGTCCTAAACAACTCCATTCCATATGAAGAATTTTTATAAGCGAAACGAGCTTGCAGTAAAAACTCTGATTACCAGGCAGAAGCAAAACATATTGGTCAAAGATTAAAAAGGAGAGGCAATACCAAAAACACGGTGGCAGAGTGTATTGGTAAAGTAGAGAAAATTGACAGGCAAAATTTGCTCAAAACCAGAAATGTGAAAAATAATGATAAAATGAGATTAATTACTGGCTTCAACCATCAAGCGAAAGAAATAAAAGCTATAATGAATAAACACTGGAAAGTGCTTCTTATAGATCCATATTTTCATAAAGTGCTTGATGAAACACCTAATGTAACCTATCACAAAGCCCCAACATTAAAAACCATGCTATCTCTAAGCATGGTAGTCACAAACATTAATACATCACACAATTCCCTCTTTGGAGAACAAAAAGTTGGTTTCCGAAAGTGTGCTGATTGTAAAATGTGTGACTTCATATCTAAAAAACGATTTGTAAGTTCAAATTATGTGATATGATAGGTTATTTATAATGCGCTTAATATCCTGAGGTTTCGAAGCACGGACCCTGGGGTGGACCATGGGAGCGAACCTGTGTTGCTCTGTATTATCTTGCTTCCAAGGCAAGCGTATTGCCACTGAGCTATCCTCCCGAGACCCACTGAGCTATCCTCCTGAGAAATGGTTTGAGATGAAAGTATAAACATAAGATCACCTGCCTGACAAAATATGTTGTATATGCAATAACTTGTACATGTGATTTACACTATATTGGTTCCACTATAGGACCTTTAAAGTTATGCATACTTCAACATTACAGGGCAATTAAGAATGGAGATTTAACATACCCTTTAACAGGTCACTTTTTAGAAAAGCATAATGGCAACATCAAAGAAATGTCATTTTTAGGCCAAGCCCATGTGCCTCAACATAAAAGGCTGGGCAATAGAGAACTTAAACTGCGGCAATTGGAAGCTTCTCTTATCTGCAAATTTGACACTTTAATACCGCAACATTGACTCTGAAATGTTTGTGTTGCTACAATGGCAACAGGTCATATTTAATAGCAGGCATCAATATATTATGTACGTGTATGGCAAACTGTATAGAACTAGTACTCTAATAATGACCAACTTACATTCTGAATATGCACTAGCACTTTAAAATGGAAACTGTATTATTTACCAGCACTTTATGCATTAGCAGCTTATCAGAGAGATTGATATATACATTAGCACTTTAGCAGTGTCATCATCTTTTGGGGTTGACATTTCTGAAGTGCACATTGCACTAGTGCTTTGGAATGGACACTGCTATAGCCACTCGTACCTTATGCAATTGCACTTTATTGTAGAGTATGTGATAAGCACCAGTATTTCAGTAATATCACCAACTACAGGGATTATTATTGCTGTAGTGCACAGATTCCATATAGATAGATGTGAGCCACTGGGCTCTGAGTCACTGAGGATGTACATTAAATGCACATTTGGTGTTTTTAAACTGCTAGGGGCTGCTATTTGGAAATGTGTACTGGAAACAATCCTCAGATATGGCCAGCATGTGTTGTAGACACATAATTTCTTCATAACAGACATTTCTTTAGCAATCTTTTGCTTGATCATCTTTTGCTTGAGCATCCTGTTGTCATACTATATTATGTTGCTTTTGGAAAATGACATCACTGATGACATCACATATCTGGACCGCTTGTTCTTGTTCACTGGCATATATAGGCCAGGTGGTTTTGTTCACTGACAGTCAGAATACTGATATTGAAAAGGTGCTATATATCTAGACGTTAACCTTATCATATGTCCTTAAAGTACGTATCTTAGGGTTTAGTCTCAGCTAATGGTACACATACATGGGGAAATAAGCAGGCCTCAAATGCACAATTCATTTGTATACATGAAGATAAACTTTAATGTTATTAACATTTTCTGATGATGCTGTTTCTTTCTTCCGTACCTTAGTTTTCCTGTATGTGCCTCTGATTTGTATGTATTGTGGTTCTTCATATCTACTAGCGCAAGTGTAGTAAGTCTTGAATGGTTAGCTAGTTATTACATGTTTTACATTACTCAAAACTTGCATAAGGTAGCATTCATTATTGTACTTTCCAGAATTACAAGATTATAAATGTTGTACTTCTATGTTGCATGCTGCAGCCATTGCCTATGTTTATATATGATTAGATTCTTGTATTAACAACACTCTGATACAATGTTGTTTAGATGAGTACATTATTTAATACATGAATTGGTTCATGATAGGTCTCCCGATCACCCCTGACATCTTATTACCAATATTACAAACACAACCGTTTGTAGAGACTTTTCATCAAAATTAATTTCACATGTGATGTCATCATGTGTGATGTCATTTTTGAAGTCCTGGGTGTTAGTCTTAGCAGTGCACGGTGGTGGCATGCACATTATCCAAAGGACTCTAAACTCAACTGTAATTCCATTTGGTGGTATCCCACAGGATTTACCAGCAGGATTTCTAAGCACCAAATATATAATGAGCCCGATACCTTTTTAAAGAATGTATTTTCTATTACACCTATCCGATGGGGTGCCTGATTACATCCAGCCAGGAGTTGAATGTAAGTCAGGCACCACAATGGCAAAAAAAACTACTGGCATTACTGGCACTGGTACTACCAGTGCCAGTAATACCGGCAATCCCTATGGGACTACATGGAATGGGGATTAACCTACCCTACCTCTGGGTAGAGCAAGGAGGCACGGGACTGTAGGGTTACAGATAGAGCCCCTAAGTGTGCAGAGGCCCGGTGGCAGTGCAGGTGCTTACAGATTGTGGAGGAGAGTGAAAAGGTAGGCAGGTGACCAGTCAGCGCAGCAGACAGGTAGGTCAGCACGGGAGAGAAAGTGAGAAAGCCGAAGCGAAAAGGAAGGTTTTGAGCTTCTTCCGGAACCTGAGGTGGTCCTGCTCGAGTTTGAGAGAGGCAGGAAGGCCATTCCAGAGGGGGGACCCTGCAGAGGAGACAGATCTACCTCCCTCTCTCTGCTTGGAGACACGTCTGACCATCAGAGATTTGGAGGTGGCTGAGCGAAGAGTTCGAGAAGGGAGATGTTTAGGAAGAAAGAGTTGGATGTAGGGGACTCTGGCCCTCGGCCCCAGAAAGCCTTGTGGACAATGCAGCTGGTCTTGAACTAGATAATTGCAGCCACAGGGAGGATGTGGAGATATTTCATGTCTGGAGAGATATGATCCCTGGGCTTTAGGCCAAGGACAACTCTTGCAGTCCTGTTTTGGATCTGTTGCAGAGGGCGGAGAGAAGAGGAAGACAGGTTGAGAAAGAGGCTGTTGCAGTAGTCCAGCCTAGAGAGAACCAGGGTTCTGGAGACAGTGAGCTTCTGGGGGAAGGTGAGAAAAGGAAGAATACCTTTGAGGAGGTGCAGCTGGTAGTTGGACTGCTTAGAGAGGTCAGCGATGTGAGAAGAGAAGGAGAGAGTCGAGTCGAAGATGACCCAAAGATTTATTGCCTCACAGGAAAGCACAGGGAGGGCAGCCAGAGTGAAAGAGGGAAAGCGGAGCAGGAGTCCCAATGAGGAGGATCTCGGTCTCACTGACATTGAGGCAGAGATCATTGTAGGCACATCATTCCTGAATCACAGATAGACAGTCAGGAATGAGCGAGAGAGGAGAGGAGGCAGAGGAGAGCCTGCAGGAGAGCTGTGTGTCTTCCGCATAACACTGAAAGATGTAGAAGGTAGAGATGAGGTGGACCAAAGGGGCCATGTAGAGGATGAAAAGTCAGTGTGAGAGGTTGGAGAGAACATGCATTTGTCATAAAGCAACTTTACCACTGATACAAATGTAACATTGATACAACCTACCAACGAAGAGAGCATAGCATTTATCATAGAAGGAAATGTACCTCTGATAAAATCACAGCATTGAATCATACCTAGTACTGAAAATAATGTACCATTAAAACCTGCATAGCATACACCATTGAAGGAACAACATAGTGCTGAAAGCGACACATAGTGCTGAGACACACAGACACACACACACACATTGGTGAGTGACATGTGGGCAGCACTGCAAAACATGCTTGAGTGCAACATTCAACTGCATGTGCACCACTGAGACATGTATGTGAATCATTCAGACACATGCCGCACTACAACATATAAGCAGGACTGTGATGTATGTGCATGTGTACGACTGAGACACTCAAACGTGAGCAGCACTGAGAGACATGCCTGACAAGCATTGAGACACATGCACAGAAAATGGAGAAGATATAGACCCTCGGCAGCTCTTAGACATACAAAGCACTGAGAAGAACACATGCAGCAATGGGGCACACACATGTGTAGCATCATTGAGACACATGCATGTGCAGAACTTAAAGATACATGTACACATAACTGTGACTCCTGAATGTGCAGCCCTGAGACACGTGAGCATACATCACAGAGACAGACATGCATTCAGCACTAACACATGCCCATGCACCACTTAGATATGCACCAGAGGGACTCTGGCACACACATGTGCAGCACTGCGAGAAACAGGCAGGGAGTGCACTGAGAAATGTACACGTGCATACACAGCAATGAGAAACACCTTCATATGCACACCAAAGACACTTTTGCACACACACAGCATTGCGACAGCTCCATGCAACCTTGAAACGTATGTACACATTTGCCACTTAGAAACACAAGCACTCATGCATCACTAAGACACACCCAACACCGCACACACATGTGCAGCAGTGGGACACAAATGAATGGATCTTTGAAACAAGTGCACTGGCAGCACTGAGATACAGGCACATGTAGCAGTAAGATACATGCACATGTGCAGTGAAATACATGCACTTGCAGCACTGAGATACATACACATGTAGCAGTGAGATATGTGCATCCATACATTTCAAGACGACGAATATGCATAACATGGAGACGTGTGTGTGCACATGCAACAAGGAAGTACATGTGTATCTCTATGATCCATACATGCACATCAATGAGACATGTCCACATTCAGTAATGGGAAACATGCACAGCACTGAGGCACACCTACAACACTGAGGCACGTGTGCTCACTGAGGCATGCACATCTGAGCCACTCACCCAAAGCCCTGATACTCAGATGCAGCAGAGGAACACACACTACTCACAGCACTGAGACACATCTGTGCATGCACAGCACAGAGACATACACTGTGTACCCAGCATTCAGACAAATACATGAGTGCAGCACTGAGATACATATGTGTACTGTACCGTGAAACTGGTGTGTACAGCACTGAGACACACACGTGCATAGCACTGACACATAAATGTTACACACACACGTGTGCAGCATGTGCGCCCATGCACTGAGAGATATGTGCATGCATGCAGCACAAGACACAAGCACACACACAGCACTGAGACTCACACGCGTGGCATTCACACATATGCCGCACAGAGACGCACTAGTGGGTCCAGCAGAGAAACGGGCATGCAGACCCATCACTGAGACACACACACACACACACACTTACACACCACTAAGAAACACAGAAGAATGGGGTTAGAGGGATCTTGACCATTGCAAATGTCTGTGTACGACATGTTGACACACATACAAACAGTGTGTATCTAAATGAAAAATGTGATGCACTTAAGGTAGAAAACCCATGTATATGAACAATTGAATATAACAAGCACAGTGATAGCACATTTGATTACTTGTGCCAATAAAGTGTGGAGAGCCCGCACCATTATGTTAACAGCATGAAGTGAAATCATGTGTATCTTTATAAAATGCCACAGCCTCAAATGTTGATGTGGACATGGATAACTTGATTCCTATACCCAACGAGTGGTAAAAAAGCTCACATTTAAAAAATATGTATATTCTAATTGTACAATATTAATGTGTTTGGTCATAAGACTGTGCCTAAAGATGGGTGCTGGATTTAGACTCATGTTAGTTGCTCTCTCTCTGGCATGATGCATCCGTTGGATACAGACATCAAACCATATCCATAACCAGTGAGAAAAATAGGAGAGAATTCTAGAGTGACATATTATAGTAATTTTTTGCAAATTAACATGCTCGTATATTGCTTTACATTGCTTTTCAGACATAACATTTGCAATGTATAAAACAGAGGAAAGGCTGATGTTTACAGAAAATGAAGTGATTGATATAATGGTGTAAGGTGAAGATAAAAACACGTCTTAATAAAGGATGAAAAACGCATTCATAAACAATTGAAAATATTTAATGAAAAAATACATTAATCTAACACTTCATGTTGCAACTGTCAGAATATTACAAATTAAAATAATTCTAAGAGGTCTATGAATATTACTGCAACCCATATTGTATAAAGATTAGAAACAATTCTATATGAATAGAGAATGCTCATCAAATCTGCTGTTTTTAACAATGCAAGAATTACAAAATAAATCTGGTACAAGCAAAATTTAAATTAAAGCAATTAAATAAGATTTCTAACAAGAAACCCCTAAATTAAATGGTGAAAAGTAATTCATGATTTAAACAATGTTAATGCCAAAAACAAGGAGGAAGGGTAGATTACTAAATTAGAACAAATCGGAAAGTATACAAATGACTACAGATATGACCGTGTTGATGTATGATTTGAAGAATTACTCGTGGAAAGTCAAATATGTATCTTCCTCATATCTGTAGACAAAGGTCGCTTTCTATGAGTGGTTGTATGTAAAGCGAGGCAGACACACAGAAAAAAGAGAACATACAAGAGTTTGAAGAAAAATTATTTCCTCTACATCAAGAATCTTAAGAACAGAACATAAAGTGTATTTCTTTCAGGCCAGAACACAATAAATAGACGTGAATGGGGGAAAGAGAAATAGACAGATATCAGGTCCTAAAATCAAGAGTGGGGAAACAGATTAGCATACGGAATGCAGTGTGACATCACCAGAAATTAGAACATCAAGGTGAAATATGCACATTTCATTCTATTGGTTTTGATTAACCATACAAATTGCACAGGACAAATGGCATTTGCTTTTCATAAAATCAAGGCACACAAAAAAATCAAGAGAATATTTTGGCTTCTAGTATTATTTTGAAAGCAATTAAATGTGTGCATGTTTTAAACTCCAAAAATCCATACCAATGTTTCCACTGGAACATGCAGCCCTGAAGTGTGACATGTCAACTTTAGTTGTCTGCTGTTTCTCATCAGGTTATATGTTGCAGTGGTGAAGTGTCCAGCGATTCCTGAGGTTGACAAAAAAACAACCAATATTTTTCATTTTAAACACGGCCTCTAAAATAAACGAGGGCAGTGTCCACCCTCTGAAAAATTAGGGCAGGCATCATCCAAACAGATGTACCCCCGACCTGAGCCCTGGGGAAGAGACAAAGTACAACAACGACCAGGTCGAAACCCAGGACAACATAGTGGTGAATGCATGCAAACAAAACCTGACATATGAGGAAACAGCTCTTCTTGATGGGATTATCATTTTGTCTTCCAGATATATGACAAAACACTTTCCAGGAAGTAGTGGAAATGTGCAACAAGCGTGTTCTGGACAGGAAAAACACACAACAGAAGACACTGAATATGTGGATTTTAAGCAAAGTGTATGTTTAGTACACCTACTCTCAATAATGTGATTAAAATATGATCTTTGGCCAACAAGAGCAGTCCTGATAAAAAGGCAACTAATAAGTAGTACATGGAATTGTTGTAGGTTCTGTGAAAATGCTAATCAAGAGGAAACTCTACGACATATCCTGTTGAACTGTCCAGCGTTGACGGGAGCTAGAGATTTGCACTTGTTTAAAGACTATACAAACTATTACACCTTACATGAAAATGACATATGGAAGCTGTTTTTCTCTTCGAATCGTATCTCAACTTGCTTTGCAGTGGTAAAATTCCCTTGAAGCTGTATTTACACCTCATCGGGTGAAAAACTAGGAAATTCATGAAATGCAACTGTTTAACATTAATTTTTATTTTTTTTCTAGTTTCTCTTTTTAGTTCATTGACCTTTTTTGTAATGAAGTTATCTAAGTCAGAAGTCCAAACGCTGATTTTAATTTGTTATATTTCATTGTATGAAGTAATATTGAAAAGTTGGGTAAACAGCTAATTCAATAAAAAAATTAAAAAGAAATATTCAAATATTTGTACAGTTAATGATGCACACATTGAACATATGGAGAAACCAGCACACACATGGCAGAACATTTTGAAATCTTTATTCACAGCTTTACATAATTTACAGCAAGATGATTCCGTTAAAATTCACTGAGCTGATAAAGTTGGGGCAGCAGTTATATTGGGCAAACAATATTATGTGTAAAGAAATATTCACACAACTCGCAGACACAGCAGTATACACTGAACAGGGATCCCAGACATCAATATGAATATAATTGATGATTTAGCACAACTTGGCTTTCAAGGTCGATATGTTTCAAAAACAATGCAAATGTGTTTTACTATAGATCCTCTGTAAATAACAACTCTGTAGAAAGTTCCTAAAATATACACAAATGTAATACAGTCAAATGGAAGACTGCTAGAATTGGCACAGGGTATTATTATCTTTCAACGTCCAGATATGTATATTGATTACTTTGTACAGCCTCTGGTACAGAAACCTATCTCATGTATTGAAGAAACCAGTGACTTCATTCAAAGGGTTGAATCAACATTCATTGTTCCAGACAAGCTCATCATTGCTACATTAAATGTACAAAGCGTGTAACAAAGTATCCTGCAACAAGACAGTGAACTAGTCATAAAAGAGATATTAACATTACAACAGATGCAGGGAGCTAATAAGAAATTATTGTTATTATCATTTAAAATTCAAAAAATTACTTTTTTGATAAAAACTTGATACAGAAAAGGGCTCTAATATAGACTCTAACATCGCACATTTATTTAAATGCAATTATTTTTTTAAAACACAGATTTTCAAATGATAATTACAATCAAAACATGTTTATTACAGATTCATGGGTGACATTTGCTTGGGATGATTTAAATTATTTGCAACAATGTCTAACTTTCTATAACTCTGTAGCCCGGACTAATACATGTTCACAATGGATATTAACAATTCCAAGATTACATTTTTGGGCACACAAATGTCAATAAAAATAATAAAATAATCTTTCGCATATTTGGTAATCTTTCAGGAGTAATTTCCTCTGTGTAAAAGGCTTCCAACCTCAGAGTCTGATTAGATCACTCCCGTACACAGAAAACCTTAGATTAAGAAGAATTATCTCAGAGAACAGTGCATTAGTCATCAGTTTGCAAGAAAACACAAACCAAATGTCAGTAAGATCTGACCTTATTGAAAGGGGAAATGGAAGAAAAGTGTTAACATGTTGTCAACACACCCTGTTAACATCACAACAAAGAGAGAAACAAGACAGAAGGGTATTTGTGCACAAATATTCTGAAGACACGAACCGAGAGGAAATAGTTTTAAATCACAAATGGTTGATGCTTCAAATGGACTATGAAATCAAATATTCATTCAAAGAAACACCCATGAGTGCCATAAAATTGGCATAAATGTGAAGGATCGTCTGGTGAAAATAGACCTTTACCACTAGCACCATCAAACTGACTTACACACCAAAACCAGGTATTGTTAAAGCTAAATTGGATTTACTGTTGTAGTCATTCGATAGGCATTTGCCATGCACTGACATGATATGATATGATATGATATGGCATTTGTAACGCGCCTATACACATGTGTTTGAAGGCGCGACGAGGCAAGGGAGGGGGAACAGAGGGAAACAGACAACGATCCTACTAGGCCAGGTGTCATTCAGATCGCAACATAATGGAAGTACCTGGACATTAGCTCTCAACAGTTGGCAAATGGTGTGAGTACCAGGTACCTGATGGCAGTTTCTGGCAAACTCCCATCTAATCTGAACGGATGGATGGATGTGTATATTTATACAGAAAGGAGACAAGGTGCAGTACAACCTAATCTGATAAATAACTCATCTGTCTAAGTTGTAGTGTTTGAGAAAAAGCCTGTAACCATTGTCCCTGAAATAATGGACTTGGTACACCAAATACTTTTGTAAATTTGATCATTTTAATTATCTTTATCAAAAACGAAAACACTATTAAAAATTATTTTCTAACACACAATAACCCCAGATTTCACCCCCATGGTGGGTATATCATCAACCTAATGGGATAAATTACACCAACATTTTACAACATAATGATTGCACAGACACAGAACAATTACAACACACTATGCACTTAAACAAAGTGTCATTTCACAAAAAAACATATCCCGACATGTTTCAGTTCTTTTACAGCTTCTTAATGCTTGAACTTTCTTAAGGGGAAACGCTACAACGCAGTTTTCACCACCATGCAATCCAGGGTTAGGATGAGGCGATCCAACAACAATGGGCCACCTCTAGTTCAGATTCATGTAGCGCTAAAGTCCGAATCCAAACATTAGCAAGAAACTTCTTGGGTCAGGTTTATATTTCTTAAATGGGCTCACAAGGTAGCCTGAATGGTTCAAGGATCTTGACTATGCTGTAGCCACTGGCTCAATTAACGCTTGGCTCGATTCACCCTCAGGTCATCAGCTGCAGCTCCATAGGATAAATCACGGCAAGTGTGATCCGACCACTGTAAGCGTACTGAAGCATCAGTACGCTTACAGTGGTGAAGCGTGTAGGACCGGCTCTAGGAGATTTGCACTCCTTGAACGTTAAGTTACGTTTAAGATCGGATCACACTTGTCGTGATATATCCTATGGAGCTGTAAAATTATCAAATGTACGAAAGTATTTGGTGTACCAAGTCCATTATTTCAGGACCAATGGTTATAGGGTTTTTCTCAAACACAACAACTTAGACAGATGAGTTATTTATCAGATTAGGTTGTATTGCACCTTGTCTCCTTTCTGTATAAACATTTATGGTCTGCCCCTGACCGTGGAGTTAGGTCTCTAGTGGGGGGCTGTGTTTAGACCTTATGTATAGTAACCAATGGATGGATGTTGTCGGGGGGAAATTCTGCCGGGGTCGGCCGGGCCGTCCGCAGACCTCCAGGCTGGGAGGCCCCAACTCCTCCCGTGTGTATCCCAGATAAGATGAGATAGAGTATGAGACGCACACAAGGAGCAAGGTGACTCTGCTGTTTATTAGACAAAACGGCAGGGATGGGTCAAGGAGCGCACGCGTTCGTCCTGACACACACACAATTGTGGGGCTCGCAGGCCCTTTTTACTGTATTATGACGCGCTACTTGCGTCACTTCAGAAAGTTAACAAAAAACCTATCGCCACTCTTAATTGGATGTTCGAGTGGTAGGGTTAGTATAGCACACATATAGAGAAAGATATTAGTGGATAAGGTGTAGTCAGGTGGTATATCTGGGTTGTCCCTACAATAAGATACATGAAAATTGTTACATGAAGGCTCCTGAGGATTGGCTAAATGTGCTGGCGTCAGTGATAAGAGCCCCAAGTTCTGATTGGTGCACCCGTGAGCTTCCCAGCCTGGGACCACCGTCGTTCCCAGCTCTCGGTGTACCTGTAAGTTGCAACAATGTTTCACTATGGGTACATGCAGACAATGTGAGGACTTATTCATAGCTAGACGGGGTACCGTTCCCACTGTTGCAGATGTCCATTGAGCCTTTCAAGTGTATCTGCCAGTGTCTCGTAGCGAGGGATCCAGACGCCTCTGTTCTCCAGGGTTTGGCATCTCGTCAGGTTCGGCTTGATCACGTGGGGAGGGACCGTGAAAGAGGCATAATTCTGCACAATTAATATTGTTTTTCTACTGTGCGTCTGGTTTAATTTGTCGGTGTGACTTTATCGTTGGTGCGCGGAGTGCGAGATTGCAACATCGTGCCTTTGATGATTTGCTCTTGGAACGTGGGTTTGCAACATTGCGACCTTGGCTGGTTGCTTTGCCAAGCTCATTCTGTAGAATCAGCAACTGACTTTTGTCTTGTTGATGTCCACGGGAGCTCTTGTTTGAGGCCTACTTTGGCCCGGTGCATAAGTTGTTCGTTTGGTGCACAGGTGCTTTAGGTTATAGGAGCACATACTTCCATAATCGGTATTGTCTTTATTATATTTCTCATCGTTGTACCTGGTTTCAAAGAGAAGCGTGAGCAAGCTAATAAAAGTTCATGACGCGTCTTGCGTTTCTGCATTCTGAAAGCCTATATAAAAATAATAAAGATGCACGTCCGTGAATATGCCTGTCGCCTACGTCATAGCACTGAGTATATTCTTCGTGTAGGTTGGTGTGGGAATGTCCAGTGTGTATATTTGTACAGATGTGCTTCCCGTTGTCTAGGTCGTCATGGCATCTCTAACGACGTGTAGATTTTAGTCTAGTTGATCCGTGCCGCAGGTGTCGGCATGGCCAGTGCGGGCTGCTGGGCAAGCAGATGGACACATCCGTATGTTCCTGTACCAGGGTACCTGGTCGTCTGGTAAATGGGCAAACTCTTCTCGTGGCGGGTGTTTGGGTCGTGACCCTCTAGGCCAAGCGCGAGAGGTGAAGGACGGGAGCCATGTTTTCCATTCTCCCACTTCAGTCCCCCCTCTGGTCGACTTGTCGACCACAAACATATCCTTCTCGTTATCTCCTCTTACTCGCCATATCTTGGTTATTCCTCCGAGATGTCCATAGTGGTTTACATGATCTTCAAATGACCAATACATATATTCACAGGTACCCCCAGGAGTACAATATACCCATCTTCCTATGTAGCTCCTGGGGTTTCTTGGGTTCTCGGTCTTTACTGACGGTGGGTCTAGATGGTTGGTAATTATTTGGGTGCGCAGCTTCTCCCTTTCCTGTATAATTACACCTGTATGCTGGCCGTCATCTGCTGGCATCAAGGGGTGCATTCCCACCATTTCCAGCAATTCGTCAGTATTGCGTGCCTTTCGTGCCTTCCAAAATCTAATTATGATCAGGGTAGCTCCAGCCAATATGGTGCAGCCCACTATTATTTTCAGTCCATCTGACAGCCAAGATGGCATCCATGACCATAATAGTGAAAACCAGCTCTCATCCTTGTTCACACCATTGCTTTCATCCGTCATTTTAGAGTGCATTTGGGCTAATTGTGAAACTGCTTCTGTCAGTGTACCATTGTCAGCATCATTGGCAGGTATGAACGTGCAGCATGATTGTCCTATCTTTGCACAAACTCCTCCTTCCATTGCTGTGAGAAGGTCCAATACATATCTGTTCTGTAGTGCTACCATCCTTACAGCTCGCAGCTCTTCTTTTATTGCGTTGAACCCATTTACTGTAGAATTGATGGTCATCATTAGTTCCCATCTAGTTATTTGGAGCCATTTTGCGTTTGCGTAAGCCTGTAATCCCGGGTGTATTATTGAGGAGAAGAACATTGCTGCTCTGCTGAATAGTCTGTGTTCTGGCAGTATTGATGTTAGTGCCGTTTCCGACCTTCCCCATAGGTAATTTCCTGTCAGCGGCTCTCCTTGTCTTTTTCTTCTATTTAGGACAGTGTCATTGCTGTTGGTCCTGTTCCTTTGCTCCTCCTGGAGTGGTGCAGATCTCTTTCTTCTCTTATCCCCCTCATTCATTCTGGGAAATTTCGCCACATCGACGTGCTTCTTAGGTACCACTAGTGATGGTACATTGACGTGTACCATTGTGCACACACCATTCCACAGGGGAGGCAGTGTATGGTATGCCTTTTCTCCACAGGCCCAATAATGATCCATTATTACTGCTGTTCCTGCTCCCCCCTCAGGTAACTCCGTCACACTTGCGCAATTGGTGTTATATCCTACGTCCACCTCTCCTTTATGTTGGTAACATACCTTGGGCGCAGTCAACGGTAGTATCGTTATTGGGTCTTCATCTTCTTCTACCCATGTGAGCATTGGTACATACTTGATCCACGTCGTCCAACATCGGTGATTGTGTGTCTCGATGGTTGAGATAGTTTCTTTTGTTACCATGTTGCTGCCAATCACTCCTATCTCCCAGCTGTTATCCAGATACACCTTTCCCGTTATCGTCAGTAGCGGCCTCTCCCAGCATCCTTGTTTACCCGGAATTTCAGTGGCGTACCAATCACATGGTAGATACTTCAGTGTTACTTTCTGTGTTTCTCCTTTTGCAGGGCCACTTGTTATATATTTGAATGCTTCAGCATGTAAACTGGTCTTGTGATAACTCAAGTAGGTCTTGAGGAAGTTGTTTTCATATGGGTATGAGTCTCGTGTTTTCCATGTCATGTGCACTACAGTTCCTTGAAATCTTCCTTTCGTCTGGAACAGTGCCAAGTATATTATGCACTGTGCTACCTTCTCATTTATTTCTGTAGCAACAAATGTTCGTGACGCACTCATGGCGTATGGTATTAATGAGCAGACGTAGCAGCTATCCTCAGTTGTCTGCTTACCAATGCGGGTCATGTGTTGGTACCATATATTGTTTGTGACGTGTGCTGAATCTTGTACATAATTATCAATACCTTTATTGTCTGAGTATGTGCTGCGTTTAACTCTATTTTTCTTTGGTGTAATGTTACTACTACCACCTGACGTAACACCTGTTGCAGCAAGGAACGGGGGTACATTAGGTTTGGGTGCAGCAACAAAATTGATAGCACAGCTATACTGCCATACAGAAGCAGCCAAAAATCCGGTGATTATCAAAATCCCTATTATTTTTATTACAATTGCTAATCTCACCGGCATTTTGCTCTTACCTTGCTGCAGTCCTGGCAGCTTTTTCTTGCGACGTTAAAGTTGCCCGCCTAAAAATTCTCAGAAATGCTCGTTTTAAATGTTAGTTTTGTTTTGTTTAAGCTCTCCCTATCAAATAGTCATTCAGTGCCCAGGCGAAGAGCTGCTCCCACGCTACTCTAAGTGATTGGTCTCTTAAGACCGGCAAGTATGGGCGGAGGTGGGGCATGTAATATTCTATGGCCAGGAGGAAGGCTGTGTAGTAAACACGTACCCTTCTTCTTTTTAGGTATGTTGGCCTTTTTATTTCGTATACAAATTGGTGTGACAATTCTTCTGGGTAGTTATCGTCTGGGAGTACCATCTACGCCTGGACAGTGGACTTTGTTAGTTATCTTTCTACTTAACAATACAATAATACGCAGTTCCTGTATGTGCGAGAGAGAAAGAGAACATTCACGTGTTTACATGTGTATTTGTGCGACCAAGTTCTTTTAGTTTATGTTACAACTGTCCTGGGGGGGGATGGCGTAATTATTTTTATTCTTTGAACGTGTGACCATGGGGTGGGCAGTGCAGTGATCACCCCTTTCTTCGTCAGTTATCGTCTCTGGGGTGTCTGGGTAGTGGGAAGGTAAGGGAACAATTGGGTCGTTATCTGTGGTAGAACTTCCTTCCGCTGTCAGGGATGTTGTTGCTGTTGTTCCAATGGACCTGTCGTTGGCGCTGGGGCGGGTCTGCAGTTTGTATATCTTTACATCATGTAGGTGGTTCCAAGCACGCTTATCCTTTAGTTTTACTGCTCTTGTTGATACGTCTTCTACCAGATGTGGACCGGTGAACCTTTTATCGTTCCATCTTCTATTGAAATTGCGAAGTAGCACGTGGTCACCTTTGGCAATTTTGCACAAGTTCTCTTTTTCTAATTCTGTACTGGCGCCTTCTTCTTTATCTCTGGTGGACCCGCCCCGTGTGCGCTCGAGCTGTTGAGACACAAACACAACACTAGTAATCAAAGATGACACATATTGATACATTTCATCACCTAGTATATTCGCTGAACTTTCGTGGTCAGTGAATGCCCTTGACGTTGGCGTTAGAGGAAGGCGCATTTGACGTCCAGTAACCACCTCATGTGGGGTGAGGTGGTGGTCGGACCCTGGCCTGTTCCTCAGCTCAAACAATGCTAACGGAAGGCAATAGAACCAACTTTTCTTTGTTGTTTGTTGTATCTTTGCAATTGCCTCCTTCAATAAGCCATTTAGGCGTTCACATACGCCATTAGCCTGTGGGTGATATGCACATGCAAATTTGTGCTTTATGCTCAGCAGGGCTGTGATATGTTGGAACATTTCGTTTGCGAAATGTGGGCCATTATCTGATCTTAATACTTCGCACACTCCCCACCTGGGGAAGACCTCTCTTACTATGAATTTGGCTGCTCTAAATGCATCTGGGTGTGAACAGGGCCCTGCTTCAATCCACCTAGAAAATGGGCATACTACTACAATCATGTATCTATTACCTTGACATATGTTGATCATATCAACATAGTCAATGTGGAGGTGCCGAAAGGGTCCTTCTGGCCGGGGTATGGTACCTCTTATCACTTTTAGGGTGTGACCGGCCGTAAACTGTTGGCATGTGAGACAATTGCTGATAAAATTTGAAACATGAGAATTTAACTCGGGACAGAACCAATCATCTCTAATTCGTGCTGCAATTATTTCCTTGCCTGTATGGGCTGGGTGATGTAATTGGCTCAGGGCGGTATTTAAAAGTGCCAATGGTATTACAACTTTCCCAGTACCACTCTGGCGCCATAGTGCGTCGGTTGGTGACATTGTACATCCTCTTTTTACCCATATTTCCTTTTCGGCCATTGGTGCTGCTGCTTGTAATTCCATAATCTGTGTGGCTGGGAGATGGGTATACCCTTCTCTTATTAACATCTCCCTAGCCATTCCCCTCCCTCTCCCTCTCTGTGAGTCTGTGGGGTCCCATATCTCACCAAAGTATGCAGCATATTTCGCATGTGCGTCTGCTGCTGCATTCCCTTTTGAGACATGGTCTTCACCATTGGTGTGTGCGGTGCATTTTACTAGGGCTAGCTCTTGGGGGTCGTTTATTACTTCAATTAATTCAGCCAACAAGAGGGCATGTTGCACTGGAGTGCCGTCAGCTCTCCTAAACCCTCTTCTCCTCCATTTTGTTAACCCTGAGTGGACAGTGGATGTAACATATGCACTGTCGGAATATATTGTTACACGTTTGTTAAAACTTTCTTTCAATGCCAATATTAGTGCAACTAGTTCAGCGGCTTGAGCAGAGTAATGCTGTGGTAACTGTACACATTTCATAGCCACACACACCGGAGCCTCCATCATTTTTACCACTGCTGCCCCAGTTCTCCTTATCCCATCTCCTTGATCAATAGTTGATGACCCATCAATAAACAAAAGCTCACCTCCCTCTAGTGCATTCTCTTCAACTTTTCTAGTACATGAATACATTTCATTTAGTTGGGTGCAGTCGTGGGCGTAATCTCCCTCCTCAATTATTTCTGCTAGGAATCTTGCAGGGTTAACAGTGCTACATCTAACAATCGCTAGTTCAGCCCTAGACAAAATGATCTCATAACCTGATGCCCTTTGTGTCGTTAGTGTGGACTTGGGTTTATTCAATATTGCAAATAATGCATGTTCCACAAACAGTGTAGTTGGACACCCCATGGTTATTGCTGATGCCTTTTCTACTGCAAAAGCAGCTGCAGCGAGGCCTTGTTCGCAAGGGAAGTGGCCTAACATCACGGGATCTAAGTGACCGCTATAAAATGCTACTGGTTTATAGCCCATGCTTGTTTTTTGGGCCAATACTGCTTTCATTACTGCTGAGTCGCAATGTGAAAATATAAAAAATCGTCGCTCATAGTCTGGGGATGCCAGTACTGGAGCTGTTGATATCGCGTCCTTTAATTCGTCAAATGCCTCCCTCATTTCCATAGTCCACCCCAACCTTTTCTCCCCTTTATTTGCTTCCTTCAACCCCTCAAGCAGGGGTCCTATGTATGAGCTGTAATCAAACACCCATGCTCTACAGTAATTGCATAGCCCCAAAAATTGCTGCAGTTCTCTCACAGTCTGTGGCATGGGAGTGCTTGATATGGCCTGTGCTCTTTGTGGTGCAATATTTCTTCCATATTGGGATATCAGTTGGCCAATGTACAGTACCTGTTCCTGACAGTATTGTATTTTTTCCATGTCTACTTTATACCCTTTTTCAGCCAATATAGTCAACATTTTTAAAGAATCCTCTCTGCATTTACTTTCATTTGTACTGCAAATTATTATGTCATCCGCATATTGTAACACTGTGCTTTCCGCCTCAACGTTACCCAAATCCATCTGTATAACTCTATTGAAAATTGAGGGTGATTCACAATACCCTTGTGGTAACCTGGTATGTTTCCATTTAGTATTTCGGTAAGTGAAACTTGTTAGATCTTGTGAGTCGGGGTGTAGTGGTATTGAGAAAAAAGCATTTTTAAGATCTATTACTGTAAATCGTGATGCCTCTGCTGGAATGCCACACAATATTGTGGCCGGGTTTGCTGTTACTGGATATTCTGCTTCCACTATGTTGTTCAAGGGCCTTAGGTCCTGTATGAAGCGCCAAGACCCCCCTTTAGCCTTGCGCACTGGGTACACAGCCGTGTTACATGGTGATTCTGAGGGGACCAATATGCCATTGTTTATAAGGGCCGTTATAGTTTCATATATGCCCTCATCTGCCTCTTTTGACAATGGGTACTGTTTTACTCTTGGTAGTATTGCACCTTTTTTCAATTTTATCCGTACACCCCCTATGCTTTTAATGCATCCTACGTCATAAGGGCTAATGGTCCATAATGATTTGGGCACCTTTGCCATATCCTCCTTAAAGAAGGGGACTGGGGTGCATGCAGGTGCCTCAAGTGCCATAGCAATTTTCTGCGCTATATGTTTGTGAGCCACTCGTAACCATATTTCTACACTCATCATGAACACCATTTCCCCCTCCTCTTTTTCTTCTGAAAACAGTTCCTCATCTGACACCTGGGTCAACCTACATCCTTCTGCTAGTGCAATCACTGCCCTCCATGCTCTTCCTTCTTTGTCTTGGGCGTGCACAGCAATATACTCAGCTGTTGTAATAATGCTTTCAATGTCTATTGCAAACACTTTTCCTTCCTGTTCATTAACAGGTGTTTCTGGTCGGAACAGGTAAGCTGCTGGCCTCCTCCATATTTTACCTTCTATCCCTGGCATCCATGCAATTGCCATGTCTGTCCCATACTGGAATATCGCGCCATCTATTGGTTCCGCCCTAATCGCTGTCTGCCCACAGTATGCTTGCATAATCTGTCGTGCTGCTAGCATGTTAATCCCTGGAGTAGAGCAAATTATACCATCCTCTGTAAAGGAGATTGTCATATTTAACCTATTCATTATGTCCCTCCCCAGTATATTTACTGGTGAGGCACTATAATACAATAGTGGAACGGACAGATCGTAATCTCCGATAGATAAGGGAACGTTATCAGTAAAAGGAACCAATCCTTTAGCCCCAGAAAATCCTTGGGTGTTCATGGCTTCGCCTGACATCTTAAATTTACCTTCCCTTATGCAAGACCGGGTTGCCCCGGTGTCAACAAGGAAAGATAATTTTTTGTCACCTATCGTTACCTCTATGCGTGGCTCCTCCGCACTATTAGGTGTTACTGACAGGATGGGACACACCAAGGCCGTCTGTGGGCTGTCCTATTGGGGGTACAATGATTGGCCATTTCCTGTGTAAGGGTTGTGTCCCAATACCGTCACCCTACCCAATTGTGTTTGTTCATTTTGGGGTTGTTGTGTTGTCACTATTTGTTGTTGTGGCAGTGGCTGTTGTTGTGTTAATTGCTGTTGCTGCAGTGGCTGTTGTTGTGTTAATTGCTGTTGCTGCAGTGGCTGTTGTTGTGTTAATTGCTGTTGCTGCATGCCCTGCTGTTCTTGCGATGGCCTAGGTTGTGCCTGCTCATTCCATGCTGGTGTCCCTGACCTGACCCTACACGTGCGTGACATGTGTCCTAGTAGTCCACAACTCCAACACACGGGTGGTTCTCTGTTTTGCCATGGAAAGCTCCCTGTGTTGTCCTGGTATACCTGTTGCCCTGTGGGGTATGAACTTCCAACTCCCCCCACCTGCTGTTGGGTATTATATCCGTATCCTCTCCCTCTCATAAATCCACCTCTCCCTCTGTTATACCCATAATACCCAGCTCCTTGCATCTGGTACCCTCCTCCCACGTTTTGTGCGTGTAATTGTAGTGGCGGCATTTGCTGTATTATACTTTGTCGAGGTGCCATTAGAGCTGGGTCTTGTGCAGCCACTATTTGCGTGGGGCTTTGGGCCACTGTTGTGGGCGCAGTTATTAGTGCCCCCTCCATTGTATATTTAGTTAATTTTTTCTGTACTAGTTTGGCCTCTTCCGTTTTCCTGTCCTCTTCCTTTTGTTTCATTTTTCCTTGCCATATCCTGCAGTGATGTACTATTGTCAGCTGTATTTCAGGCCATGGTTTTACTTCCATTCCCACTACTTTCTTTAGTTGTTTCTGTACTCCTTCTGGGAGCCCTTGCACTGGTATATGATAAAATATGGCTGGTGTTTTATCCCATTGTTCTCTCGTTTCCATGCGCCACTTTTCTTGAATATCCTGTATATAATCAACGGGATCTTCATTCTCACGCATCTTACGGGAAGTGATTGCTCCTATATCTGATGTGTCTGGGTACTGTACTCTCAGTGCCTGCCATAGCGCATGTCTGCAGTTTGCAAATGGCGCCCCATCATGCGATGTGTTTGTTATTGTTATCCCATGGAATCCCGCTCTCTTCCAAATGTCGTCCGCTCTATCTCCTAATATTGATATTAACAGGCCTTTCACATCTCCTACTGCTAGTTTCTGCCCTGCGGTGTGTTTTTCCATTTCATATATCCACTTACCCGCACCTCCACTTAGTGATGGGAGCCTACATTTTATATTTTCTTTATCCGTATGCTTCCATGGTACATACTGCGGTCTAACCCCTCCTCTCTCCAACAGTGGCATTAAGTTGTGTCCTATATCACCCTTTATGTTCCATAATATTGAGTCCTCACACCCCTCCTCCTCCCCTATTTCCCTTACCACATCAAATTCTTCCTTGCTACCCCTCCTCCTACCTACCTCTCCTTCCCTTCCCCTTTTTTCGTCATCCTCTGTGCTTAATATGGGTATGCTTATCTGTCTGTCTTGCCTGCGGCTAGGGAGGTCTCTAAGCCGGCACGCATAGGGAGTCACTTCGTCCATGAATGGCGCAAGCTTTATTTTGCGCAGCGTGCGTGTGGTTGTTGAACATGTAGGGTGCGATGGGGGAGGGCGTGATGGAGATGGCGATGGTGTGGTTTCATGGGTTTGTTTTTCCACTAGTTGTTGCACCCTCTCCTCACTTTGTTCCAGCTCCTCCCTTCTCTTACGGATCCATGGCGAGTCTATATTGGTTCTAGTGAGGTACAGCTTATCTAAGCTTTCCCTTTCACTCTTTCTTCCTACCCTTTCTACTCCTTCTTCCTCCTCACTGCAAAAATCATTCATAGATGTTATCCCCCACTCTGTTCTTTTCCCTTTTACTGTTACTGTTTCTAAGTCTATTCGCTCCATTTCTCCTCTTCCTTTGTTATCAACTGTTCCCCCGGGTGTTGATGTTGTCGCTACTTCTCTACTTCTATATACATCCCCCCATTTTTCACTCTCCTTATTTCTCCCTCCTCTTTCCCCATCACTCCTCTCCTCCATTTCCCTACTATTTTCCTCCCTTTTCCTTTTTAATTCCTCCATCACTTCGTTGCTCATCTGTTCCAATATTCTTTCATCTTCTTTCTTTCTTTCCCATTTCACCCTTTCTCTTTCTATTGCTTTCTCTTCTTCATATTTCTTAGCTGCCTCTGATACTACCCTCCTCCTCCATATTTCCAATTCCCTTTCCTTTTCCTCTTCTTCCTTCTTTTTTTCTCTCAATACTACTCTTGACACCCTTTCTGCTGCTGCTCTTACCCTTCCATCTTCTATCCTTTGCTCCTCATTTTGTTCCCTTAATTTGTCCAATTCGTTTTTACCCTCTTTCCTTTTCCTCACTCTCTCTTTTTCCCCCTTCTCAAGCTGTGTTAGTAATTCATTCTGCTCATCCCTTAGTTTTGCCAATTTTTCCTCCAAAATCTCTTCTCTTTGTGTTAGTAGCTCCTCCCCCTTCATCTCACTCTCCCTTCTACTATCCTCGCCTGTTCTCTTTACAGCCTCCCTTTCTTCTCCGGTTAGTGAACCCCGTAATTTTAATAATATCTGTGCAGCTACCCACTCATCATGTCCTATCTCTACAATCTGTTCTTCTCCAATCCTCCCCTCCCCCACTATCTTCCTGTGAGCCACATATGGTGGAGGGCTGTAAGCCGGGTTCGAGTATCCTTCAGCCGCCCTTAACTGTCCTTCCATTTCTCCTAGTTCTCTTAAAGGGTACAACCCTTCTCTCTCAGTTTTCACTCCCGGTGTTATGGGTATCTCGTTGCTCGGTTCCTTTTTTATGTCTTTTAAAGTGTCAATCTTTTCTCTTCCCTCTCCTTCATTTTCCGCATTCTTTTTCCTTTCACACCCCTTTCCCCCATCCGTTCCCTCCTTTATAATCTCCTTTACTTCCGGTGTTTCTCCCACAGAGAACATTCCATTTGGTCCTGGTCGGGATCCCTGGAACATCCTCCATAAGTTAAACACCTCCATATGGCTCGCCAACTTCTTCCCCTTGTATGTATTATGCAGATGGTTTAGCAATGAATGTTGGGCATATGGATCGAAACTACCATTAGGCGGCCATGGTGTTAACATTTTGTTATCCGTCCCCTGGGTCCACTCTATGCTGTACTTAATTAATTTCTCCCTATGGGGTGGCAGTGTTGTGCATATGTGTTGTAGTGGGGTAGTGAGGGTGTTCCCCCACCCTCCTGACCCTTTCCCAGATGACATATTTGTGCCCTACTTGTTACTCCTCCCTTCGTTATCAGTTTACAATTTACAACCTTATATTGTTTACCTGGCCCCGTAAGTGTGGGGACTTACGACAATCCTTTACAAAGTATGCAATAATAATAATAAAAAAAAACAAGAAATAATAAAACACAAATATATATATATATGTATAATTTTGTATTGTATATTCCTTCCCCTACGGCCCCCTGCGGCCGAAGCGCACGCAGCCCCCTGTGGCTGCGTACCCCTTACGACGATCTTATACAGTCGTCCTTATTCCTCGTTCTCCTCCCCCTTTTACATTTGCCGTGGCTGGCGTTCTCCGTGCTCAGCCACGCCCCTCTCCCCTTCTCCTCTTCCAATCCACTCGTTTATTGTTTATCTTCTTATCCGCTCCCTCATCATTTTTCTCTTCCCCACCACCTTCAAAACTCAATGTTCCTTGTGCTCTTGATATCCTATAAAATCCCTACTGGTGACGTCACCGATGTCTCTACGCTACTAGTACAGTCTCATTATTAGTTTCAAAATACACTTGCAATTTATCCCCGCTAACCCTACAGCTGTCTTCCTGTCTCTCCTGGAACAAGGTAATCTCATCAATAATATAATTGGACTGCACACGCTGCGTCGCCTCGCGTGTGATACGCCCCTCAACAGGAGGGCTTAACCAGCCAATTATCTTCCGTATTTGGCAACTATGCAACTAGCTACCCCCTACAGGGAAACGTCATCTACCTATCGAGTTTCTTGCTCGAACAATAGGAAACCTCATCTACCTATCGAGTTCTTGCTCGATCAATAGGAAACCTCATCTACCTATCGAGTTTCTTGCTCGAACAATAGGGAACCTCATCTACTCATTGATCAATAAATGCCAAATCGTAGGAAACCACACACGCCCACCCCTACACGTTAGTCGCGATTTAGGCCAATCAGTGTCTACGAGCGACCACACGTGATGTTTTCGTGCTCCGCCCCCCTCTTTCACGTCACTGCTCTCGCACTCTTTTCACTCCCTTTCATTCCATTGCCAACACTATATTGTCAACCCTTCGCCGCGCACCTGTGCAACACCTCCCTCCTCCCTTATTTAATTCCTCCCCCCTCCCTCACAATTTCGCATTGCTCGTTGTGTGTGCCATGCTCACCAAGTTCTCTCGATGCAGGGCCGCTCGACTGCGTGCACCCCTCCAAGCGGCTCGCCACCTCCCCTCGTCTGGACCACGTCTGGACACTCGCCAACCGCGGGCGGGATACTTCTCAACCGGCTCCCGAGGGCCAATATCCGGATTGCGCTGTCCGGTCTTCTCGCAGCTCTGCGATGGTCCTGTAGTCCTCAGAAGGGGGCAACGGCAGAGGGGGCCGCGCCGCCGGGCCTCCTCGCAACGGGAGTGCCTGGAAAAAGTAAAAATAAAAGTCGATCTTAAACAGATCTCAGCAGTGCCTCCAACTTGTCGGGGGGAAATTCTGCCGGGGTCGGCCGGGCCGTCCGCAGACCTCCAGGCTGGGAGGCCCCAACTCCTCCCGTGTGTATCCCAGATAAGATGAGATAGAGTATGAGACGCACACAAGGAGCAAGGTGACTCTGCTGTTTATTAGACAAAACGGCAGGGATGGGTCAAGGAGCGCACGCGTTCGTCCTGACACACACACAATTGTGGGGCTCGCAGGCCCTTTTTACTGTATTATGACGCGCTACTTGCGTCACTTCAGAAAGTTAACAAAAAACCTATCGCCACTCTTAATTGGATGTTCGAGTGGTAGGGTTAGTATAGCACACATATAGAGAAAGATATTAGTGGATAAGGTGTAGTCAGGTGGTATATCTGGGTTGTCCCTACAATAAGATACATGAAAATTGTTACATGAAGGCTCCTGAGGATTGGCTAAATGTGCTGGCGTCAGTGATAAGAGCCCCAAGTTCTGATTGGTGCACCCGTGAGCTTCCCAGCCTGGGACCACCGTCGTTCCCAGCTCTCGGTGTACCTGTAAGTTGCAACAATGTTTCACTATGGGTACATGCAGACAATGTGAGGACTTATTCATAGCTAGACGGGGTACCGTTCCCACTGTTGCAGATGTCCATTGAGCCTTTCAAGTGTATCTGCCAGTGTCTCGTAGCGAGGGATCCAGACGCCTCTGTTCTCCAGGGTTTGGCATCTCGTCAGGTTCGGCTTGATCACGTGGGGAGGGACCGTGAAAGAGGCATAATTCTGCACAATTAATATTGTTTTTCTACTGTGCGTCTGGTTTAATTTGTCGGTGTGACTTTATCGTTGGTGCGCGGAGTGCGAGATTGCAACATCGTGCCTTTGATGATTTGCTCTTGGAACGTGGGTTTGCAACATTGCGACCTTGGCTGGTTGCTTTGCCAAGCTCATTCTGTAGAATCAGCAACTGACTTTTGTCTTGTTGATGTTCACGGGAGCTCTTGTTTGAGGCCTACTTTGGCCCGGTGCATAAGTTGTTCGTTTGGTGCACAGGTGCTTTAGGTTATAGGAGCACATACTTCCATAATCGGTATTGTCTTTATTATATTTCTCATCGTTGTACCTGGTTTCAAAGAGAAGCGTGAGCAAGCTAATAAAAGTTCATGACGCGTCTTGCGTTTCTGCATTCTGAAAGCCTATATAAAAATAATAAAGATGCACGTCCGTGAATATGCCTGTCGCCTACGTCATAGCACTGAGTATATTCTTCGTGTAGGTTGGTGTGGGAATGTCCAGTGTGTATATTTGTACAGATGTGCTTCCCGTTGTCTAGGTCGTCATGGCATCTCTAACGACGTGTAGATTTTAGTCTAGTTGATCCGTGCCGCAGGTGTCGGCATGGCCAGTGCGGGCTGCTGGGCAAGCAGATGGACACATCCGTATGTTCCTGTACCAGGGTACCTGGTCGTCTGGTAAATGGGCAAACTCTTCTCGTGGCGGGTGTTTGGGTCGTGACCCTCTAGGCCAAGCGCGAGAGGTGAAGGACGGGAGCCTGGTTTTCCATTCTCCCACTTCAATGTGTATAGCATACACTGTGAGATGCCTCTTATGTATATAAAAGACAAAACGTATGCCAATGCTTTTTTATAGCAGCAATTCAATATATTGAACAGATAGAAAGAAACGCATATTTCTAAAAAATTAAGTTGCCGCAGCAACACTTGTATAAGACGTTATTAGACCAGGAGTTAATTTGTAGCTCCATTTGTGCTATTTAAGAGTGCAACGAAATAACAATGGCGAGCCCCATGCAATCCCATAGTTTGATGTTGCTGTGTGAGAAGGCTAGGTCAAATATATTCCCCAGGAGGGTGCATATTTGGCAGGGAGGGGTGGGTAATTGTCCATAAGATTTGAGATGACCATGGGCTGGGCAGTGTTTAGATACAATGCCAAATGACACTGACAGGCATAGGTGGCACTGATGGCCAAAACTATTAAAAAAAACACATTCCCATCCTGTTCATTTGCTCAATGCAACTCTGCCATGAGTGGAATGGAAATACAACTCCCAATTAAAGAGGAACCTACTAAACTCAAACATGTTGAAACAAGCAACAGTGGCTATGTTGTACATTTAATACAGTGTCCTTGTAAATTACATGACAAAGGTGGGAATGCACACTGTGTAAAAAGGAGAATTTTGGAAAATAAGAGCTATATTAGAAAAACACCAGAGTCCAGTTACAGTGAGAGTTTGTGTTTTGGGACAAAGACAAAAAAGTACAAAAGGAGGAGATTGTCAGAGTTTTGCTGAAACAGAGAGAAGGTTTATGGGTCCATAATATGAAAACATATATCCATTGGGGTCTTAATGATCCTTTTAAATTACCCTGTTATTAAAAATTGGGCTAACTTGGTAATGCAAAAATGTGGATGGACTACAATAAACATTCAATAAAGACTATGAGAAAGATGACAGATGCCAATGAAAGCAGAGATAACATGCAGAAAACAGGCTATGTCTGGGGTGCAAGCGATGAGAAAATATTTAGGGGTCGATTCATGGAATTAATGTGCGCCGAAAATTCCCGCGCAGAGGTGCCAAAACGTGTGATTCGCAGTAAAAGTCAGAAAATCGCAGTGCAAGTGCGAAAATCGCAGGGAAACCAGCGCACATCGATTCCTGGAAGTCCGTGCGCGAGAAAAACATTGGATGTGCGCTGAAAAAGTGCACCGCGCACACTGGCGCACAGGTCATCCAACAACGTGCGCCACGGCCACTGCGAAATCGCGCATAGCGCGGCGCACATCACAAAAGTAGGCGGAACACGAGGTGTCACACTCGGAATGGGGAACAACGCGTGAAAACATGGGCGTCACAGGGGAAGTACAGGAGGCAAGTGCGCGGAACGCCCACACGCTCGCCTACAACCCGTATTCATGGAATCGAATAGGGCAAACCAGCGCACGGTGAAAGACGCGCACAGGGCCAAACAAGTACGCCACAAGAAAGCAGGCGGTAGCGTCCCTGCGCCTGAAATAAATGTGCGCCAAAATGTGCGCTAACAAAAAGCACCCATGTACAGCCATGATGAATGGTCCATACAGTGGCCCTCTAGGACAAATGAGGTGCAAAGGGGTACCGACAAACACGGACACCCGCTGTGTGAAAAATAGCGTGTGCGTGTGTTTCTGGGTGCGCGGGAAGTTCCACACGTGATTGGCCTGGGTACGTGTACTTCGGGGTGCGCGGGAAGTTCCACACGCGATTAGCCTGGGTACGTGTACTTCGGGGTGCGCGGGAAGTTCCACACGCGATTAGCCTGGGTACGTGTGTTTCGGGGTGCGCGGGAAGTTCCACACGCGATTGGCCTGGGTACGTGTACTCCGGGGTGCGCGGGAAGTTCCACATTTTTCGCACTTGGGAGACATGAGTGGGGGCCTGGTGGAGGGTGCCCCTGGATGCTGGGGGGTGGGGGTGATGGGAGACATGAGTGGGGGCCTGGTGGAGGGTGTCCCTGGATGCTGGGGGTTGGGGGTGGTGGGAGACATGAGTGGGGGCCTGGTGGAGGTTGCCCCTGGATGCTGGGGGGTGGGGGTGCAGGGAGACATGAGTGTGGGCCTGGTGGAGGGTGCCCCTGGATGCTGGGGGGTGGGGGGGCAGGGGGACATGAGTGGGGGCCTGGTGGAGGGTGCCCCTGGATGCTGGGGAGTGGGGGTGGTGGGAGACATGAGTGGGGGCCTGGTGGAGGGTGCCCCTGGATGCTGGGGGGTGGGGGTGGAGGGAGACATGAGTTGGACATGAGTGGGGGCCTGGTGGAGGGTGCCCTGCACTGCTGGAGGGTGGGGGGGTGGGAGACATGAGTGGGGGCCTGATGGAGGGTGCCCTGCACTGCTGGGGGGTAGGGGTGGTGGGAGACATGAGTGGGGGCCTGGTGGAGGGTGCCCCTGGATGCTGGGGGGTGGGGGTGCAGGGAGACATGAGTTGGACATGAGTGGGGGCCTGGTGGAGGGTCTCCTGCACTGCTGGGGGGTGGGGGTGATGGGACACATGAGTGGGGGCCTGGTGGAGGCTGCCCCTGCACTGCTGGGGGGTGGGGGTGGTGGGAGACATGAGTGGGGGCCTGGTGGAGGGTGCCCTGCGCTGCTGGGGGGTGGCGATGATGGGAGACATGAGTGGGGGCCTGGTGGAGGGTGCCCCTGGATGCTGGGGGGTGGGGGTGGTGGGAGACATGAGTGGGGGCCTGGTGGAGGGTGCCCCTGTATGCTGGGGGGTGGGGGTGCAGGGAGACATGAGTTGGACATGAGTAGGGGGCTGGTGGAGGGTGCTCCTGGGGGCTGGGGGTGCAGGGGGACATCCGTTGGTGGGCAGTAGTGCAAGGTGACATGTGGGTTGGCTGGGGGGCATGGGCATGGTGGATGGGCTGCCTGCGGGACATGTGCAGGGTAAGCCGCTGTGGTGTGGGCCGCCTGCAGGGGCCGTGGAGGGTGTAGAGGGAACACCTGGGAGGACCCACACGTGCAATTCACGTGTGGTGCTCCCCGCGCACCCCTGGAATACACGTACCCTGATGGAATTGCGTGTGATACTTCCTGCGCACCCCTGAAATACACGTACCCTGATGGAATCGCGTGTGATACTTCCCGCACACCCCTGAAATGCACGTACCCTGCTGTTTTTGCGTGTGATACTTCCCGCGCACCCCTGGTATACACGTACCCAGGACAATCGCGTGTGAAACTTCCCGCGAACCACTGAAATACACGTTCCCCGCTTGGCGTTTGCTGTTTGGCAGCTCTGTGAACTGGTCCAGGGTTATCGCAGCCCTTTGCGATGATTTGTGAATTTTGAAGGCTTTTCCTTGCGTGAGGGCGTTCTTGGGGGCTTAACTGGCGCTGCTGCAGGGTCGCTCCGCCACTCTGCGCCACGGCTGGTTTCGGAGGCTAAAATCCATGAATACGCTGTGCGATGAAAAGGGGACACTGTGCGCCAGCCGCGTGCGCCACTTTTGTGCGAATTTCTATGAATTACCCTCTATATATTTTAGAAGGAGGTATGAAGTAAGAAGTGCAAAAGGTGGAATCAACCTAGCTGCTAATGACATCCAATGGCTAGTAAATGAGGATAACAAAACTGGTACAGTATTCCTAAAATCGAAGGCCAGTCTCCTACTAATTCTAATATTTCGATGAGCAAGTGAACCTTTAGCAACTGAGACGAAATAAGAATGTGTTACTTTTGTGTGTGCAGGCTTAAGTGAAATTATCTGTATCTTGACAAAGGACCACAGCTTAATACGTTGATGTGAACAAGCATAACATGAGCCATACATGACTCAAACAAAGATACAATAAAACTCAAATTCTAAAAAGTATTGTCTGAGAAAAAAAAACAGGCTCACATTGCAGTTCAGGATGATTGCAAACAGAGGTGATGTGTTCGTTGTCTTGCAAGTCAAGGAATGCAGCATCCTGCCCATGCAGAAACCATTCAAACTAACCCAGCCTGTCTGCCTTCCAGACCTGTCAGCTTTACAGACCTGTGGCCACCTGCCCTGGCCTTCTAGCATGTTTAGCCCACTTCCCATCCAACAATGGACCCATTCATCCGAGATATGAGTCCTACTACAATGTTTATGAACAGAAGTGACCTTTACCACTGTATGTCCCGTCCAGCATGACCTGACGGAGTACGGGAATCCCTTTTGGAATAATCCTTCTGGTCCTGCCACATCAGCAGAGGGGTGTAGATCCTCCACCCCTGAATTCCACTTAAACACAACTGCCTATTGCTCATTCCAGTTTGGACTGGACAGCAGTGGTTGAAGTGGGCAGGAACGGTTGGGAGCGGTGCTCCTCTACTTTTTTACATTAAGTTTTACTGTTCCTATACTTTTAAAAAGAAACGGTTCAGGAATGGTTTCATTTTAAAATAAAAGTGTAGGAAGAAGTTGAAACTTGCACTATGTTGCCTTAAACAGTAGGTGCGTGTGTTTGTGGGTTTGTATTGTGCGTGAGGGGGTGTGGCGATGGGGTTTGTGGGGAGCGGGGCCAGGCCACTAGGGAACACAGTTCCACTACTTCTTTCGTACACTTCGACCACTGCTGGACAGTTCAGATGGGCGCAGGTGTGCAGCTTTGCTCCAGTAGCCCCAGAGGGGGTGGGGCTTATGGTCTACAGTCTCTGTGCATGCTCCCATTATCCAACATTACCTCCATCCAAAAGCGAAAGGGAGACACTGAATAATGGCCAATAAAGGTAGAGAACTAGGGGCGTGAGAGGGCAGCATGCCATGGGAGATTGCATTTTGCGGCAGTCCCTATGGGGCAATCCCCAATCCCTCCTGCCACAGAAAACACAACTCCCACAAAATGTTCACACATACGTTCGACCATGTATTTATTAATTGAAAAGAAGATTTTTTTTTACCGGTATGAATACATTCATTGAACAACATTATCCTGCTTTGACCTACACCTATACATGAAGACGAGTGCCATATTGAGAAGCAGTTTAGATGCCTTTCCTAGTACAGCGTTTCAAGTGAGGGGAGTGGGGGACTAAGCCAGAGGTCTGTAACCATTGACTAGCCAGATGTTTTGAACAAGTCCCATCAGCCTTAGCCAGCATAGTTAATGTTGAGGAATCCTGGGGGTCGTAGTCCGAAATGTCCGGTGAGCTGCAGGCTGCAGACCCCTGCCCAAAATGAATATAAAAGCCACGGGGGTATATATATATATAATACGTTGAATTGACTTTTGTTATGTTATGCATTTTTATTCTGTTAACGGTTTATGGATAATGTTTCCGAATAAACTTTTATGATGATGAATATATATAAATCCAATCTATATTATATATATATATACATACATGTGTGTATGTTGCCTCCTTTAGCCATTGGCGCATTTGCATATGTTCTAAGTGTGTGGGGGAGGGGACTGCTAGATGTGATGTGGACACAGCGAAGTCTGGGCAAAATATCAAAGAACTGCCTCGCACTCGGGGCCACAGTAGACCGTTGGCAGGTAAAAAGCGCGACTCGGAATCTCAAATGACCATGTTTGACAGCCCCCTCATGTGTCCCTGCTTTTTGTCTGCCACATCGGTTCTCTTTGCCTCTTCTTGCCAAATTGGCCCGAGTAAACATTGCAGAGCTGAACAGGAGCGCACGCCGCGTGAATTTCGACAGCGCATGATTTTCGGGCCGTGAAATGCCGCCGTGGATGTCTTCCAACAGCATCACAAGCCCCGCAACCATAGAGAGGAGCAATGAAGGAGAAGGAGTTATGTCCCGACCTGACAGTACTGCTCGTCCCCCTGCCAAGTTCTGTGGAGTCTGGCCCGAAAAGGAAAGAACAGGAAGCAGAAAGAACCATGGTGGACTTTAAAAGTGACAACATGTTCCAGCGACCATTAGCAGGACATTCCTTTACTGTTCAGAGAACTGTTGTTGAAAAGTGACTTCATTACATTGTGAACAAAGAAAGTAAATGAAAAACATAATTTTTCAAAGTCCTGTTTGTGATGCTTCGAGTACCAGTCCTACCACCTCACACTTATGCGCTGACCTTTTGTTTAATATTTGTAAGACAGTCGGCTTGGTTCTCAAAACATCTTTCAATGTGATGCTATGTGAATCAGGGCCAGTATTGTGCTGTGCCACCCCTCCTGGGTGCATGGTATCTCCCAGGGCTTGTACCAAGGTTGTGACCTAAAATAATAAAAGGAACAAGCCAGTTCCGGCTCGTTAAGCAATGGAGCCCTAACATCACTGCAGCGTGATGCTGCCGCTGCGTAGCAGGCAGAGGGCCTGCTACTGCAGGACCCTCCACACAGAGAGTGCCCCTGCTGGGCAACATTATCCATGATAACCCCCCTCAGGTCCCCAGTGCCCCTGATGGGCAACTCTGCATCAACATGGTCCCAGAGTCCCTGACCGGCAACTCTGCAACCAGGTTCTGATGCCTCTGCTGGGCAACTCCGGCACTGTCCTATGTTTTTTCATATGGGTGCATATGAACACTTTCATTCACACCAAGGCGAGCAGCTTCAACGTTGCAGGATGCAATGGTGAAGCTGCTCGCTTTAAACGGGTGTATAGGAACACTTTCATTCACACCAAGGCGAGCAGCTCTGCTCGCTTTAAATGAAAGTGTTCCTATACACCACACGGGTGTATATGAACACTTTCCTATATACCAAAGTAAGCAGCTTCAACATCCTGCAATGTTGAAGCTGCTCACTTTGGTGTATAGGAACTGTGTTCTCGGCAGCATTTTTGTAAAATAACGAATATCTCGTTATTTTACAAAAATGCTGCCGAGATTGGATTGCGCCCGTAAACCCTTCAAACAGGCGCAATCCACATAAATCACTGTCATGCTCTTGGAGGACACCCAGGCCCCCTTGAGAATAGCATTGGAGCCTGGGCGCCGTCTATTGGCGCGGTGAATCGTGCTGTTTAGCACCTTCACTGCACCAAGATGCGAATATGGGCCTCAGTGGTTTAAGTTCCACTCCCCCAGTTTAATAAAGGCTTGTTTAAATGTGGAATTTCCAATGTGTCACCAGCAATCCACCAACCCGGACTGTCACCCCCCATAGGTGCCAAGGCTTAGTGCATGTGTGACGTTTTTGGTGGTAGTGACTTTCCCAACCTGATTTTCTATGTATGTGAACATTATTTGCACCTGGATTTCAAGCATTGCTTTGTGTAGCTGTTAATTGATTTAATGTCGTCCCCTGGTGCTTTCCTTTTGATTGTTATGGAAAAGGAAGAGTGTGGTGTGACACCCCTCCTGGGAGCATGGTATCTCTCAGGGCTCGTGCCAGGTCACATGTTGTGACCATGAGACTTAAAATAAGAAAAGTTCCGGCTCGTCAGTTGAAGCAATGGAGCCCTGCCTGCCATGTGTGTGATTACGGAAGTGCGATACTGGCGCTGCATAGCTTGCGGAGTGCCTGCTGCTGCAGGTCCCTGCTGGGCAACACTATCCATGATGACCCCCACCCTCAGGTACGCAGACTCCCTGATAGGCAAATCTGCATCCACGTGGTCCCAGAGTCCCTGACGGGCAACTCTGCAGCAAGGTACCGGCGCCGTCCTTTGTGTTTGCCTGGGGGCCCCCAGGCCATGGGAGGGCCGGTGTGCTCACGGGCTGACAGGGTACCCCCTGTCCACGGATGTCTGCTGGGGGCTCCCTGCATGTCGGCTGGGTGTCCCCAGCCTTGGTCTGCCCGACCTGTGTAACCGTAGGCCAGGACATAACAAGTATGTGAGTGCTTTCTGTGCTTGTTCCATCCCCTGCCAGTCAGCCACTTTCCTGCCAGGGGAGATATGGGACTCTTGTCTAACCGGATCAATCTGTATGTGTTGGCTCTGGTGCGGGCAGACACGTTTAGGAAATAACAATATATCAGCTCAGAGGATGACATTAACGACCTGAAAGTACATTATTAGCTTCACGGACGTCATTTAGTGGTCAGCTTGGGAACGAGTCAGTACCTCCGGCAACTCCCTTAGTAGCACAGGCGGTTCCTTTGGGACTACGGGTTAATAGATTGCAGGGGCTTTTGAATAAACAGAAATCAACCACGGTTAATGGAGCTGTGTTAATTTTTCTAGATTCTAATCATTGTCTCGCCCTAGCCCCTGAGATTCTTAATGGCTGCTAAGATGTTAGGAGAGGGACAAGGGGTGGCTTTTCAAATAGCTGCTGAGGCCCTACACAAGGGACATGGAGCAGCGTCTTAATAACTGCTGAGGGGCCAAGCAAGGGACAAGGGGTGGCTTTTTATTAGCTGCTGAGGCCCTACACACGGGACATGGAGCAGCTTCTTAATAGCTGCTAAGGGGCCAGGCGGGGGACAAAGGGTGGCTTTTTATTAGCTGCTGAGGCCCTACACAAGGGACACGGGGCAACTTCTTAATAGCTGCTGCGAGGCCAGGCAAAGGACAAGGGGTGGATTTTCATTAGCTGCTCAGGCCGTACACAAGGGACATGGAGCAGCTTCTTAATAGCTGCTGAGGAGCCAGGCGAGGGACAAGAGGTGGCTTTTTAATAGCTGATGAGGCCCTACACAAGGGACATGAAGCAGCTTCTTAATAGCTGCTGAGGGGTCAGGCGAGGTACAAGGGGTGGCTTTTTAATAGCTACTGAGGCCCTACACAAGGGACATGGAGCAGCTTCTTAATAGCTGCTGAGGGGTCAGGCGAGGTGCAAGGGGTGGCTTTTTAATAGCTACTGAGGCCCTACACAAGGGACTTGGAGCAGCTTCTTAATAGCTGCTGAGGGGCCAGGGGAGGGAAAAAGGGGTGGTTGTTTAATAGCTGCTGAGGCCCTACACAAGGGACATGGAACAGCTTCTTAATAGCTGCTATAGGGTCAGGCAAGGGACAAGGGGTGGCTTTTTAATAGCTGCTGAGGCCCTACACAAGGGACATGGAGCAGTTTATTAATAGCTGCTGAGGGGCCAGACGAGGGACAAGGGGTGGATTTTTAATAGCTGCTGAGGCCCTACACAAGGGACATGGAGCAGCTTCTTAGTAGCTTCTGAGGGGTCAGGAGAGGGCCAAGGGGTGGCCTTTTAATAGCTGCAGAGGGCCTACACAAGGGACAAGGAGCAGCTTCTTAATAGCTGCTGTGGGACCAGGCGAGGAACAAGGGGTGGCTTTTTAATAGCTGCTGAGGGCCTACACAAGTGAAATGGAGCTGCTTCTTAATAGCTGCTGAGGGCCTACACAAGGGACATGGAGCAGCTTCTTGATAGCTGCTGAGGGGCAGATGTCCCATTTATCTCTCACACCATTGGTAGGCCATGCTCAGACATAACAAGCCTTTTGAAAACCATCACACGCCTCACAGTGCTAGTGCAAGTGCGCACCGACCTCCGGGACACTGTGACTGTTCCTACATGGGCTGCAACGCAAGACCACGCAGGCAACGAAACCAAGTTGTACTTCTCAAGCACCCTCACGCCACGAATCCACCGAATAAAGTAACGCTGCATTCACCTCCTGGTACCGTGAGCCTGCTCCCTGCGTCCTCGCACACAGACATTCAGGGCCAGGCAGAGGACCTCATCACACAGATTTTCAAATGACTTCTGCTCCAACTTCGCACAAAATGCTCTGCATATCTGACAACAGACACTCTGCCGTTGGCACTATAAATGAAGACTTAATAAAGTTATGTGAAAAGCAGTTCCCAGTTTAGACCTGTCTGGCTCCTTTGGTCTTCAGTACCTGGACACCTATTATCAGCCTGTGATCGATTCCGATTAGTGCCCTGCCTCCCCATCATGGGGTCTGCAACCTGCTGCTCTCCTGATACTTTGGACTATGACTCTCATGACCCCTCATCATTGACTATGCTGGCTTGGGCTGATGAGAGTTGTAGTCCAAAACATCTGAAGAGCCAAAGGTTGCTGACCCTGGGGCAGGGACGTCATTTGGGGGTTGCTATGGGCCACAGGTTGATATCCCTGTGGTCCCCTTTGCTACCCACTAAAATAAAAAACGAATCCTTTTTTTTTTTTTAATGAAATCTCCTCGGATGTGGCCAGCACCGTGTGGCGCTTTGTTTCTGGACTGGCTGGCTTTCTTCTTCAAACCTTTGAATTCTATACAATAATTGCTAGACTCATTAAACGTTTATTTCAGGCACACCACTGATTTAGTCTGTTCTTAAACACCTCAAATTCACAATGCAGACAAGAACGTCCAAAAAGCATTTAGAGTAGAATAAGCATCCTTTTCGGACTATGTATTTTGCGTTTTTTTGCAAGTTGCAGTTATTGCATGTATAGCATGTATTTTTCTGCCGCTGTCTCTGTTACGATCATCATAAGACATTCCATCTCGGTGTCCTCGGTCACTTGACAAAATCCTTGTGCCTAAAAGCTTGTGTACAGTGTAGAAATGTTTGACTATAAAGTGTCCCATGATTTCATTGTGCCACAATTAATGCTTTGTTGTAATGCGTCTACCTTTCCTATCTCCTTTGCATGCTGTTCAGGATGTTTCTTTTCATGTATGAGGTAACAAGTGCCCGGAGTACGGGATGCCGTGTGAGTGCGCTGCTTTCCCTGCGCTACTCTAAATTATTTAATACACAGTTATGAACCCTCCCAATAGTGTGTATTTTTCCAACGTCTGAAGCCTGAAAAATAGATCCACCAGACCGGCAAATGAACTGGCCTGCTGTTAAATCTCGGTTACCAGTTTAATGGAATCCACTACAGAATATAAAAACATTGAGACATGTAATTGCAAATTTTTCTATAGCCGGTAAGATTGCTATAGCTGGTAATATATCTCAGTGGGTTGAGTGCTTGCTGCTGTGATGTATGTATGTGATCTGCAGGTTGCAGGTTCGAATCCCGGCACGGTCAACTCAGCCTTTCATCCTTCTGAGGTCGATAAATGAGTACCGACACAGATTGGGTTACTTTTAATGTATGTTTGTTCTATATGAAGCGCTTAAACATCAGTGGAATATAGCAACACAGCATTGTCATTTGGCCTTGAGCATCTGCTTGTAGTCACAGTAATTTGGTAATATGGGCCTGTACACACTGATATTAATGATACATATGGTGATCCATTCTTGTATGAAATGCATATAAAAAAAACAGTGATATCGTAACCATATTTTTCGTAGTGTACTTAGGAACAATGCTATGTGATACCACTTCCTGTTTTGTCAAGGGGTGAAAGATTATGATGTGCTGATGTCACTTCAGGGTGGGGTCAAATGACATCCTTTCCTGTGATGTCATCAGAGGTCAAGGACCGTGTATTGTCACTTCTGCTTCTGGCATTTTGGTGAAATGATGTTTCTGCCCTGAGGAGATTTCCAACAGTGTGGAACAACTTCCTTTTGCATTCTTTTTTTTATTGGTACATTGGTTCCAAGTTGGTTATTTCATACAGTCAGTACAATCTCCTCTCTTTGCTGCCTTATGTTAAATCTAGGCCAGCATCCAATAAGGGACATTCCACATCTGGATCCAGTAGAAATCACTTGGCTAATGGTCAACTAGATTTTCCGTAAGTGTAAAGTAGCCATCAGCTTGTTACGGAAATCAACCCAAAAATTCCATAATTTTGTTAAAGACTCCACCGGTATGTTCATGAGAATAAACCATATTGCAATAGCTCTGAATCCTTTTTTAACATTAAATGACATGGGATGCCTCTGGAATGTAGAGCAGCATTTGTCTGATCCCTGCATCACAGTAAATATGGGGTAAACGCCCCATCAAAGTTAACAAGCAGATCACAATTGAATGTCGTGCAGGGGGATGACCCTCTTTTCTAAGCATTTTAAAGCACATCCTGATTGTGATTTCAGGATGTGCATTTAAATGTGCAGAACTGCCCCTCCCCCCTCCCACGCGGGGCAAATTTGCAAAGGAAGAAAAAGGGCATCTCCATGGCATTCATTCAGATTCCCATTGAGAATGCGCCTCCACCATTTTTGGGGGCATTTGATGAGATGCGCTAGCACATGCCATCAGTTGTGCCATAAAATGTTAAGTAAATCTGGCCCAATTGATGAAGATGACAGATTTACAAAGTCACTGGCCAACTTCAAAATGTGATGGTTGTCAACTAGGACCAGAGTTTTCACACCTTTCATTATTGCATTATATATCACTTTATATATCACTGGCTTTGCCACTTGGTGGGGTGGGCAGGAAAAGTCTCAATGATGAAGAGGAGTTAATGTTACGTGCACCATATTTGTGACTGGGGATGTGGCAAAGTTAGCGTGATGTTGCAATTTTGTATATGTATCCAGTATAGTTAATTGTAAATGGGATATGTTACTTTAGTGTTACTTTTTGTTAAGCTGATACATATTAGATTTTCACACACGTATAAAGACAAATGCCAAAACCACCACATGGAATATAAAATACAATCCAGATAAAATGTGCGATGAGGTGCCTAGGAATTAGCAACAAGGAGTTTTCATAATGCACATGCAAGGGAGGGAAATGGTCATAGGGAACCCACTGTGAAGAAAACACGACAGTTATTAAACATGCATGCACACGAATATACATACACAGGGCATTTATAAATCTACATGCAGTGGTTTTTTTTTTATAAAGGGATTGACTTTGGGAAACTGGTTTTGCAGAGTTTTCAGAGGCCAGAGTATGGGTAAATAGGTAACTGCAACCTAAGCCAATGGTCAGCTCAGCTAAGAGACCGGGCATGGTGTTTATGGCCTGGTAGTATCACGAGATGTAATCTCTTTTTACAGCATGGGAGATGACAGAGGGTTTTGGCTGTTTGTTTTAACCAGCAATAAATACGGGGTGAAGCGATGCTCGAGGCCAAAGTGACTGATACTCCTTGTGATTTCATTATTTACTCAGGGTGTGGCATGGCGCCAGGCGTGCTGAAATGGTTATTTAGATTAAAATATTGAGTTATTCCAGTAAAGGTGCGGTGGATGAGATAGTTATTGCCAGTTCAAAGGTTACCTGTTTATTTAGCTTTCCTCATGTCATTTGAAGTATCCATGCAAACCATTTGTATAGGTTTTGTGCAATCATATGTGAGGGGTGGAATGTAATAAAACATATGTGAGTGTTTTTACTGTTGCAAAAATATTTATAATGTGTCAACTTATGCGGTTCAGTGAGACTTGGGTTAGTTTGACTCGACAGGCTCATCTAGCTCCTCTCTGGACGATTGTACAATAAACTTGCTTTACGTATTAAAGTGCACTCATTCCTTAAGTGGTGGGCCTGCCTTGTTAAGGTTATTAGGGGCCCATCCAGACATAAAAAGGAACCCTGGGCTTTCCGAGATGTTGGGGGTCTCCTGTCCACACAACTCGGCTGCAGCGCCTCACTGCATGGTGCAAAGGAGAGGTTTGCGGGTGCCATATTGGTTAAAGGCCTGTCTTTTCGCCAGAGGCATGGCACTGTCGTCCAGCTGTGCATGACAAATTGATTGAGCACCATATTGGAGCACTTCAGGTTCATGTGAGTGCACTTTTGGGGGGTAAAGCAAGAGGGGAAATAGGGGGAAAAAGAGGGGTTTTCTTTGATTGAAGGTGTTTACTAAGGCTAGAACTGGAATGTGTGAGTGGAGTTAGCTGAGGTTACGGGGATTGAAAAGGCGAATGCCTTGAACGAGTGAGTGTACTGTTTTACGTTGTAAGTCCTTTGTATATATTTTTACTTAGTTTGTTATTTTAGAGGTGTAAGGTGGTATCCTACCCAGCACGCCCATTGTGAGGTTTGCCCTGATACGCTTCAGTTTGCTTGTCTGGTCTGGCCTTACCTAGAGATGAGGTGGCATTGTAAGTTAAGTCCAGCCGTAGATAACTTTGTGAACTCTACCCTTGCCACCCTTCATTTTATATTGACTGTGCGGGCGGAGTCCTAGCTTTTCTCCATTGGTTGAAGTGGTGATGGGGAAACTTCCTGAAGTCAAAGAAAGACGGTACTGTAGAAGTGAAGACCGTACTAGTGATGAAGAGAGCCATAGCAGAGGTGTTGTAGTGAAAAACATTGCGCTCATTTATGCTCGTGTGAAGAAGATATCTCGGAGATATTGGCCGGCATGTTTTATTTTTTATAAGATGCTGTCTTCTGTGTAAGAATGAGAAGAATAATTATTTATTTATTTATTTGTTTATGATTATAGAAATAACCTTGACAAAAGTTTAAAACACAAAACAATCATGAACAATAAAACATTACAGTATCATTAGAAAACTCTTCAGACTTTCTAAAAGACATCAAAAGTAAGTAAGAATTAAAAAGACTACATATCCCAACACCATATTTACAATTTGTCATTTACATATGTTAGTTTATATATTCATTGAATAATTTATACATATTATCACAATAATTTAAACAATTCTAAGTGTAGTTACATAAAAACAAACCAAGACAAAGGGCCTCATTACACGGTAGGCGGTAAGGGTTTACCGGTACCGGTATTTTACCGGTACCGGTAAATCCTTACCGCCTTACTACGAGGTCCCTTTGCGGGTTGGGGATTTTAACGCCTGCTTTTTGCAGGCGTTAAAAACCAACCCGCAAAGTGACCCAGGGAGCTAATTACGGTACCGCAATTTGCGGTGCCGTAATTAGCGCCTTCCCCATTCCCATTATGCCCTATGGGGCAAAAATGGGAATGGGGAAGGGCAATGGTGGAAGGGGGAATTACCGCCCCGCCAACCTTGGAATGGGGCGGTAATTCCCCTTTCCACCAAGGCGGTGCCGGTATTTTACCGGCATGAACCATGGCGCTAATTGCGCCATGGTTCTCCGCCTACCGTGTAATGAGGCTCAAAGACCTAACAGACGCCCACAAGGAATATCTAAACAAAATTATTATTTGGAGAAACGTGTTCAGTCACCATGATTTGCAGTTATGCCCGGTGCATTGATTATTTTACATATTTTTTCTAAAAAAGACTACGGAAAGCAGCAGAGACTTGTTTTTTAAATGCAGCATTTCCCACCAGAGTGAACCTAAATTAACCAGTACTGTTGACGTAGCATATTTTTTAAAATGCTGTATGCAGGCAGGTCTAACTGTGGCGCAATCGATCAGTAGATGTTCAAGAGTTTCAATTGCACCAACATCATTACAAAATCTGCATATATGCGACAACTCTGCACAACTGTTCTGTGCACTTATAATTAAAGTCAATAGCTAAGTGAGGTGATTGCAGTGAAAGCAAGTGAGGTGAGTGATTGTGGGGAAGATTAAGAAACCGGGAAGGGGAAAAGTGGTGTTTCTTTGGGTGGAAATTATTGTGCCACAGGTTCAGCTTCAGTGTTATTTTTTGTGAAATTATTTCAGATAACTTGAGTTGGAGTATGGATACTCAGTTGAATCATTTGTGTCAGGTACATCCTGGCTAAAAGGTGAATATTCTAAAATACCATCCGGAAATGGTTGTAGTACACTAAGAGTAAAATGCTTAATTCTTGGCCTATTGAGGGGATTTATTATAAGGGGATATTGGAGAACTTGCATACTTTATTAACTACAAGGCACAAGGGTGCAAAGGTAGATAAACACTTAAACATCCTAGAGTTATAGAAGGTGCATGAAAAAGGTGGGAAGGGCCACAATGTTAAAATCTCAGAGGAGGGGCCAAAAAAAGGAGGGTGCGAGAATGCTTTCCACAGCGCCCCCATATGGATGCTATCATTTATCCGCCGCAGAAGGGTATAGAGCCCTGAGTTCAAACCTTCATTTTCTCCAGTGGTTGTGAGACAGACATAGGAAATGCCTCCATCAGCCATGATTGCTGGAAAATGGGATAGCGCGGAAAGTGAAGAAGTAACTCCTTCAATGGTTATGGTTGAAGAATGGTTGAGAATGGAGAACAGAAAGGGAACAACTCTTAGGTTAGCAGAGAGATTAAAGGTGGAGGAACGAGAAAGAGTGAAGCCAGCAGCTAGAAGAATAGATGAAGTGCTGAGAATGAGGGAGAAGGAGGAAATTAGACCTTTTTCCACTAGGATAGAGGATAGGTTGAGGGTTCTATGTCATTTCATGGTGGGAATTTTTTTGCAGGGTTTTTTACTGTGGATTTTTCAATGAAAAAACGAATCGAATTTTTTATTTTTTTATTTTTGGATGGGTTCCCCCCCAAAGCCCCCATCCCCTTTCATTTTTGATATCATCCCAAACACCCACAACCCAAATATATAATATTCCAACCCACCTAAAAAAAGCGATGAGCTTTTTTTTTGTAAAAGAATTTCCGGTAAAAAAACCTGCGGAAAAACATCCCGCGATGAAAGGACGTTATGTTATACCAGGTTGAGAAGGGTATTAGAGACACAGGGGTGGGAAAAAATGGAAGCAATGAGGCTAGCAGAGAAAGAGGTAATGGTGCTAAAATGGCATAGAAATGCACAACGGGTAGAAATGAGGAGACGGGCAAAGGAAGGTGGAGGCATGGACAAGTTCTTGTTAGGTTGGATAAATCGATTATTTTGATTATTACGGTGGTCAATGTGGACATGGAGAACAGAAATGTTGTCATTGGTACATGATTCAAGGAGGGAGGATGGGAGCCAGCACCCCATGATAGTGCTGAGTATGCTTTTGTGCCTGTAGAAGTGTCATGGGAAGAAATAACAGGAGGAGACATAGAGGAATGGGAATCGGATGTCGAGCAGTAGCAGTGACAAAGAGTACAACATGGAGTTTTATGATGTGACAGGGTGCTCGTATGGCCGTAGTAAGTAGGAGCAGAGAGATGGGGGATGCCAGAGTAAAAGTGGGTGCAACTCAGTTTCAGTTTGCTCCAGAAGGGTCTGGGAAAGGCTTATTATGTCCCGTAGTCACAAATGGGCTAGAATAATTTGATGAAGACACTCCCTTCGCTGACTGTAGGGGCTGGGAAGTGGATTTATGTATTAGAGAAACAAACTGCTGATGTCATGATGGTCATAGAGGATATGAAGATCTTGTTTACAGCTCTAATGGGTGAACAGTCAGATGACCTTTGGAGGAGAGCGGGATCTAGGAGTTCAGCTGGATTTAAATGCTCATGATGGAGCCGTTTTATTTCAGGGCACTGGTATGGGGAGCCCTGCGGATTATGCATCCTGATACATCAGATATAAATTCTATTTTACAGAAAAATATGAATTTGGATGATGATCCTGCTACATACATCCAGTTAATTCAGGTGATGAGGAGGGCAGAGACAGGAGTAGCAGGGGACAAACATTTTGCAATTTTCTGCCACATGCTAAAGAAGGGACTCCCCAAGGAATTCCAGCATGATCTACATAAAGTGGTAGGGATGGAGGCCAATAGTTGGCTGGACATTCAGGCACACATTGAACATTTTTCTATAAGGAGGCAAGAAAAGAAAAGGAGAGTAGAGAACATGCACAGAAGGCAGAGGGCAAGGCTGTTCAGAAAAAAATGGTAACGATTTGTTTGGAAGGGTCAATGATTACTAGCTCCATGGAGGGACAGCAGGGGCAATTGGGACAACATGGACATGGTGAATCTGGTATGACACAAGGGTGGATGGACGGGTATGCTCCCAGTCCAAGGCCAATTAGATGTTTTCCAAGGGGTAGGGAGGATTTCCATGAGGAATTGTATCACTTGGCATGTTCGGAGGAATTGGTTCCCGGTTTAATGGGCCCATGGGAAATAACTATGGATGGTAGTTTGGAATTCAGTGTTGGTCATGTGGGCCATATTACATTTCTTTGACCTATCTCAACACGTGTCACGAGATTGTCAAGACAGGTCACAGTAATTTAATATGCAGCTCAGCAAATGCAATCCCCAACCCTGCCATATGAACCAGACTCTGTGCAATTGCAGCAGGTATGTGTTGAACAGAACACAGCGACTGGGGCTGCACAGACCTATAGGATCCAACCGACTGTGCCGGCACAGGCACCAGTACAGACATGGGGAAAAAAATCCCTTAACCCAAGGAACAGTTACACATTACAATGGAGCAAGTGTTTTTGGAGGGAGTCCTTTTTCACTCCCTGGTGCTAACATGTACCAAGTGTAAGACACCCCACAGGGATCTCTGATGTGTCCGGCCCTGTCTGTTACCTCCAATCCGGAAGAGTAACCCCTGATAGGTGTGCAGGTAGGTGATCAAACGTTCTCATTCATGGTCAATATGGGGTACACAAAATCTTGCATTAAGGAAGGTGAGTACCCCTTGTAAGGCAAAACGATGGACACACAGGGATTGTCTGGGGCTATCCTGTCGGTTGCTTATACTGAAGATCTATGTATCAATGTAAGTAAACTAAATGGATCTGTTTCTTTGTTATATTGTTCAGATACACCAGTGAATAGTTTGGGCTGAGATACCCTCAGCAAACTTTGAATGTTGATTACTTTCATGGGGGAAGTCATAGCATGCTCAACTCCAGGCTTGTATGCGGTAAGAGAAGCAGTGCATTTGCATGCATATGGTAGTGACAGTGCGATAAGGGGTGTGCCTGTACATTCAACTCTTTTTTTTTATGGGGTCATGGTTTTGCTGAGTTGGGTCCCGGGTATCAGAAATCAGACGTGGTGGGTATCGATTGAGTTTATGTTTTAGCCTGTTGTGCCACAGGAGGGAACACCAAAGACCATTGTCACGATTCTCTTAGAAGTAGTAGTGATCAAGAAAAATAGGGTGGTTCTCTCAGCCACTGATGAGGAAGGCAGACAGTGGCACACAGTTTTGTGCATCGGTTCGACCTTGTCGTTAAGGGATGTGTGCGATGAACAATTTTTCGAAGACACCAAAGACAAAGGAGAGATGGTTTGTGAGATTGGGTCCATTGCTAGATAGAGATATTGATATTTGATATTAATATTTTATTTCTATCGCACTCGTACACAAGTGTTTCCGAGCGCAACAAGGCAAGGGAGGGGAACAGGGGAAAACAAAACAGCGATCTTACTAGGGCCAGTGACATTGAGAACGCGCAAGTGCATGGGAGAGGGGGAGGGGAAAAGTGCATGGATGGGGGAGAAGTGGAAAGTGCGAAGCAGAGTAGAAACAGATAAATAACAATAAATAAATAATAAAGGCAATAAACAGTTTTAGTGCAGCCAGCAATTTGCAAGTGCTAGGTTTAAGGCAGCAAACAGGGTAGGTCTGAGAAGTGCAGGAAGAAAAAGGGAGGCTGTATGGGTACAGATACAGACCCCAGTGCAAGGGGTGGCCCGGAGGCAGTGCGGGAAGGTGGCAGGGTGAGCAGGTACCTGGGCCCGGAGGATAGAGGGTGGCCAGGTGCACGGTGCCAAGAGAGAACAAATCAGCAGGGGAGAGGGAGAGCAAAGGCAGAAGAAAAGAGGAAGGTCTTAGGGTGCTTCTGGAACCGGAGATGATTCTCCTCAAGCTTTAGAGTGGCAGGGAGGCTGTTCCAGAGGGAGGCCAGGGCCAAAGACAGAGATCTACCCGCAGCTCATTTATTTGAAAAACGACTGACCCTGAAGGGGCTGGAGGAAGAGGAGCGAAGAGCTCGAGAGGGGAGGTATTTGCGGAGGGAAAGATGAGGTATTTTGGACCCAGGCCCCATAAAGCCTTGTGGACAATGCAGAGGGTTTTGAATTTAATCCTTGCATCCACTAGAAGCCAATGGAGAGATTTCAGAGCTTGAGAGATACGATCCCAGGCCAAGGACAAGTCTCGCAGTCCTGTTCTGGATTAGTTTCAGAGGGCGGAGAGTAGAGGCAGGTAGATTTAGAAAGAGGCTGTTACAATATTCCAAGCTAGAGAGAACCAGAGCTTGGGATACCCTGAGCTTCTGGGAGAAGGAGAGGAAAGGCAGAGTACCTCTGAGGAGGTGCAGTAGGAAATTTGACTTTTTAGAGACCTCAGAGATGTGGGCGGAGAAGGAGAGGGTGGAGTCAAAGATGACACCAAGGTTCTTGGCCTCGCAGGTGGGTGTAGGAGGAGGGCCAAGGGAGGCTGGCCAGGGAGTGAGGGGAAAGGATGGTGAAGGTGTTCCGAGGAGGAGGATCTCCATCTTGCTGGCATTAAGACAAAGATATTGGCGGCACACCAATCTTGCATGACAGTTAGGCAATCAGAGATGAGAGAGGGAGAGGAGGTGGCAGAGGGCAGCCTGAAAATGAGTTGGTGTTGTCAGCGTAGCACTGGAAATTTGAGCAGAAAGTGGCAATGCAGTGGCCGAGAGTTGCCAGGTATTGGTTGAAAAGCCAAGGTGAGAGGTTAGACCCCTGGCGAACACCACAGGTAAAGAGGAAGATAGATGAAAGGAAGGACCTAAGTTGGACCTGGGAGGGTCGATCTGAGAGGAAAGAGGTCAGCCAGGCCAGAGCCTGATCAGTGATACCCAGGTTTTCATGGAGACGGTTGAGCAGGATGGTATGTTTGACCATGTCGAAGGCAGAAGAGAGATCGAGGAGGATGAGGACAGAGGGAATGTTAGAGTCAAGGTTGGAGAGCAGATCTTCACGGATGTTCAGGAGAGCAGTTTCCATGCTCTAGCAGCTCTGAAGCCAGACTGGTGGTCATGGAGGCAGCCAACAGAACTGGAATGAAGGTTAAGCTGAGAGATGGCCAACTTTTCCAGGAGTTTGCCAAGAAAGGGAGTGATGGAAATTGGGCGATAGTTAGCTGGACACGAAGGATCAGCTGTGGGTTTCTTGAGAAGAGAATGCACAAAGGAGTTCTTCAGAGGGGAGGGGAAGGATCCCGAGGCAAAGGGGTGGTTTCAGAAATCAGCAAGGGCCAGGGCGAGGGTGTCAATGTGGTCCTTGATGGTTTTAGAGGAACAGGGATGAACCTGTTTTGACGAGGCTTTCATAGATAGAGCAAAGGAAAGTACCACAGACAATGATCATCATTAGAAATACATCATCAGATTGGAAGGAGGATTTGGAAACGGTGCCGTACCATTTATGGACCAGTAATCCTCATGAGGTGGGGCTGCTAAAGATTATTAGAGCAGTGCAAATAAAATTGAAACTGGTGTGATATTGCCAAGGGTTAAGCAGTACTCCATGTCTAGAGAGGTAGAAAAAGGGATTTGCAAGACTATTATGGCATTCTTAAAGCAAGGCATAATTCAACCATCTGTGTCCTCATGTAACATGGCCATTTACCCTGTGAAGAAAGTGACTGGGTCCATTTGGAGGATGGTCCAGTATTTGTGCCCCTCAATAATATGGTTGAGGAAGAATTTCCAGTGGTACCAAATCCTGCCACCATCCTCTCCAATATCCCCACTGGGTCGACTCACTCCACTGTGATTGATTAAAAAAATGAATTTTTCTCTGTCCCCTTACACCCTGATTCTCAGTACCTCACAACGTTTACCTATCGTGGTCAGAGATTGGAGCACACAAAGTTTTCCTAGGGGTACTGTTAATCTCTGAGTGTTTTTAACAGTGTAGCTCAAATGGATTTCGTGGATTAACATGTGTCCAGTACAGCAATCCAGTATGTGGATGATTTGTTTGTCTGTAGCACTTCAGAGGAGCAGTGTAGATGAGATTCAAAAATGCTACTCACCCTGCCCGTGGAGAAGGGGTACAAAGTGCACAAAGACAAATTTCAGTTCTGTCAAAAAGAGGTAGTATATTTGGGCCAAGAGATATCAAATTCAGGAAGGAAGGTAATGAGAGAGCCACCTCAGTTCAGAATTTGCCTCAGCTAGTCACCGGGAAATGAATGCAGCAGTTTTTAGGGCTCTGTAACTATTGCAGATTTTGGATATTTGACTACTCTAGTTACATGAGGCCCTTACTGCAAGGACGTACTGAAGCGCAGAAGGAGAAGGGTGACTTGCATCTGGGAACTCAAAGCTGTGATCAGCAATTCTCCCGTCTTGAGGACCTTGAATTACGAGAAACTATTTTATCTGTTTTCTCACTCAAATGGGCAGGTGATGACAGCAGTCCTGATCCAGTAGACATCGCTAAGCCACAAAACATTAGCATATTATAGCAGACTCCTAGACCCCGTGATGCAGGAACAGTTCCCTTGTGTGGAAGCTTTAGTGGCAGCGGCTTTTGCAATTCAAAAGTCATCAACCATTACCATGTGTTGCCCAGTGACATTGTTTTGGGGAACAAGGATTTTTTTAATCAAATGCATCGATACATCCTGTGCTATGTCACCTAGTCAATCCTGCAAAATGTGTAGCTGTGCAAGTGAAACTTTATGACATTGTTAAGGATTGTGCAATTTATGAGGGAGAAAAGGAAGAGAGGACAATGTATAAGGAAGATGCCTTGGAGGGAGGTGAGGTACTTTTTGTCGATGGGTCTTTAACAATTAATCAGGACACTGGCGAGAGTCATGTGGGTGCAGCCGTGTTGGATGGGGTATACCTGGTCAGACTGAAGAAACGATTAGCTTTGCATTACTCCACGCAAGCGGCAGAACTAGTGGCACTTAAAGAGGCACCAGAAATGAGTCAGAGGAAGGCAGTCACTATTAATTCTGACTCTGCATATGTAACCTCCACTGTACATTCAGGGTTTTCAAGTTGGCACAGAAGAGGGATTAGGAGATCTGATGGGACCACTGTCCCGCAAGCTGCACTGCTATCCAGACTAATCAAAGCTTTACCCTTGTCCACACAGGTAGGCCTAGTAAAATGTGCTGCACACACTAATCATACTAATTTCATAGCACTTGGAAATTATGCCACAGACAGGGTGGCAAAGATGACTGCATATTCTCCATTTACATTTTGCAGGAAAAATGAACCCCTGTCTCAGCAGGTACAGTTGCCAGCCCCATATACTGCAGTCCTGGTGCTTCGAATCATACAGTTGCAAGACAAAGCACCTAAAGGGGAACAGGAGTTTTGGGCAAAGAGATTATGTGCTCTCTCGCTCATGGATTTGCTCTTGAGACAGGAGCTGATGGTAATAATGCCTGTAGAGCTGCTCCTTGTGGCTCTAGAACAACAACATTTCCCGTCACACACTTCTCGATGACAAATTGCAGCAGAGCTCCAGGAGGAATGGTTCATCATCATCATTCAAAGTTTATTTGGATTAAGCATCCATCAAACACAAACATCAAATACACATAAAAGAATGATTAACAATAGCCATTACATCAAGTTAAAAAAGGGTTAACAATAGAACAATAGCCATTACATCACATGTTAAAAAGCAGCATTAACATCGTCAAGACCTTTCACAGATATGTTAAGACCAAGTTTCTCAAGACAGTTAAAACATTTCAAGCCCCACAGAAGGTAAGGCTGGATCTCATAAGCCTACTTATTGACTTTCAGAATAAGTTGCCCATTCCATGTTCCCCGCCTTACGCATGGCCCCCGATACAGTGCCTGAATGTTGACTCTCAGTTGCATGAGTGACAACACTGCATCTGGGGGGGAAACGGGCCTCAATATTACTGGAGCACAACAACTACTTCACATATACCAGCCATGGGATTTTACACCAGCGTTCCTTACTCATAATACTCCTGATGATGAAGTGGCATAAGTTTGCGTGTTCGTTTGACCATAGGCATAGCCAAAAAACGCATGGGGCGAGTGCCCATTGATCCTCCCAAAACTACATCTCCAATTCCCAATGGACAGAAGCACAAGGGGTTGTGCCCGGAAGCCCTAGCAACTGTTTAAGGAACTTGTTTTCTTTCACCTGTAGTTTCAAAGCATTCGTTTGCCCCACAATGGAGCTCCATATAGAGTGGCCGCCTTTGTTTGGGCACCATAGATCTTCAGGGATATTCATTGCACATACTTACAAAACAGGAAATTCCTGCAGTGTGCTGACTCATTTTCAGAGAGTGTTTTTTAATATGAGTGTTGCCCATAACAGCCTCTGAAAATCTCACCACTAGGTAGTCAAATTCTTTGACTCTTTAGATGATTTCCCCGTTGCAAACCATAAGGTGCATCTTAGCCAGCCTCTTCATTCCTACACACCCTATTACTGTTGACTTGGTGGAATTGATTTTTTTGATTTTTAACCCCATACCACTCATGAACGATGCATAGGTATTGATCACATCTTGTAGGGCTCTTGGGGTTCTGGCCATAAGAACCGTATCATCGGCATAGGCCAGAAGCAAAAAGGCCCTACCATCCAGACTCAGATATTCCGTGCTGGTACCCACCAGGGCCTTCAAAAGCCCATTAATGTATATCGTGAACAGTATTAGTGCTAGCACACACCCCTGCCGGACCCCCAGCCCAACATCAAAGCGCTCTGTGCACTGCTCCCCCCAGACCAATATGAATGCAGGCCTTATTTTCTGTGTAAATCTCTTGCAGCACACCAATATTTCTTTGGGGCACCCCAGTGACCCCAGCACGACCCAATGAAAGTGAGATAAACAGCCTCGCCCCTACAAAACACACCATTGGAGATTAGGAGGTGCAAATTGAGGCCCTGTTCCATGGTTCCTAGCCCTGGGCAAAATCCAAACTTAATATCAGACATGACCCACCCTCCCAAGAACCAGGACTCTATGTGACACAACAAGACCCTTTTCGAAGATTTAAAACAAGGTGACTTAAAGGGATGTGGGACGATAAAACATTGGGCTAGTTAGGTCTCCTTTTTTGAAGATTGGGAAAATGATGGCAGATCTCCAAGATGGTGGTAATTGGGCAGAAACTACGCAAGTATTATATTCTAGGGTCAATACTGGTACCCTTAAGTCAATTTGGACCAGAAATAAGTCTGCGGGTATTGCATCTGGTCCAGGGGCTCAGTTACGGGCGTGTGCCCTAATTGCTAGTGAGACCTCTTTGCGTTTAAAACGTAGGGTCGAACTTCTATTTCCCCCCTCCTCTGGAGCACCTCTGGCTCCAAACAGAGAAGCAAAATGTGACACCCAGGCTTCCACTGCTATATGGGTGACACTTTGACCCTCTGTTGTGTTGTAGACCGGCTCCCCCTTTACAAATTCCCAAAATCTTTTGGAGTCTTTGGTCCTGGTGGCCTCAAGAAAACCTTCCCACGTCTCTTCCTCAAGCTCAATTTTTCTTTTCTCTATCATCGAGCGATAGTGGGCACTTGCCTGGATAATCTTCCCTCTTGAGATAACCAGGTATTTTTGGGCATTTAAGAGGGTTTGTTTAGCCATCTTGTAGGCTAGATCAAACCATCCCCTCCTTTTAACATTCCCTTCGAGATTATACTCTATCAAAAAAACCTGATAAAGGCCCCTATGATGCCCTTAAAGAGCTCCAAAACCTGCACTGGGTTGGCTGTATTCTCAAGAATACCATTGAGTTCCGGAATCATCCCTGAGACAACGCTCAGATGCAGTCCGAATTCTCCCACAGGTTGTTCTTCTTTTGGAGACGGCTTCTTTTTCAACCCAACAGATTGATCTTTCAGGCGAATCCCCCACACCCCACCAAACATCAAGCTTAATTTCAAAACTAAGGGGTTGTGGTCACTATTACTATCTGCCACAACTTCAAAGCTTACTATGTCACTCCACAGATCTAAAGATATGCAAAGGTAATCACGTGTAGCCCTGATGGTTATGAAAAGTTAGTTTCCCCCTGAAATATCAGGCTCAATGCGACCATTAACCGATCTCATTCCCCATTCAATCAGCCATGCACTTAATTGTAATCCCTTCACACATGCCTTAATATCCTCCATTTGCGGTTCCTGCACATTCAAAAAAGAGTCCTCCAAAGGGTGATATAGATCTTTAGAGATTCAACACCCCATTCATACTGAACCTACAGGACAGGTGAGTAGATTTGTAGGGAATTATATAATTTGCACAGAATTCGAACCTGGAAAAACCATAAAGTCAGCAAGCAAAGTTTTGCCGAGACCCTCTGGGCCATTTTCTGAGAACCATATTGATATTGACTTTGTGGATATGCTCATGAGATGTAACAATTACTGGCATCTTATTGTGGTCGTTTTTCCATTCTCCCAGTGGCTTGATGTTGATTCCTGCGTACATCCTGATGCTAAGTCTGCAACAAAATTTCTCGTGAGAGAGGTATTTTCATGGTGCAGAATTGGTGAGGTATTGAAATCTGAAAATAGGAGCCACTTTTTTAATGCCTTATTCGAAGAAATTACTTTTGCTTTTAGGAATTAAACATGGGTCATGTTCTGTGTACCACCCACAGGCCAACAGAATCATGGAGAGGCTAAACAGGGTCCTTAAGGCCCACCTCAACAAGATGTGCAATGATTTAAAATGAAACTTGGTTGCACTGCCTGCCCCTATCACTGTTTTATTTGAGAAATCAGCCAGGGAAAGAGCATCACTTCAGCCCTCATGAGATCATGACGGGGCATCGATTACACACACCTCTCTCACCTTCACACATTGCATCAGATGCACACAAGACCTTAAAGATCCTAAGTGAGGAGTTTAGGGAGTACTTTAGGGCCTTAACCAAATGTGTCACTATTATGTCTTTACCGGTTCTGTCTTCTCATGCCACAGTCTACAGGAGAAAGCTTCAAGGAAGCCAATGATCAGCACAAACAACCATTGCTCCTGGGTGAGTGGATTTACTTCCGGACTTTTGTGCGCTGTTGGAATGAGCTGCGTTTCCATTGGCCGCACCTTGCGATTAATCCGGCTCTGACTGCTCTGAAGGTGGAGAGCAACAAGAGCTAGATCCACATCAGTGATACACTAATATACTGGTACCCCTCCACCGGCACAGGAGCATGCTCACCATTAAGTATGCCCTAAGGATTTGCAGTTCATTCCAGTGGAAAAGCGGGGTGTAGACAGAAATCCAAGAAGTAAATGTCTTTGTTTAAAAGGAAGAACATTTTTGAATTTATTATGTAAGTTAATCTGAGTGTTTATCTTATTTTGTGTCTCTTTTGTCATTATATTTGAACATGGCAATGAGTATGGATATAGATGGTTTAAATGTATCTAGTTTCACTGAATCTAAGAATATATTGCTAATATCAAGAAGAAATGTTGATGTTGAATATTTTAACAATGAGGATGATGAAACACACCCAAAAGTAGATGCAAATGGTTTAGCAAAAGATTGGGCCAAGTCCAGTGGTAGCCATGCCGGAAAAACCAGCAGGCTGCCGCCGGACTCATAGTGATTTACCACCTCCGGAATTGCTGGAAACACTGTGGGTATTATGACCCCGGTGATCCAGTAATTCCGGAGGCAGCATTCCGTTACTCCCCATTTCCTTGGAGTCCCATAGGACTCCAAGGGAATGGGGACCATGGAAACACTGGCACCATAATTAACGGTGCCAGTGTTTCCATTTCCATCTGCATGAGGGTGGCGTTACTCCCGCCAGGTCAGACCTGGCGGGAGTATCACCACCTGCCTGCAGAACTCATAGTTTGCCGGTCCAGAAACAATGGTGGCGGTGGGTTTACTGCCACCTTTGTTTCCGGACCGGCAGACTAATAATGAGGCCCAATGTTTGGCACAGCCACATGAGGAAAATTGGGAGAGAGAGATCTGTAGGATTTTGCAATATTTGCTCTATCACCTCCCATGCTAGTGGTGTCCCTAGGGTGTTTATCCCGAATGAAGTAGAGTTAGCAGACACAGTGGGCCTCATTATGACCCGTGCGGTGTCGGAATGAAGGGGGCTGGTACGGGACTGGCCGCCTTCATTCCAAAAGGGCTGATTACAAGCTTCCCATCGCGGGACCCGGATCGCATGCCTGGTAAAACCAGGTGTGCTTTTCGGGGTCCCGCGAGGGGAAGAAGGAGGTAATTGGCAGGGCCCTTATCGGTGTCAAGATGGATTATGGGGACAGTTTGCTTCAGGGCATAGGGAAAGGAGAAATTATGCATTTTTAAGTGATCCAAAATAACGCTGTCAGAACAGTAAAAGGGTTGAAGAAGCATGAACATGTTTCTGATGCTAGGAGAGATCTCCACTTGCTACCTATGGCAAATAGAATGACCTCCCTTTGCTCACTGTGCTTAGAGAGGCACAGCTCCACCTCACTGATGAGGCCCAACAAGGCTGAAACACGTGTATGGGGTTGCTGTTGGTACTCTTGTTCAGAAGGGAATTTCTTTAGCATTTTGGTGCTGGACTGTCCATGCGGGCGGGACAAAGACTGATATGCAAATAGATATTTCCCATCTGTGAAAGATACAATGAGCTAAAGTGTGGCTGCAGACTCTCTAGTGGGTACCTTCCCAAAGAACAGGTCAATGGGCCATGTTCGTGCGTGCAGAGGGGCGCCTATGAACTATTTTTGGGATTGTTTAAGGGACTATGGTTTAGTCACCCTAAGTTTCCTAGGGTCACCCAGACGTGGACCCCTTTCTCCCTGTGCTCAGAGAGGAACAGCTCCACCTCACTGAGGAGGCCCAACAAGGCTGAAACATGTGTATGGGGTTGCTGTTGGTACTCTTGTTCAGAAGGGAATTTCTTTAGCATTTTGGTGCTGGACTGTCCATGCGGGCGGGACAAAGACTGATATGCAAATAGATATTTCCCATCTGTGAAAGATATAGTGAGCTAAAGTGTGGCTGCAGAATCTCGAGTGGGTACCTTCCCAAAGAACAGGTCAATGAGCCGTGTTTGTTTCTCGCAGAGAGGCGCCTATGGACTATTTTTTGATTGTTTAAGGGACTTAGGTTTAGTCACCCTAAGTTTCCTAGGGTCATCCAGACATGGACCCCTTGCTCACTGTGCTCAGAGAGGCACTGCTCCCCCTCACTGATGAGGCCCAACAAGGCTGAAACCCATGTATGGGGTTGCTGTTGGTACTCTTGTTCAGAAGGGAATTGCCATAGAATTTTGGTGCTGGACTGTCCATGCGGGCGGGGCAAAGACTGATATGCAAATAGATATTTCCCATCTGTGAAAGGTACACTGAGCACAACCCTTATTTTCTCGCATTCTGAACCAAGTGCTGGATGCCCTCCTGAAGCACTCAAGCAACTACATAACCTTAACAAGGACTGCCCAGGAGATCTTTGACACGAAAGTTGGCTTCCATGCACTGGCAGGCTTGCCAAATTCTATTGGTGCACTTGACTGCACCCATGTTGAATTGGTGGTCCTGCATGCCACGGAGGTGGTGTACCGCAATCGTAAGCTATATCGTTCCATCAATATACAGATGGTATCTGACTCCAGCAAGATCATCACACTTTGTTGTGCCTGATTTCCCGGATCAACTCATGACTCAATGGTCCTGTGGAACTCCACGCTACCACGCTACATGGAGCGACTTGCAGGACGACGTGCCTGGCTGCTTGGTAAGTCACATGACAGGCACATGGCAGTGTAATGGGGGGAGAGATGCACACACCACCCTGGCGTCATTGTTGTGGTGACAGCACAATGTCCACATAGCAAAACACTGTGCCCCAAAGCATCCCAAACTGAACATGACAATCAATCCCCATAGTAATGACGGAAGCTGCACACCAATTACAACATGCCTAACTTTCAACCAGCCCACATCCCACAACACGTCCACCACACATCAGCAGACCTCATCCTCCGTAACACAATCCAGCAACATGCTGTGAGTATTCACAATGTAAATGACAGCAGAAAATCACAACAAAGGACAAGCATCCATGAGAGTGCACAAATCAATCACGCCAAGGGAATACACTGCTTGTCACAGGGCCACCACCACAGTAGCGCTGCATGTCACCATGGAAATAATAAGCGCTGAATGATAAATCACGCTGAGACTTGTGCCAACGCTGCCAGTAATAAAATCATACTAATCACTACACATCACATTATGATACCAAACACAGCAGTAGGCATCCACAGTGCATGAACACCGGTAAGGGAGTGGACACCCTGTATCATCTGGAAGACGTAACCCACACCATTAGGCCATGGTACAGCACACATTGTGGCAAGGTAAAATGTGTGCATACATCCAGCGACATGTGCACGTGAACAACAAATATCTGCAGGCATGTGTGATAAGTACAGGTGTCTATCAGGAATTGACTTACACATACCTTATTATGCACCCATGCAGGTGATTGTGGCTATCCCTTGAAGACGTGGCTCTTCACCCCTGTCCAGAACCTGCAGAACAGGCCCGAAGAGGACTACAATCGTGCCCATACCCGTACCTGTGTGGTGATCGAGCAGACCTTTGGCCTGTTGAAGGCACGTTTTCGCTGTTTTAGCCGGATGGGTGGGGCACTCCTGTACAGGCATGAGAAGGTGGCCAAGATCATCATGGCATGTGTCATGCTGCACAACATGTGTATCCGACGGAACGTGCCTTTGCCCCCTGACATTGAACAGCAACCACCAGGTGAGGATGAAGAAGATGAAGAAGATGGGGTTGTACATCATACCGGTGGCGATGCACAGGAGGAACGTGCTGTGCACCAGTCTGTGATACGCCAATATTTCTAAGACACATGGATGCAGAGGGTGCCATGAATGTGGGACTCATGGCACTGGGTGTGGGAGTACATGGACACTATGCACTGTAAACCAATAAATCACACATACACAATAAGGAATGTCCAGTCAAGTGTTTTTTTGGTACACAACGGGTGTATTTAACAGGAAAAAGTAAAAAGTGCTCAGACCCTCCACCTCACACACACCCCCGTCCCCCGCCCCTCCCCCCACACCTCCCCTACACACACCCCCCCCCACAACTCCCTCACACATCCCCTCCCCCACAACTCCCCCACACATGGCATGCAATGTTATGCCACTCGAGTCTGCATAGGTCTGCACATGCAGGCTGGACCTGCTACTAATGTCCTGTGTCTGACTCCAGGGGTGGCTCTACAGCTGCGGATTCCACAGGTGTTGGAACTGTTGGAGTAGTGGCTGACCTATGACGCCCCTGTTTCCTGCCATCCAGTGGTGCCTCTGTTCTCGGTTGCTGATGTACCTTGCCAGTGCCGCTGGACGTGGAAGGCCTGTTAGTGTCTTCCCTGGACCTGGCCCTCTTCGTAGGAGTAGTGGCCTGTGCTGCAGAGTCCTCTGCATCGCTGTCGGTATCACAGGCTGTGGGGGACCAAAAGAGGGACGGCATCAGTGATGGTTGTACATGCATCATGCATACAATGGTATTAGTGCAGTTGTACACATTTGATGACTTGCTGTCCTACTGTTGTGGTATGCGGGTTGTCTGCCATATGGTGGGGTTGTTCAGGCATATGTTAGGTTCAAACATGTGTGAGATGTGGTCTGCTGTGTGACATGCCTTTATGTTGTGGACTGCATGCAGTGCAACAAATGCTGTTTCCCTGTTTGTGGTGTTTGTCTCAGGAATGGCATTGGCATGCTGCATTCATGTGGATGTGTCAGTGCTGGAGACGGCATCTAGGCAGGGATGTCTCCATTTGTGTGTAATGGCCCATGCATTGACTCATGGCACGGTCACATTGGTGGACTATCATCATGCTTTGCATTACAGTGTTTTCTTTGGACACTCACATCCATCTGCCGATGACGAGGCTCCATGTTCCATTTCTCCCACTCCTTCTATGGACTCCATCCCGATGGTGCTGGCACAGGTTTCTTCCCAGCGGCTGAGTTTGATGGGTGAGTTTGAGCCACTGCCAGTAGCCAGGCTCTGGCTCCAGTTGGTGGACCGGATATTGCGCACTCGGAGGCGCAGGTCGTCCCAGTGTTTTTAGACGTCCTTTACAGTGCGGGGTGTGGTGCTAACCGCACTGACTTTCTGGGCCACTAGCTCCCATATCTCTTTCTTTTTGAGCTGCGCTGCTCTCTTCAGATTTTTACTGCGATTCTCGTTATGACCCCCATAGTGTTGTTAATTTATGGTTTCTAGGCTATAAAAGATGTAACATTTTGAGATAAGACTAGTTCTGTGTCCGTTCTATTGTTTGGGACCGTCTGAGACCTTTTGTATGTAATAAAAGCTTGTTTTCGCTGTGCAGTGATAATTTGGGCTTCTTGGAATAATTTTATAGGCAGATTTTGGGTTGTTTTTCTTTCCATTCCCCGGGGAACACCATGGAAATAAGTTTGTACCAGTTAAAGTTTTCAGTTGCTTTCCTTTTAATTTGGTGACACTGACGTGATCCCAGACTCTCTGTGAGGTCGGGGGTGTGCATGAATTGAAGAGGTTCGCAGGTGCTGTATTGTCAGAAGGCTTGCGTGCTCTTTGGAGAGGGGCGCTGCTCCCAGATTGTGCAGGGCATTGACAGGGCCTCATACTGGAGGAGCTCTGGAGAATGCATAGTTGCAAGTGCACCCTGCAGGAGAAAACAATAAGGGGGGAGTTGGTATGTGTTGAGTGATTTGTTGGTGAATGGATGGAGTGCGAAAGCCACGTGGTAATATATATTGGTTTTATATAAGGTGATGTCATGGCATATATTATGAGGAAAGAGATGAAGAGAGATTAAACAGGAACTTCTCCGATTGTGGAGGAAAGACAGCGCTTCAGAATTAAATAAAAGGTGAGTTCCAGTATATGGAGAGTGTGAGGAGGTAAATACGCTCAACCTGAGGCAAAGGGATAGAAGAAGGGTCTACACCATTTGTAAATAAATGTGATTTTGTGTTGTGGGCCCATTATATGGCGGGTCCAGGATTCGCTCACCTGGCATAAGGGGGTTTAGGGAGATTTAGGGTGCGCTTGGATGTGCTCTGATGTGGAGTGGTGATTGTTGGGGTATGTGAGAAGTTTTATGAAGCATTAAGTATGTGGTGCAAAATGGACAGGGAGGGAGAGACGAGGAGTGCTGGCAGTGTTGGGAGGGGACCAGGAGATCAGTGTTTAAAAAGCAAATGATTGTTATAAGGTTGCACCGGATTTAATAATGAGTTCTCTCAGCCCACGTGAATATATGGTACCGTGCTACCACTGTACAAGGAGAAAATCAAGAAATACCACAAAGAGTGGGCCTGTGACACGAGGGGGGGGTGTAGAAGCCATGGATCAAAGAAGGAATGACTAATACAAATGTTCTGGGCCACTTGTGCCCATATTTGGCAGCAAAGTGTAAGGGGAAGAAGTTGAGAAATAGGAAAGAGATTTAGGAATTGTGGAAGATGGTGGAGGATTTAAAAGATGTCCCAGAGGATTCTAAAAGGGGAGAAATTGAAATACAAGCGCCCAGTGTAACCCCAACACCTAGCATAGCTCCTGAGTTCAGTGTTACCCCTGCAACCGCAACAGCCCTTCCACCCCCACAGGGATGCTACTCAATGCAAGCAGCAGCAGGTTACTTTAACCCAGAATATGTACCCCAAACAACCGCATGATAAACAGTGCCCACAACATATGAAAATGTCCCACCGCCCCTAGCAGTGAATGCTACATGCAATCCATTTGTTATGGCAGCAGAGAATAGAGCACGAAGAGATTTAGAAACAGCGATTCGAAGGACAGATGCAGAGCTGGTACGAGTAAGGTTAGATAGGGGAGAGGGGCAAAGAGCACGAATAGTTACTGTGAGAAACCTGAAGGTTCTTCCCTGGCTAGACCCGGGGATCTGTCATCCAGGTGGCCAGAACACAGTCATCACTATTGGATCCAGTTCCTGGGGGTGGACCAGTAAGAGAGGATCACCTGGATGGGGGGTCCTTGGAGAGGCGGACACCGAAGGGTGAGATGTGGTATCCCCCTTCTTTCAATACCTTATCCCCATCCTACCACGTATTACATTCCAAAACACGCCCCCCCTTTTTTGACACAAACACTTTTGCACAACACGAAAGACAACAGACTAACACCAGAGCTGTTTACCTGACATGTCCCAATACAAGGGTCAGGCAAAGTTAGGCAAATGACCAGAATCACACACGCCTGACGACCCTTTCCCTTCCCCACAGGGATAAAAGGTGGAGCACAAGAGCACAGGTTGAGCAAGGCAGACCGCACAATGTGGGAGCTAACTAACCATGGCAGTTCAAGAGGAGGAGAAAGACGGTGCATGCCGAGAGGGTGTTAAGGATGGAAGCAACCTTTCCCTTTCCGACAAAGGCCTGTGAAACCTTTGCAGATGGAACCATAAAACCGAAAACAATAGCCAGCATGTGTTGCAGCAGATGTCAACAGTACACAAGACCCTCCTCCGCTGATTACCAAGTCTCTGTGGTACCAACCTTGACTCCAAAGAAAAAGAAAGCCAAGTGGTTCATCATAGCTAGTGAGTTGAGGAGAGAGCCGATAAGAAGCTCAACTGTGTTGAACGAAAAAAGTAGCAAATGGATAATGTTAACTGTGAAAAGCTTAAAGAGCTATTGACGAAAAAGGGAACAAACCAGCAACAGAGGGGTACGGCACCACGTCGGTGCTCACGCAGGAAACTCTGTATGATTACTCAATGGTAGAAACTACCATTACCAGGAGGCCTTGGGAATACAGCGGTCTCTAAAATCCTCTGTACAGTCAAAAGTCTTTGGCCGACAGATTTTTGTGAAGCGAAGGGAAGTGAGTCCCGCATGACAAGAAATGAATCAGAAAGATACGAATGACAAGATTGGCAAGAGTGAACCCGAAGGAGGGATGCAAAGTCTAAAGTCCCGAAATACAGTATGTTGACAAGAGTGAACCCGACCAAGGGATGTCCACAGTGAACTGTTTAGTAATAGTTGGCAAGTGTGAACCCGGTAGAGGGATGCTAACAAAAAGGGGCAAGGCCTGAAGTCCCTATGAACAGTGTGTTGACCCGAAGTGAACCTGACTATGGGATGTCCAAAGTGAACTGTTTTGCAAAAGTTGGCAAGAGTGAACCCGACAAAGGGAGGCCGACAAAAAGGGGCGACCCCTGAGGAGCTGTTTAAAAAAACATTAAGATTTGTGAATGCAAGAAGTATTGTAAGACCAGGGGAAGTGGATTCTCCCCTTTTGCATTTGGATCCAAGCCCGACCGAAGGAGATCCAGGGGTGAACATTAATCACCCAAAGTATTTGGAAAGGAACTTTTTGTTTATCTGTTTTGTTGAATACATCAGGTCCTCGACGGCAAGAGACTTTTTATTGAAATAAAACTTAAGCATCGAAGAACCTGATAGCTGGAACCTGACTTATGATTTGTGAACACTTCTTTCTTTATTGAAAACCCTCTGCCACACTCTTTCTGTAATTAGTTGTAACGATTTGGCAATAGTTTTTTTTTTTAGTATCGGCCTTTTACTTTGACAAGACACCACACGGACTGCCTTATTTTTCATTTGATAGTTTAAGCTAGCTCCCATCTTAGATTTAGGTTTAGGTTAGGCATTTTTCCACCCTGCATTTACAGTTTAATAAACACCCTTGTCCTGTGATCACTTGTGTCTGTCTTTACTGGTGCCACCACGTGTTCCTTACAGTACTGACGAATGGTGAGCAGAGGAATGGAAAGTACTGTGATAAAGGATTTACACGTTGAAACAGAGGTTATTGGTCACAATGATGAAGGGTATCGAGGAGAATAAACACGAGCGGGAAGTTTAGGTTATGAGTCATTCAGGTCAGATACTGATGCCAGAGTAGTAGAGGAGGAATGGGGTACAGACAAGGATCAGAGGGAGGCGGTGCCACCCAGAGTGTGACCAGGTTGCTTGGCAGTGGTGAAAGGGAAGCAAGGTGGCAGAAATTTACCAGCAAAGCAGGTGGGAACGCAGTTTCTGTTGTTGCATGAAGGTCCGGACAGAGCGCAGATGTGCCCTGGCCGCATATGGATCAAGAAAATGTGAGCAATGCATTGCCATCACTCGCTGCAGGAGCAGGCAAGTCTATAAATGCACTTGACAAACAGTAGGCATCACACTTGCGGTAGGAGACATGAAAAGCTTGTTTGCAGCAGAATTAGGAGATCATAAAAAAGGCAGGATATCCAGGGGTACGGATGGGCAATGACAATCATAATGGAGCACATTTTAGGGCTAGAGTGTGGGCCACGTATTATGAAGGATGAGGAAAACCTTGCACAATATATATTGCAGAGTCAGGAGATGTGAAGGGCTGAGACAGGGGAATCACAGGATAAGACTATTGCAATATTTTATCACATGTTGAATAAGGGACTCCCGAAGGAGGTGCAGAAAGATTTGGAAAAGGTAGTAGGGATAGAGGCTAAGGGGTGGCCATAGATTAAGGCAATCATAGTGCATCATTGCAAACAATGACAGGAGAAGGAAAAAAGGAAGTAGTGGATAATTTGCAGAAAGCTAAAGCGAAGTTAGTACAGAAGAAATTTGCAAAGATGAGTGTAGAAGGAGCAGTGATCACAGGTCTTCCTGTGGTGCAGGGAAAACAGCGAGTGGTACCAGTGGACATGAGGGTAGTGCTGGAAAGGGCAGGAGGATATGAATACTATCCATACAACAGAGGGTACCAGGTAGGGTGCTAGGGAGGCTATGCAAGAGGGAGAAGAGGCTGTCAATGATTCTTAGGAGGTAGAGGAGGAGTATTTGGCAGGATGGGGCCGAGAAATGGTGTCCCAGGACATGTTGGTCATGTGAAAAAATGAGCCATTTTGTGCAAGAGTGTAGGAGTAGGCAAGTGGCTACATATGATCCCTGTGCATATCCAAGTGCGCCAATGGCCCCACTCGCATATCCACATAAGTATGGGATGATGCCTCTGAATGACCCATATTGCATGACACTCGTGCAGGCTCCCCAGCAAGGACAACTGCCCCAGTATCAGTAACAGTGCCATTGCCACTATAGGTGCAACCACAGCAGATGTAGCCACCAGCACTGTATAGCAAACAACAACAAACACAACAGTCAGCACCACAGGTAGAGTATAAAAATGCTTTATCATATGGCACAGTGACACAATATCAAGGGGCGAGTGTGGTGGGCAGTAACCCGTTCATGTTCCCAGGATCGAACACCCACCCAGATTAGCCCACAGAGAACTTTGGCATATCCAGTCCTATCAGTTACTGCCAACCCAGAAGAGGATACTCTGGTAGTTGTAGAGATAGGCAGCATATCATTTGTTTTCATGGTTGACAGATGTGTGACAAAATCAGGCATAAAGGAAGGGTGTTTTCCCTTGTAGAGAAGGAGACAAGTACCCCCACCTCAAGCACTGCTCCCATGTTGCCTATATGTTTGTAACCTGAGCGTGAAATATGTGCAGTGCCAGTGAAGATACCAATACCAAGGAAAATCCTGAAAGCAAGGTTCCCATTGAGAAAACCATGCCTGCATACACGACAATATGATGGTCATTTGAATGAAATCCCAGAAGAAGTGGGAAAAGTGATGAAGAGACAAAAGAACATAAACATTCTATACGCGTTAAGAAAGTGTTGAAGATAAGAAACATTTCGAGATCGAGATGAAGATGTTTATGCTTCGGAAATGATGAAAAAATCATGTCCTTTTACACATGTACAGATGCAAGAAACGCAAGAAGACAAAGTATTCTTAAGGCAAGCTATGTAGGTAATAGATTGTGCCATGCGCCAAATATATTTGTATAGGAGTGAATGAACTATGGATGATTGCACTACGCATTTTAGCAGAGCTGGACCCAGAGAAAGAAAGGATTTTCCAGTGTGTCGCAGTTGAAATGCAATTGAATTACAGAGGTGAATCAAAGAAAGGTGAGGCTGCACCAGTACCAAGAAGCTAAGGCTGCTCTGGGCCTGAAAAATCAGACAGTGGTTACGAATGTGTGAAAAGAACAAACTTCTGTTCAGAAGACGGGCACAAGAACATTGAAGACGTCAGAGGTTCATTAAATAAGAGTATTTTAAATGCAGCAGAGCTCTAAAATATGGTCTTCAGTCATGTGGATGAGTGAAAATAGATAATGATGATGTGCTACTCCAACTCCAGGAGACAGAGTATGCTATACTCCCTCTTATTTCCAGGCATGAAGTACAAACTCAAGGCCAATATTCAAAGGGCTAATTGACTGGCAGACAACAGAGTGATGATGTATAGTAGGCTAATTGTTGGGAAGCTTTGGTCAAGACCAGCCCTCCAGCACCTGGATGCTAGCCTGCATGCTGCTGGCATATGTGAAAAAGTACTGACGAATACAAAGGCGCCAACCAATTATAGAGGGCCACGTAGTAAACAGCCCTATAGTTTGTGTAGCCAATGGGACATTGTGTATTAGATGACGTTCGTAGTGATCTGCACTAGAGAAGGGCTTAGTTGTCCCACCTGATGTTAGAGACCCAATCACTTTCCCGACAAGTATGGAACGTATACCTAGATGTTCCCTCTAATCCCATCACTTTCTCAAATAGGTTTTTGTAGTTTGCTACGTAGGATGACGTTAGTAATGATGATTTATTACTATATAACTAGATTTTTTATGAAACTTGCTGAGCGAGAAGTTCGAGAGTATTGTCAATGTTCGTTGTAACTCCCTGAAGACAACTGCATATAAAACAGATGTGATTTGCCAGCTTCCTGAGTTAGATTGATTATTGATGTTTGAGTATCTTCTGCATCCCCATCCTTTTCAAAGTATTGCTACCTCGTCTTAAAGGGCTGGATCGATAACCCCAGTTCACCCTTATCAGGTAAAGTAATGGACATGCAAGTGTTCTAAGGGGCAATGCATTTGGTCCATTTACAGCAGACTTTTCCATCAAGGTAGGTAACAATGAGGTGTTAGCTCCACTATTGTTTTCAACTGCAACTCTAGTGAAGCTTTTAGGCAGGGATCTGTTAAGCAAATGGAACATGACAATTTTATTTTCAGAAGAAGGGGTCATGTGCTCTACACCAGGAATGTGTTATGTTACAGCGCTGGTGGTGACAGAAGCATTGTACAGTGATGATGCTAGTAGAGAAATACCACTGCACCCATATTTGTTTAGGTCTGGAGTGACAGTGCTGTTGAGTCGTGTGCCTGTTACTGAAAACAAGCCATGGAGCATGCCGGCAGAATATTTGTTTTTGACCTGCAATGCCCGAAGATTATGCTCTGGGTATCATACCATCATTCTGCTAGCTTTGGATCGGTGTTCATTGTGGATTATAAGATAGTGCTTATACGAACTGATCAGGAGGGAGGTGATTGGTGTACTTTTGTGCATGGACCTGGCTCAGCCACTGAGAAGGGTATCAGATGCGCAGTTGTTTGAGGATGCTGACAATGATGGTGAAATTATACTGCAAGTTTGTACCCCGTGTCAAATCATGATTCAGCATAGGAATGTCCCTTGTCCTATAATTATTGCTAAATGCATGCCTGCACACTTACAGGTGGATTTGTTACAGATCCCAAGTAGATCATGTATGTAGGATTCTTGAAGAGCATAGGGGCAGTGCATATCAAGTTGAAACAAGGAGTGGTGCTACAAAGAGTGCAACAGTACCCATTGTCCAGAGCCAGAGAGGCAGATGAGGGAATACATGAGATAATTGTTGTGATATGGCAGAAAGGTATTATAGTACCTTCTGAATCCTCGTGTAACACAGCGACTGTCAAAAGGCGAAAGGGTCACTTTGGAGAACGATACATGATTTATGCCAGTTAAATACAATTGTTGAGGCTGAACTCCTAGTTATATCAAACCCACCCTGCCACAATCCTTTGTGGTATACCAACTGAAGCCACACACTTTATTGTTATTGATTTAAAAAATACATGATTTTCTATTCTATTGCACCTGATTCTCAATATCTCACCAGGTTACTTATCACGGGCAATGGTTTAAACATACTAGACTGCATCAGGGGTATAGTGAATCCCCCAGTATTATTTTTACAGCGTATTACACATGGATTTGGGCAACATGCATGTAATGAGTATGGTCATCCAGTATGTAGATGACCTCTTGGTGTGCAGCACAACAGAAGATGTGGGTAGAGCAGATTCAATGAACTTGCTACAATTGCTCACAGGGAAAGGATACAAAGTGGACAAGGACAAAATGCAGTACTGTCAGAAATAGGTAGTGTACTTGGGCACAGATTATATCCTCTGAAGGAAAATGAGTAACACCAGAAAGGATGGCTTCCCAACATCTCTTGGGATTGTGTAATTACTGAAGGTAATGGATTTATTTTGGACTATTATACTTACACAAAACCCCTAATGCAGGGACTTAAGGAGGCACAAAAAGGAAGGCGTCACTCCCATGGACAGGAGAAATTATAACATGTTTCCAGGAGTTTAAAGAGGCCATCAACAATGCACCAGTATTAGCAATCCCCTATAATGCAAAATAATTGTATCTGTTCTTACATTGCAATGGACAAAGAAGGACTGCTGTATTGGCTCGGCACACATCTTGGGACATAACCCCTTAGCATATTACAGTGGTATACTAGATTCAGTAATGCAGGGTCAATGCCCTTGTGAGCAGGTACTGGCCGCTGCAGGCTTTGCCATTAAAAAATCAGCAACAATTACTATGGGGTGCTAGATTATGTTATGTGTAGAACATACAGTGTTTGCAAATCTTGAAAGATCTGAATTCATTTAAACTACACAAATGGCCTTGGCATCCGAGGTTTGTCTATCAAGTGCATCCATTCACATTGTGAGATGTTGTACAGTAAACCCAGCCACATTCATCACATTGCCAGTTGAGAAAGGAGTGGAAATGCATGCTTATGTGACCTATGACGGCCCTGAAGACAATTTAATAAGAGCTAGAGAGGATGCGCTTGAGGAGGGGGTGGTTCTCTTCATTGAAGAATCATCAATGATTGATCATGAGACAGGCCAGAGAGACACAGGTGCAGCCCTGGTGCACCTTGTAGATGGAGAGTATGAATTTCTAGTACATAAAAGGATACCCACACATTATTCGGTCTAGGCAGCAGAACTCATTGCATTAATAGAAACATCAGAAACGTCCCATGGATGCTTAATAACAATATATTCAGACTCCGCGTTCGTCACCTCGACTGTACATTCAGGGTTGTACAGATGGAGGGAATTCTGGATATCTGATGGCTCGCTTGTACAGCATGCAGACTTATTAGAGAGATTGACCTATGATTTGCCCTGCCCAATGCTAGTCCTGGTCGTTAAAAGCACCACCCAAACCAAGAATACAGACCCTGTTTCTCTTAGCAATGACACAGCAGAGAAGGCCACCAAAGAAGCAGTGTATTATAGGGATCCAGATGTCACTACATTACTTCAGGTGGCAAATCAACAGTTGCAGTTAGCAATCCCATACACTGGAGTACCAATTACACAAATAATTGAATTACATGGCCAGGCACCTCAGGAAGAGAAGTGTCTTTAGATTAAGCAGGGTTGATCACAGTCACCGACTGATCTGATTTGGAGCCAAAACAATACAGGTAAGGTAGTAATGCCACAGGAGTTGCTTACAGTTGCTTTGGAGCAACTGCACTACACAGTGCATTTTTCTAAACAACATATTGCTGATGATATTCAGGGGAACTGGTTTGTCCCCAATTTACAGGAATTCATCAACATTTTTGTGGAAAATTGCACATTGTGCCACTTTTACAACACTGGCCAGAAGGAAGCATTACATCGACTTTGTAGATATGGTCAACAACTGCAGTAAATATTGTTACCTTATTGTCATAGTGTGTCCGTTCTCCTGTTGGGTTGAGGCTATTCCCTGTACATGACCTGATGCAAAATCAGCTGCCACATTTTTGGTGCGTGAGGTATTTCCTCACTGGGGGGTTTGTGAGGTCCTAAAATCAGACAATGGAGCTCCCTTTTGTAATGGTCTATTTAAATAAATTGTATCCCTATTGGGGATGAAGCACAATCTGTGGTCAATATATCAACCTCAGGCCAACGGACTTGTAGAGAAAATTAAAAAACTTTTGAAGCATAAACTGTCTAAGATATATGTAACATTAGGGAGGAACTGGGTGCAATGTCTCCCTCTGTTTTTGTTTTGAAGAGTGAGTCGGGATCCTAGGACCACCCACGTCAAGTTCATGACAAGACAGAAGGGCAAAAAACACTGCAACAACCCATTCTAGATCAACCGAATCCCAAAAGCACCATTGATCGACAAATACACGGAGAGGTACCATCTCAGTCAGCCATACAGACCAGGTGCAGGACAAATCTATTCATGCGTGAGTGAAGAGTTGAATACTGTGGTCAGAGACACCTATATGGACAGCTGGGACTGAGCGCAGAGAAGCCATGTTGCAGACTTCATTGGAGACACCACGACATAGAAGAGTTAGACATGAAGCACACGTGCAATCTGCACTGCATGCCACAAACACACACTGGAATACATGAAGAACATGAGCGTACAGTTCTATAGTTAGAGGACAGATACATATACATACTGTCATTGCTTTTATTATTTGGTCATTAGCCAAATGCAGTAACGCAGAAACCACAAGGCACAAGAGATCCTGAGTGAACTTGCTGATGCTTAAAGCCAATAGTCACGTGGACATACAGGAGCGCATATGGAACCCGATAAAACCATGTATAGCTAACTCATAGAGAATGTAGTATAACATGGACAATGTAGAAACCGCATTATAAGGTTATGGAAAATTACAGAAGGCCTCAAATCATTGAGCAGGAGACAAGCTGAGCCGATTCAGGCTGGACAGGAAGAAATACACTTGAGACAGAGCCCACAGCCAAGGTTGAGAGATACAAAGACATTCCAATCCCCAGATAACAAAGGGCCCAGCTGCAAAGAAACTGAATAAATCCTCATAATACTCAGTTTAAGAGCTCCATTTCGTGGTCTCTAAACACGTTGTACAGCTGAGTGAAACAATGGACAGGGATCAGTGGTGGGAAAGAGGAGCTGATCCCCGGCAGCCAGACACAGGCTGTAACAAGAGTGCAAGAAGTGTTGCAACAGGTGGGGCATGATCTCATAGGCAAAGGTGGTACACACAAGTTACAATTCAACCACATAGTCATTCACATCACCTTGAAAAGGTGCACAGTGAGCTGAGAACCATTTCTTGTCCCAGGCCTAGTGACGTCAGTTCTAGCCAAACACAATTTAGTACTCTAGGGGTGGGAGGCAACGGGCGAGAACCAAAGATAAGTCCACTACTCTGAAACAATGTATTAGTTAGATTAATTGGGGATGGGACAGTGCAGCCACCTGACATGTGAGAGCCAGTAGAATATCCCATATAGGTACCCATGTAGGTTATTACACTCCTGATGGCCAATCCCACACAGCGATAAGTTTGTGGAGAGCGGCCCAAGTAATGACAGTGCAGTGATTCAATTTTACATTAAAACTGGCCTGCGAGCCAGCAAAAGCTGAAGACGTACTGGAATTCACCTGTGTTCTTGTACCAATCCATCTTGGTTTTGTCTGTATTAAAATGCAGTTTGAATTTGCCGTTGACTGAGTCCTCTGTGTATCCTGGGGAGGGAGTTGGGCCCTCTGGCATACCTGGGAGTTCTCCCCAACAAGTTGGTAGCAGAGTTAATAGTTTGTTGCGTCAGCCCAGCACCAAGTCGTCTCCCTCGCTGCTGAACCTGAGAGGCTGCAGGACCCTTGCATATTTTGAGAAGACGGGGAAGCGTACCTGTTGAAAGGCCGTCAGAAGCCAGCTTGGAAATCATCCAGCCCGAAGTCAGCGAGGAGTCCAGGCAGAGCAGGATGAGGAAGTGAGCACCTTCTGGGGGACACCTAAGCCGAGCAGTGTCAGCAGACCCCAGAGTTGAAGTATTGACCAAATCAAACGGCGACTGTGGGTGTGAGGGAGAGTATTTATTTTTTATTTTTTATGTGTACCTGGTTTATAAACTTAAAAACCTTTACAAACATTTACAATCGAGAGTTTCTGCACATAAAATTCGAGTTTTTCACAGGTTTAAAATTTTGATCATTGTCAGAAATAAAACAGATTATTGTGTCACAATTTTAGCTTTTTGAGCATTAGGAAGTTATGAATAATTATTTTGTCAGTTAACCCCCAAAAGTATATCATGACAATCTACATTATGACTAATGTGTGTGCAACGGTAGCAACTTTGCAACATATACAATGGTGATTCATTAAAATAACAACAGCTTTTGAAGTACATGGCTGCATCAATAATGCTATTCATTAAAAAAACATAAAACCTATTCGTACGAATGATCATGCTAAAAGTACAGCGTTCTTTCAATCAAGAAACTTAAAGCTAAACAATGTTAAATTAAGAGTCATTTCATCAATGCAAAACCAACATATTTACAGTAGATGCGGGTTTGTGCCTTAGTTACATCATTTACATCAATTGCTCGATGACTTGGTGTGAAGTAGTGCCATTTGGGTTTGAGGATTTATAATGTAGGGAATCGTGGATAGAGCTTCATCTAACTTAAACAGTAGTTTTGTTAATACTATTATCAGGGTAGTGTTTTGCCCCACATAAATCTAGTCCACAGTAGTTCCCTGGCGAAAGTAGTTGACCCCACCTTAAGCTTGTCAAGTAACACAGTATTCTCAAAAGAGGCACAATAGAGCACTGGATGGTTCAAAGTTTCTAACCCACTCGTTCCTGAACAGAGTCGGCATGAGCCATTCGATTTGATACCATCATGAGCTTGCCAATGTTGTGTACGCTCATACATTGGAAATTGGTTGAGTTTAAAGCGCAAAGATAACACGTGAGCTTTATCACATGGGTAATATAATGTGTACACTAGACAGGGTTTTCTTTTTTTGGGAAAGCATGCATATTCTTCATATGTTTTGTAAGAGTTATTAGACTCAATTGTAAGTAACCAGTCAAATTTGTAATGCTTATTTTTTACAATTGGCAGGCCTAGCCCAAGATCTTCTATACTGGCATTAATGTGAGTAAGAAGTTGTTTCATCTTACCATCGAATTTGACTAGTGATGGGAAATTTTCCACTTTGAGCATCCTCATACATTGATTTCTGTGGAGGAACCAGCATTTTTGCATAGATGGACAGTTAGCGCCATTTAAATTAGGATGAGAGGGAACTCAAACCCAATTCATGCCAGTTCCATGTGTTAATATCACCGCAATATATTGTGATACAAAAATATCATCATATTTTAGCAGCAATATTGAGCCATGGCCCCTGCAGGGGACACCCCCGCAACCCCCTCTCCCACAAATTATACCCCAAAAAATATTGCCTATGGCGAGACAAACGACCATATGTACGGCAATATTTTTGGTGTGGATAATATGTAGGGATACCTTCTTGCCGTAGGATCGGGTTCCGTACTGCCAATGCCAAGCCTAAAGTTTGCTTCCACATCATCCCTTGAAGCTGGTCAAGAATAAAATCTAAGTCCAGTAAACAAGTATCTAACCCGTACAGCAGGAAGGGTTCCACTTTTAGGATGTAAAAATCAATGACAGGGGTCAAGGAGTATTTGCTGTACTTCCTAAACACAATCTTCATTTGGGATAGAAGTGGTCTCATCTTTATATTCAAGCTTGAAGCCCACATACTCAGAGAATTATTGTCAGATATGGTGTAGCCAAGATAGCGTAGTGAATAAGTCCTTTCGACTTCAGTGCCTAACATTGACCATGTGAAACTTCTAACTTTCTTTCTGTTAGTAAAAATAATAATTCTGGACTTTGAGGGATTGGCCTGTAAGTTGTGTGTGAAAGCGTATTGGGCAAATGAGCTGAGCTTGTTTGGCAGACTGAAGGGGGTCCTGTCGAATAAGATAAGGTCATCAGCAAACCCCATCCAGTGCAAATGGAGGTTGCCGAGCCTTATTACAAACATGCAGTCCCCATTCCAGATGTCATCTAAGTCGCATAAGTACAAGTTGCACAATGTCGACGCAAGAGTGCATCCCTGCTTGACCCGTGTACATGTTCGAATAGGCGGGGTGAGAGCTCATTCTTGGTTAGTGCGTATTTGAAACCTAGTATGCAGATGTAACATCACTATTAGGCGAACCAAGGAGGCAGGAATGCCTCGGCTGATCATATTTTGCCACAAGAGATTTCTAATCATGCAATCCAAAGCTGCCGTCATGTCCAACGCAGCCATATATATGGGTCTAGAATCCGGTGTTTTAGATTTTGCCAAAATGTGGGCAAATATGGTGGCATTGAGGGAGGTTCCCATAAATTTATGGAAGCCTATCTGAAATCTGGAAAGAATGTCATGAGAGTGAATGTGGTCTTTAAGGTGTTTGAGTAAAAGTATGGCAAAAACCTTAGATGAGGGGTCCATTAGGGCAATTGGACGAAAGTTTGCGGGGTCATTTGAATCACCCTTCTTGTAGATTGGAATTATGATGGCTGTGAGCCATGAGACGGGTATTAAATTAGAACGAAGGATGTGATCAAACTTTATTTGTAAGATGGAGGCCCAAAAGTATGGTCTGCTATTAAAATGCAGGAGGGTATGCCATCTGGACCCGCAGCTTTTGAAAATTTCAGTTTTTCAATTGCCCATTGGATGTCTCCATTGGAAAACGACCAGTGTTCTATAGATGATAGCTTAGACATGTCGAATCGACAATTGAGATATTGTTGAGGCAACTGAAATTTGTGTGATATATAATCATTCCATCGATCGGCAGAAATTGACGAATTTAAGTTGCCAGGGGTTCTCAGCGTTGCACCTCTCAAGGTTGCCCACACATTCCTAATGTTACCTTTACACAAATTGGCAATCATCGTCTGGTTGTCTGCTATATGTAGCTGATGTTTAAGCAACTTGATAGTGTTGTTTGACATAAGCGATTTTTAAGAACTTGTACGCCATGCCTGGCAGGGTCGCCTTTTTGAATGCTTTGAGTTTTGTACTTTTATCATGTTTACAAAGAGCCACTTCTGGATTGAACGAGTGTTTATGAATTCTCTGTTTCTTGTATTCTTGGCGGACTAAGTTATTCAAGTGATATTTAATAACCAAAATATTGCAGTTTTCTATTAGTTGTGGGTTATTGCCAAATTGCTCTAGCTCACTAGAGAGAAATAAGTCTTTACTAACTGTGTAGGTGAGTTCTCTGCACAACTTTGGATTCCAGTGTACAGAGATAGAGTGCCTCTCAATGTCAGTTAGTGCTAGGGAGTGATTCATCAGATGGGCTCCAGGGAACATATTCCCCTTTATTGTGATGGCCATGTGGTCGCCGCATTTGAAAATATCAATAATTACAGGATCAAAAAGGCCAAGCAGCTTGGAGAAGACAAAGAAGTGATCGATGTAGGAGCTCGATAATCCCTTTTGCCAGGTACAAGTATGGTTGTTATCTCCCAGTTTAACCAGATGTAAGTCCCAGTCTGCCAAATAATCGAACCATCGTTTGCCCCGCTCCTGTGAGGCAGACTAAATTTTAGGTACATGTAGAGAAGTGGACACGTTTAGGTGATTTAAACAATCAGAATAAAAATCACCACCCAGGATGATGTGGTAGTCATGATTGCGCATAAACGCATCGTCTAATTGTGTGTCTAGTTGCGAAAAAAAGGGAATCCATAGTTGTCTTCACAGGATTCCAGTAAACACAAATTATTAAGCACGTTGAATTGGACACACCAAAAAGGGAAAGTTCTATTACCAAGATTTCATTGGCACTTGCAAGCAGTGTGGATTCCGCCTTCATGTTGTTGTGCACAAGGATTGCTAAGCCGCCCGCTGGTCTACCTACAATGCCACTTCGGGCTGGCATAGTATAAGTAGTGTAGCCATTTATACAAAAAGGCAGTCATTTCATTGTCTCTTGTATTGACATCGCAGTAGGTTTTTCACTAAGTGACGGTGAGCTTAGCCAATGAAATAAGTAAGAGAAACCACAGCAGTTCCAAGAGAGAATTTTAAAGCCAACTTGGCTACGCTGGTTTGTTTGCTTTGGTCATTGCTGAGATGCTAGTCAAGAGTGGCTCAAACCACGGCCAGTCTTTAACTGTACTTGCTATGGAGGCAAGTTGCGTTAATACATCTTTTTTGGTTGAGATAGTGTTTTATGGTGCGAGAGGGAGCCATTATTGTCATCTAATGGAGTTATCACAGTTTCAGTGAATTGCTTGGCATCCTCTTCAGTCCTAATTAATCGAAGCAAAAGTCCTAGATACATAAAATCCGATCTATGTTCCCATACCACTTTAGTAATTATGTGGGATTGGAGACCACAAATCATACCGTTGTTATTATGGTTCGACAAGGTGATCCACTCTATATCCTCAGAATTTAGAGTTCTTAATTGCGGACTTTGTTTAAATGTATTAAGATAAACGTCTCATTTAAATGGCGCCTTCCATTTACTGCAGGATCACTCATCCAGCCAATTGTGTTGGGAATGTCCATTGTAAATTCAATGTCAGAAAGCTCGTTCAAAGGAAGATTGGAGGAATGAGCTGCCACAGGTGTCCACTGCAGCTCCAGTGTCTTTAGAGGCAATGGAGTCTGTCCACTTACCTATAGATAATGATAGAGACGAAATTGAGTCCTTGTCTGGAGCTAAAGAATCAGCCCCGCAAGTGGCTTGGCCACTTATAACTTTGATCAGTGATTTTGATGTCCCTTCATCAGGCAATGATTTGCGCTGCTAGCACCCATATTTTGAAGTGTGGGGAGATTAACAATGGCATGCCTGTGCGAATGTGGTTGATCTAAGATCATGGGCTCCACCTGTGCTTTGGGAGCCAATTACTCACTAATGATGGAGTTAGAGCTCCTTACTTGCTTTTTACATACCCTATGATAGATTTTGGATAGTTGAGCTTGTCTGAGTTTTTCATTGTTTATTATTGTGTGATGAGGAGCTGCCATGGAATTAGTAGGTTTAATTGTGTCTAACAGACCTAGTATCTTGTCTCTAGATGTGCTGGGTCCTTTGCATGGTTGAGTTTTGGTTTTGCAGTGACCCCTGCTATGTTTCTTTTTTGTTGGAGTCGTTTAAACTACCTGCTACATTGAGGAGTGTCTTAGAGTCCTCATTTAGTTGACTGTGGTCAAGGATCTCCTCATCATTAGACAGATTACAGATATGTTTTATATTTGAGTTATGACCATTAATTTTATTAGGAAATTGATTCTTCGGTTTTTTTTTTCTTTGCAAGCAAATCTTGCTTTTTCTTTCTATTTATATTACGTTTCTGAGGTCTGGCTTCGGCGCGCTTCATTTTGCGCGAAAATGGTAGGGTAGAAGAATCTTGTGATTCGTTAGTGGGTGCGGGTCCAGTGATTTCAAGGACATGGGCTCTTTCCATTTCATTTTTGTCGATGATATCAGTGAGGGGATTGGGACTGTTTCGGTTGTCAATTTGCAAATCCATGGAGGTCCAGATTCCAAGAGTCAATGGAGTGCCCTGTTTGTCTGCTTGATGTGAGGGGCCTTGTTGGCTGGTTAAGTAAGACATAATGTCAGTATTTTAACTGCGTTAGAATTGACAGTGTTGAGTAACGTAGAGTTAAATATCTGTCCGTCAATTGTTTGCATTCAATGCAGTTTCTAATGACGTCTGCATATGATTTATTTTGAGGTGTTTGAGGCAGGGAATTGTTCAGAGTTTGAACGGCTTTTGAGTACCTATCACTTGTGATAAACCCTGGTGTTGGCGCCAACTTAGGTTGTGTCATAGATGCGACTAAAGTTGGTGTCTTTTGTGCATGGAAGTTTTCATGTGCATACATAAACACTTCCAATCTATTGCATTTACCAATTGACTCTGAGATGGGGAGCTTTATGTCCCGTATTTCGTGGTGTGTTAAGTCGTGTCCCTTGTCAAGCAGGTTTAGAATGCGTGTTAAAACCGAAAAAGTAAAGTTGTCCGGTTGATTTAGATTGTGTGAGTGCGCGCTGGTGTTATCAAGAGTGCGCAAGCTCACTTCAGCACTCAGTTGATGAATGTCTAGAGGGGTCTCATTGTGAGTGTCATCAAAATATTTGCATGACCTTAATAACTTGGTGGACATTGGTTTACATATGAGGGAAGTCGGCGAGCTAGCAGTGGGAAGGTGGGTTCCACTGGAATAAACCTTATCTGTGGCCCCGGCTTGATCGTACGTGTTGCTGAGCGATAGATGGTGCAAACACACATCCTCAATTTCCGAGGGTAATAAAGAAGCCGGGGTGGAAGGGCCCATCCATACTCTGATTCGCTTGTCCCACTCCACCTTAAGAGCAGGTCCCAAAATTGATACATCTGATATTTGATTATCAAATAATTCATTAGGGATTTGCAATGTGGAGGGTTTCAAATTGTTCTTTACTTTATAAAGTGGTGGGGGTACTGAGTTGTGAATTCCATCAATCGCCTCGTGCAAGGGTTGATTTGGAGCTGTCATAGAACCAAAGGAGGAGGAATTGATCTGATCACTTGCAAATTAATGAGAGACGCCTGGACAGTTGGGCGTCTCCACTGAAATGGACAGTTGTTTGTGGCATGGCGTACCAATGACCTTGAATTTTTCAGAGACCAATGGTTGTTGAAGAGTGTTTGTGTCAACAGGATGAATGGGTTCCTCGAACTATGTTGAATTATGTGTGTCTATTTGAGAATGTACACTAGGCTCATGGAGACTGCGTAATCCTCTCACCAGCGATGAAGTTACGATGTCAACGCGCCTCTATCTTTGCAGATGTAGAAAACTAAAGGCAGTGCTTATTTAGTAATGGTTTAACATCACTTTTAAATGATACGCCCACACACGAGTTCAAAGCTAATATCTTGAGATAATGCTGTCATATAGTGGGCCGCCCCTTCTGGTCGATATTTGTTGCGTACCAGAATCATTCAGCAATAAACAAGTACACGCAGGCGTGATTAATCCCCAAGCGTGCACGTGATATATGCCTCCAAGTTATTGTATATTATGGGAAGCCATTCATGTCATAATTACACCTTTGAGAATGTGACATATTGAAATGATTACAACATGCAATGAAATGAGTAAGACATACATTGAGATGACTATAATACGTATCAAAATGAGTACATGTATTGAAATGAGTATGACATGAATTGAAATGAGTATGACATACACTTAAATTCAGTGAATAAGACATGCATTGAAATGAATATGACACATGTTGAAGTGAATACGATATGCAATGGAATGAATATGACACCCATTGAAATGAATATGACACACATTGAAGTAAATATGACACCCATTGAAATGAATATGACGCACGTTGAAATAAATATGACACACGTTGACATAAATAGAACATGCAATGGAATGAAATTAATATGAAACACGTTGAAGTGAATATAACATGCATTGGAATGAATAAGACATGCATTGAAATGAGAAGGACATGCATTGAAATAAATATGACACCCATTGACATGAATATGACCCGCGTTTAGTGAATAGGACATGCAATGGAATGAATATGACACCCATTGAAATTAATATGACACACGTTGAAGTGAATATGACACACATTGAAGTGAATAGGACATGCAATGGAATGAATAAGACATGTATTGAAATAAATATGACACCCATTGAAATGAATATGATGTATGTTGAAGTGAATATGACATGCAATGGAATGAATATGAAACCCATTGAAATGAATATGACACACATTGAAATGAATATGACACATTGAAGTGAATAGGACATGCAATGGAATGAATATAAAACACATTGAAATTAATATGACACATATTGAAGTGAATTTAATATATATTAAAATTAATATAACATCCATTTGAATGAATAAGAGATTACCTCCATGTCCCTCTTCCTCTTCCAAGTACTTACATTTTAGTACATTCTGTGCTCACTGGAACTCTTTTCTTTTCAAGCTGTCCTCCTCCAATTGGAAGGAGTTGCCAGGTGTTATAAAGACTTTGGTGGTCTTCAGGTCTTCGATCCAGGGAAAGGATGTTCTGGAACGGACAGACAACACCTCAGCTTTGGCTTACATCAACCATCAGGGGTACGGGGTTCCTCTCTATGGAGGATCTGTCTTTGTCCATTTGGACCTGGGCCGCAGCACAACTGGTCTCCTTGAGAGTGGTCCATATCCAAGGGGTGGACAATGTGACTGCGGACCAGCTCAGCAGGGTGTTTCCGGTCTAAAGGGTCTCTTCATCCCAAGGTTTTTCAGGAGGTGTGTCAGTTGTTCAGGCATTCCTGGATGGACCTTTTTGCATCTGCCTGCAACTCTCAACTTACCTGGTTTTGCTTGAGGACTCTGCCCCGGGGCTTGGTGGGGGAGGGGAACGCTCTTCCTTTGACTTGGTCCCCAGAGCTTCTTTATGCCTTTCCTCCAAATCCCCTGATTCTGCAGGTCATCAACACAATCAGATAATCTCTGTGTGTGTTCATCCTGGTGGTCCCTTACTGGCCTCAGAGGGGGTGGTTCCCAGGCCTTCTGGAGATGCAGTTAGCTTCTCCTTGGGTGTTGCTCAAGTGGCCATCTCCATTGCGGGTGGTCAATGTCCCCCTTCTCCTCTCTCATCCGTTGTGGGTTCTGGAAACAGAGAGGAGGGCTCTCCTGGCATTAGGCCTTTCAGCTGAAATGGCTGGGATGGTTCAGAGGGCGCATCAGTCCTCTACGCTTAAGTCCTCTGACCGTCATTGGGCTAATTTTCTGGCTTGGTGTTACCTGAAGTGTGTCCTGGCACTGTAGTGTGGCCTCCCAGACATTTTGCAATTTCTTCATGAAGGGGCGGAGAAGGGGTTGGTGGTCTCTACTGTCTGTTCTAAGTGGTCTGCCATTTGGGCTTTCCAGGTTTCCTGGTCCTCTCCGGTAGGGGGCGAGGATCTGGTGTCAAGGCTCTTGAAAGGGGTAGCAGGTACAGTTGGGGTTCCCCATGGGACCTTCCTATGGTCCTGTCCATATTGCAGAAGCCTCCATTTTATCCCCAGGAGGAGGTGGAGATGAAATATTTGACGCTGAAGACTACCTTCGTGATTGCCATTACTTTGGCTCAGCATTTGCAGGAAATCGGGGCCCTCTTGCGTAGGACACTGTTTCTAGTGGTCCAGGAGGAGGCTATGATGCTGGGCTGTGACCCCTCGTTTGTGCCCAAGGTCACCTCTTGGTTCCATCGGTCTCAGGAGTGGTTATCTCGGCTTTCTTTCTTGCTCCGTCCTCTCCTTAGGAGGAGGCTTGGCATGGATGCCAAGCAGGCGGTCTTACATTATCTGTCCCAGAGAGAGTCCTTTTGTCTCACTGATCAGGGGGCAGGAGGCTGTGGTCACCAGGCTTCTATTCCAACGATTAGCCAGTGGATTAAATCTTTGATTCTATGAGTCTGTGGGCCTCTGTACTGCAGGGTGGGTCCAGGGTCGGTCCACAAGAGGAGTGACTGTCTCCTTGACAAGCCTGTGGGGGCTACCTTTGTTGGATATTTGCCGAGCGCCCACATGGGCTACACCTAATACATTAATTCTGCATTGCCAACTAAAAGTGGAGAGGCTCCAGTCTACTTCCTTTGGTGTGGGTGCTCTGGAGGCTGTGTCTGGTTGAGGTGGTGATAGGAGTCATGGTCAGCATGCCTTTGGCTTTTTGCTGTATCATGAATAAATTGGTGTTGGATGGGTTTCGCATTACACTTGGTGTCTGTGTCTTTTGTGGTGGGCATGGGCGTCCTTCCTGTTTCTGCTTTTGTACAACTCAAAGGTAAGTACATAGATGAGAAAGAGGGACGTGGAGGTAATACTCAGATTACTTACTGGTAATCTTCAATATTCCCCATCCTCCTCCTACTCTGTCACACCCTTGCTCGGACCTTTGCTCGGCCCTGGCTGCACACTTCACTGAAAAAAAACCAAGACATCCTTTTCTCTCTCACTTCCACACCACATCATAAACCAACACTTACGGAGCCTCCCTTTGCCACTCTACCACTTCTCCTCTCTTCTCTCAATCCCATTACACCTGGTGAGGTCGCCAGACATGTCCGATCTATGAAGGCCTCATCCAAGCAGGTGGACCCCTGCCCCTCAAAAAAACATTAAGTACAACATTGACTCTCTCTTGCTCCAGCCTTGGCTGATCTCTGCAATCTCTCTTTTGCCAATGGAGTTTTCCCATCTTCTCTTAAGCACTCCATTGTGCACCTTCTGCTTAAGAAACCCTCTGCCGACCCCTCCATTCCGGGAAACTACCGCCCTATCTTTATCACCCCATTCCTGGACAGACTCTAAGAGAAGCTGGCTATCTCTCAGCTCACCCTCAACACTGAATCTGCTGGTTGCCTCCACGACCATCAGTCAGGCTTTAGAGCATCCAGAGGCATGAAAACCGCTTTTCTGAATACCTGTGAAGACCTGCTCTTAAATCTCGACACTAACACCCCTCTGTCCTCATTCTTCTTGACCTCTTCTCTGCCTTTGCATGGTAAACCACAACATCCTGATTGCACGTCTCCCTGACACCCTGAGAATCACAGGTCAGGCTCTGGTGTGGGTAACCTCATTCCTTTCCGATCGTCCATCCCAGGTGGAACTTGGGTCCTTGCTTTCTACTATCACTCTTTCAACCTGTGGTGTTTTGCAGGGTTCTAACTTAGCCCCTGGTTCTTCAACGACTACATGGCTGCACTGGCATGTGTGATTGTCACTTTTATCTCTAACTTCCAGTGTTACGCTGATGACACGCAACTCTCCTTCAGGCTACTGAGAAAAACCTCTAATACCGTGCTCATATCTGACTGTATGTCTGCAATTCAGCCATGGTGTGCTGCAAACTACCTTTGCCTCAGTGCCAGTAAGAGACTGAGATCATTTTCATCGGGACTCCTGCTCCCACGTTCCCACTCTCTTTCTGGTCAGCCTCCCTTGGCCCTGCACCTGCACCCACATGTGAGGCAAAAAACCTTGGGGTCATCTTCGACTGCACTCTCTCCTTCTTCACTCACATTTTGGACATCTCTAAAAAGTCCAACTACCAGCTGCACCTCTTCGGGGATAATTTTCCTTTTCTCGCCTTCCCCCAGTGACTCACTGTCCCCAGAGCCCTGGCTCTGCTCTGCGCCCTCTGCAACTCATCCAGAACATAAACGCAAGACTTATCCTTGGCCTCAATCCCACGGACCGCATCTCTCTGGCACTGAAATTCCTCCACTGGCTCCCTTTGTCTGCAAGGATCACGTTCAAGACCCTCTGCATTGTCCACAAGGCTTTCTGGGGCATGGGACCTACCTATCTGCAACAATGGCTACCTAAATACTGTCCTTCCCGAGCCCTCCGCTCATCTACCTCCAACCTTCTGCGAGGGAGCCGGTTCTCTAAGCAGAGATTTGGAGGGAGATCCTTATCCTCAGCAGGGGCCTCCCTATGGAATAGCCTCCCTGCTGCCCTCTCTCTTGAGCCTGATCTCCTTAAGTTCCGGAAACTCCTTGAGACATTGCTCTTCTCCTCTTCCTTCTCTATCCCTCTACCCTGCTAACCTCTTTCTCCGCTCTATCCCTCTCTCCCTCCTTTTCCGCATAGTTTGCTGACTGGCCGCCAGGTGTACCTCAGAGTCTAACATGTCCTGGGCACCCTCGCCAGTCCTCTCGCACTTGCCTCTAGGCCTTACACTTGCCTCATCGTTACTGCACTTTGTCAATGACCCATGACAGTGGCATCTCTCAGCACTTACCTCAGCTTCTTACTGACTGGGTGCACTTGGACTCTCCCTCCCCCCTGCACTTGGACTCCCCCACCCACCTCCCCTCTCCTGTACTGTCTTGCACTTGCAAGATCTGACCGTACCATGCCTTGAAGATTCATCTATCTGTCTTCCCTTGTCCCCTCCTTGCATGGTGGTGCCTCAATGTACTTGGAAAAATTGCAGAATCGTCGTCATACCTATTTGATGTCATCTACACTGTTAATTGTATTATATGCACTTACCCTGCCTGTGCAGATTTGTATCGTTCAGAAATTCAAGGCCTCTGAATGACTGTTGCTTTTTTCCCCTTGTCCCCTCCCTCCTTGAGTGTTTTGAAACACATGCTTTGTGTATAGGCGCTTTACAAATAAACATTACCATACTATACCATACAATACCAGCTTTACTCTTCCTCGCCCCAGTACGGACTTCCCTTCTCTGCCCATTGAATGAAGGTTCCCATGCCTAGGCTTTGGATTACTGCCGTGGGCTGGTTGGTTGGGAGGCTATACCTCCTGGGAGGGGAGGGGTCGGCCAGTGGAGGGCTTGAAAAGAGAAGAGTTCCAGTGAGCACGGAACATACTCAAAGTTAAGTACTGGGATGAGGAGGAGTAAGACTACGAGTAATGAAGATTACCAGTTGGTAATCCGAGTATGCATTGAAATGAATAGGACATGCATTGAAATAAATATGACACCCACTAAAATGAGTGTAACATTGATAGATGTGAATATAACACTGATTGAAATTGATGAAACATGCATTTAAATGGATATGACATGTATTGAAATGAATATGAAAAGAGATTGAAATGAATATAACATGCAGTGAAATGGGTGAGTATAACACATGCTGAAAAGCACATGACATAGTCAGCCAATCATGTGCGCCCTCCTTCCCCAAAGAAAAGAGGCCCGACGTCACAAGTCCTACCAAGGAAAGTCCTGTCCTAGTGGGCCAATCCAGCCCTTCCTCTGCTCTTGGCTTCCTAGATGTAACTGCAGGCGAAGGAGGGCTCACATGATTGGCTGACTATGCCATGTGCTTTTCAGCATGTGTTATACTCATACTCATTTCACTGCATGTTATATTCATTTCAATCTCTGTCATAATAATTTCAACCCAGGCTGTATTCGTTTCAATTATTGTTTGATAGATTGATTTATGTCCATCCTTTGCCAAGGACAGATGAACTGGTTGATAGACTTGGTTCAGCCAAGTACCTCAGTATATTTGATCTGACGTCAGGCTATTGGCAAATAGCACTGACAAACCATGCCAAGGAGAAAACTGCATTCTCAACCCCAGCAGGCCTCTACCAGTTCAAGGTTATGTCTTTTGGATTAAAGAATGCACCTGCTACATTCCAAAGGATGGTCAATCAAGTTCTGAATGGGATGGAGGACTTCTGCATGGCATACTTGGATGACATTGCAGTGTTCAGCCCTACATGGAAAGAACATATTGATCTCTTAGGATATGTTTTGCAGGCTCTTCAGCAGGCCCATCTGATCATAAAGGCAAGCAAATGTCAAATTGGTCAGAGCAAAGTGGTCTACCTTGGTCATGAGGCAGGAGAAGGTGAAATAAGGCCATTGCCTAGCAAAGTACATGCTGTGCAAAACTGGGCCACCTCTACTACTCAAACACAAGTGAGAGCTTTCCTAGGTCTCACTGGGTACTGCAGGAATTTTATAGAGAACTATGGGACCATAGCTTCTCCCTTGAATGTGATCTCCTCTCCAAAATTCCCTAAATAGGCTATATGGAATGAGTCGTGCACTCAAGCCTTTGAAAACCTGAAGAAAGCCCTTTGTCAAGCTCCAATCCTAAGAGCTCCTGATTATCACCAACCCTTCATTGTGCAGACAGATGCATCCAATACAGGTATATGTGCAGTCCTTAGCCAACTGGATGAGAAAGGCAAGGAGCACCCCATTTGCTTCATCATTAGGAAACTGAAGAAACCAGAAACAAGGTGGGCAACCATAGAGTGTGAATGTTTTGCCATTGTGTGGTCTCTGAAGAAGTTTAGACCATACTTGTATGGATCTACTTGTGTAATTCAGACAGACCACCAACCCTTGAGATGGTTAATGCAAATGAAAGGGGAAAACCCAAAACTTTTAAGATGGTCAATCTGCCTGCAAGGGTTTGATTTCACTATTGAGCACAGAGCAGGATATCACCACCAAAATGCTGATGGTCTCTCCAGGATGTTTTTAACCGACTAGAGGTAGAGATTCATCCAGGAGTGGATTAGATCCTCCTGTCTCTTAGTCTGGTGGGGGGGGCGCAGGTGAGGGGTGGGCGAGAGTTAGGGAGAATTCTCCAGAATATCCAGAATAGCTAATTTACCTTACCTACTGAGTCCCTCAGCAGCTTTGCTGGATTTCTTGGATTTGTTATTTTCACCTGGAAAGAGTGTGAGCTTTTTGTCCCACTCCTGCGTGTGTTTTGCTGTGTGTGTTTAACATTTTCTTGTGTTCATAGACTGTGGAGCCTCACCTACTCCATAGGCATCATCTTTTTACTGTGTGTTACACAGCACCTTCAGTGCAGTGACACAGGGTTGTTTTTTAGACTTCCCAACTCAGACTCCATTTTCTGGGACTGACTACTATCTCCCAGAACATGTAAAGTTGCCATTAACTTTATTAGTCTTTTAAATCCACAGACCCAGTACAAACTATCTTACAAAGAGTACTGGAAAGGGTTAATACTTATCCCTTTTTGTCTGTTTCTCTTGGAACATTGTTTTGCTCCCTTTTCATCAAGACTTGGCTGGTGGCAGTGGAAACTACCCTATTTTTCCTACCGCGGTTATCTTAAATAACCCTAGTAGTGTTCTAGGCTATCTTGGTAGCCTCGAACTTAAACCCGCTAGACCATATATGTTTTTATACGGTTCTGACTGGGTTTATTCACCATTTCTTTTTGAAAATGTCTTTCTCGAATTTTACTTTGCGCGCCAAACCAGTTTTGGTTCCTTTGTTCACCGTCTTTTCGCGGGCTTCTACACAGAAGCCGTCCTTAGGCGCTTGAAAGTCTGGGTAGGCAGGATGTGGGGAAGGGGTTTTAGGACCCCTGCCATGGGTTCACTTGGTAACCCAAGTCGCACTCCTGTTTTATTGGCTTGGTGATTGTCCCGCCAGAACAGCCACCCTGCTTTGTGATTGACAGCCAGGCTGTGCGAATGGGGGAAAACTGCATAAAAAGCAGGACTCTGGGATTGGAAAGGCAGAGTTGCGAAAGGAACGAAAGAACTGAGGAGGAGCTGATGGAAGAGGAACCCTACAACGACTGAACCGCCCGGTGAAGCCCTGCTGCAGGTCCGAATCTTTAGACTCCAACAACAGAGGAGATCTACCAGGAATCTTCTTCCCCCAGAGCTGGTGGGGCCAACCAGTTCACCCAAACTGCAAGCCAAGACTCCCTCCTCTGGTCGAATTTGCTGTACAGAGCTACAGTGAACCGGATAGCCAGGAAGGTCAGACCATGCTTGGGTTTTAAGGAGCACACCTTTTACTCGTTGCTTTGCTCTGCTGCTAGTTTTTTCCCTGGGCAGTGCAGGTTCCTCCAGTCTTTCCACTTCATGCCAGTCCGACAGTCGCTTCAGGAACCGTGAGCCTGCAGGAACTGTCAGGAATGCCCGCCTCAGCTATAGCTTCTTCTTCATTTAAAAGTACTATGCAAATCCGGTTGTTCGTTTCGAGGCTTTCCTTCTCTACTCTTTAAACTAACTTTTTTGCCGACCAACTTCGTCCGGAACTCTCGGCAAAGACTAAACCGCGAAATACCCTGAACTGTGTGATCTTGAGCAAAAGACTTTTGTCGTATTGACTTTGCCCCTAAGCCTTTCGGATTTGATTCCATCACTGTAGTTCCTCTTTCTAGTTTGCCCTGCTTACTTACCTGTTGGTGCTGCTCAATTTTAGTCAAACTTTGTTTTTCCCGCCCTTTTTAAATTGCTGGGGTGCCATTTTGCTCACACTTTGTTTTGAGTTTAACTTGTCCAGAATCTATTGGGAGTGGCGTGGTGTATTAAGAGTGAGATTTTTCAACTGCTTTACTTTAGTGAAATGTTTTACAACTGATGTGTAAATAAATGTATATTCTTTTACTCAGAAACCTTGAGTCAGTGTTTGTTTGAATCATAGTAATTGCTGTCCATTGTGTAACTATTGATACTGCTCACTTGCTCTTGAGATAGGTCTGGCTGCTCAGCCATCGCTATCACTTTACTGTGTAGTACAGGCTTGTACCAAAGGTGAATTTGTACTGTCACTTGTAGTCTTAATTGTGTGTGGTGTTACCAAAGGGTACTGAATATAATTCTGCCTAACAATTATATCTGATAATGCCCCAGTCAAAACCTCCTTTGATCTCTCTGACATTAGTTAACCATCCTCTAGATGGAAATGTAATAACTGTCTTCTCCAAGACCAACAATTTGTTCAGTCTTTCATGGCCTTAAAACAGAATCTTTTTTTCATAAAATCTAGAGGAAGACACTTCCATCAACACTAACTGGGACGCCTTTAAAGCTGCCCTAAGAGGTCATATAATCACCTTCTCCAGTATGAAAAGGAAGCAATACAAAAAAGACCTTGATTCTCTATACCTTAAGCTTACTACTGTAGAGAAGCAACATTATCGCTCGTCCTTAAACACAGACCTTTGTACCGTCCTGTCCCTACGCTTTCAAATTAACAAAATACTTACTGAACAAGCTGCTGGTGATATCTTAAAATATAAATCCAAAATGTATCAAACCTTCAATAAAGCTGACAAAGCTATGGGCTCCTATCTCAAAGCTAGGAAAGAGAAAACACTAATCTCCCACATTAAAAGTCCCTCTGGTGCCATTGTTACCAACCCCTCCGAGATTATAAAGGTCTTCAAAGAATTCTACAATGGTCTATACTCTCCGGAATCTTCAGTCCCAAACGATACTCTCAAATACTTCTTTGATAACATTAACAAACAATCTTACCCATCAACTGATCTGGGTGGCCTGCGCGGCGACCTCACTACACAGAAAATCATGCAGGCCATCAAGGGATTGGGAAAAGGAAAGGCACCCGGACCTGACAGTCTATCCTCTGAATCCTACAATCAGTTTGCCAGCTCCTGAACCCCCAGACTCAAAACCGCTCACTCTTCTTTTATTTCTAAAGGCTCCACGTCTGGAACCTTTTCTGAGGCCCTCCTTATCCTTTTCCTGAAAACCAATAAAGAACTAGATCTTCCCAAAAATTATAGACCCATATCCCTCATAAATGTAGAAAGTAAAATATTTTCCAAAATGATCGCCAATAGAATTGAATCCTACCTTCCCAATCTCATTAAATCCGACCAGGTAAGATACGTCAAAGGCAGAAACATTTCGGCCAATGCTAGACTCCTGATTATTTCCCTGCATATTATTTCACAGGATAAAAAAAAGACAAATCGGGCTATGCCGTCGTCGCCTTACACGCCGAAAAGGCCTTTGATTGGGTCAACTGGGACTATATGATATGATAGGTTATTTATAACGCGCTCTATACCCAGAGGTTTCTAAGCGCGGACCCAGGGATCGAACCTGTGGTGCTGCGTGTCGTCTTGCTTCCAAGGCAAGCACGTTGCCCCTGAGCTGTCCTCCCGAGACACTCTATGATGGCATGGTTGTGGAGAGGGCTTCATATCCCTTAGTAAACTTCTGTACTCCGATCCCAAATCCTCGATATGTATACATGGTCCATCCTAATCCTTTTGCTCCTTACAAAGAGGAACAAGGCAGGGATGCCCTCTTTCCCCCATTCTATATGTTCTATCCCTCAAACCCCTTTTGGACTACAGTCTTCTGAAGGACCTTCCACCTCACAGTGCTTCAAAGCCATAACAATAGAAGTAGGCACTATATAAATATCAAATAACATAACATATCATTCCATGGGGTAGGATTAATTGTCATGGTCCAGAGCTAGTTTGCACAACAGGACCACACAGCCTGAACCTGCAACCACCTTTTTAAGGCTGTGTATTTTGAAAGCCCCAATAATTATGCTGTAGTCAGCAATTGAACTCAAGCCATTGGGTAGGCACAGGCCCCCAAAAAGAATGCAGGAGCCCACCTACACCCTGTGAAATAGCACCACGTGAGATCGCTGACCTGATGGTTCTTCCTGTGCGTGCTGTGGTTTACTATGGTGTGCGGGATATGCAATCCAACCCATGCTGAGTTGGGGACTCTGATCTCCAGCATGTGCTCTTTCACAAACGGTTGATGTATGAAAAATACTTAGAGGTTCAAACCCTGCTATCCAAAAAAACAAGCATTGGCAATGCCAACAGTTTGGGCTTTTGAATAGGTATGGGAAAGGCACTTGCCAGGCACTGCTGTAGTTGTATTAACTGGCCATTGGTGGTAGCAGGTACAACATGGTGTGAGTACCTTGGCATCTAATAGCTGTGGCTGGCAAATACCTAACACTGATACAGAAGTCAAAACTGTTGGCTTTGTCAATGCTTGTTTTTACAGGACTTCTGTGAACAACAGACATGGTGCTTATAAATCAATTGGCAGGAGGCAGATCTGGTTAAGACAGTTTTATTTCACCAATTAAGTTATGAACTCACAGAACACTACTTTGAAAAAACATTGGCAGGCACTTCAAGTACAAGGTTTGATGTTAAGGCTTGATTACAGTGAGCTGAAAGAGTTCTCATGAGGAGGTGTTTTGGATGTGGAGGGTCAGGAACTGGGTGGGAAAGCCATAGAGATGATCATGTCCATGGGCAGTTTATGGGTGGGCAAATAGCTAAGCAGCACCTTCAGGCTGTGTGTTCCTCCTCATACGCCGTGTCTCCCTATCTGTACCAAAAGGCAATAGTTTTGGTTAATAGGTAATAGCCCAAACTAATCAGCCGAATGAATGTAGAACTATGCAGTGTCATTTCCATCAAAGTACACAGGGAGCAGTCTGCATTTCAGGCGTTCTCTACATGTGCAAATATGCTAAACTGCCATCAAAGGTATATTGGCATGGTAACAGCATTCCAAGTGATGTCAAAACATCATTTACTGTGAGCTGCGTGAATTCTCCTCTGGCGTTCTCTTTCATCCCTGCTGATGGCTGCCGCCTCCGTGATTTGGGTCTTGGAGCATAAATAAATGATTTTGCAGTGGTTCCCTGGGACATTAAGGAACTTCTAAAACTCCTCCTGAGAAGGCAGTAATGCGGACGATGTGCACAAAATCGTAATTAGCGGAAATCCCCGACCCTACTCGTGTCCAACATGGACAACCCTTCAGTTTCATGACTCATCGCACGAGTTGATGCTGGCACCACCTCTTGGTGACAGTTAAGTGGCTTTCAAGCCCACGCGATTAATCTGTTTCCTTTAGGCCGCGTGCACCATCATTAGTCTTAATTATGGCTGCGGTGCAGCGCATCAGACCGCAAACTCGTCCAAGAGATAGACATGGCCAGTCATTAGCATCCCTCTACCCTGAGCAGAGCATGCTGGGAAGCCACGAGGTCTACCCACACACTGCCAAGGCACACCACCCACACGAAAGATGCTCTGTGCGACGTATTGTGTTGCAGTCGCCAACATTATTTTTTTACAATGAAAAACCCTTGCTGTGAAAATCAGCCTATTAAACCCCAAAACATGGAAAAAACACTTCTCGTGGTAAATTAAAGTGTGACCAAGTGTTCACCACGCGTTAATAGGCTCTTGCCTTTCCAGTTTCTACGCAGTGTGCCTGATTTAAAAAGCGTTTTTCAATGGGATTTTCCTTCAATAAACATAGATTATAGGAAAGCAAAATGACATGAGCCAAAACCCTACTTGGCCTGATTTACAAAGTGTTGTTCAATGCGATTTGCGTGAGCGCACCTGCATTTACCCAAGACAGACCAATTTACGGCAGCCATTTCCTGGGTGATGTAATTCCAAACCCTACAACCTGTCATATAACTTATAAAGATCTCATTTCTTTTTCTTTTCCACAGAAGAGAATCCAGTTTAAGGTTAGCTCCAGAAATACCGACACACAGAATTGTTGTTACCTGATGCGGTAAACATGTAGCAACGGGAAGGGTCTGTGTGTTTTAGTCATGCAAACCCACGAGATGCCACATTTTGGCAACCATAGGACTCCATTGGGGGCATGCAGAATTACCACACATGAAAACACCACCGGAAGCCCTCTTTCTTTCTGCCTTAGGCTGCCTACAGAGGGCAGGAGACCAAGCAAAGCATCCAGGATCAATCAAAGGACTGTCGCTGTGACCTCTAACCCCCACACTGCCATCTTTAGAAGGTCTTTCCCCCTCCACAAGGGGCTTCAACTGGGCTGGAAGCAACACAGAGCTCACCCCAACACCACAGGAAGCCCTCTTTCCATCTGCCTGAGGCTGCCTGCAGAGATCAAGAGACCCAAAAGAAGCATCCATGATTGATCTCGGGACTGCCTCTGTGACCTCTAACACCGACTCTTCCATCTTTGGAAGGTCTTTCCCCCTCCAAAAGGGGCTTCAACTGGGCTGGAAGCAACACAGAGCTCAGCCCAACACCACAGGCAGACCTCTTTCCATCTGCCTGAGGCTACCTGCAGAGGTCAGGAGACCCGAAAGAAGCGTCCATGATCGATATAGGGACTGCCCATGTGACCTCTGACAAAGTTACCTCCGGGTTTCTTTCATTATATAAGCACTGACTGTTGGGTGTCCATTCGCCCGGGCCTCCAGAGCAAAGGGAAGACAGAGCTAAGGGTTCCTACTATGTCCTTCGCTATTTCATTCTGTGTTCCCTGTTAGCGCCTGTTTGCTACAGGTTGCCACAAAAAAGCCCTGCCTAGAGCACACAAACAACATTGAAAGCTAATTATAACACTCCACTAAAACAACTATTTGCATACACCACCACCTGTGAGTACCCCTAATTGCCCAATTGCTGTACTGTGTCTCCACACTGCGCTACTGACCTGTAATGCAGTCACTCCTGCTCCTCCTGCTGCTCCTCCTGCTCATCTCTCACTACACTTTCTCCAATCACGCTACACAACTGCCTCCTTTCCTATCCTTATTATAAAACTCACAACTCGAAACTCCCGCTACTCCATCTCTCTTCCATCCACCTCCTTCCAAAAAACAAAGCCAACGAGCGAACCTTACAGCTTCTAACACATATCCACCTTGACCCTCTTCCTCTGAGACTCAACTTCTATACTTTATGTTACCTCATCAACTGAACATTGCACTCTGGAATGCTCAGTCTTTGTGCAACAACACGTCCTTTATCGCGAACTACTTTCACTCCAGCTCTCCTCCCTTATACCTTCTTGCAGTGACTAAAACATGGATTTCTCCATCCGACACTGCCAACCTGGCGACCTATATGACTCTAAAATATACTTAATTCACACTCCTCAACTAACTGGCAGAGGTTGAGGCATCGGACACCTACTACTTTGTCCCTCAATGCCTCACAAGTCTCCAATGCCACATCCTCTCCTACCTCTTTTGAAATCAACATCTCTACTATTGCTCTGCCTTACACGGTTCACATTAGCAATGTGTATCGCCCTCCTAGTCCCACTGGACCATTCGTTTATGGACTTGGGCAATTCTGTGATCCTCTTTTCACTAAACATCACCTCATTCTCTTAGGCGTCTTTAAACTTCCCTCACTAACCATTTCTAAGAAATCTGAACTTCAGTCTTTTCTTAGTGAGCATGCTCTCCACTCTATCCATGGGCTACCTACCCAAGCAGGAGGTAACTCCTTGGATCTCTCATTCATCTCCACCTCTTTCTCTGCCACTAATACTACTGTCATAGCATCCATATTTGTTTACTCAATTGTTTTCACCACCATCTCCTTTCCATCCTCTGACCTTTCCTCACCACTTGCTTCACCTATTACTAAAAGGGAATGTAACCCTTCTGCTATTCCCCCATTTCTCTCTGACCTATGTTTTCACTCTCTTAGACACCAGATGCCTATTTCACCAACACCGCCTTCTCCAGCTTCCAATCCCTACTATATGGCTCATTCACCTCTTGCTCCTCAGCTAATCAAGACTATTGCCCCTTTATGGATGTGGTCGACCAGACCACATCCAAAAGTTCGCATGGACTAAAAGTCTGAAAAATGCTACCACCAAAGGTTCGAACCACCAAAGGTTTGAACCTTTGGTGGTAGCATTATATGTAAGTATAAAAAGAAAAGATATGCGGGGGCTCTGGGGGTGTCCCCCGCAACACCTCGCTCACTATACTGTCTGGTATAGTGAGCGGGGTGTTGTGTGGGACACCCCCGCATCACACCCGTGAAAAAAAGAAGAAAGAAAAAAGAAAAAAAATAGGGGCTGCGGGGTTGTCCCCCGAAACACCCCGCTCACTATACTTTACAGTATAGTGAGCAGGGGTCGAAGGGGAAAACCCTGCAGCCCCTGTAAGAAAAAAAAGAAAAGAAAAGGACCCTGCGGCGCCAGTTCCTGATCACGGAAGTGAAAGGGAACTGGAGCCGCAGGAAACCAGTGTGAAGAAGAAGGTAAGTAGGGTATACTTATGTTGGGGGTGTGGGTGTGCTGAGGGTGTGGGTGGGGGGGTGTTATGGGTGTGTTGTGGGTGTGTTGTGTGTGTGGGTGTGAGTATGTATGTGTGTTCGCATGAGAAAGGTGCAAACCTTTGGTAGTTCGCACCTTTCTCATGCGAATGTTCCGGCCGCGGTAAATTCAGCCGCGGTCGGATCACTTAGATTCCCCCTTTATTGGCCTCTCATCTAGCTGAACTCTTTAATCAGTCCTTCGACTCTGCTTGCTTTCCCTCTGTGTTCAAAACAGCCCTATTCATCCCTCTCCTAACAAAGCAAGGGCTGACCCAAAACCTACCAGCTACCCTTTTGCCCTGTGTCTCTCCTTCCGCAGTACTTTAAAGTGCTCAAAAGGGTTGTGTTCAACCATCTCACCAATTTCTGAGATATCCACAACCTTTGTGACACCCTACAAGCAGGTTTGCGCTTCTGTCATTCCACGGAAACTGCTCTCATGAATGTGTCCAAGTCATCGCCTCTGGTAAGCACTCCAACTCATCCTCTATCCTAATTCTCCTTGACCTCTCTGCTGCCTTTGACACTGCTGATCATTCTGATCTCCTTAATACACTCCTTCTTCTTGGGATTTGCGATCAAGCCCTTACCTGGATTGAAACCTATCTTGCACCTCACTAATTCTCTGTCTCCTGGAACAACAAAACTTCTCAACTCACTCCTCTAACTGCTGGTGTTCCACAAAGCTCTTTCTTGGGTCCTCCTCTTTAAACTCTATGCCTCCTCTCTTGTTTGTTTGTTTGTTTATTTTATTTATATAGCGCTCCAGACCCAGGAGTAAATGGGCGCTTAGGAAAGGTTACCCATATACAAAATACACATTACACATATACAATATATGTAGCGTATGCAGTTATACATTTAGAGTTAATATACAATATATACAGTCAAAGGTAGTTAGCGGGTACAATTAAACATTAGAATGGTATGTACAGTACACTACAGTAAATATAGTAGACAGGGTCTTAGACCCGCTCGGGATAAGTTTTATCCAATAGCCAACCAATGGTTAGTTTCCTAACTGTTGGAATGATTCGGTAGATTTGATATTCAATGGTAAGGTATTCCAGAGTTGAGGGGCGAGGACCATGAAGCTAGAGCCGCCGGTTCTTTTAAAGTTGAATCTGGGCACCATGAGGCAGAGAGTGTTGGAGGATCTGGTGATTCTAGTGTTTGGTTTCAGAGTGATTTTATTAGTGAGATAGGGGGGGGCTAAATCGTTTAGGGCTTTGAAAGTGAGGCAGATAATTTTTAAGTCATTTTTTTGTTGAATGGAGAGCCATTTACAAGAAATTCTGATGGGGGAGATGTGCTCTCTCCTGGGAATGTTTAGTGCTGCTCGCAGCGCGTTGTTTTGGAGAACCTGAAGTTTATTGATTATACCTTGGTTGGCGCCTAGGTACAGGCTGTTGCAATAGTCAAGCTTGGATTGTATAAGAGCCCTATCCAGTGTGAGGCAACTGTTCGTGGACAGAAATGGTCTGCAGGCTCTAATTAGTTTCCCAGTGTAGGCTGTTGTTGAGGCGGTCATGTTGACTTGTTTAGCAAGGTTGGTTTTGGCATCAAGGTAGAACCCTAGGGTTTTCACATGTTTGACGATGGGGATGGTGTTACCATCGATGATGATGTTGGTGTAGACATGGCTGAGTTTCTGTAGGATGTTGGGTGATCCGACTAGGAGGAGCTGTGTCTTCTCATCATTCACGCAGAGGCCGTGTGTGGCCATCCATGCCTGAGTGATGGAGAAGATTTCATTGACCCTGGTGACGTCAATAGTGTAGTTGCCAGTGATGGCGAGGAGTATCTGGGTGTCATCTGCGTAGTTGGTGTAGGTGACACCCAGATGGTCCAGCCTGTCAAAGAGAGGTTTTGTAAAGATATTGTAAAGGATGGGGGAGACACAAGATCCTTGTGGGACACCGCAAGTGATGGGGATGGGGTCTGCTGCAGCCGCTGGTGAAAAGACCCTCATGGTTCGGTTGGCTAAGAAGGATTGTATCGACATGACGGCTGAAGAGGAGAAGTGGACCGCAGAAGAGAGGTGGTTGCATAGTATTTTATGGTCGACTAGGTCGAAGGCTGCTGAGAGGTCTAGAAGGAGCAGGATGGCCACTTTACCTTTGTCTTTGATGTCATCGATCTGACTTTTGAGGTCAACAAGGGCAGTTTCTGTTCCATGTTGAGGTCGAAAGCCAGACTGACGCAGCCCTAACAATTGCTTGGACTCTAAGTAATCCTGAATCTGCACATAGACAACTCTATCAAGGATTATTAGCAGGCAGGGGACCGTAGTGATAGGCCTGTAACTAGTTGGGATGGCTGGGTCTAGGGATTGTTGTTTTAGGAGAGGGAGAACCCATGACTGTTTCAGATTGTTGGGTATAGAGTTAGTAGAGAAGGATAGGTTTATAAGTTTGGAGATGAAGGGGGATAGGTCCCTCGCTGCATCTTTGATGATCTGGGCAGGGCAGTTGTCCCCTTGGCAATTAGAAGGTTTGAGGGAAGCTATAATATTTTGGACTTCCGGTATAGTAACCTTTTTGAAAGTGAAGCCTGAGGTGATATTGGTGGGGGTGGTTATGCTAGGGGTGGAGTAGTTACTGTTGGAGAGTTGTAGTAGTTTGGCCTCAATTTTAGTTTGTAGGCCCGTGATTTTGTTGGCGAGGGCATTTTGGAGGCTAGTGCACCAGGGTTTGTCTTTCACACAGGTGTCTGTAGGTGGGTTTTCTAATTCCCTCAAAATGGTGAAAAGTTCTTTAGCAGAGGAGGCTGCCTTGTCTATTCACATGTTGTAAGCTTCCTTCTTGGTACGGATGATCTCTTTTTGTAGTGGGTGGATATGGTCATGAGATTGGTTTTATTTTCAGCCGATGGGGTTGTTTACCATATGGTTTCCAATTTGGCTTTCTCTTTCCTGAGAGCTTTGAGTTCAGGAGTGTACCAAGAATTCAGGTGCGCTCTAGGTTTACCTTTATGTAGCTTTAGTGGGGCCACGGCGTCAATGGTGTTAGTCATAGCATCATTGTAGATGCTGACTAGGAGGTTAAGGTCAGCAGTTGCGGGAAGCAAATTTAGGATTGTGAGAACCAGAGGTGTGAGGGTGTCTGCCGTAATGTTGCGCTTGTTTCTGGCAAGGCATGCTGGCGCGTGGGTGAATTGTTTGGGATTGGGGTTATTAGTGCTGATATCAAGTGGTATGAGGAGATGGTCTGTCCATACAAGAGGTTTAGGACTTTGCAGGTGATGTTGCAGTTGTGGGCTATGACCCAGTCAATGGTTCTGCCTTTCTGGTGGTTAGGTAGTGTGTTGACTTGAGTATAGTCGTGCTCCGATAGGGCACTGGCGAGAGAAGAGGCAGGAGTATCGTTGGGGTCGTTGTAACCTAGATTGAAGTCTCCTAAAATGATGTTTTGTGAAAGAGGTTTGGAGTTTTCAGCTATTAGAGAGGTGATGTCTTCCTCAAAGGTGCCTGTGGGACCTGGGGGTCTATATATTAGGTGCAGGGCGATTGTGCTCTTAGGGGTAGTTTGTATTTTGATGGTGAGATGTTCGCATGATTGTAATGGAAGGGAGGTGATAGATCTGATGTCGAGTGAGGATTTGAAGATGAATGCAACACCTCCTCCTCGAGCGTTGGGTCTATCCGCTCTAAGGATAGAGTAGTTATTGGGAACAGCAAGGGTTAGGTAGGGACCTGCCGCCTCATGTAACCATGTTTCAGTGGTGGCAAGGAGGTCAAGATCTGCTGAAAGGATAATATCAGTGATTTCAGTGGGATGGGCCACAAGGGATCTGACATTGAGTAGGGCTCCTTTTCAAAATGTAGTGTTAGTGCTATTTTTATTAATAGCCTTAGACAAAGGTATTACAGGCGTCTTCGTAGGTATGGGGATGGTGTGCAGTCTAGAGGCAAGTCTGTTATTGCGGGTAGAGAGATCGGGGTTGGCTGTGGGCCTGTGTTCTAGTGGTTTGGGCTGGTTGGTATTGGAATTAGTGTAGTTATTATCAAAAGTGCTGGGATGTTAGCTGGAATGATAACTGATGTAACGCTGAGTTTTGCAGTGTGATGTCTGTGGACAGAATGGGGGAAAGGTGGTAGGGTAGGAAGGAAAGGTGTGGGATAGGGGATGGGATGGTGTCTTGGGCAGCTGAGTTTGGCAAGTCCGTTGCTAAATGATATGTAGTTATTTCCGCTGCATGGTGTATTGTTGTTCAGGACACAGAAAGGGAACATGATGAAGATGAGCCTGGGGAGCATAATTGTGAATACAGGGTGGTCTGGACTTTTGAGCTAATGAAGATGACTTCTTTAGAGCACTGTGGACTAGGTGCTGGCAGGTAGGTACAGTGGGACTCATAGGTTGAATCAACTTAGCTATCACAATGCAAGATTAGGCTAGTTCAACTTTGTTAACACAATGCGGAATAGGCTAGTTCAACTTTGTTACCTCAGTACAAGAATAGGCTAAATCAATTCTGTAATCACAATGAAAGAATAGGCTAGTTCGACTTTGTTATCTCAGTACAAGAATAGGCTAAATCAACTCTGTAATCACGATGCAGGAATAGGCTAGTTCGACTTTGTTACCTCAGTTCAAGAATAGGCTAAATCAACTCTGTAATCACAATGCAGGAATAGGCTGGTTCGACTTTGTTACCTCAGTACAAGAATAGGCTAAATCAACTCTGTAATCACAATGCAGGAATAGGCTAGTTCGACTTTGTTACCTCAGTACAAGAATAGGCTAAATCAACTCTGTAAATACAATGCAGGAATAGGCTAGTTCGACTTTGTTACCTCAGTACAAGAATAGGCTAAATCAACTCTGTAAATACAATTCAGGAATAGGCTAGTTCAGCTCTGTTAACACAATGCAGGATTAGGCTGATCCAATTGGTAGGTGCACAGCAAGAATCAAACGTTTTTACTGGTACTGTCTGTACAGAAGCCAGAGCCATAGAGTGTAATATGTGTAATGTGTGCCAGACATTGTGAATATCAAAGTTAAATTGATATAGGTTGTATGTTCACATTGCAGCCCCGACAGTTTGCGGGCGAGTGACAGAGTTAGCTGGCGCAGAGCGCGAGTTCAATGGTAGCCTAGCGAGGGTTTGTGGCGCCGGCAGGACGGGGTAGTGGCATAGAGATGAGTAACACGCTTACCCTGTAGGTTGGAGGTTTAGCATTAAAGGTGCAGGGGTCGTGGCCTCGGCTTGACGGTGTAGACAGGCTCGAGACAGGCACCGTGCCTTCGTAGTGTGCCTTAGTAGGTGGGCCAGTTTACAGCCTGCCGGCTAGTGATTGGTTAGAAGTATGGGTGGCAATCCAATCACAGTGCGCGCAGTTCTGTGGGCCCGGGTGAGTAGCTGTTGTCGGCCATGTTGGAAAGTGGAAGTCCTCGTGGCTTCCAATGGCAAAGGGGTGCACTCCAGTGCAGAGTATAGGCAGATCCTGGGTGAGTGGGGCAGCAGGACAATGCCAGGAACGGGCGGATATAATATTAATTATATTTCAGCGGATTCAAAAAAAAAATGCATTCAAATTGCAGATATCTATGGTGCAGCTGGGGGAGGCATATGGCCTACCTTGCAACTGGCGGTGCTCATGGGCATCGGTCCTTGTGCCTACTGCTCCTGCAGTGGAAGGAGGGAGCTCCTGCTCCTCCGGGCTACAAGATTGTGTCCTCTTAGGGCACAAATCTCCTCCTTTGGGTTCTCGTACGAACTCTTCATAGATGACACCCAAATCTTTTTCTCTTTTCCTGAACTCTCCTCTGATCTTTCAATCAAAATGTCCAACTGTCTCTGTGCCATTAAATATTGGATGGCTTTGCACTTTCTGATGTTAAACTCTACCTACACAGAGGTGTTCTTCTTCCCTGCCAAAAGCTCTCTGTCATTTCTTCCTCTGCCTATCTAGTTCCTAGCTGACACTCTCCCATACTCTTCTTCAGCTAGAAACATCAGAAAACTGAAACAGCAGCTCGCTCCTTCCTTTCAACACCACCAAGCATCTCTTAACCACTTGTGTCTTCTCTAAACTCTTTGGTCTCCCCAACTATGTTTTCTGTCTTCTAACAAGATCATTAAGTTTGCTACCAACACTCTCTTTGAACTCGCTCACTTCACACCTACTTCCTTGTACCGTCATGAGGCTGGATGACTAACAATGCAAAATAGGGGCAGATTAAAATTTCTTCTCCTGGTTCACAAATCTATCCACATTAAGGAACCACTGTATTTATCATCCTCTATCCAACTCTATAAGCCTTCTTGTAAATGGCACTCTGCCTTCTTGAGTTTGAGGGATTTGTCACACGCACACAATTAACTTAATCGCGTCCTGGCAGAGATGAAACCATATGATTGAAAGAAAACATCAGCCTAGTAGAAACTGATGCCACAAAAATCAAACAGAAGCCGAAATCTTGGCTACCCTTGTGGCTCCTCGCCTGCCCCGTCCTTCCTCTCGCTTCCTCTCCTTCTCTCTTCTTGCTCCACTTGCATGGAATTCTCTCCCCCAGGACATCCAAGAAACAGTCCACACAGATTTGTTCAAAAGCAAACAAAAAGCCCTCCTCGCCTCTGAGATAACTTCTTAACCTACCTCTCATCTGCCTCCTACCTAACATTTTTCCCTCACCTCTAACCTGCCTCTGTCCCTCATTTCCTCTGACTCCATTCTAGCACTTCACCCACCATGGTCACATCCCAAGCACAGCTGGCCGTACCGCCGACCTGCACAAAACTGTTCAATCTTGGTTGTCCTTAAACCATGTTTTATGAATTGTCCCTGGTGATTGTTCCATTTACTCCCCTCCACAACCTGGTCAGAATGTCCACCAAAATGTGTTCTAAACTAAAAGTCCACCTCCTTGCCTCCGAGTTACCCTCTTAACTTACCTCACATTTGCCTGCTAGCTAACATTTTTCCCTTCCCTCTGCCCTGCCTCTGTCCTTCACTTCCTCTGCCTGAACTCTAGCACTTTACCCATCAGGGTCACATCCCGAGCACAGCTGGCCGTACCGTCCACCTGCACTTAAAAAGGTGCAATGTTCATTGTTCCTAATCTATGTTGGTCTATTTATGTATTGTCCCTGTGGACTGTTCCATTTAATCCTCTCCACAACCTGGTCAGAATGTCCCTCAAACTCGCCGTTTTGTAAGAAGCTCACTGCTTCCCGGCAAATCTGATTTCGTATCTATTGTACATTCTTTTGTGTTCAAAAGATCATTGTCTCTCCTGTACATTTTTTTATCAATAAATATTTATTTTTTGAAAATACTGCCTGTCAATACCACCTGTGGTAATGCTTTTTAGGAATTTTCCTCCACACAAAAGCAGTGGGAAAAGATAAGATTTTTTTTTTAAAATAAATACTGCCTGTTTTACCACTTCTGTCCAGCTCATAATGACCCCAGGATGTCTTAGCAGCGGGATTGATGTTCCCCTGTTACTGCTTTGCATTCGACTCCTAAGAGACTGTGCCTCTGTCAAGATCAATAAAGTCACAAGTTATGCACCGATGGACACAGCGTTCTTCACTGGGATTAAATAATGAAAAAGGCACACAAAAAAGATTTGATGGGACCTGATTGCTTCGTTCACCTGCCTGATCTCACTCAATTTTACATAACATTCATATAGCAAAATATGTAAATATGCTCAGCAAATGTATTATGCATCACACCTCTTCTCTCCATCAACCTATAAGGCTTCTATCTTGCAAGGCTAGAGTTCCCAGCGCGCTGGGCTCCGGGTGCGACGGTGCACGAGGAGGTGATTCATTCTGGCCAAGTATATAATGATCAGGCCCCTCCTGTCTAAAACTAACCCCGAGGGTGCAATGGGGACAACAATCAAGCCAATTGCTTAGGAAACTGAGTTGCTTCCAAGCGCAATCCCCAGCCAGTGAACGCAGCCAGGAAACGCCAGTGCAGGGCCTCTCCTAACCACGATGAAACACACCAGCATGGCCACGGAAAACGATTCCAAGAGCCTACTTGCAGGTCTAATGATTCTTGCAGTTCAAAATGCCTATCAATTAAAGGCGCCACAGACTGCCAACCCGACACCCATGACTATGGTCGTCAAGCACTTTAGATGTCCCGCACATGCTGGACTAAGGATGACCACCAAACACCAGGCACCTTTATTTACCCTCTACCAGAATCAACCCCTCAACACCACATTCGCCATTGCTCCTGCAGAAGACTTAATGAATGGCAATAGTGTATGAATAGACCGTGGTGAAGTGTGACTGTGGCCAACAACTCGCGTTCCTGGCAAGAGGCTGCAGGAATGTCATAGGGCGACATTAGATGGGAGCTGACCATCAACCAGGAGAATACAAACAAGGTGGTGAGTAACATGGGGGAAGCTGAGAAGATACAATGGATCCCAATTCCCAGAGTGTGGGGCACCAAAGTATGGGAGCCCAACTGGGATGGAAAACTAGAAGGAGATCCGTTTGAAAAGGAATGTTGTGCCTTCTGTGGATTCCTTTGACTGAGTGCAAACACTGTCTCCCCCAAAGTCGCAGCTGGCCCGGAAAGAATGAGAATTGAAGCCTTAAGAAAAGTAGGCAGCCATTTTGGAATGACATAAGTAGACCGCAGGGGGGTTGGGTGTAAAAGAGGTTGTTGTCTTTGGTGCAGACTGTAATAAAGAGTGTGTGACCTTAGTTTGTAAAGTGTATACCCCTTTCTGAGCTGCAGAATGTTCAGGTGAGTGATGGAAAAAAAGTGAGGACATTCTTCTGAAACATACAAAACACCCAAGAGATTTTCTTTGGCTCCGGGTAGACCAGGGACTGAAACGAAACATTTAAAAATTCTCAAAATCCTATGGAAATGTTAATTAAAAATAACCCTTTTCGAAAGCCTTGCTCTGAATACATCTACCAGGGGTTGCCTTTAAAACCATCAGTCAATCAGTGAAAGGTGGCATGAAACTCTGCTGAGCGGAAATCTTATCCACTGCCACTAGAGGCACAGGCCCAGAAAATGGTTCCAACCCTTTTAAAGCACAAGAAATCACTATTCAATTCCAATAATACTTCTCCAATTCCATCAACTGCAAGCATAACCACAGTCCCTGCATTGGCTTATTTGAGCATGTTGTTGACCAACAGTCCTACTTCACCCTTTATGGTGGCAGTCATCCAGAGTGCCTCGAACCACCAGGTGGCAAATGACTACTATGAGGTCAAACGCCCGGCAAGCCCCTCATATCATAATCCATCCAATTATTCCAAAGCACTCTATGTCCTCTGCATTTGGGTGCATGACCGAGCAACCCCATATACAAAATCGGGTATATATGCACACATGAACTGTCTTGGCATTTTGGAACGTATCCATGACCCACTATCATCGCTGGTTGAAACTTCGGATAGCTGTTCAATGGTATGCAGTGTTTATATTGAATGACCAAATATTGAATATTTTATATTGAAAACCTTTATAGTGAATGTATTTAGGATGGGGTAAAGGGTTACATATTTTTGGGGAAATGGTCGAGTTGGGTTTTTAGGTGTGGGAAACGGGGGGTTTGACGGGAAGCATCCAGACCTTCCCGATCAATCCATAATTTGCTTCGAAATAGGAGGAAAACCTTTCACCACCCTCCACCACCAGTGCGCACTTCAAAGTTTCTCCTGCACAATCATGGCTCTGGACCTCAGTATTGCACCTCTGTATGCCTTTACTAGAGCCACACGCTGTGTTTCTCTGCTGCATGGCAGCAATGGCTTGATCCTCTTGTCAACTCAGGCCAAACATCCTGTAGTAGAACCTGGCAGGGCTCCACGTCACAGGGAACAAGCAAAAACAATCTGTGCCAGGATGGACCAGAAATACAGCAGCTGTTGCCTGCGAGGAAGCGCAGGGGCTTTCGGGAATCCGTCCTTGAGAAAGTACAGAGGAAGCACAGGAAAGCAGAGTTGAGCTCCATTGGTAAGGCTTTTGTGTCAAAGCTGCATTTGCTTAATTTGTAGCTACGGAGGCACAAGAGCAAGAAAATGAGCAGCCAGCAATGCTCAACCTCAGATGTGCTGGAAGATCCACGTTCTCGGAATCAGAGACAGAACTGAGAAAAGCCAAGACGAGGGATTCTGGGGCATGAAGTTCTTTTTAAGACACTTGAAAATTGGTTTCTTCCTATATGAGATACTTGCATGTGTGGAGACTATAGTAAGGTTGGAAACAGGTTTGTCACAATTGTATTGTTCCTGGATGTCATTTATTTATTTATTTATTTGCATGTGTTGAGCGCACAGCAGCCCGTGGGCATCGTGGCGCTAGTTACAGTGGTTATTCATAGCTTAGTTACATACAAGAATACAGAAAGGAGCAGGGGGGCATCAAGGCGCTAGTTACAGTAGATGATAGCATGGTTGCTATGACATGGCTGTCATTAGTGTTATCTTGTGGCTGAAACATTGGTTGCGGAGGCCTCCTTGAGTGTCACGTGATTTGATCATGATCCAGTTTGCCAGCAACTATACTCAAAAAGCATAATGATTTTTGCACATTTAGTCTTGTGATGTAATGGGCTCGCTCCTCCCAATTCTCTGATAGGGAAGACTCCCCCGCAAACCTCAAAGCACCCTGTCTCAGATCCCACACTCTGCTCCCCCTCTCGCTTCCTACCCGTGATGGAAGGACAGTTGCCATATTTGCTCCATGTTCTGTTTCTTTACAAATATAGGCACCTAGTTTGGAGCAGTTAAGAAATGTGTTGACCATTAAGGAGTGGTACTTTTCTTATTGTACATGGACATGAGAATCAGGCCCTGTGTTTAATTGCAGTTAATGTGTCCTACTGGCCGTATGTGCAAGGACATGAACACTACTGATGCCTTAGGACTTGTGAAACGCTCAGTTGCTTCCTGAAGCTAGCTCAATAAATACCCTAATTATAATAATAAAGGGCCATTTTGACTATTTCAAGTTTTGAAGTAATGCAGGTCCTTCCAATTCACACCTAAATTATACATGTGGAAAATGTATTCCTTAATGAACGAGATTGCCTCATTTAATGAAAGGCCCCAAAGCAACTCGATGGCATTCAAAACCTCTGAGGGTATCTTCTGGATCCCAATCCAGCAATGGACACTTGCCATTCAAACTGGAAGCACATGGTTCAATTGGTACCCTTCCAGACCCCACCCCCTATCATCACATGTACAGCCAGAAATCTCCCTCCACCCCCACCTGAAGCAGGCCCCTATCATCATCACGTGACACTGGTACCCTTCCAGCTCATCCCCACAAACATCATATGTGAAACCGCACCCCCACCATCCCATGTACAACCAGAACACATCCTCCACCCCCACTATCATCACATTTCAAATAGCCCCCCTCATCATCACATGTGAAACTCGAACCCTTCCTGTTCATCCGCACTGCCAGCATACCCTCTCTCCTCCCCACTTCCATCACATGTGAAACGGGTACCCTTCCTGTTCACCCCCAGTACCATCACATGTGAAACTGGAACTCTTCCTCCAGCCACAATACCATCACATGTTGTGTTATGTTATTTGATATTTGGAAAGTGCCTACTGACATTGTTTTGGCTTCAGAGCGCTGGGGGTGGAAGGCCCCTTGGAAGACCGTAGTCTGTGCAAACATGGCAACAAAAGAGTATTCGATTGCATGCAGATAGTAATTAGAATTAGGTGACTATTCAATTACTAGCAGAGATGACTAGTTTAAAACATTATGGAAACCATGCGGAACATTGTGTTCAGATGCAGAGATGGATTCTATGACAGTGATAATGTGACAGCTGGACCGCCTTTTTCACAGGACTCACCTGTAGTCTATGGGTTGCATTGCTAGAGGGGGAATGGGCATCATAAACAGTTTATCAACCTCTAGGGCAACTGTCTATAGTTGAGGGCACTGTTATGCTTTATGTGCAGAACACATGCACACTGAATAACGAGCGAAGTTAAGGGCGATTTTCTTTCTACCTACTGTTTCACTATGCTGCGAGCCGCGAGTGTCCTGACACTCAGCAACATTCTTCATCCCCGCCATATACGGGGTACGAGGTACGAGGACGTGGAGCTGCAGCTACAGCTACACCACGAGCCAGCAAGCAAGCGTGTGTCCTGAAGTGCCCGTGGACCAGCGGACTGAAAGTCCCATCAACCATCAGTCACCAGCATTGTTGTTAATACAGAGCTTTCACCTTAAGAAAGCACGAGCTGTGTGCTCTGCCTACCGGAAGCCTTGCATAAATAACAAGGACCGGCACCCTTGCAGTGTAAAGCCTGAGCGAAGTTAAGGGCGATTTTCTTTCTACCTACTGTTTCACTGTTTGCTGCTTTGCTGTGTGCCGGGATCGGTCACCATACCTGTAACTGGAGTTAAACGTGGTGGGAGGTCAATAGCAGGAGCAGCCCCAAAAAAGGCGTTCACTATTTGCCCTACTTATTATAAAAATAACAAAAACTTCAGCTCACTTTGACCAGTTTGAACAGCATGTCTAGAATTGTATTATCTCCTGCAATTGAAATACTTAAAGAAACGTTGTCCCACGAGAACCTTCCTCAAAATCAGGGGGATGGTCTACAAACATTACCACTCTCGCCACTAAATCCTAGTAATAACAATGTCATTCAAATACCCCTTTTACATAAACAATTGTTCACTGACCTTACATCTGTGGAAGACGAGGTGACGGAGGTTGCTTGCTCGTTAAAGAGTAAGGACGGGGCGCCTCTGCCACTTTCAGCCAGTTCTCAACTAGCCTCTTCTTCTCCGCTTACTTCCCCCAAAGATACTCAGGCTATATGCAACAGAGCAGAAATACCTCCAGTTCCACTGAGCTTAGAAGCTGGGGGCTGTGGGAATGTGGATTCTGTTCCAACTTCAAGGAACTTGTTTACTTTCGGAACTGAGCACCCACTCAGTCAGAAATTTTCCAGTTACAATCGATCTGCTAAAAGCTGGAACCCAACGGGACGATCCAGACATATATGCTTCAAGTCGTAGTCCCACAAATGTAAATACAGGGGCTCAGCACAACAGGGCCGTGGATTCAATCACTGCCCGCCAACAATTGGCCCAGCCCAGGCGGGTTGGGCCAAGCGTCTAAAGGCGCACTCCAACGACAATCTCGCCCACCAAAGTTTTGTGCCACAAAAACCCGGGATAAACTTCAGTAAAATCTCACAAGTGGAAGCCCGACAGCAGGCTCCATTTCCTAGTAAAAGACAACGCTGTATAATTCCTTTGTCGGACAAGGATCTTTTGTTGGATTTAGCCGCTGCCCAGGTTGAAGAGCAGACGCAAGGAGTGGAACAAATTGATGCAAAAAGGATTTCGGCATTTGCTATCACTATGTCTCCCTTCATGAAATTAATTGAGACTCAGAACGAACAACTACGAGACAACACTACAGTCCTGCATGCTGCATTCAAAGCTAATTTTCGTGGAAGGATTTATAACAGCTTTGCAGTCCAATCTGGACAAAAATACAGACAAAATTACTCAAATTCTCAAGAGCATATTGGAACCTATTATCCTTCAAAAAGAAAAACTGCACGCAGACTGACTAAGCTGTAATTCCTTGTCAATAAACGGACAAACAGACCCCTTGCGCAACGAAGATTCGGCTTCTTCTATTGTACAAGACCCTCCAACTGGAACCACGTCTGAAAGGGACGGCTCAATAGGATTAGTGGCTACAAAAGATGCATCTACAGCAACAGATAAAGATCTGGTGACTAGACCCAACATGGAGATCACAGGCCCTGTTCCTAAAAAGGCAATAGCCGGCATTCAGCCTTCGCCGGTTAATAACGTGATGGGTACTTACAAGGGTCCGACCAAAATTTACGATCTGTTTATAGCCAGCAACAAAGGTCCAAGGATGGTACACAGCCTGGATACGGTTCTCAATAAAAAGGGAACCAATACCTATCCAAAGAAACACCAAACTTCAGAATTAAAGCCTTTAGAAAAAATTGTAGCCATGGATCTGACACAAATAAGTCTTGGTACGAAGGTCAGGCAAAATAAATGCAACCCGCCAAAAAATATACAAACCCAAGGAAGAGGGGTGAACGCTTTAAGGTCCACGCCAAACACAAAAAGAGCCCAATCTCAAACTGAAACGGATTCCGACACTGCCAGTGAAGAGGAATATGAATACGCTTACTCTACCAGTGACATAGACAATGAGCTGTTGAACCTGTCTACTTATTCAGCAAATACAGGCCCAGGGCTTGATGAGCAGAAGGTCACAAGCGGTCTACCCCCCAGGGTTTCGGTAACTCCGAATGTCACACCCAAGGCCTCCGTCTGGGAGCCAAAGGAAAATGTGGGTGGGGACTCCAACAGGCAGGGGGGAACAGAACCCCAGGCAGTGACTAGGGAAAAGACCCCGACAAATCCTAAATGTAGTTCTCAACTAAAGAACAATGTGGAAATCTCTGACTACTTGTCAGACTCAGGAGAAGACAATTCCCACACTAAAAGTGAGATAACCTTCTTGACAATGGAGCAAAAGAGATCTATGGCAGCCCAGAGGACGCAGATGGAGGTGGAGAACAAATGCCTTGGCAATATTGTAGGTAACAATCAGGGAGTACCCCCTGGTGACCAAAGACGATCTGTGTTATGGGCCGAAGACAGCAAGACTGCGGGAGGTGTCACAAAGTCAATTCATGCTACAACGAAAGCTCCTAGCAACTCCTTGCAATCCAAGGTATACAAACTATCGCTGGCAAGAACCTTAGGTTTCTCGGACAATTTGATTATGAACAGAAACAACGTGATGAGGCTACTGCGAAGCATACAGGCTTTGGATCAAGTAAAATCAAATGCCATTTATTTAATTGAATTTCCGAGTGAATCAAGACTTGATTAAGTAATTTTACACATAACATCACAAAACATCACAAATATACTCATCAAGGAAGGTGCAAAATTTAACTCCCATGGATTTACACTGAAGGAATTGGATAACCAAATAACAAAGCAAAGTGCAATTCCTTATCAGTCTGTTGAAGAAAGTGAAAAGGCTGTCTTTCAAGTAAAGTCTGTGGATTTGAAACCCTAGAGAACCGGTTTCAATGAAGGAACAGACAACCTCAAAATCGGCCTGCACGAGGGTAATATAAGGGTTATCTTGAAGAAATCGGTGGGACTAAAGGAGGACTGCGTTGAGAACTGGAGTTGGCTAGCTGGAGCCCTGGCACGTCCTCTATAATGCCAGAATAGGAGCTCTATCAGCCCCGGTACGACTAAGAAAATAATCTGTTGGAACACTAGGGGTTTCATGCACCTATTTGGTCGAAGTGAAATTAACCTAACAACATATGATCTTATCTGTCTCCAGGAAACCTGGTTGAGGGAGTCACCTGCCCTGGAAGGATTTGAAGTATATATAAATCCAGCGATAAAGGGGGGAAAAAGGTCGCCCGAGGGCAGGGCTCATAACGGCCATAAAAAAATCAAGTGGCTTCAAGGTTACCAGTTCTACAAACATAAGTACGGAAATCCAACTTACTGCAGTCCAAATCACTTCTTCGAATTGGGAACCTACGAACCAGATGCTTTTAATCTGTAACATATACTGGAGAAATCGTCCAGGACTGAAATTCGGCTATACTCCTATGTGGAGATTTCAACATGGAGTGTTTTGACAAGCAAGGCTCTAAAATAGAAGTGCTTCCACTAGATCCCACAGGGAACGTTAGCAGGGGGCTGGCCATGGTAGAGGAAGTTTTGGAGAGAAACATCTACATGGTAAATGGCAACCTTAAAGGAGACATACCAGTGGCTGGAACATGGAAACGAGGGTCACAAACAAGTACCATTGACTATATTTTTGCCACAGAAGATCTTTTGGCTAAATTGATTTCTCTGCAAGTCCGAATAACAGACTCATGTGACCACAATCTTCTCGAGCTTGAATGTGTTGACTGGGCAACCAGCAATACATTAAAGGGCTATCACCATGAAAACCGGACCCTTGAGGTTACATCGGGAGGAAATCGACTCCAGCTAAATAAAAGAAATCTGCCCTCCGTAACATCAACTTTGTTGGCCTTGAACCACGACCCGCACTGTACCAGAGGAGGTATTTTACAATATTCATACTTTCTATTAGCTTTCCGTGAAAAGCAGGGAGCCTTTAAAAGGCCTAACTTTATACCTAAGTATGCCAATAATGACCAGATTACTGTGAGAAAGCGAGAGGAACAAACTGGGGAGACTGGTGAAAAAAAAAAACTCTCATAATCTAGCAATACTTAAGAAAGCTAAAAATACCTTTAAGAACTGGTTATAGCAACACAAACAATTAACCTTTCAACGAGAAGGTGAAAGAATGCTGCAGCTAGCCACTCAGAAAAACACAGCAGGAGCGTAGAAGTTAATTAATGAAATGAACACTCCGCAGGGTGTAAAAATAACAAATTCAGTCCTAGCAAAAGTGTGGGAGGAGCACTTTAAACACCTGTATGCATCAAAAGTGGGGGAGCAAATTGAGCCATTAATTTGCTCAGATGCCCCATGGGACTTTGAATTTGACTACGAAGAAATACTCGACCTAATCCATAACTCAAATGTGTCGAGGACATCAGGCCCGGATGGGTTGACCAACGAGATTCTGAAGAAAGATCCTGCAGGGTGGGCATCTTTTATGCTAAAACTATTCACAACGGTGACAAGAGCAAAGAAAATTCCTTCATCTTGGACCCGCTCCATTGTTGGTCCTATCTTCAAGAGGGGTGATAGGGCCAATCCATGCAATTACAGGCCTATCACCCTTCTTGATGCGATAGGCAAGATTTTCGCAGCAATAATCTTGCGGCACCTCAACGAATGGAGCTCGAAGTAAAACCATCAGGACCAGTGGCAGTCCGGTTTCCGAAAAGGTATTGGTACAAACCTAAACATCTTCATTATAAACATATTCAAGTGCATGGTCCATCAGAAAAAGATACGTGCAATCTACATCGCATCGATCGACCTGGAACAGGCGTTCGACTCAGTCAACCGTAGAATCCTGTGGCGCAAATTGAAGAAATGGGGCTGCCCTCAAGCATTAACAGAACCCATGGAAGAACTGCACACGAACACAAGTCTTAAAATCAGGCTGGACCAAAAGGGTTTACTATCAGATGAAATTCGTTCTGATAATGGGTTAAAGCAGGGTTGTCGTTTGGCGCCAGCAGTGTTCTGCCTTTTTATATCCGACATGGCCAAAGCTTTTGTAAAAACCAGATCTTTTCCACCTAAAATTGCCGGCCACCCTGTGGGTTGTCTACTCTTTGCAGATGACTTGTTACTGCTTGATCAAACGGAAATCTGGCTGCAGAGACAATTGACGGATTTGTCGCACTACTTTCATGACAATGCATTAAAAATAAATGCTAAAAAATCCAAGATACTGATTTTGGGTGACAACGGCAGGGCCAGGAAGCGGAAGAAATGGTCATGGCTACTGAATGGTGAACAAATACCAGTGGTTGGTTCAAGGGTATATCTGGGGACAACTCTGAACAACAGCTCGATCGATGCTCCAGGAATTCAACATCTCAGAAGTAAAGCCAAAAATCTAGCATCACAAGCGCTTCTCATTAAGGGGCGTTACTGTAAGTTCTCGTTGGTACCAGTTTTGGATTTTTATAAACTAAAAGTGGCGCCAATACTCACCTACACAGCGGAGGCTAATCTCTTCATGGAACCCAAAAAATGGAACCGCTTCCAAAGCCTATTTTGGAAAAGGGTTCTGGCCCTACTGAACTCAATATCCATTGAACGGTTACGGAGGGAAATAGGCCTGACATCTTTATATTCCATGATGGAATGGAAGTCTCTATCATTCATGAGGAAATGTCTCGAACCACCAGGAGTGAGTGGGTTTTCCATTATTAAGGAGGCCATAGAAGGGAAGCAGGCTGAAATTTTAAAGACCTGGTATGAGTCGTGTTCTGCAATTCTGTCCAACATCACCCTCTCGGGAAAATCACTTATCGAAAATCCAATGAGGGTCAAGTGTAAACTACTAGACTTGGATTGGATCCGGACAGAGTGGACAGTGAAATCATATAAACTGTTTGCTGATGAACCAGAGGAGTACTACAGTAGAGGCTTTGTGATGCCGTACTTGGCTAAATTTCCGTTACAAACAGAGAGACAAAACTTTTGAAGACTTCGTCTGAATCTACATCCATCTTGGGAGGTCATAGCAAGGAGAACAAAGGCCCAGGAAGAGAGAAACTCTACCTGTCGACTGTGCAACAAAAATATGGAGACCTTACAGCACCTAGTACTAGTGTGCGAGCCCTTAATCAACTCCTGGGGAGATTCCTCGAGGAATCACCGTTGAAATCGCAGGAGGACTGGTGGGCTTGCATTAGATGGAGTGGTCGCCTCTCCCTATCACTAGCTGTTCTCCAACTAATCAGGAGAATCTTCTCAACCATGGAGGACAAAGTAATTGTTTCGACAGGTTGAAAAAAACTCTATCACAAAAACGTCCTTTCTCCTTGCTTTTTAAGTTTTTTTCTTCTTTTCCTTCTTCTTCTTTTTTCTTTTTTTTTTAAATTTTTCATCTTTTTCCTGTTCTCTGAGGATTTGGAGGAGTAAACAGACCTCTCGTGACTACGTTACTTTATGTTTTGTGATTCGGGTTGTTTTTCTTATTTGTTTCCATCTGAATGTCCTTGATTGTTACCAAAGTTTTTTACATACTGTTGATTCAAAGGTTTAATTAAACCTAAATGATGTAAATAAAAAATAAAAAAATAACATGTATTCAAGGCAAAACAACCCGCAACTCTGCACTCCCACTGCTTGCATACAGGTTCTATTTCACTAGCTCACACTGTCCCTTCTCACTCTCGCACGCTCTTGTACTGGAGGGTGGCGTGACCTCTGAATGGGCCCATGAGATTCAGAGCTCGCCCTCGGCACCTTAAATCGAGATAGCTGCACCTTGAGGAGGATGAGGTGCAGGATTCTCTTACTCCAACACCAATCAATAAGGACAAGTCAATTGTTTGGCAAAGGGAAGTCAGTTTAATGACAATTACAAAAAATGGGGAAACAAATGGAAATCATCAGAGCTGCGATCGTCTGTCTCGCTTCAACTTCCAATTTCTTCATGCAAACAGTAACTTTTATAGCAAATTCTCATCATCATTGACGTGTAAAACTCATAAGTTTGACATGCAATTCTATTGGTTGGAAAAGGTAACTTAAGTATAGCTACTATATCTGCATATGGTAACAGAGTGTGGGGATTGGATAACTCTTATCGGGTGGGCGTCTATGCCCATCCCTCTACATAACTCATGATAGCGTCACTAAAAGTACAATGTCTCATTGGTTCTACTATTTATAGGACCCTAGATTATTTGGTCCATTGTGATTGGGTGGGTTACACCCCTAGGCATAAATCTTCACTTTAATCAGCAGCATGCAGAATGGTCGCCCAGGTGCGGGATGGCCCAAGATTCACCCTGCCTCCCTTCCATCAATCACTACCCACAGGCCGGCCCATGTGTCAATTAGTTGGCTGACGATGGCCTCGAAACTGTAGCTTCTTATTGGGGAAAGTTATGTCATCCTCCGGTTTTGGTTGACATCAGACGTTGGTACTTATTCGCGCTTGGCTGGCCACGTGTCAGTACACTGCGAAGCTGCTTCATTTTCTGTCTATTTGCGTATTTGATTCTTTGTTCAGCCTCGCCACCTGCCTGGGCCTCCTTATCTTGACCTTCACGGGGCAGGCTTCTATGCTCTTAGGTTTCAATTCTTCGGAGTTGCTGCTATCCTAACTTGCTTGGGTTGACTTCGAATTCCTAGCCATGAGCTGCTTCTTGCTAAGTTTTGATTCCGCTCTTTCGTCCGACTTTGTGCTGGTACATGAATCCTGGCCTGTTAGGCTCCTACCATCCTGGGCTTGATTCTACTCTCGTAAAATGGAGTCACACTTGTATAATGTGCTTCTTGAGGTAGACATATAATTGTATATAGTTGGCGCTTGCTGCTCTATTCTTCTACTAAGCATTGCAAGCCGTACGGTTTTCTTAGCTTCTTGTGTTACAAACCTATTTACAGGCGTTAACTGGTAGCATGTTTGCATCTTGCTCTATGGTTATATTTCTTTATATTTTCACATCATCTCTTTTTCTATGTCTATGATATCTTTATCCGTAGTATTTTCGTCTTAGAGTGTTATCCTTTTGGTTGTTGTTCGTTCATCTGTACATCTGTCCGGGCCCTCGTGACATCACCATTCGCCTTCCATTAAGGCCGTTTGGATCTCTTCAGAGACAGTTTGTAGGTACACTTCATTTCGTGTCAGCTGTTGGTATGGTTGTCTCAATGGGTACCTTGCTGCCCATGGTTGTCTGGTTATAGGCACTTCAACAGGTATTGCTCTTCTGATGGGCACTGGGCAGAGCCCTAGCACGGCTATCTGCTGGTTTATTTGCTCATCATACGTCACATATCTTGGCGAGTATGTTCCTGGTATCTCAAATTGGGATGGCTGGAGTGCAGGCCATATCTGGGACCTCCTCTACACACACCCCTCTAGTCGGTTTATCAACCACTTCTGCTTCCTCCTTTGGATTATTCTAACTTGGTTCTTCTGCATCCAATTCTTCGTCTTCTGGGTTTGTACATGATGGTGTGAACGTGTGTTTCCTTGGAGTCCATATTTTTATCACTCCTTTCAGGCTTCCTGCTGTTTTTACATGTTCGTCTTTGTTCCAGGTCATAAGCTGACATTGTCCATTCGGGCTGCAATAGATCCATTTTCCTTCATACATCCTTTGTTTTCTGGGATACACAAAGGTTGTTCCTTCTGGCGCAAATTTGCTGGCCTTCACAAAGTTTCTTATTTCTTCATCAGTCAGGTCTCTGCACTTCCATCCTGGTTTGACATTGATCATGATCTTCATCCCAATGGCTTTCTTCGCGCTTTTCTGGCACTGTGTGATGATTATCTTGATAACACAAAACCCTAGTAGTATCATCAATAGTAAGGCTCCAAGAAACTTGAATACATCTGCCATCCATTGTGGGACCCATGAATAGTGTTCCAAACCAGCTGTCATCATCTATCTCGTCAGTTTTGTAGATCATCTGGTTCTGTAGGTTTGTCAGCATACTGATGGCTTCTGTTAAGGTTCCATTTTTTCATCATGCAAAGGTATAAATGTGCAACATGATTCTCTGATTTTTGCACAAACACCTCCATCCATCGCTGTGATCATGTCAAGTACATATCTATTCTGGAGGGTAATTAATCGAATTGCTCTTAGTTCTTCTTTAATCGGGTTGAATCCTTTTATGGTAGTGTTGATGGTCTGCAATAACTTCCATCTGGTTATCTGCAACCATTTCGTATTTGCTCCAACCTGGAATCTTGGCATGAGGATTGTTGTGAACACTGATGAGGTGAGACTAAACAGCCTGTGTTTGTATGGGATTGCATTAAATGCTTCTCTAATCTGGCAGAAAAGTGGTTCTCTCTCTTTCTTTGGGATACCAGTTCCACAGATCTCCTTTTCCTCAGGTGAGCATCTACTTTCGGGAAACTGTTAATATTCGGGTCACTCTTTGGGATCACCAGTGCAGGAACATGGATGTTCACTATTGTGCATATTCCTCCCCAGTTTTTCGGCAGTCTTCTGTATGCTTTGGATCCACACGCCCAGTAATGATCCATAATTACTGCAGTTCCGTGAGTCATTCCTGGAGCTTCAAAGATTCGTCCGCAGTTCTGATTCTCCCCCATTTTTCTTGTGCCATTGTTCCTGAAGCACAATTTCAGGCTTTCCAGTGGCACTATCTGCAAGGGTCCTCCTCTGTCTTCGACCCATGTCAGTAATCTTGTGAGTCTTGGCAATAAAGGTTTGCACAACCTCTGTGAGTTCTATTGCTTCCTTATATGCTCCATAGACCATCCATGCTCGGCAGATCACCACTCCTTCTTCCCATCCATTTGGTGAAAGCACTGTTCCCCAAATCTGCATTTGGCCTCTGTTCTTCCAATTCTTCACCACTTCTGGAGTTTTTCCTTGGACATTTAGCTTTGGGTTCACTTCCCATCTGATTGCTGTTCCTGTAACTCCAGGCTTCTCGTACCTGATCACATGATTCCTTGTATGGGCTCTGTTTCTTGTCTTAATGTCCTGTATATAATCATCTTCATTGAGGTAATTTGTCTTGGTTGGCCATATCAATGAGGCATCCCTTCCCATGAACTGTCCTCTGATGTTGCATATTGCTACGTGTGAAAGATACGAAGATCTTGGATTTCCCCATGCTGTACGGTAGAAGTGCACAAACGAAGCATTCTCCTTCTGATTTCCTTCTTCCAACTTCTTTCATGTGCTGGTACCAAATGTTGTTTCCTAGATGTGCTCTGCTACCTAGGTAGTCGTTCAGTTCACTGTTATCTTTATGTAGGCTTCTCTTGATTCTTAGTGTCTTCCTGTAGTGTGGGATTTTCGGGCATTCTGGTTGATGGAGCAGGTTTCCTTCTCTGCATCGATGTGGTAGGTGGAGGTTTTGCAATTCTCTCCTCCTCTTCTTGCATCCTTTTCCTGCCCTCTATAAGTGTCTTTATTAGCCACCAGCCTGTCTCTGGCCCCGTGTATGGCTGCATCATGGGCCTGGTACTTGTTCCTTGTGTTGGAACTTGTGTGATTGTCAGTACAGTCTCTGCGGGTTTATTTTCCAGTTCCTCATGTAGCTTCTTCGCTCTAGCTATGAACGGGAATAAATGATCTATCAACATTTGTGTTCTTGCAGTGAATTCTCTCATAGCCGCTTCAGTCTTCTCAAGGGCTTTTGCTATGTCTGAATTAATCGGCCTTCCATTTGATTCCTTTCGGTCTCTCTGGTGCTGATTGTTTGGTAGACAGTCTTATGCTTTCTGCTACCTTTGCCTGAGGTTCTGCAGCCACTGAAACTTGACCTAGTTCATGTGCATTCGGTGTATGGGTGCGTGTAGTAGTAAGTGCTATGTTTTCATTCATTCCGTGCTGACCCTGTCTCCAGCTTTTCTCTTCATTCGTTATCTCACGTGTGTGTGTATTACTGCTAATTACATTCAATTTAGTTCATTCACCTTATCATCAGATATTCTTGGGACTGGAATGACTATATAGGGTCTGGGTGCCTTTGTGGGACTCATGCGTACCTCATCAGGTGGATGCACTGCAATTGGACCGTTTCGTGCACCAATAACGAATGCAGTTCTGATTGTTAATGACAGAAAGACAATGATAATCACCATGCATATACATATAATCACGCGGTATGAAAGGTGGCAGCATTTCCTTCCAGGGAAGCGGGGGGCCCCTCTGCTGGTGGGATGACCAGGTTACTGTTCTGGGCCCCCATTTTAATCATCACAAAATGTCAATTTTTATTCTTTTTTCCCCAATTCACTTGTTCTCTAACAGTTTGTATCGTAAAGTGTCTGGTGCTTCACAAGTTTCCCCCCTCTTGCGGGTCATGAATTTCTCTTGATACAGGATTCATTATCCCTGTTAGACTATGGAGAATAGGTTAGACTAACACTTAGATAAGTCACTTTTACTTTATATATTCAAAATAGGTAAGTTCCCAGTCCACCCCCTGAATGTGCTTTGGTCCTGAGGACATGCTGGAACCTGTTCAATGTGAAAAAATAGAAAACATGGAAAATCAAAAAACAAATCAAAAATAAAAAAATAACAGGTGAAGTTCTTGTCTCCGTTCCCTCGATCTGTCCCACGGCGGAAAGATGAAGTGCTTTGACTCTGTCTCCTGGATCTGTCCCATGGCGGACGGTTTCACTGGAATCTCCTCATGTAGTCTCTCTGAAAGTTGGACAGCTCCACTTGCAGCATGATTCCGTGGAGGAGCGTTCCCATCTGTACGACGTTAGCTGGATCTCTGATGAAAAGGAGGACATCATCCTCAACAGGTCTCCCCACAATTTCCAGAAAGTCAGTGACTAGGTGAAAAAGGATGTTGTTTGCCAGTCGGCTGTCCTCGGGCAACAGGGACATTTGTCTTGCTTTGTTGGATTCAAGATCACAAGCCCTTCTTTTGACGTGCACAGTCCTTGCACTTTCCTGCCGCGTGGATTGCGAACAAGTAGTTCAGTTTAGTCCACAGTTGGTTCAAATGTTCAGTGTTGGTTGGATCTCTGATGAACGTAAGAGTGTCTGTGGTTCTCCCGATAAGAGCTGGGCACTCTTCGATTATGTGAAAGAAAAGTGTATAAGTGAGTTCATCTATAATTGCCTGTGGTGGAAGCATTTGTGTCCTCATCACTGTATTGCGGCAACGCAATGAAGGCTTCCGCGAAGACAGTGAGCAGTTGCCAAATTACTTTCTTGTTGGCAGGATCTTGGCTGAAGTCTGTGACACTGGTGACTCTCCCTACAAGTGATGGATATGTCTCTAGCACTCATTGGGAACAGGACAGCACATCCCTTGTGATATTTCTGCTGGGTGACACCATAAATACTGCAAAGCGACGTCTTGCTCTTTGATGAGTCAGGATGCTGTGTTTAGCTCTTGGCAAAGCCTTTGATCACAATTTATTTGAGTCTTGTTTTCACTGACGCTTCAGTGTGTTTGATTTACAAGTTTGTGTCAACAAACGTGTTGTGGCTTAGATGCGCAATTGTCTTCTTCACCCTACAACTGAGATGTATAGAGTGTCCGTTATGTCCTTATCCCCTTTTTTGCTTAGAGGAACTGTATAGTTTAAGCCTCAACTTGCAAAAGAGTTCTTTGTCTTGTCTTTCCTGCTCATGCGTCCTTCTTCCTCGTCATGGATCTCGTCTGCACGTGCTGAGATTCTTCCCCGTTGTCTGTATTTTCTTCGCGGTTGGGTGCAGCTTGAGGGATTTCTCTGATGCAGGGCTTAATGTCATTGAGAAAAATCCATGCTCTCGTGCCCTACAATTTTACTGCTGATGGACTGCAGTCCTCTATGATGAAAGGACCATTGAATCTCGGCTCGTCCCACCTTTTCCTCGTGTGGTTCTTGATGAGGACTGCATTTCCAGGGAAAATGAGTGGAATACAAAGACCTTGAGCTGGGTCTGTTGCAGTGTCTTCTGCAATGCTTTGTGCTGTACTGCACCCTTTTCGCCGTCGCTGCAGTTGGTCTTAAATTACAGTAAGGCTGGATGTCATGCAGTTCAGGTACTCTTGTAACTAGGTTCCCAGGACCTCTCGGGTTGGCTAGGCATCACATCTAGCTCTATTTCGTGGGGTAAGTGGGGTATTCATTATCCTTCCTCGTGTGGCGTAAGATGATGGTCGGAGCCTGGTTGATTCCGAAGAGCATACAATGCCAGTGGAAGGCAGTGCAACCATCCCCTCTTTAGAGTAAGTTTCAACTTGACTATCCTTTTCTTTAAAAAGCCGTTGAGCCTCTCGCAAATACCATTAGCTTCCGGATGATAGGCCAACGAGAACTTGTGCTTTATACCAAGCAACAAGCTGATCTGCACAAAATCTGCGTTAACAAAATGAGCCCTGTTGTCTGACCTCATCACCTCGCACACCCCCCATCTAGGGAACACTTCCCTCACCAGGAATTTGGCTGCACAGATTGAGTCTGGGTGTGTACATGGTCCTGCTTCTAGCTATCTAGAGAATGGACACACCACTACAATTAAGTACCTGTACCAGTTAAACACTTGGATCATGTCGACATAGTCAATATGTAAGTGCTGAAAAGGCCCATTTGACCGGGGGAGGACTCCTCTCACTACTTTTAATGTGTGCCCAGAGGTGAATTGCTGGCAGATTATGCAGTTCACCATAAAGAATGCAACATGCTCTGCTAAATTCGGTATAAACCAGTCTTCCGCAAGCGTTGCTGCTAAGTTTTCCTTTGTCAGATGTATGGTGTAATGTAATTGCTCCAATGCTATTTTTAGTAGGGCTACCGGCATGACTAGTTTACCAGTGCTGTCTTGCCGCCACAATCTGTCAGAGTGGTTTAAAGAACACCCTCGACGTTTCCAAAGGTTCTTTTCATCTTGAGGTGCCTCCCCTTGAAGTTCCATTAGTTGCGTCTGCCCCATATGACTATAGGCTTCTTGTGTGGTTCGTGCTACCATCATCCTTTCATGGGTGCATGCCACTTCCACTTCCATGATTGTCTCATTTTTGGATGCCATACGTTTGGCTTCCGTGTCTGCTGCGTGATTTCCATGCGACACAAAATCTGTCCCGTGAGTATGGGCATCGCATTTCACGACCACTATGCCCACTCGGAGCAGTAGTGCCTTAATCAGCCTGTCCAATAAGGCTGTGTGCTGCACTGGCGTGCCGTCCGCTCGGAGGTACCCCCTCCTTTTCCAGCGTGCTAGGCCTGCGTTCACTGTGGATGTCATAAAGGTGGAGTCACTGTACACTTTTACTTCCTGGTCTGCGTGATTCTCGATGGCGAGTATCAACGCCAATAACTCTGCAGCCTGTGCTGAGTAATGAGATGGTATTCGTGCACTGACGAGTACTGGAAATTCTCTGTTTGCTATGTGTTTCATTACAGCTACGCCTGTGTATCTGTGTCCATCTTCTTGGTCAATTCTCGAAGAACCGTCAATGAAAATGATTTCTCCTCCTGCTAGGGCATTTTCTTTCACCGTGGGGATTTCATCATAGTATTCCTCATAGTTTGCACAGTCATATATCGGTTCTCCTTCAGTGACTGGCTCGGCTATGAACGTAGCTGGGTTTACTGTTTTACATCAAACTATTTTGATCGATGGATTAGATATAATCACCTCATAGGCAGAAGCTCTTTGAGATGTCATCGTACCCTTTGGTTTCTCTAAGATGGCAAATAATGAGTGCTCGACGTATAACGTCATGGAACATCCCATTACAATGGTTGTTGCCTTCTCTATGGCGAATGCTACGGCAGCTAAGCTTTGTTCACATGGGAACTGGCCTCTCGTTACTGGGTCCAAATTCCCACTGCAATACGCCAGGGGCTTGTACCCCAACAAGGTTCTCTGAACGAGCACTGCCGTCATAACGCTGCCATGTGTGCGCGAGAACAGGTAGAATTCCTCTGCATAATTAGGAATTCCGAAAACTGGAGCCGTACAAATCGCTCTCTTAAGTTCTGTAAACCCCTTTTCCATTGTCTCAGTCCATTCAATCTTTTCCTTTGTCACTCGAGCCTTCTTTAGGGCCTGGAGCAAGGGCTTGGTATATGAGCTGTAATCGAAGACCCATGCTCTTACATAATTGCACAGGCGTAAAAAGCTCTGCATTTGCTTAACCGTGAGTGGCTTTGCCGTGTTCAAGATAGATTCAGCCCTTTCTGGGGTTACCTTTTTCCCCTCATGCGAAATTAGCTGGCCTATGTACAGCACCTCTTGTTGACAATATTGCAGTTTTTCCTTGTCAATCTTATAACCTTTCTCAGCTAGTATAGTCAGTAGCTGAAATGAATCGCGCCCAAATTGTTCTTCTTTTGTGCTGCAGATTAGAATGTCATCCACATACTGAAAGACGATGATTTCTGCTGCAATATTGCTCAGGTCCATCTGGAAGACTCTGTTAAAGATGGATGGGGATTCACAGTACCCTTGTGGCAACCTCGTTCTTTTCAGACGCATTTGGCTGAATGTGAACAACATCAGATCTTGTGAATCACGGTGAAACGGGATTGAGAAAAAGACATTTTTCAAGTCAATCACCGTGAAATGCTTTGCCTCGACTGGTATATTACATACAATTGTAGATGGATTAGGGACTAGCGGGAACTCGGCTTCAACAATATCATTTAATGCTCTTAAATCTTGGATTAGACGCCAAGACCCTCCCTTTGATTTCTTGACAGGATAAATCACAAATATTACATGGTGACTCTGACGTCACTAGGATGCCCTGTTCCATCATGGCGGAAATGGTCTTCGCGATCCCTTCATCTGCCTCCCTGGACATGGGATATTGTCTTGCTCTTTGTAAAATTGCTCCTGGTTTCAGTTTAATTTTCACTTCTCACACCCGCTTCAGGAGGCCTACGTCATAAGGTCCTGTAGTCTATACTGAGACAGGCACTTGGGCCATGTCATCATCAAAGTATTTAGAACGTACCAGTGCCAACATCATTCTCTGAGGCACTTCTCTTTTAATCACTTTTACCCAAAATACGAGACTCACTTCCACCCTTGTCTCCCCTGAGTCTGGTTGTTCTTCAAACAGATTGTCATCGGTGATGTCAGTCACTCGATACCCTTCTTCAATGGCGATAATCGCACACCATTGTCTGCCTTCATCATCGTAGACTTCAACTAGTGCTATCTTACCTCGCAATGCTGCAGCATGTATCATCAAGGGAAATATTTGTCCCTCCTCTTCATGCATTGGTTTTGTCGGCCTGAATCGAAATTCGTCAGGGGATCTCCTGGCCTTGTCTGCAAGACCTGGTAATCCTGCCATAAGTACACGTTTGCCATATGTGAAAACCTCAGGTTCTAGCGATATAGCTCTCATGGCTCTGTGCCCTGAGTAGGCTCTGATGATATTTCACACGTTCGAATAACGCATTCCCAGAGTAGAGCATACTATGCCCTCCTCTGTAAACGAGATGGTCATATTCAATTTTGTCATTAAATCTCGACCCAAAATGTTTACTGGGGTCTGACGCGAATAAAACAAAGGTACATTCATTTCGCATTCCCCTATGGAGACTGAGAGTGCGTCTGTAAAGGGAACTCGACTGTGAGCTCCTGTAAAACTCTGAGTATCTAAAGCCTCGCCAGACAAGGAAAACTTGCCTTCTCGCATGCATGAGCATGTTGCCCGCATGTCAACTAAGTAGGAATATTCTTTACCCCCTATGGCGACATTTACCCTAGGTTCCCTATTAGGGTCTGGTGTCACTGATAGGATAGAGCACATCAGGGTTCCCAGTGAGCTGTCCTAGTTCATATATAAGTTCGGTCCACTGTACACTTGTGGATTCTCTCCATTTCCAGGGTTGCCTCCCATTCCGGAGTTCGCGCCCTGAGACATTTGCAGTGGTGCCTGTTGGAATTGCCCTTGCGGCAAGTTCCCCATGCTCAGGGGTTGAACCCCCTGCTGCACACCCTGCTGCATGCCTGGTGCTTGCTGCTGCACTGTGTGATTCTGTGCACTGCCCTGTTGGGAGATTGCAGGCGGATTCACTGTGCCTGCTCCCATTCCTTGGCTATTTTGCCACGTGCCTAGGCTTCTGCACGAGCGCGCCAGATGCCCCGTCATTCCACACAGCCAGCACACCAGCGGTGGTCGGGCTATTTGTCCATTCGCCACATCTGTGTTGCCCGTTTGCACGTTTTGAAAATCTCCTTGATTCCCTTGGAAACCTCCCTGATTACTCTGCCATCCTCTTCCTCTAAATCCCCTTCCCCTCAGGTACAATCCTACTTTACCCTGGTTGTTCTGCTGTGGGTTAGTCACCTGTTGTACGTTCTGTTCAGCTGGGCTAGTCAGCATGGCTCCTTCCAGAGCATACTTTGATAATTTCTTTTGCACCAGCTTTGCTTCCCCACCTTTCCTCTTTGCCTCTTTTTTCCGATTCTTTTCTTGCAACAATCTACAGTAATGTGCAATAGTTAGCTGTATTTCAGCCCAAGGTTTGGCCTCAACTCTTACCAATTTCTTGAGTTGTTTCTGCACTGGTTCTGGCAATCCTTGGCATAAAATGTGGTAAAACACAGGAATGGATTTTGTCCAAGATTCATACGTTTTGAGCACCCACGCGTCTTTGAAATTCTGGATATAAATTAACGAATCTTCTGACTCCTTCATTTTGCGAGTCGTTATAGCTCCCATATCGGAAAGTGTCTGGGTAAAGCACTTGTAGCGCTTTCCATACTGCTGCTTGTTGAATGGTGCTCCGTCGGGAGCAGTGTTAATTATGGTAACACCAGGGTACTCAGCACGTGCCCATACATCGTCTGCTCTTTCACCGAGTATGGCAATCAGGAGACCTTTAATGTGCCCCATAGCTAACGTGACACCCTCTGTCATCTTTTCTAACTCGTGTATCCACTTCCCGGCTCCCGATGTCAGCAATGGAAGCTTATTCTTCAGGTTTTCTCTATCCATGTGTGGCCATGGAATATATTGCGGCCTTGCTCCCCCCTTTTTTAGCAGCGGAAATTGGAATGCGCAGCCTTCTTTCTCCTTCCCCATAGTTCTTCTGTCTATCGCTGGGGTAACATTCCCGCATCGCCGTCTGCCTGGCAATGTCCTCAACCTGTCCACATAGGCGGGCGCCAGCACATGGGGTGTTCCTTCATGTTGGTCAGACTGTGATGTAGATTCAGATGCCCTTGGTGCGGACTCGCTAGCGTCTGACCATCTTACCCCTTTGTCCCTTGGGAGCCGCTTTTCACGCTGCCTCCCTTCTTCATTTGTCTCGCACTCTGTCTCCTCTCCGGAGTCGGAGAGTGATTGTTCCCAATTCACACAACTCCTTGCGTCATCGTCGTTCTTACTGATTTATAGCCTATCCAGGGACAGTCTCCTGCTCCCACTACTTCGGGTAACATCCTCAGTGTCATACAGCTGAGTACTTTCCAAGCGCTTGCCTTCCCCTTGAGATATTGGTTCTAACCCCATTTCATCATATATTTTATTGATCGTTTCCCCGATGCTTCTGGTGTAGAAGTCATCCTCAATATTCGTCCTGCTATTGCCTGGTACTGAATCATACGCAGGGAAACATTCTTCAATGTCTTCCCATTCTACAACAGGATTGGGTTTTAACTTCCCGCTCCAGATATTCGAGATCGCGTGCCCTCTGTCTACGCTTACGTTCAATATCATCATCAAATTCTTTGCGCTTCCTCGTTTCTTCTCTGACCTTATCTTCTTCCCTTCTCCTTTCATTTCTACGTTCACTTGCCCTTCTAACTTCCTCATCCTTTCGCCTCCTTATCCTTTTTTCACATGCTCTTCTTCCAGTTTTTTCCAGGTTCTGCCTGTACTGGTCATAGGCTGTGCTCTGTTTGCGACCGAGCTGCTTGCCCTGCTCTTCGTGATATAGCTGTTCTCTCCGTAGCCTATCTTTTCTTCTTATTCTTTTGTCCCTTATTTCCCTTTCCTTCTCCTTCTCCCTTCTCTGTGTCTCATCAGACTTTTCTCTCAGTCTCACATTATCACTTCCTTTACCATCGAGTTTCACAGTATCTGTCCACCCATCCATTCGTCTTTTGCGAATGCTATCTCATCAGTTCTGTCTTCACTTCCTTTCCATTTCGTTCCCTCTCTCTCCTTATCGAGAGGTGCACTTGTCTGTGCCTGATCCTTCCTCTCATCATCGCATCTTTCCTTGTCCTTCGGTACTGCGGAGGTGAGATTCTTATCCTGATCCTTCCCTTTATTTTTGTCACTACTGTATGTAGGTGACTCATATGCGGGGGTTGCTGTACCTCGCAGCTGCCTTGAGCTCTCTTAATGGGTAGAGTCCCTCTGACTTACTTCCCTTGGTTTCTGTTTCAGGCGGAGCAGGTGGCGCAGTAGGCGTCTCACCCCCCTCCATGATATATTTAATATCCAGTCTGGAGGTGGCTCTTCATCCTTCGACTGTTCAAACTTTTTCCAAAGTTCTAGAACAGCGAGGCGTTTCTCTAGTCTCTTGCCTGTGTATGTGGCATGCAAATAAGTCGTCATATGTTGCAAGACGGCTTTTGATAAGGACCCGTTCTGTGGCCACGGCATGAACAGCTTGTGGGCAGAACACTTAACCCACTCTGTACTGTATTTCTTAAGCTTAGGTGCAACTTTAGGCAATTGTTTACATAAGTGTGCTAGCGGAGTAATATCTTCCATGCTTAAATCTGTTCTAGCAATACTTTCATGCAACTTCACCACACCCAACAATATGAGCGAGCACCAAATATCGCAAGCTCCAATTCAATCTTTTCCCACCAAATTTTATATCATCAATTTACTCAAGAACATCAATTCATGTGCGATTCCCTCTCACCTATTGAATCGCGTAAAATCCCTTGATCAATTTCAAACAACAAGGAGACAAATTTCCTTACATGTGACACATCAACAAAACATGTATGACAAATGTTAAACAGACTAGACAGACACCAGCTGGACACAGATATCTTTGCCTTCTAATCAATACCCGACATGGAGTTTAAACAAACTCCTTTTACGACGTCTTTAATCGTCGTAGTAGCCTGATCTTTCCCTATTATGTGGGACCATGGGTTCACATTTCTTCTGACCGCTATATTAAAGCGCAGGAACAAGGTGTATGCTTTATCTCGGGTGTCCTCCTCGGTATCCTCTCTCTTTATCTCGGGTGTCCTCCCCGGTATCCTCTCTCTTTATTTATTCAGTTATTCTCGAGTCATTATCCCCCTATATATATACAGTCTTCTCTACTTCTGATTATTTTGTTTTCTCCACCTCCCTCCATTACCTTTCCGCTTACTTGTTCTATTGCTTAAGGACATTTGCCAAAGCATCAATTTTCATTTCACTCACCGCTCGCATCGTTCCTCTCTGTGTCTTTGGATCACCGCCTTCTTTACTGCCTTCTTTTGGTCTTTCGTCTGATTCACTGCCAGTAGGAATAGAAGGGTTTATGTTTTTAAAACAGGTGCCTTCAACCCACTGCAGTTTTTTGGACAGTATTATTCTATCATTGTCCACGGGAAGCTTCACAGTCTACTCGGCCAAAATGGCGAAGGACTTGTGATATTGCCGAAGATTTAGGGCCTCATTCCGAGTATGGAGGTAATCATGGCGCTATTGCGCCATGACTACCTCCCATACCGGTACAGAGTCCGCCCTGGTTCAATGGGGACTTACCGGTCCATTCAGACCTTGGAGGGACCGGTAAATCCCCATTGAAAAAGGCAATCCCTATTCTCATTTGAGCTCCCCTAGGGCTCAATTGGAATGGGGAGGGAGCTAATAACGGTACCACAATTTGCGGTACCGTTATTTGCTCACTGGTCCCTTTGCAGCTCCCGCTAAGGGACCTCGGAATAGGGCGCAAAGGGATTACCGGCACCAAAGTCCTTAACGGTGACCGGTATCCCTTTGCGCCCACCTCGTAATGAGGCCCTTAGAGTTACTTCGTGTCGATGGTCAATAGGTGTCTTATCAATAATCAAAATTCAATAGTTGATTGTCAAAACCATCCTCTGCTACCAAGTGTACTGGAGGGCGGAGAGACCTCTGAACGGGCCCATGAGATTCAGAGCTCAGAGCTCGCCCTCCGGCACCTTAAGTCGAGATAGCTGCACCTTGAGGAGGATGGGGTGCAGGATTCTCCTACTCCAATACCAATCAATAAGGACAAGTCAATGGTTTAGCAAAGGGCAGTCCATTTAATGATAAGTACAAAAAACAGGGAAACAAATGAAAATCATCAGAGCTGTGATCGCCTGTCTCGCTTCAACTTCCAAATTCTTCATGCAAACAGTAACTTTTACAGCAAATTCTCGTCATCATTGTCGTGTAAAACTCATAAGTTTGACATGCAATTCTATTGGTTGGAAAAGGTAACTTAAGTATAGGTACTATATCTGTATATGGTAGCAGAGTGTGGGGATTGGATAACTCTTATCGGGTGGGCGTCTATGCCCATCCCTCTACATCACTCGTGATAGACGTCACTAAAAGTACGACGTCTCATTGGTTCTACTAGCTATAGGAACCTAGATTATTTGGTCCATTGTGATTGGGTGGGTTACATTCCTGGGCATAAATCTTCACTTTAATCAGCAGCATGCAGAATGGTCGCCCAGGTGCGGGATGGCCCAAGATTCACCTTGCCTCCCTTCCATCAATCACTACCCTCAGGCCCATGTGTCAATTAGTTGGCTGAGGATGGCCTCGAAACTGTAGCTTCTTATCGGGGAAAGTTATGACATCCTCCGGTTTTGGGTGACATCAGACATTGGTACCTCTTCGCGCTTGGCTGGTCACGTGTCAGTACACTGCGAAGCTGCTTCATTTTCCATCTATTTGCGTATTTGATATTTTGTTCAGCCTTGACACCTGCCTGGGCCTCCTTATCTACACCTTCATGGGGCAGGCTTCTATGCTCTTAGGTTTCAATTCTTCAGAGTTGCTGCTCTCCTCCCTTCCTTGGGTTGACCTCGAATTCCTAGCCATGAGCTGGTTCTTGCTAAGTTTCGATTCCGCTCTTTCATCCGACTTTGTGCTGGTACATGAATCCTGGCCTCTTAGGCCCCTACCATCCTGGGCTTAATTCTGCTTTTGTAAAATGGAGTCGCACTTGTATAATGTGTTTCTTGAGGTAGACATACAGTTGTCTCAACATCAGGGACTTCTGTGTCAAAATCTCTTTGTCATTCAAAGTCTCTTATTTCAGAGGGCCTCATGTAACACAACAAATATCAAAGTTCCTTTCTTCTTAGGACTTCACATGTACAAATTCTCGGGCAATTTTCTGTTCACCCCGCGTCCCCCTCCTCAGGGCTCTAACCCACTTTAACTCAAAACCTTGAATTGGTATCCCTCGGCCGGGCTCAGAACAAATGTTTCTACTGTTATTACTTCTCAACTGGATACCTTACAGAGACCTTCGATTGAGCACCCACGTGGTGCGGGCCCTTCCGTCAAAGGTATTGTAGCTTGCTTTATATTTCAATCACTCATCAGCAGTTTAACTTCACTTGCGCCTCTTTTTACACAGGTTTTAACAATGTTCGTTCCAGCACTCGCCATACAATGCTGTTGCTTGGTCGAGAACATCTTGAAGTCACTGGTAAGAGTGACATACAACTACATCCAGGACACCACTGATCTGCCCAACAAACTGGATGATATAGGACCCCTCCCAACAGGGGTGGGGACATTACTGGAAACCATAGATGTGGAATCACTCTACACAAATATTCCCCACATTGATGGCACTAACGCATTTAAGAATTCTCTTGGTGATCAAACCTCACTTGCTGACACTATAGGCAAGTGCACAGAATTCATCATAGGGGTGTCGCGGTATTAGTTTTATGACGGTACAATAACCTTCTTGCCAAATGACGGTATATCATGGTTATCGCGGTACAGCAGGTGGAGTTAACTACTCTTAACAAATATTTTCTAAAAGGTCATAAATTGTCAGATTTATCATCACAAACAAAACCAGGCACCCAGGGCCAGAATTGGGCTTTTCAACATACTTTCCACTGAAATGCCACCCCTTGCTTCCACCAAACACACACGTGTGGAGAGTAGGAGGGGGGGGGAGCCCTGCTGCGACTGGCAAAGCAAACTGAATAGCTTCTCTTAAGTGGTCATTTAGGCTTTTAGCTCCCCCACTGGCTACTGGTGAAGATGAACATGTTGCCATCTTGATAACCTGCATGCCACAGATCAATGGAGTCCAATGGTAGTATACGCTTGTGCGCATACACACACACACACGCACATGCACTCTCTCTTTAAGTTACAGCCTTTAGTTTACTTGCGGGCCAAAAGGTGTTAAATAATCACAGACATGTTACCCTTTGGTATGGCAGCAGGGAATACCCACAGAGAAGAGTACATTTCGCAGGGTGACTTATTATGTGTAAATTCAATGATAGAACCAGGGAAATCCCCCATTCTCATATGTTTAGAAAACAATATCCATTATAAATATATAAACCCCAAAGCCGCCAACCCAAAGTAAACCCTTTTGCTTCTTGGCACTGTATTTATTCTTCCTATTGCTGACATATTGATTTTGTGTCAGGCACGTGTGGTTTATGGAATGGCATTAAAAACTGCTCCAACTGAAACTACTTGGCAGACGGCACATCCAACAGTGCAAGACCAAGACTGCACAGCACTTGCTTACTGCAGCATTCCCAAATCAGATTGAAAAGCACACTTTACGGTATGAACGGTTTACCAGTATAAACAATGTGACGGTTATTATTGTTCAATTAAGTGGTTCACGGTATCTTTAACGGTACATACCGTAATACTGTTACATCCCTAATCCTGACCCACAACTATTTCACGTTTGGTACTGATACTTATCTCCAATTGATTGGGACGGCCATGGGCACTCGAATGGCGCAGCGGCAGGCAAATGTATTCATGACACAACTAGAGGTGGATTTCTTTGGCACCTGTATCTGCAGACGTTTGGCATCCACCTGATCTAGACTGTTGGGGAACAGGACCTCCTAAAACTCCACAGAAGATTGAATGAATTCCATGCAACCATCAACCTCAAACTCTCCTACTCTGCTGAAAAAGTACATTTCCTTGACCCCACCATAACAACAAAAAATGGCCAGCTACAGACCACAGTGTATCGCAAAGCAAATCACCTGTTGCTGAACAAGACACAGCAGTATAAATAAGGGGTGTTAATCCATTGTTGGGAACTCATTTGTTTGAAGGTCATGCATGACACATGACCAACACATAACGTGTACAGTGAAGGAGCATTATGAATGTGTGAGAAAGAGTTGGTATGATGGAGTAGATATTTGACTGTTTTTCGAGAAATTCTCCTGTTGTAGCATTGAAACCACGAACTATATTTATTGTATGAGATTAAAGATGTATTTTTTGTAAATTGGGTTCAATTATACTTTCTCTGCCTTCCTCCTGCTCTTTCTCCATTTTCTGCGTTTATAGGGGGCTTGAACAGACATCACTGTTTCATGATTCACTTTTCTAACAAACAGACGTTCACTTTTTCCACTCAGAGATATACGGATCACAATATCCAGACCTGAAACTTTCCATCATTTTTTTCAAAGCCATTGACAGACATTCAACTGGCACTGCACCAGCCCCAGAAGCCTATTTAAAGCATTACAATGTTGCCAGACTCCCTCCAATCCAGTCCCATCAGCCCTCAAAATGTCCCAGCTGAAAAGCTTCCCAGAGATGTGTCTGGGCCCTTGTTCCTAGTGCAAACCCTCTTTTTCCTCTTGATTGCAAAGTAACAAAATCCCAATACAGTATTTGACACAAAGTTACCACACTGGGCTGCACGGGTCACAGGCCTACCACATAAACTGGCTGGATAGCCCCTCTTTCACACTTCTAGAGGCACAAGCCTGATATGTTGAGAGTGTTACCAATGAACTTGTAAATGGACTGGCTTGACATAGCAAGCGTGAACTGGACTGCACATACAATGGCTGACACCAAACCAACCCCTCCTGCCTTCCTGAGAGCACACTAACAGGAGGGGCTGTTTTTTGTTTCTTTTCCCTCCTCTCCAGTTTCACTGGCCTCTGACCCACTTAAGACAGTGTACCATTTAGACCTTGAAGTTTGCAATGTGTGGGGGAGTTGAACATGCAATACAGGCCTTTCAGAGAAAAACTACAAATCAGGTGCAGGTATCTGTAGGAGGGGCAATGTAAGGTGTAATGCTGTGATGTTTTTTAAATGCTTCATTTCATCTCTGCCTGAAGATGTGGAGACATTCCATTAAAGCGCGCAAATATGCAAAATAATTACTTGGTTAGCCTAATTAATGTATCGACTTGTTTTCTTCTGGATCAACATTCTTTTCAACACTTGGCTAACACAGTACAAGTGAACGAAACTATATATATATATATATATATATATATATATATATATATATATATATATATATATATATATATATATATATATTATGGGCAGCAGTCGCCTCCTTATAGTAGTGGTGAGTCGTACACCTATAGGAACTTCCAAAAAATGAATTGCTAATAACCTTTGACTCATCTAACGGATTTGCCTGAAATTGTAAAATCAATTAGGGACGAGCAACCACACACCCCCAGCCACACCCCCACCCGACAGACTACGAAGTGTGGTAAAGATAAGTTAATAAATAAAAAAGTTAATAAGAAACAATAAAAAAAAAAAAAGTTGCAGTCTACTTCCCATTCATATTCCCTTTCTACAAAAAAGGTACATGTTTTCCGGACGGCACAGCCCAAACTGTTGAACGCATTTGGACCAGGTCCAAAGCAACTTTGGCACGAATCGTTTAAACGTGGCCTTTTTGTGGTTTAGGATTATTCTGTGCAGTTGTTTTTTTAAATATTTGACGGAGAAGGGGGTGCCCCTTCTCCGAAATAGATAGCTAGATCTCAATTAAATTGACAAAATCCAGTGTTTTTACAAATGAAACAGCTAACATCTTTGTTTTTGAAAGAAATTCATTTCCAGGTCAAAACACATACAAAGGCCATCAGTCTAACAGTGGACAGGGGAGAGGGGGGGCGTGGTTAAGAGGACACCAAGTGAAATTAGGGAGTTGGAAGGGGTCTAGGGACTTTGTTTGTAACACAAAGCTTTTCTGTAGCCCTATGGACAGAATAGCCGCGAATGGCCGACATTTGAAAGCAACCTGTGTCACAGAAACAGGGTGTGTTGTGGGGGAATGGGAGAGGGAAGGGAAGGTCAGAAGGCCATAATGGGTATGTGAGGAGTAGGCACAGAGGAGGGGGACACTTGGTGAGGGCATGTGGGGACAGGTAAGCATTTTCTTTTTTGTGTTGTTTTTCTAATATTTGTGGCTATAATATGACTACAGGTGGCCGAGGGTATCCGTAGCACTGTACCCGTGGCTATAGAAAAAAAATAGATATTTTTACAGCTACATGCGGGGGAAAAACCACTGGCCATTGCCAGAAAGGAACCAGGTCTCGAATCCAGGAAGTAACCAGGCCCAACCTGGCTTATCTTCAAAGCGAGAAAGGGGCCATGCCCTCAGGCCATGTTACCTAACAAGCAAACACAAGTTAAAAGACTGCACAGAGCAACACTACCTAAAGGGGCTGGCCCCTTTCTCGCATTGAAGCCAAGCAGAGTTGGTCCTGGTTACTTCATGGATCGGCGACAGTCCAAAGTCCCAGATGCTGTGTGTTTTCTCATAACACACTAAGAAAACACACAGCATCCAACTATTTTTAAAAATAAACTGTGCTACTGTCAGTCCTTGAAAGTATTACACTCAGAGACCGTTTTTTTACTTTTTGCTGAATTGCATTCTGGTATTTGTAGTCTCCCCGTCATTATGGGGGGGAATAATGCCACAATTGTACACTTTTTGCCCTACATAGTTCTATAAGGATGTATATCTTTGAGTAACACTATGGTATGCATAATTTTCAAGTTATATTTACAAAGCAGAGTATTGTTGAAAGCCAGACAAGGGGGTGAAGAGGGGAAAAGATGAGAGGGGTGTTAGTTAAAAAACCTGTAATCAAAGGGAAAATTGGCATGTCGAGGGGTGGACTGGTCTTGGGTGCAAAAAAAACACTGCGGCTGACCAAGATCCCTCACCCAACATTTTGATGCGATGGATGTTCCTAAATTACCTGTCCGGGACATAGAACAATATACTTGTCAACATTTATGATCCCCTCTATGTTGCCCCTCATAGTGCAGTCATGGAAGATCTGGCGGGATGGCTTGACAGCAAGACCGATGTCCTGACAACAACATTGGTTGGGGATTTTAATTCCAGGATTCCCAGCAACCAAGCCTCAGAGGCCAGAGCCACGGATGCACATAATTCTGGCCCTAGGTTTAAGTCCCACCTTGACCATCGTTGTCCTAGGAGCCTGAGTTGAGCGACTCTACTTTATATGCAAGGCTTTGTTATGATGAATGGGGCACAACCATCAGACTGCCCACCACTGTTTACACAGCCTTCTCCCCCCAGTTCTAGCACTATAAACTATGTATTCGTGGCTAACAGACTATCCATCGTAATCGACATGGGCATTCACCAACGTTCGGAGAGTGATAATTTTCCTGTCATTCTAGCTCTTGATGTGGAGTGTACTAGTTATGGCGACTGTAAGACCATTAATTCTGAATAGAGCACTGACTCGAGTAGAATGGAACTCCACCAGAGTTGAGGCTGCCCTGGTAGCAGCTTGCAGGGTCTTCTCTGACTTCCCAACACAAGGGCCGGCTCCCACTTCTATTGGCAATGTTTGTTGGGGCCTAGAGAAAATACCACATTATGAGGGGCTTGTCGTCCAAGTCTCTGAGAGTGTTGCAAGAGTAAACAAGGGGAACAACCATAGGGCTACGGGCTCTGCCAAGCTACATAAACAGCTTCATAAAGCAATCTGTAATAAAAAGAGATCTATTTGCATAGAACTGCGAAAGTTATTGTGCTAGGCTGTAGATCCAACTGTGCATGCCGAAGGCAGGAGGCCTATTAAGGCTAACTACACCAAGTGGCTTAGAGCCCACAAGTTCTCCAGGGAATGTCATAAATGGTGCACCCTGGTGAGGAAAACTATTGACCATGATGCAAGGAAATTCTGGCAGATTGTCTATGACCACAGCTCGCCTCCTCTGGCTCTTAATGGCATCCGGAGCATGAATGGATTGCATGTATCTCTGCTACTCTGGGTCACTCTAACCCCCAGGTGGTCCTACAGGCCCCGGGAGGTGTGTACCTTGAAATTTGCAAAAAGCACACAATAGGTTGGCAGGCTCATCAGCACCATAAATCTCCTCAGGCACCAGGGCTGGATGGTATCTGTAACCTGATCATCTAGAACAACATCTTTATCTGGGAAAAAGCTCTCCACCACCTCTTTAGTTGTATTGCTGTCACCCAAGTTCTCCCTCATTCCTGTCACAACAGTATCCTAGTGCCAGTTAATAAGAAGGGTGCTCCCGCTGACCGTCGTAACTATCGCCTACTGGCAATGTTGGACATTTCTTCCAAGGTCTTTGCTCGGGTCTTGCTGGACGAACTGACAAACTGGGCAGAGGATGGAAACATCATCCCCTGGAACCAAACCGGCTTTAGAAAGGAGTGCTCGACTTCTATTAACATCTTAGCCTTGACCACTATCATCGAGACTGGCTGATTCGTAAGATACCTGTATATGCAGCATTTGTAGATTACATTGCTGCATTTGACATGGTCGACAGTGCAAGGCTCTTGGGGAAGCTGGATAGCTGGGGGATCTCATCCGGTCTGCTAAAAATGATTATGCTGCTGCACGCTGAAACCCATGTTAATGTCCGGTTGGATGGTAATGGGGGAACATCAGCCTGGATCCATACTGATCTAGGCCTGAATCAAGGTTGCGTCCTAGCCCCCATCCTCTTCAACCATTACCTTTCTGAAATTGGGTTAGTTTGTTCGATGACATGGTGGTATTGTGGATGGGATACGCCAACAATTCTGGACCTTACGCCAGGTGTTCTCCAAACCTCACTTGAGAGCCTCAACGCCTTCTCGGCCCTAAATTCTCTCCGGGTCAATACTATGGAAACCAAGATCATGGTCTTTGAAATCCCCCTTCAACGCACAGTCAGAATTGGTTGGAACTTGGAGGGCACTCCAATTGAGGTTGAGTCCCAGTATGTTTATCTTATGATCACCTTTGAAGTCAATCTTGGAGGTGCCACCCATCTGAACGACCTAAAGGTGTGGTATGCCAGAACTTTGGGGGTTGTATGCTCTTTTGCCAGAAGGGAAGGAGGATATTCAGTGGGAACACTGCTCAAGCTGTAGACTGTGAAAAGTGCTTCCATCTTTTGCCATGTAACTGAAGTCTGGGCCGTGGGACTACAGGGGGTTCTCACTAAGATTGAAACCAAACTTCTCAGTTGTCTTCTGAGACTGCCCTCTTATGTCCCTGCTGAAATGGTTGCTCTGGAGTTTGACCACTTTCTAATTCGAGAACGAATTATGTTAAGCAGTCTAACGCTCTATTGGAAGTTAGAACACACTCAGGGCAACACTCTAATGGCGATCTTATTCAATGCCTTAACCACCAAGGTACCCTACATGAAGCTCTCAACCATGGAAGGGATGCAGCGTCTTGCCGACCAGGTGCTTGGAAGCTCTTGGGAGGCACTCCTGATGTTGGGGTTCAATCACTTTAAGCGCACAATGAGGGGTAAGTTGGTGAATAACAACCGAGAACAAATGATTGTTAACTTGGCCTCCAAGTCAACGGCTGATGTTTTTTTTCCCTACATACTGGATAGTCCAGTGACCCCTTCATACATTAGAAGGTTCCTTGTAAATCACATTGTGTGGGACTACCTACGTCTTAAATTCAATGCTGTTAACACATATGAGACTATAAGCAGGTGGTCCAATATTCCAAAGGGGGATAGACTCTGTTGATTCTCTTGTAAAGCTGAGATGGAATCGGTACAACATCTTCTCTCCAATTGTAATGCCTTCTTTCAAATGTGCAGAAGGGCCCTTTGAGTGTCAGGGTTTGAATCTTCTGGTTCCCCCATCGCTCTATGAGAGTTTTTATGTCTTGCTCACATGAGGGTCTAATTTTATTTTTACAAACATGTGGAGAGAGGTGTATGGTATCATTTTAACGTTAGAGAACTGAATGCTTTACAGTGTGCTTCTTTTAAGCTGTTGATATTTTATAGCGGCTCATTAAGTTGGTTGGTCATCTTGCATATGTGTAATGGCCCAAGTTATTAATTTAACTGTATGATACAAATAAAAATAAAATTAAAAAAATTATGAGAGGGCAAGTAAGTCATGAGTATTTGCTCACGATATGGCAAGAGAGTTTGCAATCCTGGACACTGGTGCAGTTATTTGCCCCCGAGTGTGGCTGCTTTCAGGGCACAAGTAATGGACACATGTGGGTGGAGAGCGTAACATTTTCTCAGAGGGTGGACGCGATCCCTGGCTTTTTTTTTTTAGGTTGGCTGCCAGGATTCTACTCAGGTTGTCATATTCCCAGTGCAGACGCTTACCCACAAGACCGCAAACACTTTTTTCGTATTGAGGTTTTGTTTTCCAGGGTATTTCACGACAGATTGCTGGGTTTAAAAGGTGAGCACCTTTTAAACTTTGCCAGCCTATTTGTTGGAACATTTCCTCTCTCAGGTTATTTTCTTGTGTCCAATACTTTTTTTTAAAGTCCAATGGTATTTTGTCTTGTGCTCTTTCTTCTAAGGGCAAGGTCAATTGAACTATATTTGCATGCTTCACTTTAAGATATATGTTCGCTTACTGTATGTATATTCATGCGTGCCAGCTTTTGATTTTCGCTATGGGGGCAAAAGCACCTGGACGTATGTTATTCTTGCATTCGGTCATTTTTTTCCTTTTCCATGCTGCTTAAATGTGGTCAGTTGGGGTCCTGGGATGTATCACAACAGTCACCAAGAGACTGCCCATAAAACAAGGGGCTTATAGAACACTGCTTAACCAAAGTGTGTGATCTTTGGCAAATAATGTAATCTCACTGCTCACCACCTAAAACATTGTCAGTTCTAAAAGCCTGCAATCTTTTATACATAACAACACCATTATCAAAACAGGTCAAAATCAGTTTGTTATTGTTGAACGTCTTTGAGCGATGGGTTGCAAGTGTTTTAAAATATAGAATGGCGGTGCCCACCAGCAATTAGCAACGTTTTTTCACTAAATTGCATAGGTTTATATTAGTGGAACTTAACCATAACGTCCATTTAACAAAGTTTTTTCACTGAATTTCATAGGATTTTTCCAGTGCACCCTAATTTGCTACAACTTCTTAATATAACACTTACCCCCAATATAGCAGCCTTTTTGACCGATGTACAACGTTTTAACTTAAAACTGTGGCATTCCCCACCACCTAACAGCATGCTTAACACTTCTATATACTTCTTGCATCTTATTCCACAGTTATTGTGTTCGCTGATGTTCGTGAATGACTGACATCACAGCGGACTTACCAGACAGTGTCACATGAACTCGAACGTGTGCAGTAGGATGACGTGTTCGCAAAGGTATCTGCACTTTGCAAATGGGTCTGAGCTTCACAAACAGGTTGAAACTACATTTCCATCTGGTCTAGGAAGTTTTAAAATGAAAATGTACCCTTGCACAGCCCGTACACCTATTTTTACTGATTATCCATTTGCAATCTAGGACACTGTGAGGAATTCGATCATCTGCACGGGCCTTGCTTTTTTGATTTTTTTTAAAGAAATGGAATCATGGGAGATCCACCTCGGTAAATTTGTGGGTCTAGTCCACACACATGTTCACATGCTCGCCGCACAACAAATACATATTCAGCTGTACTCTGGGGACACACAGCCTACAGGCGCAGTCCTCTCTGTCACATTTAGCTGAAATGTGACAGCCAGGAGTACATGAAAGCATCTCAGGAAGGGGGAAGGCAACACCATACTCCTGCCATGGCCAGCCTAATTAAATATCAAAGGCTCCATGGATACGCCCTGCCCATTGTAGTTCTGCGTGGTGGTAGTGCATACTGATGAGAGTTAATTGAAGCAGGCCTGCGAAGAGGCCTAGTCACAGAACTATTAAAGGGCAGGAATCCCCAAAACCTTTTTGATATGCAAGGTGTCAGCTTGAACCTTGCTCCCACCTCTCAGTATGAAGGGCAGTTAATGACATGTCTTGGACAACTGTTTACAGTAGACAACCCCTGTAAGGCAGCCCTTTCCAGAGGGAAGAAGTATGTGATTTGATGGAGACAGAAAGTCTGTTCTCACCACAAACTTCAAGGGAGACCTGCGCTTTGATCAGGAGCCACAGAGAGCTCCATTAACCAGAGAGACACTTTGATCCACAACAGACAGGAAGATTGATGGGACTTAGTAGTACATGTTGTCACCCTTTACCTTACCTGTTGCAAAGCACTCTGGTTATGACCTCAGGCAAAACAGAAGATTGTTGGCAGGGACCCAGGATTGGTTCATTATAGAAGGATTAGCCTGCACCAATCACTAGGGCCCATTTGGCTTTAAAAGAGGGTTGAGCCCCTCTTTTGGGCAGATCATCTGACGACTTTGAAAGGAGTAAGAAGAAGGACTCATGTGGAATCTGGCTGAAGGTACAGTCTGCCTAACAGCTTGCGCCAGTGAAGGAAGGCTAGGATTTCCAAGAGGGAAGCAAGATCCCTCCCCTAAACATCTTCAGGGAACAGAGGGAGATACCAACCGCAGAGGACCCGTCCAGCAGCTCCAGAACTGGTACCCAGCCAGCACACAGCATGCCCTGCTAGGCTCTGCCAGCAAGCTTCCTAGGTGGGAAGTGCCAGAGAGTCTCTGACCAAAGACTATCCTCAGCTTTGGGCCATCCGCCTTAATCAACCAGCGTCCATCTTTTAAGGACATTTTCAAGGCAGTCAAGCCCTCGAACAGTGACTAGTTGCCCCACTGACTGCTGTCACGCTGCAGTCACTAAAGCCATCCGAAATGCCTCGACCAGCGTCCCAGGTCCGCCAACCAGCACAGACACAACGATTCTTGACCCCGAGTTGCCATGTAGGCCAGCCTGCAGCCGTCCATCCAGCTTCGATTGCCGAACTGCCTGCTATCTGATACCTGCAGCTGTCTTTAGTCTTCAACTCTGTGGCCGGAGCCACAAAGTGTCCTGGAACTGACTCAATGCTGTTGAGCATCAAGATCATCTCAAGCACCAGGTACATTGTGGTTTGTTACCTTAGTCATTTTCTGAAGTCCCCTAGTGACATTTAAGGCGCCTTGCTGCCTTGGTCCTGAAACCAAATGGCGCTTGAAGAGAAGAAGGAGGCCAACAGATCCATCTTTTGAGAAAGCAGCATTAGTGGCTCAAACCAGAGTGCCCAGGTAAGCCCGGAGACACATCCCCAAAAACTTAGTGCAGACTTATGAAGTGGGGAAGGATATTTTTGACTGGTTTGAAGCACTCCAGCCGGCTTTCCAGCTACGGGTGGTGGATGTGGTACTGTGACTGATGCAATTCTGCAGTTAACTCCTGAGGAAAGGCCTGTTTATTAAAGCACGAAGGAAGCTCTCCTCAGGAAGTTCTGGAAAACCCCAGAACAGTATCTAAAGAGCTTCAGAGAGCTCAGAAAGAAAAGTTGGCAGACATTTGAAGCGTTCACACACTTGATGTTGAAATATCTGAGTGGGTGGGTGGCTTGTAACAAAGTTGACACATTTAAAGTGATGTACAATTTGATTGCAAGTGAGCATGTATTGAAAACTTGTGAGGTTTACCGAAACCAGCATCTTGTGGACAAGACTATCAGAGACCCTATGGAGCTTGCAAAAGCTGCCGACAGGTTTGTGAGTACTCAAGTCCAGAAAAAGGCTCAGGCGAGCTCACCCAAACCCGGAAGAGACATCGGCAGAGAAAAGAGTAAACAAGGATGGGAAGGACAAAGGTCCAAACCAATCCTATTCGAAGTCAGGTCCCCCAAATAATGAAGGGAAATCCAAAAACTCTATTTCAGCCATGCACTCCAAAAAGAAGAGCACAGGCACCCATAATACTGGGACACCTCTGTTCTAACCACCCGAAGGTTGTTTCATGTGGAAGAGGCCATCATTAGTGGAGGGAGTGGCCAGGGAGTGGCCAAATGTGGATTGGTTACACTGAGTGGGAACGGTACCGGGTCTCCAGAAGAGATACCAGTTCCCAATAGTACTCAACTCTATTTAAAACATGTGTATATCAATGGACACAAAACTCCTGTGGTCCGAGACCCCGCATCTAGTGTCACTGCTGTCACCGGCAATGGGTGCAGGCAGGCCAATATGTTGATGGGCCTGATTGTAGCATCAGTGGGTTTGACAGAAAGAGTAAGTGCCCCTTGGAAATAGTAGACTTCAGCTGGTGAGGTGAAACTACCCAGCGCTATGTAGTGGTGAAGGATTCCATCCCTGTCCCATGTCTGTTGAGTAATAATCTTCCTGATCCTGATATAATTGTAGCGGCTACCCAATCGAGGTCCAAAGACATCTCCAGATCGTACACTCTCACATCCAAAGGGCCTAGAGTGCTTCAGAGGGCTTGCTGTAAGGACCAGCATGACCGGTAGTCCCTAGTCCAGTTTCACAGACTACTGAGTCACCTACTCCTTTGGGAGAGGGGCTAGTAACCACTGAGGAACCTACTTTGGTAGCAGGGAACCCAATGACTTCAGAGTTGCCTGGCGCAGCGCAGCAACCTGAGGTGGAGGACCAGGTGGGCACAGATCTGAAGGACCTGCCCAAGCTGGATGAGTTTGCATCAACTGGGGGCCCAGGTCAGACTGACTTCTTCACAGCCCAGAAAGAGTGTCCCACTCTGGCAGGTCTGCAGAAGCATGCGGAGGAGCAGGCTAAGGGCAAGGCCCCTGGACTGTTCAAAGTGTACTGGGAGGATGGTCTCCTGTACAGTGAGCGAAAAGATTCTGAGGGTGAGGGCACCAGAAGGTTGGTGATTTCCCAATGCCACAGAAAGTTCCTTTTGGATTTGGCTCACCAAATTCCTTTAGTGGGTCACTTTGGTGTGACTAAGACATCATACCGGTTGTCTACGCACTTTACTGGCCGCAGTTTGGCATAAAGGTTAAGGAATATGTCCGACCTTGCCAGACTTGTCAAGCTTCTCGCAAGTCAGGTGGTGCCTCAAAGGTGCCCTTAATTCCACTGCCCATGGTTGGGCGGCCTTTAGAGAGAATAGGCATGGATATTGTGGGTCCTTTGGATCCTCAAACCAGCTCAGGGAACAGATGCATCTTAGTGGTGGTAGGCCACGCCACCAGGTACCCTGAGGAGCATCTAAGCTCCTGTGGTTGTGAAGGCTCTGATTGAGATATTCTCCTGTGTTAGATTCCCCAAGGAAGTCATTTCTGACAGGGGATCAAACTTCATATCAGCGTATATGAAGGCTATTTGGGAAGAGTGTGGAGTCACTTATAGGTTCTCGTCATCTTTCCATACACAAACAAATGGGCTTGTTGAGCAGTTCAACAAGACCCTGAAAGGCATTTATTTATTTGTTTATTATATTTATATAGCGCGCAGGCAGCCCAGGGGCATGATAAGTGGCATGCAAGAGCACCTGAGGAGAACATTGTATGTTCTCCTGCCATGCCTTCTCATCGCCTACAGGGAGGTGCCAAAGAACGGAGTAGGGTTAAGGCCCCATTGAGCATCTGTTTGGCCACGCTGTTCGAAGGTCCTCTCTGTATAGTGAAAGAGGGATGGAAAAGCAAAACCTCATCCCCTACACAAGGTATCGTGGACTATGTACTCGGCCTTTGGTGTAGAATCTCAAAGTACATGGACCAGTTGACAAAGAACCTAAAGGCCAGTCAGGAGCTGATGAAGCACTGGCACGACCAGAAGGTCATAGTGACAGTCTATTTTCCAGGCCAGTGGCTGTGGATAATGGAGCCAGTCAAACCCAGTACCCTTCAGGACAAGCGGACTGGCCCTTACTGTGTGCTGGAAAAAGTCAGTGAGTTGAATTACCTCATTCACGTGAAAGGACCGAAACAGATGTGCAGGGTCGTTCACGTCAACCGGCTAAAACCCCATTATAGCTGGGTCATGGCATTAGTGACTGACTGAGAGACTGAGGAGGAGACTGATCCCCTCCCAGCCCTCTTGCACACTGAAGCCACAGATGGGTCAGTTGAACATGTCCACCTTGCAACAGACCTGTCAGAACAGCAACTAACAGACTGTCACTGTTTACTGGGACAGTTTGGCGATCTGTTTTCTCTGACTCCAAATTGTGCAGATTGGTGCACAGATGATGTGGATACTGAAGACAGTAAGCTGGTGAATAGTAGGATTCATCAGATGTCCAATAACGTTTGGGACGCCATCAAGGAGGACGTTTCCAAGATGCTGTCGCTAGGAGTGATAGAGCCACCCCACAGCCCCAGGGTTAGCACACTGCTACTGGTCCCTAAAAAAGACCAGTGGTGGGAAGACTGACGTTTGCTTTTGGATAGACTACAGGATGCTCAATTCTGTCATGAAAACAGATGCTCTCCCCATTCCTCAGGCAGATGAGCTCATTGACAAGCTCTGCGCTGCCAAGTACATGAGTACCTTTGAGCTCACAGTGGGGAAATGGCAGGTCTGCTTGACAGATGGAGTGCGAGGTCAGCATTCTCAACCCCGGAAGGACATTATCAGTTCTCTGTGATGCCCTTCGAAAACAAACCCATATCATTTTCATTGCAGTCTCCCACACCGTCCAGCCCCTCTTTCAACCACCAAATAACCCCAAATGTGTTTTCCAGACTTTTTCCCCACTGCACTATTCATGGACAATGGCGACAGTCTGTGGATCCAAAATGGCGACCGTTTCAAAAAATGTGACGCACTTCATGCTTTTCACCATCCAATCAGACGGCACGTCCAATGTCCAATGTCTGTGGACCGGACCCAGATATCACTAATTATTTTTACCTACTTTTTGCCTCTTTTAAAAAAAACTACTTGATGGAATTACCCAAAATTTACAAAAGCACGCTTTGGGAACCAATCCGCCACTCCTAACTCAAATTTTGTGAAAATCCGTCCAGGGGTTTGGGCTGTAGGTGTGACCACATTATTTTTCCATCATGTCTATTTGGATTTACACACATGCTGGGACCCCCCTATAGTTTTGTCCCCTCCTTGACAAAACTGCACCAGACTTTGCAGAATCATTGTGAGGGGGCCATGTACTGTTTTGCGAAGTTTGGTGAGTATTCATGCTTGGGGGGTGAAGTTATAAACCACCCAAAAAATGCTCTTCCTATGGGTTGAGCAACTTAACCATAACTACAGGGGTGCTACCGCAATACATATTACAGTACCTGCTGTAGCGCCACTGTAGTTATGGTTAAGTTGCCCAACCCATACGAAGAGCATGTTTTGGGTGACTTATAACTTCACCCCCCAAGGACGAATACTCACCCAACTTCGCAAGTGCCTGTGGTAGCGCCCCTGTAGTTATTGTTAAGTTGCTCAAACCATTGGAAGAGCACTTTTTGGGTGGCTTATAACTTTGCTCCCCCTGGACGAATCCTTACCAAGCTTTGCAAGAAAAACTATATGCCCCCGTCTGCATCTATCTAGCATGTTTGGTGAGGTTTCATCAAGGGGGGTCAAAGTTGTAGGGGGGTCACATAATTTCAGTTTTTTCCATAGATGCAATGGAAAAAAATTGCTTACGTCTACAGTCCAAACCGCTGGATGAATTTTCGCCAAATATGCGGCCGGAGCAGCGGCTTGGTCATGAAAGTGTGCTTTTGTAAATTTGTTGTAAATCTGTCCAGTAGCTTTCTTTAAAATGTGGCAAAAGTAGTTAAAAATACATTAGTGATATCTGGGTTCGGTCCACAGACTCACTTCCCTGTTCGCTCCGCAGACGGGCCTACGATTTTTCCAGGGGCAGACGTGATGTCCGCAGAGATCAGACGCACCCGGTGATTGGATGGTGAAAAGCGTGAGCTGCATCAAATTTCCCGAAACACCCACCATGTTGTAACTGTGGACAGCCGCAACTGACCGCTGACAGCGCGGTGGGGGAAAAGTCTGGAAAACACATTTTGGGTCATTAAGTGTTGGAAAGAGGGGCTGGGAAAGGTGGGGGAGTGAAAAAAAGATAATATGGCGCTCTTTGTTTAGATGGAAGAAGAGCGTACGGGTGGCACAGCAGTCCACAACATCACTTTAGTCTGCGGACACAGTATTGGGTAGCCAGCTTGACAAACACATTTGGGGTTATTTGGTGACTGAAAGAGGGTTTGGGCAGACAGTTTGGGTTATTTGGTGACTGAAAGAGGGTTTGGGTGGACTGTTATTTTGTGACTGAAAGAGGGCTTGGTCAGGATAGGGGAGTGGAATCTAGATTATATGGGGACATTTGCATAGATGAAAAATAGGGTTGGCGATCCATTTCGATGTTTGCAGATGTCATTTGAATTGGGAGGTTCAGGGTAAGTTCTGGTGTGGTGGTTGTGGCCAGTGGCCGGATTCTTGGGGGCATGGCTGTATTATGCTGTGGTGGTTGAGGCCAGTGCCTAGATTATTGGATGCATGGCTGTAGGCCGTAGGCCAAGCACATAAGAATCTAGGCCCTGGCCACAAACATTATAATAATATGTCTACAGAAATTGAATCCAGCCATTGGATACAACCGTTATAATAATATGTGTATAGTAGTTATAGATAGTGTGTGGGCAGTATATAGTATTTGTAACATGGTGACACAATTCAATTGAAGTGCAAATAGTACTTATGATTGCTGTACCATTGGGGGTGCAGGTTGAGTTTTTTTGTCCATGGTAATGAAGGAGAAAACTTTGCTTCCTTTTCTTTAAAAAAAAACACAGTATAATATGTTAGGTAGGATAATTTACAATGTCTCATTGCATACAATCTCACATATATTCATGTACTTTTTAGACCCTCATAATCCTACATTGTAAGTACTATGTTTGAAACAACATTACTGTGCGCTCTGCACAGTTGTTTTTGTTTGCATAATCATTGGGTAATTGGGAAAACAATCCATACAGGATGTTAAAAAACCAACTCCATTTATTTGACGTTTCGTGTCAAAGTATGTTTGGTGGAAGTGTACAGTACCTAAGGGAATGTTTAAGGTGCACAAATAAGTGCATTTGTTGTTACAAGCAGTGTTGCTGTAGGAAGAATCGTAATGGTGTATTTGCAATGAAGTTAAATGGAGGGTATTTTTGAAGTAGTTAGATACCTGTTGGTGCATTGTAACTGTTTTGCTTTTTAAAAGTGCTGCTGGCATCTTTTTTTAAAGGAATTTTTGAAGTACTTAGATATCTGTTGTCGTAGTGCAACTGTTTTCCATTTCAAAAGCAGCATTGCAGTACTATAGATGTAGATAGATACCAGTTGGCGTATTATATCTGTTGATAGTTTTATAGTTCTGATGGATATTTTATGAAGCAGTTAGATACCTGTTGGTGTATTCTATCTATTTTGCTATTCAAAAGTAACATTGCAGTATTATGGATGCAGTTAGATATTAGTTGGCGTATTCTAACTCTTGATAGTTTTAGAGTTCTGAAGGGTATTTCTTGAAGCAGTTTGATTCCTGTTGGTGCATTCTAACTATTTTGCTATTGAAAAGTAGCATTGCAGTACTATGGACACAGTTAGATATCAGTTGGCGTATTCTAACTGTTCATAGTTCTACAGGTCAGTGACTAAACTTTGTAGACCCTCATAACGAGTACATTCTAAGTACTATATTTGAAACAACATTACTGTATGTTCTGCACAGTTGTTGTTTCTGTTTGCATAATCATTGGGTCATTGGGAAAAAATCTATACAGCGTTAAAAACGCCCATGCTACAATTATATCTGTTGGCGTATTGAAACTGTTTTCCATTTCAAAAACAGCATTGCAGCACTATAGATGTAGTTAGATACCAGTTGGCATATTCTAACTGTTGATAGTTCTACAGGTCAGTGACTAAACTTTGTAGACCCTCATAATCTATACATTCTATGTACTGTGGTTAAAACAACATTACTGTGTGTTTTGCACAGTTGTTTCTGTTCGCATAATCATTGGGTCATTGGGAAAAAACTATACAGCATTAAAAAAACATACTAAAGTTATGTGAATTTAACATTCACAGTATGTTTGTTTGAAGTGTGCAGTACTTAAGGGAATGTTTAATGTGTGCTAACTGTTGATAGTTTCACAGGTCAGTGACTACATTTAGGATTAAGGAATATTAAGTAGCCATTTCTTAGATTTGCTGGTAATCTCTGTTTTAGAGTAATGGAAGTGTTGTTGCATTCAAACCAACCATATCTTTGTGTTAATGTATGCAGTATAGTGACTTGCAGTGGTTGTTGCACCAGTGTGGTAGATTATGCCTACTGTTGTGAAGGTTTTCTTGACAAGAGATATTTGCCCGTGTGTGAAGCTAGTAAGCTTTAAGGTGCTTTTGGTACCATCTTTGTTGTACCTTAAAAGCATTAGTATTAAATATTGGCTATGTGAGTTTAAGTGCAAGGTGGAACGATTGTCGGAAATGTAAAAAGTGCATAATATGGCATGATTTGCATTTTGCACCAGCTGATGAAATGGAATGGATTCAAAATTTGGAATGGATACATACACAAATCATTCATTATGGATGTCCTCTTGTGCAACCTGTTTGCAGAGAGTGCATGTATGTTTCCACATGCATGAAATCTGGAAGGTTTAATTTACAGGTTTGTTTTTGTTTTCCAGTACTTGCAGTAAGTACTTTAGAAATTCTTGTGGATATTCCTGTGTGTTTATGGGGAATTGTACCATTCCTGCACAGTAGTCCAATTCTTGCCTTATTCCTGAGACACTGTAAGTGTTGTCAGGATTCTTTGAGGCATTTCTATGAAGGATGGCATTTGTAAACACAACTGGTCTGAGCCGTTCAAATAAATGTTTTGAACAATTGGTGGCAATTGGAAAAGAAGATTGATTGCTACATTTGCTGAGCAATTTACACCGGTTGTGTTGGAAAAATTAAATGGACCAGAGAGTTCTGTCTCTGTGTCACTTTCTGGACCTCTGCTTGTTTTTTTAGAAGAAATATTTATCTTTATATCTGCTGATGGATGTGCTCTTGTGTTTGTATTACATAGTTTTGAGGTAGTACTAATTGACGAAGTAGCAGTTGTATTTAGTTTCTTTGGTGGTATTGTTGGTAGATCTGTTATAAATTCTGTTTGCGGTGGGCGTGGCTAACCGCCATGTAGAAAGGGCGTGTCACTGGTGTGCTCCGCTCGATGTATCAACCATAAGCTGTTTTCTTAAGCTCTGAGGAACTTCCAAACCCTGCAATCCACTACACCTGCTGCTGATGCCAACCAGAAGCTCCACAATCCTTTTGTGCATGTCGCAGAAAGCCTGCAAATACATTAGCGCTGCCTGCTGAAATTCGTCGGATCTGAAGCCAAGATGGCGGTTCCTGCGCGCTGATCCCCCGGAGGGGCTGAAGCACTTGGACGTGGCTGGGGCCCTCGCCCAGCACCTGTGAAGCAGACCGTGAATTGGCAGACCTGCATAAGCGCCTGCGAGATTGAGCGGGCCCGCCTTGTCTGTTGGTGGGAGAGGAGTGCCTTGATGTCCCGCCCCGAGTGGGTCCCGTCGGGCCGGGTGCGCAGCTGCTGGAGGGAGCAACGGCGATGCTGCGTCCTGCCTGCTGCAGGTGGGCTGCCAGGACACACGAGCGCCCGGAGGCTGCGGGAAGCGTCTGCCAGCCCCACTTGGAGGAGCTGAGACGATCGGGACCAGTGGCGAGCCAGCGCCGAGCAGGGAGCAGGGGGACCTGACTAGAAGTCTGCACGTCGGGCCGGGCACAGACAGCCCATGGCCGGGTGCCGCCCCACCTCCCCTGTGCCACAGTCTGCCGCCAGAGCTGCAGAAACGATCGCCCGGCTGAGGCTGTAAAGGTAAGTGCTGCCCGCGTGCCTTCACTAACCCCGCAGCCCTAGGGGAGGAGGCGGGCGCGGGGAGCTACGGACACCAGCACAAATTACCCGGACCTGAATTGGCCCCCGGCGGTGACGCGGGCTGCCCCTCCAAGAGGGTCCCTGGTTCCCCCTTCGCTCAGAGGTGCAGAGGGGGGTGATAAGCCACACCAAGAAGCAAGGATAGCTGACGGCCGAGGGCAAAGAACCCACTAGACTTGATACGCGACACCTAAGCTTTCCGCACTTGTGAAAGGGCCATAATAAGATACCCCCCTCATTCCCTACACCCATAAGCAGACATGGGTCTTGCACTCTTCCCTCCGCCGCATTAGATGACATTGGTGCTGGGAGACGCCGTTTGCTGACAACATATTAATCGCATCCTAGCCCACATGATATCCCCTTCATATGTGACATAATTGGCACACAAATCAAGGAGTGGTTGAAGCAAGCCCTCCAGTTGCATGGCTGGTAACCAAAACAAACTAGCTACCACAGACCAGCTTGCCCACCTTCCCTGGGTCTGTGCAGGCAATTGATTGAGAGGAGCTTGAGACCCTTGTGTTCCTTAACGCAGCACCCAGCAGCGTCCTGCCGGGTTTGAAACACCATCTCACCTCTACGCAGTGCTACCACAACCAGACCTGCAATGGCAGGCGTGTGACTGTGGGCCGACCCCCACGCTCGTGGCCTTCAAACCACGCTACCTGCACCTGGGTCGAGGGGGTGCCTACACCTGACAGAATTCCCGGGAAGGGAGCAAGGTCCGAACAGCGCCAAACCACCATAGACACCTTCACGGCCGGCGGGCCCACTAGCCCTGAACGCTCAAATGTAAAAACCTCAGAGGTGCAACCTGACCCCACCGAAGCGGCAGTTGAACCCAGCAATACCCAAATCCTCGCGCCCATTAAGTTGTTCCAGGCAACAATGGAAAACAAAATTGACGCAGTGGCCTTAGACCTGGGCCTCCTGCGCCAAGACGTCCGCTCCTTAGCCAGCACAACTGATACACTTGAAACCCAGGTCCGAGAGAATACAGAAACCAAAACCCAACTCCTACAAGACGTAGACGTACTTCAACAAAGGGTCAAGAACCTGGAATATAGGGCCGAGGAGGCAGAAGGGTGGGCTCGCCAGAACAACATTCGACTCGTGGATCTGCCGGAGGGCATTAAGGGACCGGACCCCACTAATTCCTCCTGCTGCAGGAAAAAGGTGTGGAAAGCTTTCACAAGGCTTCATTATCAAGAGAGCCCATAGGTCTCTTGCAAAGAAACTGCCGCTGGGCACCCCACCCAAGCCTATGATAGCGAAAGGTACTCAACTACAGGGACCGAGAGGTCATATTGGCCTTTTCGCGATCAGGCGGTCAGATCCAAAGAAACTCCGCAAAAATTGCCATCTATCCAGATCACACCTTCCAAGTCTAAATGAATAGGGCGCAGTTCATACACACGAAAGCCAGACTGAAAGCAGCAGGACTGCGCTACATGCTTTTGTACCCTTCAAGATTGAAGGTAATACACAACAACAAAGCCCACCTGTTTGACACACTGGCACAGGCCCGGGACTGGATGGATGGGCATCAGATCCCTGACATCAAGGATAAGAAGCGGAGGCCGCACTGAGCCCTTCTCCATGAGGCACGAGATAGTCCTTCTATCTAAATAGCCTAGCAGCAGAATGACTGCGCTTAAGTACAGCTGGAACGATCCTCTAGAGCGAGACACCAGAGCCAAATGTCATTCCACCCCCGTAAGTTTTTTACAGGGTATAGATACCCGCCCGTAGGGCACCTGAAGACCAATGAGTGGTCAAACGGAGCGGAAACGGGACTGTCATAACGAGGGAAACCTCGCTGGAACTGTTCTAAGTTTGGGGAGGTTACAGTTACTGGGGGGAGGGGCATGGGGTGTTGGCACCAAAGTTGGGAACCTAAATCGAGAAACACCAAGACCACGGGGAAATCCACATACAACTCGTCACTAACAAGACCTCAATAGACGCCAGAAACTAACGCCCGACTGCCCGAAACCCATGGCTGACACGATAAAGGTTATGACGTGGAACGTCAGAGGCATGAATAGCTCTGTAAAGCAACGCCGCATTCATGCATATTTGAAAAGATGCAAGGCTGGGATTGCCATGCTCCAAGAAACACATCTAACCGCGAAAAAACTGGAAGCATTTGCCAAGACATGGCGGGGGACCCTGATAGGATCCTCTTACTCCTCTTACTCCAGGGGAGTCTTGATTTGGATTGATCCAACCATCCCCTTCAAACTAATAAGAACCAAATGAATGATGAAGGTAGGATGGCACTGGTGTGTGGCACTATCGAGGGCAGAGAGGTATGCCTAATCAGCACCTACGCACCTAACCACGACGCAACAGTTTTTTTTCCACTCTCTATGTTCACGACTCAGCCCTTATAAAGACAGCATTATGATCCGGGGAGGTGACCACAATTGCACCTTAGACCCCCTAGAGGATAGCTCGGACAACAAACATACTCGCTCATCCGCTCCTGCCAAAATATTATCTAAATTAACACATCAGCTACTACTCCGGGACCTGTGGAGAGAACAACACCCAGAGATACATGAATTTGCCTTTTACTCCCCACCTCACGTTGTTCATACTAGGCTGGACTATTTTTTTGTAAGTCAGGAGCAATAAGCCATGTTTGGCGATGCACATTACCTGCCAAGGGTGCTGTCTGACCACTCCCCACTGTTAGTCACCTGGGAAGTATCCCCGCCTAGACCCCCGGTGCCGACCTGGAGGCTCAGGGCCGAGGCCCTACATGATACGGCTTTCCGGGAACACATAAGGGAAGCACGAGGAATACTGGCAGAGAAACTTGAATAGCATAAAACATATAGGCACTGCGTGGGAAGCATACAAGGTGGTCATGAGGGAAGAGATGATTGCGGCTATAGGCGGTGCCCAAAGTTCCATCACAACCTCTCTCGAAAGCTCTGAGAAGGAGCTGGGAGAACTGGAGGGGAGGGCTGACACAACCCCAGAACACCTACAAAAAATAACCGAACTAAAGCAAACCTGTTTAACACACTGGGAATCCCTGGGGAAAATGAGTTATGCTAAGCACATTGAAAGAACCCACACCCTAGGAGACAAACCCGGGAAACTCCTAGCCTGGCTGTATAAGAGGGAGACTCCCCGGACACCCATTTGCCAAATACTCAAACTGTACGGCACCACCGCACATACCCAAAAGGGAATCAACTCAGTCTTCTCTGAGTTTTATCGCAACCTCTATTCCAAGGCCCCGCCGCTCGCTGACACTGAGATTGAGGATGTCCTAGACATCATCGAGCTGCCCAAATTAGACTCACAGATGGCTGAAACCCTAGATGAACCTATCACTTCCGATGTAGTGATGGTAATCATTAGATCCCTACCATCCGGAAAATCCCCAGGCACGGATGGCCTCCCCGGAGAGTTTTATAAGTCATATGAGGAGACACTAGCCCCACTGTTGGCTCAGGTGTTTAATGAAGCCTATGAGTGCGGCACCCTCCCTGACTCCATGAGAGAAGCCGTAATCATCCCCCTTCTTAATCCTGTAAAGGACGGAACGGACTGCAGCTCCTACAGGCCTCTCTCTATGTTAAACGTTGATAGCAAGATCCTAACCTCCCTGCTAGCGAATAGATTGCGTAGAGTAATCCCCCAGCAGATCCATCAGGACAAAACGGGCTACGTGCCCGGGCGCACTATTACTGAGAACCTGCGCAGGTTGCACCACGTCATATACAGCACGGAACAAAGGCCTCAGAAATATGCAGGCGCGTCACTAGATGCCACCAAGGCCTTTGATTCAGTGCGGTGGGAGTGGCTATACGCCACCTTGGTAAAAATGGGGATAGGACCAGCTTTTTTGAAATGGACCCAATTGGTTCACACCAACCCAACCGCCAGGGTGCGCACGAATAAGACATACTCCGACAAGTGGTCCCTCCACAGAGGCACCCATCAGGGATGCCCACTGTCCCCCATGTTATATATCATTGCCACCGAACCCATGGCAGCTTACCTTAGACAGGAATATGGTGATGGGGGCATCAAGATTGATGGGGTGACCCCCATCGTCTCCATGTACGCCGATGATACACTATTGTACTTACACAATCCCGAACATCTCCTGCCCTACATCCTAGAGACCCTAGACGGATTCCACAAACATACGGGTATCCAGATCAACAGAGACAAGTCTTGTCTCTACCCTCTTGCTGCACTACACAGTGAGGGTTGCAGATCCCTGCCCCGTTTAGATCTACAATGGCAGGTGACATCCTTTAGATACCTGGGAATCACTATACATCGAAATCCATATACAGAACACATCCTCAATACGGTTAGAGCTAAAGACACCCAGGAGAAATCCATCGAATTTTGGGGTAAACTTCCGCTCTCGTTGGCCGGAAGGGCGGGTCTACTCAAGATGGTGGCACTTCCCCTGCCTATTACACAATTTCACTAATGTCCCCTTCAACATCTTCCCCTCATTCTTTAGAGATATAAATAAACTATGTAGACGATTCCTCTGGCAGGGGGGCAGGCACAGCGTGGCGTTGGAGACACTCCAAAGACCCTATGAGAGGGGAGGAATGAAAGTTCACAACTTCGAACTATACTACCTTGCATGCCAACTGAGACACGTGATGCGATGGATGGCCAACGAGATCACTACAGACACCCGACGACTCCAACCAGCTCTACCTCAACTCTTACTCAGGGACCTACTTTGGGTCGAAGAGGGTGCTCTACGACGTTGCCCATACCTGGCCAGGCTTGGGACCCAGCTTTGGAAAAGGGCCTGCAGAATAGTGGGGTCAGCAGATCTGTATTCCCCACAAATCTCCATAGCGGCAATCATGGCCAAATACCCATGGGGTCAATTGGAAGCGCATACCCAATGGGAACCCTGTGGTGTGGCTATCCTAGGAGACCTGGTTCAGGACCAGGAGATCCTAACATTCACCGATCTGAACGAGACCACAGGGCTACCTACAGGACAGTTTTTGCTCCACAGGGCAGTGGTGCAGGCTATGACGGACAGATGGCCTGGGGCTTCCAACCTAGCAACGGAGAACGAGGTCATAGAAACAATGTTAGACACTGCCGAAAGAGGCCACGAAACTTCGCATTGATGCAAGGTACAACCAGAAACGAACTCAAAAGCAGAGGGAAGTGGGAAAACGAACTGGGCCTTGAATTCTAGGATAAAGAATGGGAGGAGATAACCCACTATCATAAAAAAATCTCCATAATGCCCACTTACAACTTATCCAACTGAACATCACCAACAGGGCTTACCTCACACCAGAAGCTATATCGAGGTTCAAGGGTGCAAAACCCAGGTATGCCCCAAATGCAATGAACCGAGGGTGGGTAGGACTCATATGTTCTGGGGCTGTCCAGTGATACGTAGCTTCTGGACACAGGTAGAGGTAAGAGTGGCAAACGCGGACATTGAAGTGGAAGTGCATAATCCAGTGGCCTGTATTTTGGGCAGATACAAGCACAACAGCAAAAACAAGCCTCTAAACAGACTCAAAGACCTAATATACATAATGGCGAAATGTCGTATAGCCATTGGATGGAAGAGCTCCAGAAGCCCGAGCGAGGCTCAGTGGTGGGGAGACCTCACGAGGTGGATAGCCGCTGAGACTGGAGCATGGGAAACCGCAATTCACGGACAGAGGCTGGACACCAGCGAGGAACTACAGTGATGGGTGCCGCTAACAGTGCCATTGCTCCATCCCAGAGCGTCAGATGATACCTCAGATGGTACGGATAGCCCTAGCCCAAGAGCTGGTTCTTCGAGGACTGACGAATTGACTGTGGTCTGGGGGGGGGATTTTTGATGTGTGATTATGTATGTTGCATTGATAATGACAATGGTTTGTTTATATTGTTAAAACGCAATAAAGAAAAAAAAAATGTTCCGTTTGCAGTACTTTTCTTTTCAAAACTTTACCTTTTTCAGGAACAGGGTACACATCACAATGGGGTGTGTAGAGTGCACATAGTCTGTTGTACTCTAGGATGCAAGGAATCTCAGCCTTGACTTTGTTTGCATCAAAATTGACTAAAAATAGTCCTTAGAGTGTACATAGACGTGAAAGTGCTACATAACCTATACCTTCTTTGAAGATTGTGCTGCCAATGTCCATCGATGCCTGATCTACGGTTAGACCTTGTGATTTGTGAATAGTGACTGCACATGCAAGATAATTGCTCTCTGCATACCTACATGTCTTTGAAAAGAAGGAATCGTGCTTTTGAGCATCCTATCCTTTTAGCTTCTGAAAGTTTGTTGAAGTGGATGTTGACAAACTGAATCTTGTTGTGAAGTTGGATACGTCTGGAAGCCAAAAACTGTACCAATTGCTCCATTGACTAAACCTTGCTTCATGTCAAGGTTGTGTTTCAGAATTACTCTGCAGTTTAAACACAAAATTAACATTTTTTCCAAAGCAGCTGTGTGGGAGATACATTTTTCTAAACTATTTTATCATGCTGTTGCTTGTTGACATATAGGGAGTGGCATGTTTTGTACTTCCAGTTTGTCTGTGGAGCTAATATGCGGTATTACCCAAATTGTTCGTTTACAATTGTTCGAATGAACAATTGACCGAATTTAAAGGGTCACAATTGACCTTTTCACAATTGACCGTATATATATATATATATATATATATATATATATATATATATATATATATATATATATATATATATATATTGGGGTTTTGGGGGTTTGGCGTTGGGTGGGGGGTTGTGGGGGGTTTCCCCCACATATATGTTACAATTGACCTTCACAATTCGGTCAGTTGTGAAAAGGTCAATTGTAATTCGAACAGTTGTAAAACGAACAATTCATATACAACCCTAATATGCACCATTGGTTGCATTTCTTTTTATAACATTGTCTCATTGAATTGCGTACAGCTTGCTAGGATTGGCATTAAGGACATACATTTTACATTTTTGTGTGCTAATTGTTTCATGACATCAGGAGCAGATGTGTCATGCCCATATAGCTCATAGATGAGTCTACTACTTCAGATAGATTGTGCATCTTTAGAAATTACACCAGTCCTAATGCTTTTTAAAATGTTTGCATAGGGGAGAGCTGCAGACTGGCGCATGTTTTGAGTTAGTTCTCTGTATTGGAAATGTTGCCAGAGATGTACATTTCCTATGCTGCCAAGCGTGTTGCGGCACTGTTTGTGTCCTAAGGTTTTAAAATAGGTTCACCTTTCACTAATGTTAATTGTAGGAGATCTCCAAAAACAATAATGTGTTTTCCTTCAAAGAGTTCTTCATATTCCGTTTTAAGGACTTCTTGCAATCGGAGATTAATTAAAGCCAGCATTAGGTTGGAAACCATGCTTACCTTATCCATTAGGAGCATTTTAATTTGTTTCAGAATTCTGTGTACTTCAGTAGCAGCTTCTGTTGATAGTTTGTAGTACTCTAATTTGTTTTAGTGTGTGTCACAGTGGCACTGGCAGGGATGTAGTTCTGTGTGGCAATCTGGCCATTTGTCTGCATTGCTTTAGTGGGTGCATGTTGCATTGTAGTATGTGTAGTCATGTTGCTGTATTATATTGATACAATATGTTAACTACTGCTTCTCCGTGCAGGTAAGTCTGACTTGTGCATGCTCCCTGGTCTGTACTGTGATTTTACTGTGGGAGGTTGTAAAGTGCAGATTTCACATATGCTTGTCATGCCATCCTTTTTGTGGAAATTTACACTCCCTCCCCTTTAGACATGTGACCCACAGCACATGTGTTCTAGCTTTCCTACTCACCCACTATCCATGTTTGTTGTCCTCTGTGCATCTCCATGTATTCTGGAAGGGTGCTGTTCCGTAGGAGCATGGCATCGTGGGTGGAACCAGGGTAATGGACAAAGCAGTGGGGGATGATGAGGTTGGGGTCGCAGGTCACCTGCACATTCGGGGAGTGGTAGTGCTTGCAGTTTCAGTACACTGCTTTGTGGGCCTGGGGGGGGCACCAGCCCAACATGGGTACAGTACAGAGCAGCAATCACATTTGCCATTTGGGCAGAGCATAGAACTGTGCCTTCATGGCATTGACCTGTGCTGGGGTGGTGGGCAATGTGATGTGGCATTGCACTTTCAGCAGGAGTGCTGAAAGGTGCCATTTCCAAGGAATTGTAGGACAGACACTAGTTTCAGCAGTGGGGGCACAGCTGCCCAAATGTTGATACCGCTGCCTATGTGTTCCTGTATTGTGTTGAGCAGCTCTGTTATGGTCTCCCTTTTGAGGCGGTACAGGGTGACCAACTGGCTGTCAGTGAGGGTCCAGTGTTAGGGCCTGACACTGGGGATTGGGGCATATCTTTGCTTCCATCCCTATTTGCTTCTTCATCTGCTGCTGCACTGGCTCTAGCAGTCCCTGACATAAAATATGATAGAATAAGGCCACTGTTTAACCCATGCTTCTCTCATCTGGAGATGCCAAAACACTCTTGAATTTCTTGAACAAAGGCAACAGGATCTCCTCACCCATTTTCCTTGTCATAATCACACCCATATCTGATGTATCAGGATATTGTACTCTGAGCGCCCTCCATACGTCTGCTCTGCAATTATTAAATGGCGCTTCATTACGTGTCGTGTTTGGTGCTGTTCCACATGCATACTCTGCTCATCTCCAAATTATGCCTCTGTGCATCTCCATGTATCCTGGATGGGTGCTGTTCCATTGGACCATGGCATCGTGGGTGGAACCAGGGTAATGGACAAAGCAGTGGGTGATGACGAGGTTCTGGGTTGCAGGTCACCTGCACATTCGGGGAGTGGTAGTGCTTGCAGTTTCAGTACACTGCTTTGTGGGCCTGGGGGGACACCAGCACAACATGGGTACAGTACAGGGCAGCTATCACATTTGCCATTTGGGCAGAGCATAGAACTGTGCCTTCATGGCATTGACCTGTGCTGGGGTGGTGGGCAGTGGGATGTGGCATTGCACTTGCCGCAGAAGTGCTGAAAGGTGCCATTTCCAAGGAATTGTAGGACAGACACTAGTTTCAGCAGTGGGGGCACAGCTGCCCAAATGTTGATACCGCTGCCTATGTGTTCCTGTATTGTGTTGAGCAGCTCTGTTATGGTCTCCCTGTTGAGGCGGTACAGGGTGACCAACTGGCTGTCAGTGAGGGTCCAGTGTTAGGGCCTGACACTGGGGATTGGAGCATATCTTTGCTTCCATCCCTACTTGCTTCTTCATCTGTTGCTGCACTGGCTCTGGCAGTCCCTGACATAAAATATGATAGAATAAGGCCACTTTTTTAACCCACAGTTCTCTCATCTGGAAACGCCAAAACACTCTTGAATTTCTTGAATAAAGGCAACAGGATCATCCTCACCCATTTTCCTTGTCATAATCACACCCATATCTGATGTATCAGGATATTGTACTCTGAGCGCCCTCCATACGTCTGCTCTGCAATCATTAAATGGTGCTTCATTACGTGTCGTGTTTGGTGCTGTTCCACATGCATACACTTCTCATCTCCAAATGATGCCAGCCCTCTCCCATAGGATGGCTGCTAGCAGACCTTTTATGTCACCTATTTCTAATGTCATTCCCGCTTTCATTCCCTCTAACTCATAAATCTAGTTTCCCGCACCTGCAGTCAAACTAGGTAATTTACATTTCAAATTATCTTTATCCATTTGTGGCCATGGTATATATTGTGGTCTTCCTTCCCTTTCTCTACTAATGGGAATTGTGTCAATCCTGGTCCACAATCATACCCACCTACACTTCTCGTTTTCCAGGTGGGGCTAGTTTCACCCGTTTGTCTTCATCCTGGCAGCAACCTTAATCTGCTTACATAAGGCAGGGATATATCCCCTGCACTGTGCGATCGTGCTGTGGTTGCTCAGTGTATGGTGTCGGTTCTGGTGTTTTTTATTTGGGTCATCTAAATCTGACCATTTTACCCCTCTTTCTATGCTCAGGTCTATTGAAAAACCGCATGCACCCTCTCTCCATGCTCTTTTATTTTCCTCCCTTTCTTCATCTGACATCATAATTCCCCAGTTTGTATGGCTGTCATCCCCTTATCGTCATCAAGATCTAGTCTACCAAAGGACAGCGTTCTATGCACGTTCATCATTACATCATCTGGTCTGCCACCTGCTTCCTTCGGTGGAGATTCTTTGATATTTCCTTTGGTTCTGTAACCATCTTTATCCCTTGTTTGCCTTCATAAGTACCCAATTATTTTCGCTATGCCTTCTGCCTCATGCTTATTAGCCTATGTTTGTATTCTCTGTATCACTTGCAGCTCTGTGCAGGGCTGTTGTGACCCTCTCTCTTCTTCCCATCGTTCACGTGCTTCAATTGGCACTATGCATCTATTAAAAAGATTAGCTATTTTGTCATCCGTTTGTCCCCCACTTCTTTTCATTTCTTCTTCCCTTCTTCTCATCTCTCTTCTCTCTTCTTCCTCTTGCATTCTTTGTAACCTACATTCTTTCAATCTCTGTGTTTCTATCTCATCTTGTTTTTTCTCCTCTAATCTCTCTTTCTCCTTCTTTTGTTCCTCGTACCTTCTTTGTTCTTCTTTATACTTCCTCTCTTTTTCCTTATCTTCCTTATGTGTCCCCTTTCATTCTTTTTCTTTCTTTCCCGGTAAACCCACATGGTCCTTTTAATTGAGGTAATACATCGTATGATGGAGGAGATGCAGAAAAACTCTTACACCAAATGATGAGACCGACTCAGGAAGTTGTCAAAATGTCTGATCACACTGTTTTATTGTCAATTGTCTAAAACAGGGAGTTATAACGGTCATCAACGGACATCGCACAAGCTTGCTCAATGAATTTCATAAAAAATACTTGTTTTATAACAAAAACTCATCATTCATGATGTCATACTACGTGGCAAACTAAGAAAACCTACTTGGGATTGTGGTTGGCTTAAGACGAACATCTAGGAATACTTTCTATAAGGGATTGGATTGTGATGGGGTCTCTACAGTCAGGTGGACAAGTCATCTTCAACATTTATTAAGTACAGTACACAGAATATCATTGGCTCTCAAACTATAAGGCCCTTCATTATGTGGCCTTCTACAATTGGTTGGCACGCTTGTATCATTCTACAATATTTAACTCACAAGCAGCAAGTAAGCTGGTACCCCAGGTCTTAGAGGGTGGACTTGACCATGTATCTCCACCCAATTAGCCCATCATCTTTCATCACTCATGCCGTCTGCCATTCAGATTGTCTTTGAACTTGGCCTTGCAAAGTAAAGTATCACTGCTCCTGAGAATAGAAGGGAGTACAGGCACATTCTTATCATAGCTCAGGTCTGCACATCCATTCCTATGTTCATCCTCAGCTCACATGACTGGAGACCATATTTTGGCCTGTTTACAGCATTTAATTGTCTTGAATTAATAAACTTGGCACTCATGGTGTTCTTTCCTTGCACCTAAACAAAGGCTGATTCCGCTTCTCATGTCAACTGTACTTCAAAGACTGAAAACCAGTTTTGGATCGCTTCAGTCTTTGACACCAGGCCAGACAGCCTTTCTTGGTCTTCCTTCAAGTTTCAGCTTATTTCTTTGCTGCGACACACACATAGCTATTAATCCTTCTTTATGTGTGGGTTTGAGCTTTCTAAAATTGTGACATCTTATATCCAGAATTCTATAAAATGGCAGAACCGCCTGCAGTCTATTCACTACGTATAGCTAGCCTTTACAATTACTTAGTCTGCTTGCATTTTGGCATCTCTACAGTTATAAAATGGCTTGCATTTTCTGCAGTGCTCTTCGCGCATGCAATCTTCATTCCGCACATGAAAGCACACTCTATTCTTTATTTCATCATCAGATTTTATAAGGTCTATTCATTTTCTTCTACAACCTTTCTTCTCAGTGTGTCACGCTCATTTCTTTTGACATCATCAGCTTCTCTTTCTCTCATCTTCACACTTCCTCAGGGATCTCCTCCAAGAGACCGTCATCTCTACGGGGATACATCATATAGGATTTTCTTAATGGATACCTATATACCATTACTAGCGTTGCAAATGTCGCAATTTCCAGTTTCCAACATATTGGCAAAATGGGGGCGGGAGTTCCTGCAGAAGTATTCAGCTGCTCCTCTTCACCAGTTCCTCTCTTTCTCTAACACCATTGATGCCCTTTTCATCTAATTTGAGTAATATCTGTCCTCTCATCCATTCATTCTTTACTATTGTTACTTCCTTGGCTTTGTCCTTCCCTTCTTTTTGTCTCTTAGTATCTTCCTCTATCTCAATATCTCTGACCCTTCTTTCATCACGCTCCTTATATTCTTCGCATATTGACATATATTTGCATTCTCTAATCTTGCTCTCTTCCATGTTGTTCTCACTGCTGCAAGCAAGGAACTTATACGTCAGATTAACATACACCACCACTGCTTTTAATTCCCTTAAAGGATGGAATCCCTGTTTCTCTGTGTCTTTGCTCTTGTTTTCAGAATGAGAAAGAGGAGCAGAGGGCATTACATCCTCCCCTTTCTACTGATTAAGCATACATTTCTTTTCGGATGGGTCTTCTCTCTTGCTCTGATACATTTTCCATAGCTCTAAAATTGCTATCCTCTACTGTTACTTTTTGCCTGTAAATGCAGCATGTAGGTATGTTGTCATGTGTTGCAATACGGTTCTTGATAATGAACCTTTTTGGGGCCACGGCATATACGTTTGATCAGCTGTGCCCTTTACCCATTCAGAATGGCACTTCCTAATCCTAGGTATGAATCTCGGTAGTGTCTTACATAAGTGCAGCATGGGTGTGTCCTCCATGATGACAAGTCATCTTTGACTGTCAATATTTACCATACTTTTTATTTTTCATATTTAATCAAATATACCACAATAATCAATTTGGGCAAGCACCTTTAATCGCTGCCCATTACCAAAAAAAACAATTCTTTAACCAACTTAAAAGCCTATATAATGATGTCCTCTTTATTCCTTTGTTTTTAGCTTCTATTGATTTTTGCTGTCCTGCGGTTTTATTTTCGACACTCTAAGAATCTTCTTTTGTTTGTTATATTTTCCTCAATTTTTATCCTTCTCTGATTGATGTCAATAGCTTAATTTTTCAAAGTCTGATAACCAGCTAGATTATTACTATTGTTTTATGTCTCCATGTATAAACAAAATGAAGGTTTTACACTGACATATTTATAACCCCATACAAATGTGCACTTTTAATTTTCTGTGATCGCCTTCCTTTACTTTCTCTAGTAAATCTATCTCATCTCAAGTTTATCCCATTTTGGAGTTTGGCACGCATTCTTCATCTCGGCCTTGCCTCAGGAATCCCTAAAAATACCCCACTTAGAGTTTATAGTGTGTGTCATTCTATCCCCTTGGAACCAGAAATCGAGGTATCTCTCTCTCTTTTATAACCCAAAATCCTGTTACGGAGTCTGCTGCAGAGTCTTTTGGTTGCGGTTGTGAGAGGACTCTACAGCTTTTTGCTCCTGAACCCAGTGAGGACCTGCTTCTTGTCCTACCTTTGTTTTGCCTACTTCCACCTGGTGACTTTAAAATACCCAGAACACCGCGGAGCGGCCGCGGAGTCTGCTGCAGAGTCTTTTGGTTGCGGTTGTGAGAGGACTCTACAGCTTTTTGCTCCTGAACCCAGTGAGGACCTGCTTCTTGTCCTACCTTTGTTTTGCCTACTTCCACCTGGTGACTTTAAAATACCCAGAACACCGCGGAGCGGCCGCGGAGTCTGCTGCAGAGTCTTTTGGTTGCGGTTGTGAGAGGACTCTACAGCTTTTTGCTCCTGAACCCAGTGAGGACCTGCTTCTTGTCCTACCTTTGTTTTGCCTACTTCCACCTGGTGACTTTAAAATACCCAGAACACCGCGGAGCGGCCGCGGAGTCTGCTGCAGAGTCTTTTGGTTGCGGTTGTGAGAGGACTCTACAGCTTTTTGCTCCTGAACCCAGTGAGGACCTGCTTCTTGTCCTACCTTTGTTTTGCCTACTTCCACCTGGTGACTTTAAAATACCCAGAACACCGCGGAGCGGCCGCGGAGTCTGCTGCAGAGTCTTTTGGTTGCGGTTGTGAGAGGACTCTACAGCTTTTTGCTCCTGAACCCAGTGAGGACCTGCTTCTTGTCCTACCTTTGTTTTGCCTACTTCCACCTGGTGACTTTAAAATACCCAGAACACCGCGGAGCGGCCGCGGAGTCTGCTGCAGAGTCTTTTGGTTGCGGTTGTGAGAGGACTCTACAGCTTTTTGCTCCTGAACCCAGTGAGGACCTGCTTCTTGTCCTACCTTTGTTTTGCCTACTTCCACCTGGTGACTTTAAAATACCCAGAACACCGCGGAGCGGCCGCGGAGTCTGCTGCAGAGTCTTTTGGTCTTTAGGCTCTGCAGGCTCCGCGGCGCCTCCCCCAGAAAAATCCACCTACTGAATCACCCAAAGACAGCCAAAGACAGCCAAAATAGTGTAAGTGACCTACTTCTCATCACGCTACATACACCTAAAGCATCGCTCCCCGTCCTGCAGGATCTCAAACCCGTTACATGCTCCTCGCCTACCACCCATCCACGCCCTGCATCACTGACCCTGAACTTGCTGATCGCCTTGAGCCCAGTTGCGACCGCTGACAGCCCTGCTGTCCCTTCGTGTGCTCGCACCAGCTGGCCTGTAACCAAGCGATTCATCTTTGACGCCGGAGCCTGCCTGTGCCTACTGTACACGCGTCTTCACCCCACCTCACACCGAATAGAATCCTCTACCGCCCGCGCTTTTGCGGCCTCGCCCCTGCTACTTAACGTTCTAACTTCTGGCATCTCCAGTTACCCTCGTCGATCACGAGACGGAAAGGGCTTCGCCCTTGGATCCTAATCCTCCAACCCCAACCGCTCCAGAGAAACAAAACAACCATACATCCTCGTTCCATTCGTTGATCAAGAAACTGAAAGGGGTCCGCCCTTAGATCCTGAAAGCGTACCTGACTTTCTACAATAAATCGAAACGAAGATTCACCAGTGCAGCCTCGCTGACCGGGAGACCGAAAGGGCTTGCCCCTTGGATCCTGAAAGCGCAACTCGCGCCACTACAAAAGGACGAATCAAACATTCACCTGCGCAAAATAACTGATCAGGAGACCGAAAGGGTTCGACCCTTGGATTCTGAAACCACAATTTGATCCACCAGAGAAAACCGAAACAAGGATACACCTACGCAGCCCCTGCTGACCAGGAGACCGAAAGGGCTTGCCCCTTGGATCCTGAAAGCGCAACTCGCGCCACTACAGAAGGACGAATCAAACACTCACCTGCGCGAAATAACCGATCAGGAGACCGAAAGGGTTCGACCCTTGGATCCTGAAAGCGCAATTTGATCCACCAGAGAAAACCGAAACAAGGATACATCTTCGCAGCCACTGCTAACCAGGAGACCGAAAGGGTTAGTCCCTTGGATCCTAAAAGCGAACCGGATAAAAAAGAAAAAAAAAAAAAGGAGACCAGCACTCTGACAAACCAAACAGAAATCTTGCAAAACCTAAGCCTAGCATTCTACAATCGGGAAACAATGGCCACAACTCGCACTAATAAACAAAACCCAACTCAACGTCCAAAAACAAGACAAACAACTAAGAACGCGACCGATAACACCACGGAGAGAGACCAACTACAGCTAACATTGGAACAATCCTTCAAGAAAGTGACACTGTACAAAGAAATTCCAAAGTCCCTGACACAGTGTTCAGACTATAAACAGAACTTAGAAGACTCCAGAGCCCAAACCCTAGAAACTGCCAATCCAACTGCATGGCTGAAAACCAACAACTTCGTTAAATCCGTCGGCACAGTGGAACTCCAACTATCAGTAGACTCACACAGTACAGTAGAAAATCACCAAATAATCTCATCTGAACTAAACAGCTCAGACACTACCAAACCTGGACAACCTATTATGTCCGCGCCATCATTACTGCCTTCCCAACTCGAATTAGAACAACAACTGACCAACTCATCAACTGATCCGAACGCAAACCACCAGCTCGCAAAACAAGACCCCTTAAACAACGGGATACAAGACACCTTGACAAACCTTGCAACCAGCAACGAAGAACCCATCGAACTTACAACCAAACAGATGCAGACGACCACAAAACAGGACTTAATATCAGACAAACAAATCCAGAATCAACAATCCATGAAATCGGAGAAACTACACGAAATACACAGCAACCCTCAGGAAATAACTAATAATCAAGAACCAAAACTCACAGCTGACCCTGTCGCCTCCAAGCTAACCGCAACCAGCCAACAAACAGAACGAACACAAGACCTAACCACAAAACCAGCAATCCCAACACCAGACCAACTGAAGCAAAAAGAAAAAGCAAGATTAGCCCGCCTTGCATGGCTTAAAACTCACAATTCCGCCAAATCCGCCAGCACTGTGGAACCAACAACATCCAAAACAAGAAATAAACTACCAAAACTATCACTGGACACCACCGAAATAGAATTCATCATGTCTACTGCAGAAAAAACAAAAGAAGTACTTGGAGAACGAACAGAAATAAATCAAATACAATCAACCTCAACCCCTTGCATCCCCTATGGAAACCAAAACAAACAGATGAAAAAGGAACGACAACCAGAATTGGATGAACGTAAAACTGTCCCATCACGATTCAACTATGACTCGGATGAATCCTACTATACCCCAGACCCAATAATCAAGAACCAAAAACCAAAAGACCCACAACAGAAAAACGACAATCATGTACAAGATGAAGAAGATATGCACCCAAGAATCCCAACAACAATGTTGGACTTACAAAATATGCTCATCGCATTACTCTCCCAATCAATGATCCCCTTCTTGAAACTACAAGAAGACCTGAAAGATTCAATAAAAGATCAAGCGACCCTTTTAGCACTAATCCATTCAAAACAGATACACATCGAACACTTTGTCTCGACAGTGGAATCAAGACTGACAATAGAAGCAGACGAGACATACCGGTGGCAACAAAGATTAGCAGAGATCGCAAGAGGAGACCGACAAGAAAAAACAAAACTTACAGGAGAATTACTACAGATGCTTAAAGAACACCATCAGCAACAAGCAACCAGACCCAACGACCAACGACTACAAACCTCGCCGCTTTCAAAACCATCACAACCCCCAACTCAGATACAACCACTACCTGAAACAATTACAGATTTTGCCCAACAAACACTGAAAGAACCACCTCAAAATAATACTAACAAAAAAACAGAAACCATTATCTCAAGCAACATAACAAAGAATCCAAAGGAAAACTTTCAAATCTTCGAAAAAGAAAAAACAACGAACGAAATAAAAGGAACCCAACAGAAAAATAACAAAAAACGACAAACGGGCTCGCGAGCATTTCTAAGAAATATAACCCAGAATACCCAAATCGCGCATCAACCAAAGATGAAACAAACAGCTGTCAACACACAAAGCATTCAAGTTCAGCTAACCCAGATAAAACCCAAACTAGCGCAACCTACCCTGCCACAATCGCTGATTGACGAGGACTTGCTCGACATCACCACCCATGAAGAACAACCACTAGAAAACAATCAACAATCTTCACAACCACTAATTCAGACAAGCTACATAATAATCGACGAATACGCCTCAATACTTGAACAACAATCGAACCAAAATCAAGACAATTCTACTGAAATCTCCCTAGAAGAAATCTCAATGATCTCGATGGAAAACATCTCAACACTCACAACCAGAGATGAACCGTATGATTCAATCTCGTCGACCTCGATAACAACACCACCACAAGATCACAGTCAACACAGACAGACCAGACCAATATTCGTCAATCCACTACGACAAAATGAAACATATGAAATCCATATTGAAAATGCAAATAAAAACCAAGAACCGGTAATTCTAAATAGAACAAACCTACTACGCCTCTTTGGCGTAATACCTCGCCTGAACAAACTCACAACAAAAGATATTGCTCTGATAACCTTCAAAGACGACCGGAACCTGGATAAGATCGTCATAGAGCTCCCAGACCAAAATAACCAAGAACTCATCATATCAACAAGAAAACAACTACACAAATTAGGCTTCTCATGCTGGGCATCAACATCCTCAAGAATACCAAGCAAACCAAAAGACAAAGCAACCACAAGGTATGAAGAACTACACATTGAACAGAGGAATCAAAAACAGACAACTGACGATAGATACTCAAATCGTGCCTCAAAAGAAGCAGACTCAGATAGAATTAACAAACCCAACAGAACTAGCTTTGAAACTCCCTCATCAGACACTGCATCTACAGAATACTCTATAAGAAGCCAACATCCAGACAGATATGCCGATGCAATCAGAAGAATCTATGACTACGAAAACACCCTCTCAGATACAGAATCTACAGAATACTCAATGAGCTCAAACTCATAACAATTAATGAACCATAGATTCAATTGGTCATTGTGCTCGTGGAACACCAGAGGCAATTTACATCTATTCACGGACACAACCGCTGAATTAGAGCAATATCATTTCATATGCCTTCAAGAAACCTGGCTCAGCGACCCACCGGCATGCGATGGCTTTATCACATTCCTAAACCCAGCTATCGTACAAAAACAAGGAAGACCTGCTTCAGGCTTACTCACCCTGATCAAGATAAACCCATACATCAGAGTAATACTCTCCGAGAATATAAACCCTTGGACGCAACTGACCATAATAACATCCACAAAACACCAGCAAAAGCGAGAAGACAAAAACAACCCAACAATCCTAATTCTAAACCTCTACTGGAACCCGCTAGCAATATCTACAAACACGTTCCTAGATGGAGTCTTCATTTCGATTGACGAGGCCTTAGCTAAATACCCGTTATCAGAAACAATAATCTGTGGCGATCTGAACATCAAGTTATACGATAAAAACGGTAGCCTCTTAAAGCACTCACAATTATCACCAAATGCAAAGAGATGGATAAAAGAAACCACAACGCGGAACCTACTCCTTCTAAGCCAAGGGAACACTTTGAATTCCTATACACCCACATGGAGCAGAGGTTCGTCCCATGCAATCATCGATTATATATTCCTATCTGAAAACCTTCACCATTCAGTTACAAACGCACAGACGATATCAACGGACAAGAGCGATCACAACCAACTTACCGCACACTCAGAAGCGAAACCAGAAAAAACAGTGACAGCACTACCACCTCCTCCATTAGAACTAAATGGAACAACTACAAGACTGAGAATCCCGCAAGCCTCCTCAACCTCATTGCCGGAACAATTCCATCAGGCAAGACTGGCAAATGATATAAAAATCGACTATGAATGGATACTAATCCCATTCCAACAAACCAGAAAAAATCGTCCGCAGAAAGACCACCGACATTTCTACAACCAGGAAATTGCCGAAAGGAAAAAAGACCTAAACCGAATAATACGACAGCTAAAGAAAACTCCAGCTCCCGACACTTCACACCAGATCAAAACCCTGAAAAACAATCATCGAAACTGGATCAAATCGCAAAAAAGTCTCATTCAACAAGCGGATGCTGAACAAATACTGAAAAGCCACAAATCCCACAATACCAAAGAACTTTGGAACCTACTCAATGACAATCAACAAAAACAGCATAAACTCATAGCTAATGTAACCCAAGAAAAATGGATAACGCATTTTACTACCATTTACGCACTACGAGAAACAGCTCATCAGAATACACAAACTACAGCAGACTCAACATGGAAAGTACAAGCAGAATTTGAAGACTTCATCTGCCTGATTAACAAACTCAACACTTCTAGAGCACCAGGCCCAGATGGACTATCTAATGCCATGATCAAGGAAGATCCAACCGCTTGGGCAACCCTTCTATGCCATATTACAACCCTGATCAATAAACTGCATAGAATACCTAACTCCTGGAGAACAGCAGTAATCGTACCAATCCACAAACAAGGCCCTAAAGAAGACCCTCAAAACTTCCGTCCGATCGCCCTGCTCGATCCGCTAGGAAAACTATTTGCAACAATATTATTAAACCAACTCACTGCGTGGGCCACAAAAAACAACAAATTCTCGACCAGACAAACAGGATTTACAGCCAATGTTGGAACAAACCTCAACCTGGTATTACTCCAAGTAATCAAACATGAAGCTATCAACTCCAACTCGGCAATCTACGCAGCATTCATTGACCTAAAAATGGCCTTCGACTCAATCTCGCGAGAAAAATTATGGTCGAAACTTAGAACATGGAACTGCCCAACCGACATCCTAGAACCGATCATTCTACTATATTCAAAAACCACGATAAAAGTCAGATTGTCGAGACAAGGAACTACAACACCCGCCATACCAACAGAAAACGGACTCAAACAAGGCTGTCCACTTGCAGCGACACTCTACAACCTCTACACTGCTGACATTGAAGACCATCTAAAATCAGACAAAACTAATCCCCCCAAAATCAACTCGATCCCAGTCCCAGTCATGGCATATGCCGATGACATCGTGATACTAGACAAAACACCGACTGGGTTACAAACAACACTGGCAGACTTAAGCCAGTACATGAAAAAAAATGAATTAATGATCAATACGGGAAAAACAAAGATAATGACCCTAACCAAATCACTAAAAAAAAAAAGAATAAACCAACGTACATTCATGATAGACAACGTCGAACTAGAAAATGTTACTGAGTTTAAATACCTTGGGATCACAATAAACCAGTCTAAATCAGAAGAGCAGTGGCTGGACAAAATCGAACAAACATCCCAAACGCTATCAAGACAAGGCTGCCTCCTTCACAGAAAATACGGCAAATTCTCCTTCAAGCCAATTATCTCCTACTACAGACACAAATACATCCCGATTCTCACCTATGGTACCGAAGCAATGCTAAACGCTCAGAGAGTCAACTGGACAAAATATGAAGCGACTTTCTGGCGCAAAGTCCTTCGCCTCCCACAAACATTTCCAATGCCAAGAATACGTTATGAATTGGCAACTCAATCAATTGAATCAGTCGTACAGTGGAAAAGACTAGACATCTTTCGCAAAATATTGACAGACGGGAAAACCCCAGCAATTCAAATACTGCGACATAAAGAAAATACCTTCAACACGACAATACTGCAAAAATGGAAAGCCACAATGAGAAAAGAAATGGTTAGTGAAAATATCACAGAAGAATTACTTACACTTCGTCCACAACACGCAAAAACAAAACTGCTACATAATGATTGGATAAAGACCATTCAACAAAAAAATACCTACAAACAGAACTTACACTGTACAAAAGACAACAGGAGAATCCATGAACCACCGGCCTACCTGCAAACCTTTCCAGACCCAACCATTCGAACAACATTTTTGAAAATCCGCCTAAACATTCTCCCTACAAAAGCACACCTAGCTACAAGAAGACAAATCAAAAAGGAAGACAACTACTGCAGGTTCTGCAAAGACCAAAAAATCGAGGAAACCATATTCCACCTCGTCATGGAATGTAATGCACTCGCGCCACAACGCAAAGAATTTGGTGCCTTTTATCAACTCTCATCGATACAAATGTGTACGCAAGAAAGATGGACCGCTCTACTCAGCGGCCACAACAACAAGTACACTTACACAATTGCCCTCTTTTTATCTTCTATACTCGAACTGGACAAACAATTTTTTTAAAAAAAAGGATCCAACTTAACTATACGATGAAAAAGTTTTCAAATAAACTACAGCATCAAAAAAAAAAAAAAAAAAAATAACCCAAAATCCTGTTACTATATATATTTAACTTATAATACAATTCCTTCACCTTACATGCCACTTGTGATGCTCTACGAACATCCGATGCTCAGCTTGAGTCCCTCTGTATGGACTCTTCCCAAATAGACCACTTCGCCTTCTGTCTGCGGGTCACCTGCGGGGACAGGACAGGAATTTCATCAAAGGGGCACCTGCCGACTGTATCGTTGTCACACGTGTGTCTTTTTCTCCGCTCTCCACAGGAAACTCTGCGATCTTCTGACTTATTGTGGTAGTCGTCAATGATCGGAGAGTCTGGACATGAGCCCGGGTGACTGGACCAGAACCGTCTGTGCCGCTACCAAAATTTGCAGTAGCACCTAGAGCATTCCAAGTGCCGGTTGGAATTACCAAAAACGATCTCAGACCCAAATAACCGGACAGACTCAAAGAATATGGCAAAATACTACTTTATCAGCTCAATAAAGTAGGGAAATCTGGTGAACAAACAAATTGCAGCTCACTCACTCTCATCTATATTTCGATTATACAAAGGCTTTATATGTCGATGTGCGTCATTTATGACATCACCCTACATGGCAAACAGTAAAAACCTATCAAAAGGATGGATTGGTTAAGGGAAAATATATACCCCTACATCGTTTAGGTGTTAGTAACATAATTGAATGCCCCTCATCTGGTAGGCATGCCTTAAACTACCTCTAAATAAATATAATGCAGAATAGCTGAGTAACAGCAGCGGATTGGCTTCTACAGCAATGTATGATACACTGCTACATAGGTCCTCATGATTGGTTGGCATCCTCTCCCAACCTTGGACATTTGGCTCGTTAGCAGCACGTAAGCAAAACGAAACCCAGGTGCAGGGAACAACATCAGACTACTACCCACTTGGTCAATTAGCCTACCATCTCTCATCAGTTAGGCACTAAGCCAAGGTTTCTTCTTCGTAGTTGACCTTGCTGACTGTTCTCTTCCTTGGGACCTTTAAGAAAGTGTAGGTCCATTGCTATCTTCAGTTGGTGCTTAATGAATAGGCCTTTTTTTTGTCCATGTTGACCTTTTATTTAGTGCTATTTAATTCAATTGTGCTGCCTGCCATTACTCCTATTGACCTCTGGAGACTTTGATGCTCTGTCTCGCATATGCTTTCTGCATCTTTAATTGATCAATATTTGGCACTTGCAAATGTTTTCTCTTTTGCTTGATATAAGAGAAATATGTTGTGCATGTGTAGCTTTTCCTCTTTGTCTCCCCTTGTGCCTTGCAGTTGCCTCTTTATCTGGCATCCTTGATCCCAAGCCAAACAGATATTCTTTGTTACTCGCACAGAGCTGTTTTCCAGCACCTGTCAGCTCTGCAGTTGTGGTCTTTCTCTTCAAGGTTTCTTGCTTATTAATTATATAGAGTCGACATCCATGTTTTCATCATGGCCGCTTTACTGGTATTATATTTTCTCCTGCAGCAAGCAAGATGCAGTCTCATCTACCTTGCATTTCTGCGTATGTACAGTCATTTCACCTATTCTCACTTTTCTCTTTGGTGCATTTGCTTTCTTAGTATTTTCATACGTGATTAATGTGTTACTTTAATTACATTCTGATTTTTTAAGTATTTGCATATCGTTTCAGTGTGTCTTCGTATCTTCTCTTCATGACATCACTCTACCTTTGTCAAATTTCACGTATAGCTCTTCGATGACCAATGGTGTATGCACACATCCTTCCACCACGTCACTTTGAGAGTACATTTGATATGGTTGTCTGAGTACATAACGTCTCTCATATCTTCAATGTAGTATTGGGATGATACATGGTGTCACAGTGCTTTCTTGCTGCTATTCCTGTATGATGGGATGAGGGGGGCAGGCACTAGACATGACATGTACATCGGCCTCTCTACAAGAGCATGAAGGTTTTCTTGTTTTCTTGTGGACGTGGTTATAATCGCGGAGACAGAAGAAAACGAGATTGGGAATGAAAGTGCATCAAAAGGAAAAACAAGGGTTGGGAGGGGCATGGGAGAAGTCTACGGAGGGCAACATGAGTTTAGGGGAGTGGGGGCGGTATCAGGTAATAATGTCCCCATACATAATGTCGCCGGGAAAAGCCATTGGCGACATTACATATGGTGACATTATGTATGGGGATGGGTTGCGTGGATGTCCCTGCTCCCGTTTTCTTTTTAAAAACAGGTGTTGGGGGACTGTCCCCCACATGCTCAATAAAATAATGTCTCCTCAAAAAACTGTGACTTTTTTGTCAGGGGACATTTTTGCAGGAACATATTAAATGGAACCGTGGGGGCACGCCAGGAGGAGAGGGGACCTTCTGTGTGACTGTGAGAGCACAGAAACATTCTTGTTTTAATGTTTCCCAATAACTCTAGTTATTGGGAGACTACAGGTATCTGTAGTACTTTCATATTGTAACCGTGGTTATGGGGAAAAAAGTTTAAAAAAAGAGAATAAAGGAAAAAACTATTTTGGCAGCTACAGTGAGGTGGGGGTGGAAAGTGGACACGGCCAAAGGGCCTGGCTAGTGGGCCCAAAAGAGAGGGGGAACACGTGCAGTGGCCACGGCCAAAGGACATGCTTAGTGGCCCAGTAGACTTTTCAAATGTACAGTGGGGTGGGCATGGGCGAAGGTCATGGCCAATGGCACATAAAAAAACTATGGTATAACACAACCCTTGAAATTCACTTAAAAAACTTTATAAAGTTTAGTTAAGTTGACCATATTTATTGCAACAAAATCCTTGAAATTCAGCAGATGTGGGAAGTTATGAACTCGGCACATTCCCGTTGCAAGGCCCATGAGCACATACATATTGTAAGAGAAGGGAGTCACAATGACATTCAAAATGGCATTATGGGGGCATAGCATTATGGGGATACGAAAGTCCATGGGGGAGCAAGGGTGCGGGTGTTGCGGCCGTTTTCTCAATTTTTCTTTCTTGCCCATGAGGGCCACCGTATCTGTGGAGGGGAGGCCACACCCCCTCCCTACTTAACCTGCTGCATCAACCTGCAGGGCCGGAAGGCCGCGGGAGAGCAAGGGCGCGGGTTTTGTGCCCCATTTTTTAAAATGTTTCTTGCCGTAGAGGGCCACCTTATCTGTGGAGGGGAGGCCACACCCCCTCCCTACTTAACCTGCTGCATTAACCAACAGGGCTGTAACGTTGCGGGGAGCAAGGGCGCGGGTGTTGCACGCCCCTATGGTGTTCGGCACATGGTGGGTGAAGCGCGAAATCAGTCTAGCCCAAAATGGAGTGAGGACCCTGTGGGCATTGTTGGATCGCCAGATCTGGAATGTGAGGTGAGGTGAGCCAGCCACTGCAGTGGGGAATTCAGAATTAGGGAGGGAGGCCCTGAAACTTCTTGAACTTTCTCCACTGATACACAAGGTTGGGCGACGAGCATTGCGGGGGTGTGGTGTCTCCTTTCCCTTTCGGAGGGGGGAACTTCTTGGACTAAACTTTGGAAACAGTTGCTTCCTCTGAACGGTATCCCAGGACCCCCCATTATCCAACTACATGATGGTTGGCCCTCCTTGCGGCACCACCACTGGAGTCAGGCAGAAGGAGACATCTCTTCCCCCTTCTCCCCCCACCACCTCTCACAATCCTCCCTTCTGTCGAACAGTCAAGGACCCCCGTCCCTAAGGCATTCCGCAAACTCATTCAAGGAAGAATACTGAGAAGGGGCTTGATGTGCACAGTTCCTGGGCTCAAGCAGGGAAACGGAGCATGTCATGGGTCGCCTTGTGGGAATGGGGAACTTTCGGCCACTGCCCGCGATAAAGTGAGAGACAAAGAGGGAGTCCCTGGGGAGCCGACATTTATGCATTCCCTCATGCACAGTTTGTTGGCAGGGCCCCTACTATACCCCGGTGGGTCTTGTGGTGCTGTGCCATATCCGTGCTCTATAGATAGCATGCCTAATCCTTTTCTGGAAGGATTTGCACCCCTCTGTTAACCTGCTCACCCCTAGTGTGGGCTTTGACTGTGTGGCCACGGCAGATCATCTGAATAATTGGGCAAATGGCTATGAGATTATCTCAATGGGCATCACGAAGTTGACTGGTGGTCCTGTTTTCCCGGCCCCACCCTTGGTTTCATCCTGTGCCCCCTTTTTGGATCAGACCGCTCCTTATCCAACTTCTGGCCTAAGCTCTGTCACTCAAATCTTGCAGTTAACTTTGGCTCTTCGCAAAGCCCATTTACTCCCACTTCCTGCACCCATGTCTCTAGATCCAGGGGTTGTGTGCCTAGTTGGCTTGGGAGAAAAGCTGAGCCCTCCATCCAGCACTGGGTGTCAGCCCCTCTCTGATGCTCCCTCGGGGGCTACCTCATTTCTTCATCTTAGCCCTCTTTGGGCTTCTAAACCCCCCACGAATGGAGAGCATTGTCCATCAGCCACAGCTTCCACGGCTTCCATCAATTTGTCTGGCTGCCCCTGTCACCTCCTGCTTCCTGAGGGGGTGCTGGCGGCAAGGGTGTAGGAGACTTGGGGAGGGGAGGAATGAGTACACTAAGGACAGGGGGACTGAATCCAAACTGTGTCAGAGGAACACACCCTGCGCACCCCGGAACTGCCGACGGCCTCGGTGGTTAGGCCCACCACCTTTTTGAGGAGCCGATGAGAGGTGGTTCATCCCCCAGCATCACCTGTTCAGAGGGAGACCACCGGGTCCTTAGTTTCAGGGGTTGAGCCCCCACTATTGCGGAATACTGTTGGGAGAGCCCGAGGCAACATGCGGTCAGTGGGGAGGGAGGATAGGTCCTCAACCCCTGCTTTGTGCAGGCCTCTATCGGGGCATTATCCACCTGAAGGCGGCAGCAGCCTGGGGGTGTTTCTCTATGGTGTGCCCAAACCATCCATCGATGCAAGAGGACCAAGGGACAGCCTCCGGAACTAATGTCTTCACTGGTTGCGGGCGGTGGGAGATTGTGGGTTTGTGACCAGGGGCTCTTTGTTGGCGTGTATCAGATTGTCTAATCCCTCAGCTAAAACGGACATTGTTAAACTGGTCTTTTGGGACACCCTCATGGCAAGGGTAGTCCTGGAAAGATGCAATGGCCCGTTCAGTCAAGGAATAGTGGTATCATAGCCAGCTCACTCCCCACTCACTACCTAGCGCGTCACACTTGGGAGCTCCCTAGCAATAGTCACCTTTCTGGGGAAAATTTGACAGCCTTGGGCCCGAGGCGCCTTGGGAAATGGCTGAGGCCAGGGGCTGGTGGGACCTGATTATTGGCTTAAAAGTTCTGTCTAGGGGCTCCTACAGAGGGGGTGGCCTTCTTGCACTGCTTTGTTGTTCTCTTTTTTTGTTGTGTCTTTTCTAATTATGCATCAGAACTGTATCTTTATTTTTAGAACTGTATCTGATGGATGTACTTTGATGGCCTTTTTTGGCCGAATAAAGTTGTTTGACTGACTGACATACATATTATAAGAGAAGGGAGTCACAATGACATTGAAAATGGCATTATGGGGGCATAGCATTATGGGGACATCAACAGAAGCGCGCTGTGTTAAGCCGGTCATGACTTGACAAAACATCAGCTGATTTTCAACGGTTTTGTTGCAATACATTTTGTCAACTTAACTAAACTCTAACTAAAGATTTTTCAATGAATAAATACATATATAGATACATATGTGCAAATTTATCTATCTCTTGCTTGCAATGCATACATGAAAGAGAGCCTTATTTGTGGCTACTAATGGACAGTTTATTTTGATCAGCTACACTAATCCAATTACTCATGTATGGATAAATTGCGTTTCATATAAACACAATCACCAAACTGTGGAAATTAAATTACCGCTTGTAAAATTAGGAATAATGATCATGACACCACTTAGTGTAATTCAGTTTTGCTTTATTTCATCACTGCAGCATGATCTTAGGCCATTGTGCTTGCAAGAAGTTAGTGAGCAGGCAGGCTGGCGCACATTTCCTTTTTCTGTTAAGCTGTTCAGGCTCCCGGTGGTTGGGGAAATGTAGTTTTTAATTGCCATGTCTAATCTTATAAGTATCATTATTCATACATTATTAAATATTCTTCTGTAAGACAATGCCTGGATTTGCAGCAATTTCCACGAGAAGTACCAGCATGCAGACTCATTTTATAGGTTTTAATAACATGATTTCCTTTCTTCCTGTATTACTCTTTCCCTTCCCTGCACTACTTAAGACCAGCTAAAGTCCATCTTGAGATTCGCCTAAGTGACCTTTGAGCCGCACAAGGGAGAAGCTGCCCTCTTGTTAAACCTGCATGGAAAAATAAGCACTGGACACCTTTTTAGGCTGTTTTTACAACGCTTCCTGCTGAAAACAACCTGATTTTCACCCTGTGACATTGTCCAATCTCCTCTCTTGCTTATGTAATAAAAGATAACAGCAAATTTGTAGCATTTGCAATGCCTGTTAAAGTAAAGGCCTGGAGCTGTCATTCCCATGCCATTTAAAAACATGTCTTTGCAAACAGCATGGCTTTCTAAGAATCCCAGCCTTGACTAAAGCCTGTTACATTTACATGTCAGGACAAGATCTGGTTAAATCTTTTAAACCATGAAAGAAGATGGTGGGTGCACATCTTCCCAGGCAGGCAGGGACTGTGAATACCCCTAAGGTGTATTGATGAGAGCGGGCAGGTCGAACGTCCACAAGGGAACGAAAGGTTGCCTCTGCTTCTGTTTATGGAGGGATGGAGTGATCCACTTTTTCTGCATCAGAGGCCTTGCTGATATTTCTCATCGCTTCCTTGTTCTTGAAGATGTGGACCAGATGCCGGACATCTTGCTTGTTCTTTGTGAGTTCTCAGGAGGAGGTCAAATGTCACTTTCCATACAAACAGGGGGTCTTTGTCTTAGAGTGCACTGGGTTTTCCTGAACTTCTGGATCCCCAGTTTCCCAGGTCCTTCAGTATCTGGGTCTTTTTCTGTAAGGCAGATGTCACTGTGGATTGTGGACTCCGAGGACCCAGGAGACCCTAGTGAGGACCTTCTTCTTCAGAGAACAGCCCCACTTCCTTCTCCAAATTGGAACCCCGGATAGTAATCTAGGGGGGGTTCTGTGTGAAAACTGTGGCAAGGGGTAGTCCTGCAGTATGGGCCCACTGACCCTTCCTCTGACTCATCTGTCATGAAGCACACCCACCCAGAGGAGGGAGGAAAGTCCTGGTTTCTGGATGTGAGTTGTAGGAGTAGGAGGCTCAGCTTTGGATAACATTGGAAGAGTGAAGAGTGAAGAATGGTGAAAGAAGGCTGGAGACATTTACAAGGCAGCAGGGCTTGTGGCAGTGCGGAGCAAAAGGAGTTGTAGAATTGAGAGTAATAAGAAAGTTGTGGTGGTAGTTGAAGAACTGATAACATCAGGAGAGTAGAGTAAAGCGAAAGAAGGGGTGGCAACTAATGAAGTGATGACATCAGGAGAGGAGAGTGTAGAGAAGGATGTGATGGCAGATAAAGAACTGATAATAGCAGCAGAGGAGAGTGGAGGAGAGTGGAGAGAAAGACGTGGTGGCAACTAAGGAGGAAATAACATCAGGATGGGAAATTGCACGGAACATGGAGACGGCAGCAATGGAGGTCGTAAAAGTAAAGGGTATGGTGATAGCATATGGAGTCCAAAGTAGGCAGGAAGCGATCAGCAGAATAAAAAAGGAGGTGGTGTGAAAAACAACGGTGAAGGAAAAGTTGTGAAGTCAAAAGGAAGACAGGTCCAGGAGGAGGAGTAATGGACTTTGGAGAAAGAGGTACAACTCCAGTGCCAGGAGGAGTAACAGATGCCAGGACACAGGAGTGACACGGAAACAGCCACGGCCGAGCTGAGACTTATCTGGAGGAGGTGGGAGAGGAGCATAAAAGAGTAAAGTGTGGCAGAGATAGAGAGATTTGGGCTGTTCCAGACAGAAAGGAAAGGCTCCTACTGTCCAGAACCAAACAGCGGTCCTGTCAGCAGGACAGACCAGCAGGGCCAGATGGAGGAAGGAGGAAAAACGCTGGGCCATGGGGCCAGGAAGTTACATCCGGTTCAGGGCAGAGAAGGGCCCCTAGGCATGTTCAATCTACCCTAGGAGCCCCTCTCTAACTGCCAATCATAACAAATGCCATTACTACATACAAGACTCGCTCCTAGATATAGTGAAGTGGTACAAGACCCTTGAAAGCCTACATCCAGAATGGAACAGAGAAAAGAGTTCAGGGACCCCATAAAACTGCAAAGCCAGAAGAGCGGAGATGAGGAAACCTCTTGAGGACTTTAATGATTTGGACATGGGTATCAGAGGCCCAAAGGCAGGTGCACCAAATTGACTTCTGCCTGCAGGAGTACAAGGATGAGAAGAGGCTGAAGTGCCTCCTCGGCCCTCACACTTCTACAAGGCAAAAAGCCAACACTACCATAAAGGTAAAACAGGCACAGTTAAGAGATATACATCCTTCAACCTTGTGTGGTAATGTACACTGAGGTGAATTCTATGCTCTCATTTTGCGTGTGAATGTGTTTCAGTAGCAGCCCAAAAAGCAGAGTATAATAATAAAAAATAAAGGAATGTCCAATCAAGGTTCCATAAAAATATATATACTTTAATTAAACAAACCATGAACAATAATGACTAACTAGAAAACACTTTAAAAACCCACCTTCGTAGAAAGGGCACAGAATATGCAAGACAGCAAGGTTCAGCACTCAGGGTAATGAGACAGGTGGGGAAAAGACATTAAAAACGCAACGTACAAAAGATATGTTCATGAGTTGTAAAAAGGAAGTAGTGTGCCCTAGCCAGTCTAAAGGGCCCAAAATGGAGCAGGGGGCAGATATCAGTAAATAAATCCTTTGCAGTGTCTTGGCTATTCGACATCGGGAACGAGGCTTCTGGATGCTGTTTGGCAGGTTCAGTGTAGTTTGAAATGCGGCAGTCACAGATGTCTAACAGCAAGCAGATGACAAAGCGGGGCCAGACTGAAGAAGACTGTGGTTCAAAACCTTACACAAGCGATGCAGATCTTGGAGGTTACCAGGTTTCAGTTGGGTGGTCAAGGTTCGATGGCAGACAAGCTCATAACAGAATGCACAGGAGAGTCGGTTTGATGCAGAGGCTCAAATGACGCGGGTCAGGATTGCCCCTGGGGTTGGTTCGAAAGGTGGTTCGTTCCCCCTGCGGACTATTAGGACTTTGTTTACATAGGTCCAATGGCTGGACTGCCGGCAGCCATTAGGTGAGACATTTCTTTGAGAGAAGGCCACCTGGATTATTGCTATTTTTTACTGTGGAAAGTCCCAGTTTACTTTTCAGTTGGCCTGTCCTTGTACATGGTCTCCAAATAGAGATAGTAAACCTATATGGTGTGGTCTAATCATGCATGTTGATCCCAGGTGTCCTACGTGATATCCCTCATATCTATCGGAGATTCTTGGCCTGTACAGACTTGCACCCCGCTCCTCCTCCGCTGTAGTGGTGGCTGCTAAGCAGCATGGTTGGCTGCCTGCGGGGGTGGCTGTTGGGCAGCCTAATGTGTGGGGTTAAGAGCAACCTGCTGGGCTGGCTGTTGATGCACCACCATGGTGACTGCTAGTTGTCATGGGAATTGCCTCAGAGTAGCAAAGTAGGGTGCTGCATCTTCCACAGTGCAGTGTTGCAGTGAACGTGCCATTTTTCCCCTTCCCCACCTTCTGATATGTGCATGGTGGTAGGTGTTGACTATTTAATGAGCCGTCCAGACTTAGGGGCCGATTCATGGAACAAACATGCGCCGAAAATCCTTGCGCAAGCAGGCGCAAGCAGGCGCAAGCGCAAAAAAACAGGCGCACGCGCACGCGTGCGATTCATGGAAGTCCCTGCGCGTGTTTACCTCGGGATGTGCGCCAAACCCGTGCATGGCGCACAAGTCACTGCAACATCCCGAAAGGCGTGCGCGACGCGCACAGTGAAAGCGCACAACCTCGGCGCAGAGACCAGAAAGTGGGCGGGACACGGGGCGTAACGCGCGGAATGGGGAACAACGCGCGAAAATAAGGGCGTAACTGGGGATGTACTGCAGGGAAGCAGATGGAACGCCCACACGCACTCGAACCACACGTATTCATGGAATCGAATAGGGCAAAGCCACGCACAGCCAAAGACACGCACAAGCTGAAACACGTCCGCCACACGAAGGCAGGCGGTAGAGTCCCAGCGCATCACAAAAGTGGCAACATACAGCAATTGGGCCTGTGCGAGCGGGGCACGTGTATTGGGGGGGTGCGCGGGAAGTAACACACGCGATCGAGCGGGGTACGTGTATTTCGGGGGTGCGCGGGAAGTTACACACGCGATTGAGCGGGGTACGTGTACATCAGGGGTGCGCGGGAAGTTACACACGCGATTGAGCGGGGTACGTGTATTTCGGGGACGCGCGGGAAGTTACACATGCGATTGAGCGGGGTACGTGTACATCGGGGGTGCGCGGGAAGTTACACACACGATTGAGCGGGGTACGTGTATTTCAGGGGCGCGCGGGAAGTTACACACGCGATTGAGAGGGGTACGTGTATTTCGGGGGTGCGCGGGAAGTTACACACGCGATTGAGCGGGGTACGTGTATTTCGGGGGTGCGCGGGAAGTTATACACACAATCTCATCAGGGTACGTGTATTACAGGGGTGCGCGGGGAGCACCACACGTGAATTGCACGTGTGGGTCCTCCCAGGTGTTCCCTCTACACCCTCCCGGCCCCTGCAGGTGGCTCACACCACAGGGGCCTACCCTGCACATGTCCTGCAGGCACCCCATCCACCATGGCCATGCCCCCCAGCCAACCCACATGTCAACTTGCACTACTGCCCACCAACGCATGTCCCCCTGCACCCCCAGCCACCAGGGGCACCCTCCACCAGGCCCCCACCCATGTCTCCCACCACCCCCACCCCCCAGCAGTGCAGGGGCACCCACCACCAGGCCCCCACCCATGTCTCCCACCACCCCCACCCCACAGCCACCAGGGGCAGCCTCCACCAGGCCCCCACCCATGTCTCCCACCACCCCCACCCCCCAGCAGTGCAGGGGCACCCTCCACCAAGCCCCCACCCATGTCTCCCACCACCCCCACCCCCCAGCAGTGCAGGGGCACCCTCCACCAGGCCCCCACCCATGTCTCCCACCACCCCCACCCCCCAGCAGTGCAGGGGCACCCTCCACCAGGCCCCCACCCATGTCTCCCACCACCCCCACCCCCCAGCAGTGCCGTGCAGCCTCCACCAGGCCCCCACCCATGTCTCCCACCACCCCCACCCCCCAGCCACCAGGCGCAGCCTCCACCAGGCCCCCACCCATGTCTCCCACCACCCCCACCCCCCAGCCACCAGGGGCAGCCTCCACCAGGCCCCCACCCATGTCTCCCACCACCCCCACCCCCCAGCAGCGCAGGGGCACCCTCCACCAGGCCCCCACCCATGTCTCCCACCACCCCCAGCCACCAGGGGCAGCCTCCACCAGGCCCCCACCCATGTGTCCCACCACCCCCACCCCCCCAGCACTATGGGGCACCTGCCAGCAGGCCCCCACCCATGTCCAACTCATGTTTCCCACCACCCCCACCCCCCAGCACTGTGGGGCACCTGCCAGCAGGCCCCCACCCATGTCCAAATCATGTTCCCCACCACCCCCACCCCCCAGCAATGTGGGGCACCTGCCAGCAGGCCCCCACCCATGTGCAACTCATGTTCCCCACCACCCCCACCCCCCAGCACTGTGGGGCACCTGCCAGCAGGGCCCCACCCATGTCCAACTCATGTTCCCCACCACCCCCACCCCGCAGCCACCAGGGGCAGCCTCCACCAGGCCCCACCCATGTCTCCCAGCACCCCCACCCCCCAGCCACCAGGGGCACCCTCCACCAGGCCCCCACCCATGTCTCCCACCACCCCCACCCCCCAGCCACCAGGGGCAGCCTCCACCAGGCCCCCACCCATGTCTCCCACCACCCCCACCCCCCAGCAACCAGGGGCAGCCTCCACCAGGCCCCCACCCATGTCTCCCACCACCCCCACCCCCAGCCACCAGGGACATCCTCCACCAGGCCCCCACCCATGTCTCCCACCACCCCCACCCCCCAGTTACCAGGGGCAGCCTCCACCAGGCCCCCACCCATGTCTCCCACCACCCCCACCCCCCCAGCAGTGCAGGGGCACCCTCCACCAGGCCCCCACCCATGTCTCCCACCACCCCCACCCCCCAGTTACCAGGGGCAGCCTCCACCAGGCCCCCACCCATGTCTCCCACCACCCCCACCCCCCAGCCACCAGGGGCAGCCTCCACCAGGCCCCCATCCATGTCTCCCACCACCCCCACCCCCCAGCCACCAGGGGCAGCCTCCACCAGGCCCCCACCCATGTCTCCCACCACCCCCACCCCCCAGCAGTGCAGGGGCATCCTCCACCAGGCCCCCACCCATGTCTCCCACCACCCCCACCCCCAGCCACCAGGGGCAGCCTCCACCAGGCCCCCACCCATGTTCCCCACCACCCCCACCCCCCAGCACTGTGGGGCACCTGCCAGCAGGACCCCACCCATGTCCAACTCATGTTCCCCACCAACCCCACCCCCCAGCAATGTGGGGCACCTGCCAGCAGGCCCCCACCCATGTCCAACTCATGTTCCCCACCACCCCCACCCCCCAGCACTGTGGGGCACCTGCCAGCAGGCCCCCACCCATGTCCAACTCATGTTCCCCACCACCCCCACCCCCCAGCCACCAGGGGCAGCCTCCACCAGGCCCCCACCCATGTCTCCCAGCACCCCCACCCCCCAGCCACCAGGGGCACCCTCCACCAGGCCCCCACCCATGTCTCCCACCACCCCCACCCCCCAGCCACCAGGGGCAGCCTCTACCAGGCCCCCACCCATGTCTCCCACCACCCCACCCCCAGCAGTGCAGGGGCACCCTCCACCAGGCCCCCAACCATGTCTCCCACCACCTCCACCCCCCAGCCACCAGGGGCAGCCTCCACCAGGCCCCCACCCATGTGTCCCACCACCCCCACCCCCCCAGCACTGTAGGGCACCTGCCAGCAGGCCCCCACCCATGTCCAACTCATGTTCCCCACCACCCCCACCCCCCAGCAATGTGGGGCACCTGCCAGCAGGCCCCCACCCATGTCCAACTCATGTTCCCCACCACCCCCACCCCCCAGCACTGTGGGGCACCTGCCAGCAGGCCCCCACCCATGTCCAACTCATGTTCCCCACCACCCCCACCCTCCAGCCACCAGGGGCAGCCTCCACCAGGCCCCCACCCATGTCTCCCAGCACCCCCACCCCCCAGCCACCAGGGGCACCCTCCACCAGGCCCCCACCCATGTCTCCCACCACCCCCACCCCCTAGCCACCAGGGGCACCCTCCACCAGGCCCCCACCCATGTCTCCCACCACCCCACCCCCCAGCCACCAGGGGCAGCCTCCACCAGGCCCCCACCCATGTCTCCCACCATCCCCAGCCACCAGGGGCAGCCTCCACCAGGCCCCCACCCATGTCTCCCAACACCCCCACCCCCCAGCAGTGCAGGGGCACCCTCCACCAGGCCCCCACCCATGTCTCCCACCACCCCCACCCCCCAGCAGTGCAGGGGCAGCCTCCACCAGGCCCCCACCCATGTCTCCCACCACCCCCACCCCCCAGCCACCAGGGGCAGCCTCCACCAGGCCCCCACCCATGTCTCCCACCACCCCCACCCCCCAGCAGTGCAGGGGCACCCTCCAACAGGCCCCCACCCATGTCTCCCACCACCCCCACCCCCCAGCAGTGCAGGGGCAACCTCCACCAGGCCCCCACCCATGTCTCCCACCACCCCCACCCCCCGCCACCAGGGGAAGCCTCCACCAGGCCCCCACCCATGTGTCCCACCACCCCCACCCCCCCAGCACTGTGGGGCACCTGCCAGCAGGCCCCCACCGATGTCCAACTCATGTTCCCCACCACCCCCACCCCCCAGCACTGTGGGGCACCTGCCAGCAGGCCCCCACCCATGTCCAAATCATGTTCCCCACCACCCCCACCCCCCAGCACTGTGGGGCACCTGCCAGCAGGCCCCCACCCATGTGCAACTTATGTTCCCCAGCCAACATGTCATCACAATCTAGATCCCTGGTCCCTAGGGTCAGCCTCCAAATGCAAAACACCCACCCGAGTATTGCATCCACCCACTCATAATTTGCAATTACATCACAGAACACCAATTGCAAGTTCCGAAACAAACACATTTCCCTCACATACACCCAATGGGTGTCAGTGAATCTCAAAACCCATATCATGAAATGCATGAAGCCAATGAGATACCACACATTGAAGTTCAACAAAAAAAATATGTATTAAAGGAAACATAAATAGAATCAAAAATGAAGAAACAGAAATGTGAATGTACAAAAATCAAAAGAAGCATGTCCGTGAAAAAAAGCAAAAGCAAAAATAAAATTCCAAAGTAATGGTGTCCAAAGTCAATGTCCACAAAACAAAATCCAATGGAAAATAAAAAAGAAAGCCATTGCTCCATGGTCAAAATGGGAAAAAAAAATACAATCCAACAGTGAACTATGTACATGGGAACAAGCCAGGGTCCATTATCCCAACAAAAAAAAGGAAACCTATCTAACTACACTAACTAATAAAATAAACTATATACAAAAATGTGGCCAATGTCCGAAAGGTCCAAATTAAATCAAAACAAAAATGAAACCTAAAACTACCTACATAACTATGTACAAGGGCAGCGGCTAGTTTCACAGCTCACTTGTGGATGTCCCGGGCCAGGGCATCATCGAACTCCTGCTCAATGTCCCGGAGGCGGTCCTCCTCCATGGCCCCGAGGGTCCGCAGGGCCGTCGCCGTGTCCACCTCCAAACCCCTGCGGATTGCCTCGAGGCACTCGGCCCACCTCAGGGCCCTCCGCATGGAGTTCTCCGCCCTGACCATTGTGAGCCGTGCCTCTTCCGCCCGCTGCTGCTCCGCATCTATGGCGTGGCCCAACCGCTGCCACACGGAAGACACTCTCTGTCCTGGGTCCTCCTGCCCTCCGGTCGATGCCTGCCCCCCCGATGTTGAAGACCCCGAGGCTTAATGGCTCCCACCACGTTGCTGCTGCTGCTGTGCCTCTGCCCGTGCACTGCCTCCTGCTGCCTGCACATCCTCCGCCGGCTGGGGTGCAGTCGTAGATGTGGCCACCCCTGCTGGACGTCCGACTCCCGACTGTGGCAGGGATGCCTCCTCCACCAGCCTGGCTGCACCGTCAGAGGCAGCTCCACAGGGCACCCAGGTGACTGATGGGTGGGAAGATGGCACGGAGGACGACTGGCGCGTAGGGGGTCCAGTTGAGGAGGGGGTCTTAGCAAGCCCCATCAGTCGGAGGAATTCGGCCTGGGTGACCTGTCCCAGCAGGCTGACGTGGTCAACGAGCCATTCGAGATGACGTGCAGTCTCCTCATGAAAAGACTGCAGGTCACCTCACATGGCCCGTTGACACAACGCCACCCCAGTCAGGACAGGCTCAACCCGGACCCGGATAGCCACGTCCGCAGGCAGAGGAAGGCCAGTTGACGTGAGCTCATCCCCTGCCTGAAAACGGGTCTGGACGTAGGCATCCCTGCTGGTGCAAGATGATGCAGGGACAGGATCAGGGACAGGATTGCACACAGGCACCTCCGCGGTGGCCTGTGCTGCCTCCTGTCCCTGGTCCTGCACTGCACCACTAGCACCAGTGGGATCCCCACCTCCAGACCCCGTCTCTGGTGCTTGCACGGCCTCCTCCTCCACCAAACCCCCCACCAACCTGGATGACTCCATGCCATCTTCCCCTGTTGGGCCCTGTGGGGTCCCAGCTGCCCCTTCTGCTGCCGAGGAGTCCAACTCCAACCTCCCCCGCTTGGACCTCCCCCCGGCAGCTGCGGCCTGGGACGCGGCACCGGACTCCTCACTCCCCGACGAGATGACAACATGGGAGGGGAGCCGGGCCCTGCGTCTCTGGCTGGCGGTGGGATCCCCGCCGCTGTGCTCCACAGCACCTTCTCCGCCTTCTTCATCAGTTGACGCTGCAGACAGGGAGAAACAAAACACAGGCATCAGGGCACTGTACAATGGACACATACACACATGACAGTTGTACATGAGTGGCATTGACAAACCTCAGACATGTCATCAGAATCCCCAACACACATGTCATTTCAACTCGCACACATGAGCCATACCACAGCCATATCGCACCATCCATACACATACAACAGCATGAGCAGGCAAAACTGAGCCAGACATCACATGCAACACAGGAAGTGCACCACACATGTACACACACCACCACACTTGCATGCATGTGTACACCCCTGCCAAGTGTCGCAGTTTTCAGACGGGCATCCATGTCACATCTGCCAATCAGGCTTCCACATACCGCTGTCACATGCATCCATGTTGCATCACTGTTGTCAAATACACACACATGCACATGTACACAGTGCTGATACATGCAGCCGAAAACAACATACATGCGTGACATCACGGACATGTCTACTTACATACGCATTCATCCAAACATGTGTGCCCACACAACTGCATTTGGCATGCAAGCCTACACACACAAGCACCATCCATGTCTCACACATTCCAGCCCTCGCATGTGTTAGCCCCACGGCCCTGTACACCCCCACCCATACTCGACCCCAAACAAACAGATGTGCAACCTGCACACTACTGAAAAATCACCACACGCACTGCTCACAATCAGGATGCATGTACACTTACCGCTCGACTCCAGACGGGTCTGCCTCTCAAGGACCTGGACGTGGAGCGCTGGGGATATGCGTTCCAGGACCCTCATCTGTTCTTCCGACAAGTGGCCCCGGCGCCCCTTGGCATCCGCTGCCTTCAAGAGGCGCCGGGCCTTGTTCAGGGTCCTGGACCTGAAGTCCTCCAAGCGCTTCTTGACATGTTGTAAGTCGCGGACTGCCACACCCTCCGCGTTGATGGCAGTCACAATGTCAGTCCAGATCCGAGTCCGTCCTTCCTTGTCGGCGCGGGAACTTCCGAAGAGGGCATCATACTGCCCCAGGACTTGCTCCACCAGGACACCAACTTCGGTGGCACTGAAGCTGGTGCCCCTCTGCCTCTCTGGCCGGGGGTTGTCAGTGGTCTCAGATGGTGTTTGCCCCGACATGACAACCCCAGAGGCAGGAGTGGGTGGGCAACTGGGTCCTGGGGCTGGGCTGTGGAGCGATGGAATCCCAGTCGGGAGTCTTCGGTTCCAGCAGGGGTGGTCACAGCAACAGCACCCCTGGCTGATGTGCAGGCAGCAAATGGCAGGGCACGTGGGCAGCAGGCAGTCAGGCAGCAGCAGATGGCAGGTGGGAGCGTGCTCGGGGCTCTGGGGGGCAGTAGTTCGGCCTTCTGGGCAGGAGCGTGATCTTCCGTGTGCTTACGCGTGGCCAGCTTGATACGGAGTGATTTGGCACGTGAAAAATCTGCACGTCAGCGTGTAATTCGAGGAAAGGCCCTTAGCGCGTATGCACGGCAGCACGCATATGCGATTTCATTGGACCAAAGGCCCTAAGCGCGTGAGCGCGTCTGTGACGTGACGCGCGCGGGTGTTTCCCTCATTGCACGTGATGACAGAACACACGTGGATTTCCACCAATCGCGTGTGAAAGTTCTCGCGCACCCCGGAACACATACCCAGGCTAATCGCAGGTGGAACTTCCCGCGCACTCCAAAACACACGTACCTAGGCCAATCGCGTGTACGCTCACTCCCCTCCGATCACACGCGATGACACTCGGACGTACAGTCTTACCACATATCCGAATACGTGAAACCCGCGCACGGCAAAAGACGTGCACAGGCGTCCACGCGTCCGCCCACACGAAGGCAGGCGGAAGCGTCCCCACGCACAGCATAAAAGTGCGCGCAAACAACAAACGCGTATATACAGCTACGATGAATGCCCCATTTGTCGCTGCACTGATCGTGGGACACCGCAGGAGGAGGAGAATAGCCAGGGCACGCATTTTCGTACCACGGACAAGCCTTTTTGGGATGCCTGACGACCAGGTCTACGGCAGGTATAGGTTTCCACCCCATATCATCCTAGACCTGGTCAGGGAGTGGGAAGATGACCTTACATCCCCCACCCTTTGCTCCCAAGCATTGAGCCCCTTGGAGAAGCTGCTCAATGTCCTGCATTTTTTGGCCACTGGGTCATGTCAGCGGACCACTGCCATAGTGAGGGGGTCTCACAGGCCACGCAGTCACGCTGCCTACACCAGGTACTGGCAATCATGACAGCGCGCCCCTCAGTCCGCAGGCACATATACATGCCCAGAACACCCGCAGAAAGGCAGGCCGTTGTCCTGTATTTTTTCAGGGTGGCACACTTCCCCAAAGTGCTCGGTGCCATAGATTGCACCCATGTGGCCCTACGTCCACCTAGGGCCACTGAGCACATCTACCGAAACCGCAAGCACTGGCATTCCATCAATGTACAGGTGGTATGCGATGCAAAGGGAATCATCACCTCTGTCTATGCAAACTACCCTGGCTCCACCCATGACAGTTTAATATACAGAATGTCCGCCCTGAGCCGGGCCCTGGAAGCTGGGCAGCATGGCGACACATGGCTCCTAGGTCAGTACAAATTCCCTTGCACATGCATGCAAGTCACACACAGACAAATATCCAAACCCTAATAATCTCAACTATTATCACCTCCCCAGGGGACAGTGCCTACCCTCTGAGCAACCACATGATGACGCCAATCCGGAACCCCACCACACCACCCCAGGTAAGATACAACGCCGCCCATATTGCAACCAGGGGCATAGTGGAGCGCACATTCGGAGTGCTCATGTCACGTTTCCGCTCCCTTGACCGCTCTGGTGGGCAACTACTCTATGCACCACCAGTAGTGTGCAGGATCATTGTGGCAGCATGTGTCCTGCACAATGTTGCAACACGGCAGGGCGTCCCGGTGGACATGGTGGTGCCCCCACATCCCCAACCACAGGCACAGGCGCTGCCCATGGGAGGGGACAGGGCACGTGGCGAGGAAGCCCGGACCCAGCTTGTGGCCACATTTTTCACCTAAACCCCTACCCCTGCGGAGTGCACACAGGCCTGGCACATACCAGGTGACAATCGATGATGACAAAGAGACAGTCAACTGTCACAACCCTACCACCCTGAGATAGTAGCCATCGAAGTGCCACATCGTCTGCATCCCTAGCTACTTAAACACAAGCTATCCTGTGTGACCAAAAGGCACACATGACATATGACATGATATGGTCCATACACAAGTATTTCAAGGCGCGATGAGGCAGGGAGGGGGGAACAAGGGAAGACAGACAACGGTACTACTAGGCCAGGTGTCATTGAGATCGTGCAAGTGCAGGGGTAGGGGGAAGGGAAAAGTGCATGGGGAAGGGTGGGGGGGAGTCCAGTACGGGGGAAGTAGCCCAAAAAAATAATACATAGGTTGGCTGGTGGCAACTGCAAAAGTAAGTGCAGACAAGTGCTGGGAAGGGAGGGCTGTAGGGATAGAGAGACAGTACTGCAGTGCAGGGGTTGCCAGGGAGGCAGTGCAAGTGGAGAGTGGCTGGGCCAGGGACCGAGGTCGGTGAGAGTGGCCCAGTTGCAGCTCCTGTGCAGTTCCAGTGAAGAATTCTGCAAGGAAGAGGCAGAGAGTAAGCAGAAGCAAAGAGGAAGGTCTTGAGGTGCTTCCAGAACTGGAGATGGTTCCCCTCAGGTTCAAGTCAGGCAGGAAGTCTGTTCCAGGGGGAGGGCCCTGCCGCGGAGAGAAATCTACCCCCAGCTAGTTGCTCTGAGAAGCGGATGACCCTGACATGCAAGGTGTGCATCACACACACCTGCAAAACAGGCCATGGCCATCACTGTCATGTCACTCAAACCCTCCCAAACCACAACATGACATGGCAAGCAATACCCATACACCAACACAGTAACGATAAGGTACACATTGCCATGTCCTAAATGTACAGTGGCATCAGACAATGATGCCTGACCCGGAATCAGATGAAATGACAGACCAACAAAATCTCCCACCCAAAATAAGTCATTTCCAAATGCATTACAACAGTCGTAGACGTAACATAACAATGAATGCCTGTCTACATGCACATTATGCATTGCAAAATCAACACTGCAGCTCATGTGTTCAGTGTCCTACTCCTGCAACACACTGCTCAGTGCACAGCACAGTGAACAGCCATTGTGTGTGATGCACACCCTGAGCATCACATCTAAGTGACAGACCACATCAAACATCAAATTAGGCATGTACTGGATCCATAATCGGTCACAAAACATGTGCTGCAGGGACACAGTGGGCACCAGAAGGCAAACAGTGTACACGTGGATATGCAAGGGTGGGAGTACATGTAGTGCATCAGAGCGCAAGTGTGTGGTTCTGCAAGGACATGCACTCCACATATGCATGTGCACTCAAGTGACCATCAGTGTTCCCTACACATCACATGTGAACATTCACCATGTGTACACCCCAGCATGTCAAACCACAACTATCCCCTCGCACCTGAAAGGAAAACACAACACATGAACAGGCATTGATCAGCAGAACACAACATGTACATAGGATACCACCATTACAATGTCAGGGTTCCCATGACACTGCAGGGCAAGGCAACTATCAACAACAACCCCCCACCCCCTCACAAATGACCATGACCCACTGAACAACTGCACCTGGGTCAGGGAGCCTCCAACCCTCAATTCCACCTGGCCACAGGATCACCTTTACCCTTCGTCACCATCTCCCACCTTGTGTGTAAAAAGATGCCTGAACCCTCAGAATCCACACTCATTTCCAAAATCACAAAATCCAAGGCATAAAAACGAACCCGAACACCCTCCAGTAGATGACTTGACGTAGCAGTACCTCACAAAGGCCAAGTACTACCACAATGATGCAACAACCAAGGTAGCACAGTAAAACAATGTCACAACAGGATGTGAACCATGTGTGGTACATAACATAGGATGATGCATCATGAACGGATGTGTATTGTCACAGGTCCCGTGTACAGGCGCGGGAGTGTCATGAAACAACCACCCCCACCGTGTCCCGGGTGCCTGCAAGGTCAAACTCACACAGGCCCCTGAGACCCTGGTGGGGAAGGAGGTTCAGGGATATGCAGTCGGGACAGTCGGGACAGGTGTTGGCACACTGGATAACTGGAATGAGTGGCAGGAGAGGGGAGGAGCAATGACACATGAAAGTAGGGAATGCACGAAAATGTACTACCTGCATGAACACATACACAATCCAAACGAACTTGGACATCATTGTTATGGCCTTCTGTAGTCCAGGCTTAGGAGTGGTACGAACCAACCACCCCCTCTAGGGTTTTGGCGCCTGCAAGTTCGGGGCATACACAGGCATCCGCAACCCCAGCGGGGAAAGAGGGTTAGGGAGCGTTGCTTGGATAGGTACGGGAAGCAGGAACACCGGGTAGAAGGTACAGGTTTCAAAATTGCATAGGATTCCGGGTGATTAGGGGGAAAAAAACATACCAAATTGAATCACAGATACATCCATGCATTAGTGCACCCCCCCAGCAAGCCTATGCAGAGCAGTTTGAAAGAAAAACAACAAGACACTTAGCTCTGGTTTTGAGTGCTGGCCTCCTGCCTGCGCACTCTCAGGTCCGGTTACAGGAGCACTGCAATGCTGCAAAGAGAGCCACAGTCAACAACCAGTGCGTGCCAATTACACAAAAACACACCACCAAACATGCCCCATAGCAACAGAGTACTCTACAAACAGACAATCTGGTGTAGATGCTTCGTACCCATATATATCAGTACCCCGGTGACGGGTCATACACAGTCAATGCAGTAAGTCAGCCGCCGGTGGGTGCGTGGCAAATGGAACACCAATGTGTCACAATTCACACAACATGCAATGTTCCCTGGGTAAGCAGACAGACCCATATAGCAAGCCATGACTTCAGTGCAAGTTGCGTACCACCATGACCGAAACAAAGTTTGCAGTGCATTTATCATAAAGTACATGGAAATGAAATGCACTGCACCCGAGTATGTCCCTTGCTGTATGTCCCTGTGAGCTGCCCCTTTCCATGTCTCGGAAGGCTACATGGTTGATGCAAGTGCCTCAATGGACCTTGGTGTACCGGAGGGTATGTGCCACTGCCCCTGCATGTGTCCCAGACAACCCTACTATCAACAGCCATCAGTCCACAAACACATCTGAGCTGCATTGTGTGCTTCAACACCAATATTCGTCTAAGCTCACCCTCAGTGCTGTGACTAAGCCTGCATGTGCAACTCGCCTGGTGCAAGCTTTGCTGTGTCGTGGCCCCCCTGTGATGCTCACCTTGCCTGGAGTTCCTTGGAACATGTCAGCAGTTCTAGGATGTGGGTCTGCAATCCCTGTGCCTCTGCTTGTGCACACATGTGCATGTGGGCACCAACAAACGGGTCCAGATTTCCGTCGTCCAATGGGCCATGTCTGCTGGCAAAGGTGCTCTGGAGGCTCATCCCCCTGCAGAAAGGGCATGAAACACATGATTAATGCTTCAAAGTCATCTGTGTGTGTCTCATCAGGCATCTCATTACTTGCCCATGTCAGAGAGTCACATCACAAATCACACCATCAGTCCGTCTTTCATATCCAAAGTGTGGTACACTATCTACAGCATGAATTGCAACAAGCACGTGTACTGGAAAGATATGAAACATACTACACAATGCATAGCAATCAATGTACACATTATTCATGACACACCCCATCTAGCAAAAGCCAAACAGTGGACAATGACACCAAAATCATCCCCACTAGGGGTGTCAACACAAGTCACTCAGCACCAGACATGCCACAGATATGACAGTCTAAAGCCCTTGTGTAATATTCTGTAACACCGAACCATCCTTGCGAGCCCATGGATAAGGGAGGCAGGAGTGGCATATGTGAGTCAAGGACCCCAAGCAGCAAACACATACACAAGACAACCATGAAGGGCCCAGCTGGAACAGACAGTGGATGCCTTCAAAAGCCACAAAGCACCGCACCGTCACATGAATGCACAATAGACTAGCAATTTTAAACTAAATCAACTATTAACTAATTGCACTAACAATGGAAAACCTACATTACCTATTTAAACTAACTATCAAACAGAAACTTAACTAACTAAACTAAAAGAAAAATCAAAAATGGCCACATATGACCCGGGGGGAGGGGTGGCACCCAGGAGGGGGGAGGTACAGTGTGCTGCTCAACATCCACATGCGATGATGCTGAGCCAAAAAAAAAACCTCCATGGGCTCAACGCCTGCACAGCCCGACCTATGTGGGAGATAGATGGTCGTCCGAGTCTGGCTCATCCTGGAAAGGAGGACGTGGCACAGTAGCCTAGCCACGCCTAGCCGCAGCTTGCCCCTCATCGGCAGCAAGTCTGCCGGACGGGTGAGCCTGGTTCTGTGTGGCGATGTGACATAGGTCTGCATGCAGAACCTCACGTGATACAAGTGCTTCCTCTTGCAAGGTAGCACGTGTAACACAGAGTTCCTCCTGCAAGGCCTGGCTGGACAACCGCTGCACCTCCCGGCAAGCCTGTAGCTCAGCCGAGATGGTACGCTCAAGCTGTGCAAACCTCTCCTCTGCCTGCTGCCTCTGGGACATCATAAGGACACCCAGAGTGGATCTGAGGGAAGCATACTCCTCCCTCAGGGCATCCATGTGCGCCTTTGCGTGAGCAGCAATTGCTTGACGCTAAGACGACATTTCAGCCTGGCGTGCCCTGTCTGAGGCCGCCATTCCCAGCCTGAGCGAGCGGGCCGTGGACCGTGCCGCCTGCTGCTGGAGAAGCACCTGCCTAGCAGGGGGGAGCACAGATCGGGCCACACGCTCCATGCTCTCAGCGATGTTCTCCATTGCTGCCCCCTGCCGTTCTGAATTGGCAGTCATGTCTTGCTCCCACTCAGTATACAGCGGTTGCGCACGGCGACCGCGTTGCCGGGCTTGACCCCTGCGGGACCCAAGGACCGGGGGTCCTCGCTGTATTGGCACCGCCTGCGGCTGCACGACTACATGCCCCCGTCGACGTGATGTCCCAGGCACATCAGTGACTGGTGTGGAGGGTGACCCTGCGTCCCGATCCACCACGGGCGGAGGAACCAAGACTGTCTGATCCCTCAGTGCAGGTGTCGCAGACAGAGGAGTGTCCACATCAGAATCACTCACTCCTGACACATGGACTTGATGCTCATCCAACTCAACATGGACGTCAGAGTCGTCATCAAGGCTGGACTCATAGGCAGCCAGAGACAAGATGGACTGCAGCACTTGGGGGTTTTCGTGGCCTACCACCCCACGACCCCCACTAGTGCCGGGTTGATGTGGTGTTACCAACCCTGTGTCTGGCATGACAACACCATCCTCCGCCTCCATTGCGTCATCACCTGAAAAATAGAGAGAAAAAAGGTCACTACACATGTCAGAAGCACACGACACACACCGACAGCAAAGGCATCCGGCAGACATGTGACACACAACATATGACCTGGCATGCATGCTGGGTCTACTTTGAATAGCTTCTGTGATCAGACCTGTTGAAAGGTGGCAGTTTCCATGGAAGTGGGTCTATGCAGTGCAGAAAATGTGTACGCCACTCACTACCTACATGTACAAGCACTCCATGGTGTGTGCCAGGAAATGTGAAGGCAGTGCAATGTCAAATTCACACATCATGTGCATTGTGCATTCAATGTGTACCATGTCTAGAAGCCAAGCACCCCTCCACCCCAGTACCAAAGCAGGGATGCCTAGCATGGTATCAAAAGGCTGACCATACACCTGTGTATTGACAGGCAGTGTTGACTGGCATCAACAGCTTAATGTGATTAAAATTACAACACTGCAAATGATGCTGGGACAGTGGGCAGGACACATGATGAAAACTCCGGAGGCCGCCCACGTGTGAAGAAGACACAACAAAAGTTGGACAGAGTCATTGGCCATTGAACAGGCTGAGGCCTGTGAGCCACACAGATTGTCAGAGCCTAAACATGTGTGCGACGCAGGACTGAGCCACAGTTGACATGGGGAGGCCGATGAGATGGCAGGCAATGTATGTAACCAAGGACTCATATTACAGTGATCATCCAGTCAAGGACACATAGGGGCATGCGTGCAATGCACATGGAGCATGAATGGGCACTCATGTCCCTGCGGGACATCTGACCCATGCACAGTACAAGTGAGATACCCTGCATCGAGTACTAAGGCTGTACCACACGGCATATGTCTGGCAGTTTCTACGCTGGAAGTTAGCATCTACACAGGACACATGAACAAGAAACTACACATTGGCAAGATTGAAGCAGACCAGTGCAAAGGTGGAACTGGTTGCAGAGTGGCAGAGGAGGGGCAAGGGAGCATGCCCACATGGAGTCCCGCATGCAGGCAGAGGAGACATGCATGACGGAAGCATTGCATTACTTACACATCAGAACCATGTACACGTCACATGTAGCAGCAATCATGCACAACACATCCCACAAGTGAAACACACACGTCCTCAACAAACACGCATCAACACTCACTGGACTGGGCATCAAAGTCCAGCATCTCTCCCACTCCTTCGACCAATTCAGGTGGTATGAACTCTGCAACGAGAGCCTCATGCGGAGTGAGTTCTTCCTCCTCTGGTGCAGGCCCACCGCCAGTCACCAGAGTCAAGTTGTAATTTGAGGCACGCTTAGCCTTAGTGCTGCGCTTGATGTCATTCCAACGCTTTTTGCACTCCTGCGCCGTGCGCACCTCATGGCCGAATGAACTGACATGTTCCGCAACATGCTTCCAGTGGGTGTTACGTTGGGCAGCCGTAGTCTGACTATTGGCACCGACTAGCATGTCACGGCTGTGGCCCCGCACGTAGTCCACGAGGAAGTCCAGTTCCTGCTTACAGAAAGGCTTCTTCCTCGACGTGCAGGAGGTCGTGGCTGTGTGTGGGGTCCAAGCCTGTGCTGCAGGTGCAACCTTCCTCTCTTGGACTGTGGCGCAGACCCTGGCTGGCTAATGCCGCCCTGACCAGTATGGCCAGTGGGTTCGGTGGATTGAGCCAAGGGAGTGGCAGGTGGAGGGATGACCAAAGGCCTGACTTGTGTCAGTGGCAGCTGGGTTCCCACTAATGGACCCTGCGCAGCAACATCATCTGTGGCAGGGTCATTGACCGCAATGGTCCTGGTTGGCAGACTCACAACCAGGGTGCTATTGGGTGCATCTGCCCCTGCACTTGCCAACACCCGGCTGTTCGGGCAGCAGATGACATGACTGCCCCAGGGACACGTGTCTTGGTCTGAGCAGCCCGGCCTGCCCCTATGGTTTCCCCCCTGGCCTGTTGGAGATCTACCAAGGGCTCTTCAAGTGCCAACGCAGCCTGCGCTGGCAGACCCTGAGCCTGGGTGGCGGTGTCCACAGCTGCACCTGCAGCTACCACTACCCTTGGGCCCGTGGCAGTCGATGGAACGGACTGCCGGGTCGTACGGATGCCAGTGCCAGATGCAGGAGCTGCATCCCCCGGAACCACAGGGGGTGGTGGCATAGCTGCACAAACACATGGCACAACATTGTGCTCCAGTGGCGCACCCCTGCCTCTTCCCCCTCTGTGGCTGCCCTGGACACCCTGGAGTCCCCCTACTCCCTGGTCACCACGGCCACGTCCCCGACCATGTCCGCCATGAGGAGGACGCCCAGCTGAGGCGCCCCTCACCTTTGGTGCCCTCCCCACCATGGCACAGATGTAGTAGTGCTGGCACAGATGGAGTGGTGCCAATGGGAGGTGTACACCACAATTGACCTGGGCAATTGGAGTGAAGGGGGTGTGGAGCAAGATGTTAACAGCCCCCCTGCACCTGCAAGGCTGTATGTGACCCCGGTGATGTGGTGACGGGTCACGCAATGCTCAGGCACCCCAAAACTGCAGTAAAACCGTCCACGCAACCCTGCAGCCTACGTGCGTGGATTCAACCTCCCGCAGTACGCGGTGGCACCCAGTAACACGAATAACGCGTACGCGTGGGACACGCAGGCTACTAGGACATCGAAAATGGGTGCGATACACAGGGGCATCCGCAGTGGGAAAAAGAGCGTGTGCGACTCACCGTCTGACTAGCGCGATGCAGAAAAACACGCGTAGCCAATACCCCCGCCAAAAGAAGATATACGTCCTTGATAGCTGTGAAGTTGTGATGGTGCGCGAAACAACAGGAAGCAGCAACACACGTCGGTCTCCACAAAAGGCACGTACAGCGAACTGCTGGGCCCGCTCACCTTTAACCCGTGCTGAGGGAAACGCACGCGCGCGTCACGTCACTTACGTGCATGGGCCCTTTCCTCGTATTACACGCGGACATGCAGTTTTCCATGCACGCTTACGCGCATGGGCCCTTTCCTCGTATTGCACGTGGATGTGCAGTTTTCCACGCGTGCTTACGCGCATGGGCCCTTTCCTCGTATTGCACGCGGACGTGCAGTTTTTCACGCGCGCTGAAATGCCCATGCACGTCTGTACGCGTCATGTCACAGGGGCGCTTGCGCTTGAGGGGCCTTCTGTCCAATGAAAATGCGTATGCGTGCAGACGCGCTTACGCACTAAGGGCCTTTCCTCGAATTACACGCTGACGTGCAGATTTTTCACGTGCCAAATCACTCCGTATCAAGCTGGCCACGCGTAAGCACACGGAAGACCACGCTCCTGCCCAGAAGGCCGAACTACTGCCCCCCAGAGCCCCGAGCACGCTCCCACCTGCCATCTGCTGCTGCCTGACTGCCTGCTGCCCACGTGCCCTGCCATTTGCTGCCTGCACATCAGCCAGGGGTGCTGTTGCTGTGACCACCCCTGCTGGAACCGAAGACTCCCGACTGGGATTCCATCGCTCCACAGCCCAGCCCCAGGACCCAGTTGCCCACCCACTCCTGCCTCTGGGGTTGTCATGTCGGGGCAAACACCATCTGAGACCACTGACAACCCCTGGCCAGAGAGGCAGAGGGGCACCAGCTTCAGTGGCACGAAGTTGGTGTCCTGGTGGAGCAAGTCCTGGGGCAGTATGATGCCCTCTTCGGAAGTTCCCGCGCCGACAAGGAAGGACGGACTCGGATCTGGACTGACATTGTGACTGCCATCAACGCGGAGGGGGTGGCAGTCCGCGACTTACAACATGTCAAGAAGCGCTGGGAGGACTTCAGGTCCAGGACTCTGAACAAGGCCCGGCACCTCTTGAAGGCAGCGGATGCCAAGGGGCGCCGGGGCCACTTGTCGGAAGAACAGATGAGGGTCCTGGAACGCATATCCCCAGCGCTCCACGTCCAGGTCCTTGAGAGGCAGACCCGTCTGGAGTCGAGCGGTAAGTGTACATGCATCCTGATTGTGAGCAGTGCGTGTGGTGATTTTTCAGTAGTGTGCAGGTTGCACATCTGTTTGTATGGGGTCGAGTATCGGTGGGGGTGTACGGGCCGTGGGGCTAACACATGCGAGGGCTGGAATGTGTGAGACATGGATGGTGCTTGTGTGTGTAGGCTTGCATGCCAAATGCAGTTGTGTGGGCACACATGTTTGGATGAATGTGTATGTAAGTAGACATGTCCATGATGTCACGCATGTATGTTGTTTTCGGCTGCATGTATCAGCACTGTGTACATGTGCATGTGTGTGTATTTGACAACAGTGATGCAACATGGATGCATGTGACAGCGGTATGTGGAAGCCTGATTGGCAGATGTGACATGGATGCCCGTCTGAACACTGCGACACTTGGCAGGGGTGTACACATGCATGCAAGTGTGGTGGTGTGTGCACATGTGTGGTGCACTTCCTGTGTTGCATGTGATGTCTGGCTCACCTTTGCCTGCTCATGCTGTTGTATGTGTATGGATGGTGCTGGTAGTTGCGATATGGTTGTGGTATGGCTCATGTGTGCGAGTTGAAATGACATGTGTGTTGGGGATTCTGATGACATGTCTGAGGTTTGCCAATGCCACTCATGTACAACTGTCATGTGTGTATGTGTCCATTGTACAGTACCCTGATGCCTGTGTTTTGTTTCTCCCTGTCTGCAGCGTAAACTGATGAAGAGGGCGGAGAAGGTGCTGTGGAGCACAGCGGCGGGGATCCCACCGCCAGCCGGAGACGCAAGGCCTGGCTCCCCTCCCATGTTGTCATCTCGTCGGGGAGTGAGGAGTCCGGTGCCGCGTCCCAGGCCACAGCTGCCGGGGGGATGTCCAAGAGGCGGAGGTTGGAGTTGGACTCCTCGGCAGCAGAAGGGGCAGCTGGGACCCCACAGGGCCCAACAGGGGAAGATGGCACGGAGTCATCCAGGTTGGTGGGGGGTTTGGTGGAGGAGGAGGCCGTGCAAGCACCAGAGACGGGGTCTGGAGGTGGGGATCCCACTGGTGCTAGTGGTGCAGTGCAGGACCAGGGACAGGAGGCAGCACAGGCCGCCGCGGAGGTGCCTGTATGCAATCCTGTCCCTGATCCTGTCCCTGCATCATCTTGCACCAGCAGGGATGCCTACGTCCAGACCCATTTTCAGGCAGGGGATGAGCTCACATCAACTGGCCTTCCTCTGCCTGCGGATGTGGCTATCCGGGTCCGGGTTGAGCCTGTCCTGACTGGTGTGGCGTTGCGTCAATGGGCCATGCGAGGTGACCTGCAGTCTTTTCATGAGGAGACTGCACGTCATCTCAAATGGCTCGTTGACCACGTCAGCCTGCTGGGACAGGTCACCCAGGCCGGATTCCTCCGTATGATGGGGCTTGCTACGACCCCCTCCTCAACTGGACCCCCTACGCGCCAGTCATCCTCCCTGCCATCTTCCCACCCATCAGTCACCTGGGTGCCCTGTGGAGCTGCCTCTGACGGTGCGGCCAGGCTGGTGGAGGAGGCATCCCTGCCACAGTCGGGAGTCGGACGTCCAGCAGGGGTGGCCACATCTACGACTGCACCCCAGCCGGCAGAGGATGTGCAGGCAGCAGGAGGCAGTGCACGGGCAGAGGCACAGCAGCAGCAGCAACGTGGTGGGAGCCATGAAGGCTCGGGGCCTTCAACATCGGAGGGGCAGGCATCGGCCGGAGGGCAGGAGGACCCAGGACAGAGAGTGTCTTCCGTGTGGCAGCGGTTGGGCCACGCCATAGATGCGGAGCGGCAGCGGGCGGAAGAGGCACGGCTCACAATGGTCAGGGCGGAGAACTCCATGCGGAGGGCCCTGAGGCGGGCCGAGTGCCTCGAGGCAATCCGCAGGGGTTTGGAGGTGGACACGGCGACGGCCCTGCGGACCCTCGAGGCCATGGAGGAGGACCACCTCCGGGACATTGAGCAGGAGTTCGATGATGCCCTGGCCCGGGACATCCACAAGTGAGCCGTGAAACTAGCCCGCTGCCCTTGTACATAGTTATGTAGGTAGTGTTAGGTTTCATTTTTGTTTTGATTTTATTTGGACCTTTCGGACATTGGCCACATTTTTGTATATAGTTTATTTTATTAGTTAGTGTAGTTAGATAGGTTTCCTTTCTTTTGTTGGGATAATGGACCCTGGCTTGTTCCCATATACATAGTTCACTGTTGGATTGTATTTTTTTTCACATTTTAACCATGGAGCAATGGCTTTCTTTTTTATTTCCCATTGGATTTTGTTTTGTGGACATTGACTTTGGACACCATTACTTTGGAATTTTATTTTTGGTTTTGCTTTTTTTCACGGACATGCTTCTTTTAATTTTTGAGCATTCACATTTCTGTTTCTTCATTTTTGATTCTATTTATGTTTCCTTTAATACATATTTTTTTTGTTGAACTTCAATGTGTGGTATCTCATTGGTTTCATGCATTTCATGATATGGGTTTTGAGATTCACTGACACCCATTGGGTGTATGTGAGGGAAATGTGTTTGTTTCGGAACTTGCAATTGGTGTTCTGTGATGTAATTGCAAATTATGAGTAGGTGGATGCAATACTCGGGTGGGTGCTTTGCATTTGGAGGCTGACCATAGGGACCAGGGATCTAGATTGTGATGACATGTTGGCTGGGGAACATGAGTTTCACATGGGTGGGGGCCTGCTGGCAGGTGCCCCTGGTGGCTGGGGGGTGGGGGTGGTGGGAGACATGGGTGGGGGCCTGGTGGAGGGTGCCTCACAGTGCTGGGGGTGGGGGTGGTGGGAGACATGGGTGGGGGACTGGTGGAGGCTGTCCCTGCACTGCTGCGGGGGTGGCGGTGGTGGGAGACATGGGTGGGGGCCTGGTGGAGGGTGCCCCACAGTGCTGGGGGCTGGGGGTGGTGGGGAACATGAGTTGGACATGGGTGGGGGCCTGGTGGAGGGTGCCCCACAGTGCTGGGGGGTGAGGTGGTGGGGAACATGAGTTGGACATGGGTGGGGGCCTGCTGGCAGGTGCCCCACAGTGCTGGGGGGTGGGGGTGGTGGGAGACATGGGTGGGGGCCTGGTGGAGGGTGCCCCACAGTGCTGGGGGGTGGGGGTAGTGGGAGACATGAGTTGGACATGGGTGGGGGCCTGCTGGCAGGTGCCCCACAGTGCTGGGGGGTGGGGGTGGTGGGAGACATGGGTGGGGGCCTGGTGGAGGGTGCCCCACAGTGCTGGGGGGTGGGGGTGGTGGGGAACATGAGTTGGACATGGGTGGGGGCCTGCTGGCAAGTGCCCCACAGTACTGGGGGGTGGGGGTGGTGGGAGACATGGGTGGGGGCCTGGTGGAGGCTGCCCCTGCACTGCTGGGGGGGTGGTGGTGGTGGGAGACATAGGTGGGGGCCTGGTGGAGGCTGCCCCTGGTGGCTGGGGGGTGGGGGTGGTGGGAGACATGTGTGGGGGCCTGGTGGAGGCTGCCCCTGCACTGCTGGGGGAGTGGGGGGGGGGCGGGAGACATGGGTGGGGGCCTGGTGGAGGCTGCCCCTGGTGGCTGGGGGTGGGGGTGGTGGGAGACATGGGTGGGGGCCTGCTGGCCGGTGCCCCACAGTGCTGGGGGGTGGGGGTGGTGGGGAACATGAGTTGGACATGGGTGGGGGCCTGCTGGCAGGTGCCCCACAGTGCTGGGGGGTGGGGGTGGTGGGAGACATGGGTGGGGGCCTGGTGGAGGCTGCCCCTGGTGGCTGGGGGGTGGGGGTGGTGGGAGACATGGGTGGGGGCCTGCTGGCAGGTGCCCCACAGTGCTGGGGGGTGGGGTTGGTGGGGAACATGAGTTGGACATGGGTGGGGGCCTGGTGGAGGGTGCCCCTGCACTGCTGGGGGGCGGGGGTGGTGGGAGACATGCGTGGGGGCCTGGTGGAGGCTGCCCCTGGTGGCTGGGGGGTGGGGGTGGTGGGAGACATGGGTGGGGGCCTGGTGGAGGCTGCCCCTGGTGGCTGAGGGGTGGGGGTGGTGGGAGACATGGGTGGGGGCCTGTTGGAGGCTGCCCCTGGTGGCTGGGGGGTGGGGGTGGTGGGAGACATGGGTGGGGGCCTGGTGGAGGGTGCCCCTGCACTGCTGGGGGGTCGGGGTGGTGGGAGACATGGGTGGGGGCCTGGTGGAGGCTGCCCCTGGTGGCTGGGGGTGGGGGTGGTGGGAGAAATGGGTGGGGGCCTGGTGGAGGCTGCCCCTGGTGGCTGGGAGGTGGGGGTGGTGGGAGACATGGGTAAGGGCCTGGTGGAGGGTGCCCCTGCACTGCTGGGGGGTCGGGGTGGTGGGAGACATGGGTGGGGGCCTGGTGGAGGCTGCCCCTGGTGGCTGGGGTGGTCGGAGACATGGGTGGGGGCCTGCTGGCCGGTGCCCCACAGTGCTGGGGGGTGGGGAACATGAGTTGGACATGGGTGGGGGCCTGCTAGCAGGTGCACACAGTGCTGGGGGGTGGGGGTGGTGGGGAACATGAGTTCGACATGGGTGGGGGCCTGCTGGCAGGTGCCCCACAGTGCTGGGGGGTGGGGGTGGTGGGGAACATGAGTTGGACATGGGTGGGGGCCTGCTGGCAGGTGCCCCACAACGCTGGGGGATGGGGGCGGTGGGAGACATGGGTGGGGGCCTGGTGGAGGCTGCCCCTGCACTGCTGGGGGGGTGGGGGTGGTGGGAGACATGGGTGGGGGCTTGGTGGAGGCTGCCCCTGGTGGCTGGGGGGTGGGGGAGGTGGGAGACATGTGTGGGGGCCTGGTGGAGGCTGCCCCTGCACTGCTGGGGGGTGGGGGTGGTGGGAGACATGGGTGGGGGCCTGGTGGAGGCTGCCCCTGGTGGCTGGGGGGTGGGGGTGGTGGGAGACATGGGTGGGGGCCTGGTAGAGGGTGCCCCTGGTGGCTGGGGGGTGGGGGTGCTGGGAGACATGGGTGGGGGCCTGGTGGAGGCTGCTCCTTGTGGCTGGGGGGTGGGGGTGGTGGGGAACATGAGTTGGACATGGGTGGGGGCCTGCTGGCAGGTGCCCCACAGTGCTGGGGGGTGGGGGTGGTGGGGAACATGAGTTGGACATGGGTGGGGCCTGCTGGCAGGTGCCCCACAGTGCTGGGGGGTGGGGGTGGTGGGAGACATGGGTGGGGGCCTGGTGGAGGCTGCCCCTGCACTGCTGGGGGGTGGGGGTGGTGGGAGACAGGGGTGGGGGCCTGGTGGAGGCTGCCCCTGGTGGCTGGGGGGTGGGGGTGTTGGGAGACATGTGTGGGGGCCTGGTGGAGGCTGCCCCTGCACTGCTGGGGGGGTGGGGGTGGTGGGAGACATGGGTGGGGACCTGGTGGAGGCTGCCCCTGCACTGCTGGGGGGGTGGGGGTGGTGGGAGACATGGGTGGGGCCCTAGTTGAGGCTGCCCCTGGTGGCTGGGGGGTGGGGGTGGTGGGAGACATGTGTGGGGGCCTGGTGGAGGCTGCCCCTGCACTGCTGGGGGGGTGGGGGGGTGGGAGACATGGGTGGGGGCCTGGTGGAGGCTGCCCCTGGTGGCTGGGGGGTGGGGGTGGTGGGAGACATGGGTGGGGGCCTGGTGGAGGGTGCCCCTGGTGGCTGGGGGGTGGGGGTGCTGGGAGACATGGGTGGGGGCCTGGTGGAGGCTGCCCCTGGTGGCTGGGGGGTGGGGGTGGTGGGGAACATGAGTTGGACATGGGTGGGGGCCTGCTGGCAGGTGCCCCACAGTGCTGGGGGGTGGGGGTGGTGGGGAACATGAGTTGGACATGGGTGGGGGCCTGGTGGAGGGTGCCCCTGCACTGCTGGGGGCTGGGGGTGGTGGGAGACATGGGTGGGGGCCTGGTGGAGGCTGCCCCTGGTGGCTGGGGGGTGGGGGTGGTGGGACACATGGGTGCGGGCCTGGTGGAGGCTGCCCCTGGTGGCTGGGGGGGTGGTGTTAGACATGGGTGGGGGCCTGGTGGAGGCTGCCGCTGGGGGGTGGGGGTGGTGGGAGACATGGGTGGGGGCCTAGTGGAGGGTGCCCCTGCACTGCTGGGGGGTGGGGGTGGTGGGAGACATGGGTAGGGGCCTGGTGGAGGCTGCCCCTGGTGGCTGGGGGGTGGGGGTGGTGGGAGACATGGGTGGGGGCCTGGTGGAGGCTGCCCCTGGTGGCTGGGGGGTGGGGGTGCTGGGAGACATGGGTGGGGGCCTGGTGGAGGGTGCCCCTGCACTGCTGGGGGCTGGGGGTGGTGGGAGACATGGGTGGGGGCCTGGTGGAGGCTGCCCCTGGTGGCTGGGGGGTGGGGGTGGTGGGAGACATGGGTGCGGGCCTGGTGGAGGCTGCCCCTGGTGGCTGGGGGGGTGGTGTTAGACATGGGTGGGGGCCTGGTGGAGGCTGCCGCTGGGGGGTGGGGGTGGTGGGAGACATGGGTGGGGGCCTAGTGGAGGGTGCCCCTGCACTGCTGGGGGGTGGGGGTGGTGGGAGACATGGGTAGGGGCCTGGTGGAGGCTGCCCCTGGTGGCTGGGGGGTGGGGGTGGTGGGAGACATGGGTGGGGGCCTGGTGGAGGCTGCCCCTGGTGGCTGGGGGGTGGGGGTGCTGGGAGACATGGGTGGGGGCCTGGTGGAGGGTGCCCCTGGTGGCTGGGGCGTGGGGGTGGTGGGAGACATGGGTGGGGGTCTGCTGGCCGGTGCCCCACAGTGCTAGGGGGTGGGGGTGGTGGGGAACATGAGTTGGACATGTGGGAGACATGGGTGGGGGCCTGCTGGCGGGTGCCCCACAGTGCTGGGGGGTGGGGGTGGTGGGGAACATGAGTTGGACATGGGTGGGGGCCTGCTGGCAGGTGCCCCACAGTGCTGGGGGGTGGGGGTGGTGGGGAACATGAGTTGGACATGGGTGGGGGCCTGCTGGCAGGTGCCCCACAGTGCTGGGGGGTGGGGGTGGTGGGGAACATGAGTTGGACATGGGTGGGGGCCTGCTGGCAGGTGCCCCACAGTGCTGGGGGGTGGGGGTGGTGGGAGACATGGGTGGGGGCCTGGTGGAGGCTGCCCCTGCACTGCTGGGTGGGTGGGGGTGGTAGGAGACATGGGTGGGGGCCTGGTGGAGGGTGCCCCTTGTGGCTGGGTGTGCAGGGGGACATGCGTTGGTGGGCAGTAGTGCAAGTTGACATGTGGGTTGGCTGGGGGTCATGGCCATGGTGGATGGTGTGCCTGCAGGACATGTGCAGGGTAGGCCTCTGTGGTGTGAGCCACCTGCAGGGGCCGTGGAGGGTGTAGAGGGAACACCTGGGAGGACCCACACGTGCAATTCAAGTGTGGTGCTCCCCGCGCACCCCTGTAATACACGTACCCTGATGGAATCGCGTGTGGAACTTCCCGCGCACCCCTGAAATGCGCGTACCCAGCTCGCACAGGCCCAATCGCGTGTGGAACTTCCCGCGCACACCTGAAATACATGTACCCTGATGGAATCGCGTGTGGAACTTCCCGCGCACCCCTGGAATACACGTACCAGGCTGATGTCGCGTGTGAAACTTCCCCCGCACCCCGAAATACACGTACCCTGATGTAATCGCGTGTGGAACTTCCCGCGCACCCCTGAAATACGCGTACCCTGCTCGCACGGGGCCAATCGCGTGAGGTACTTCCCGCGCCCCCCAGTGATACACGTAGCCCGCTTGCCGTGCTGGTACAGGGTTAGCGCAGCCCTTTGCGCTGGATTGGGTATATTGATGGCTTTTCCCTGCGCGAGAGGTGTTCTTGGGGGCGTAACTGGCGCTGCTGCAGGGTCGCTGCGCCACTGTGCGCCACGGCTGGTTTTGGTGGCTGGAATCCATGAATACGCTGTGCGCGGAAATGGATTTTAGCGCACACGGTTGGCGCAGGGATTCGCACGCGCACACTGTGCGCCAGCCGCGTGCGCCACTTGTGCGCTGAATTCTATGAATTACCCCCCAAATGTCATAGTTGTTGTACAGCTTTCTGTCCCCACCACTGATGTGTGCCTGCTTTGAGTAGTTTCTAATTTCATGTTGTGTTTCTAGTGTTTGGCTTCCTTTCAAAATGCATCATTTTTCTGGTGTGTAGTTCTTCAGCGTGGAACATCACAGCATACAATCTTACGATAAGCGGGTAGTGGAATTGCACAGGCACTGGACCTCATTGCAAGTTTGGCAGTATTTCGGTGCTGAATTACTACCAAATATCGTTTACCGTTACAACCACTTGGTTCCATGGGTTTACCACAGATTGCAAGTGGTGGTACGGCAGTGTAATTCCCCATAATTGACGTCCATAGTATTCCATGGTGATTTTTGACAGATTTACCACCAGAGGTATTACTGTGCTGTAAATCGTCCGATGTTTGGAGGTAAAGTGGAGGATTCACCTCCAGTTGGACGTTGGACATCATCAACATTGAAAATGGAATTCTTGGGCAACAGCACTGCATGGCATTGGGCCACGCAGAAAAGGTGGGTTTCTTTTTAATTTGTATTCACTTTAGCACCCGCATAGGAAACTACACGGGTGGTAAGAGGTGATGGGTTTGCAGAGCCAGTTAGGGTAGGGAAGTGGACGCTGGCTAGCCAGGCTACTCAAAATGCCATACAATACAGCCCTGTTCTAAGCATCCTGATTGGCTACCACCCCCTCCAAGAATGCGAGTGGTAGAGATGCCCCAAGTGCATATCTTTGTCTGCCACTGTCTGCATAGAGGCTTTCACCAACAAGATATATGTCTGAAGAGTTGTTTCTCTCGATTAAAGCAATGAAGGAAATTAGTTCTAAATAAAACTAGGGTAGCCGTGTGAAACGTGTTCAATTTTTTTTTTTAAAAAGATAGCAGGTACATCTAGGGCAAAATAACAGCTATTATTTGGCAATTTGAAATATCAGAAAACAAGCCATGTCGTGTATGTCATTTGTCAATGGTGAACACAAAGAAACAGAAGCAATAAAATAAGTTTGTATTTACTATTTCATATACCAAGAGACACACACTTGTTTGTAAAAACTATGCCTTTTAACCTCTTTTTAGGAAAGTTGAAGCTGGTTTTGCTTTGTGGTAACTGTGGCACTTTTAACTATGTCTCATCAGGCTTCTCCCTCTCCCTTGGTCCCCTCCCTGTTGGGAGTTCCTGTGTACTGTTGAGTGTACCTGCCTACCTCTTCTATGTGTTCCCTACTGTGTGACGCCCACCCCCTATGTGTATCCTGTGCTGTGTGGTGCTGGGCTGTGCGTTCCTTCTCTCTCCTCACTCCCTCCTCCTCTACTTCCTCCTCGCACCCTCTATGGTGCTTTCGGTTTCTCCTATCTCCTTGAACTGCTACTCTATCTCCTATCCAATCCCGCTCACTAAGTCAGGAATGAAGAAGTTCAAGAGGGGCATCCTGGTCTCCAACCCAGGCCTCCCTATTGCTGATACCCATATCAGTGCTTCCTCCAGACAGACTCCTATTTACATTCTCTTTATTGTTCCCTATCCAGAACTATGGACCCCTCATATGGTATCTGTACTATCTCTCCTTTTTCCTCCTTAGTGGGAGGTCTGCTTGGCCCACTTCCACTCCTCTAAGACCGTAATAATGTGTATCTAAATGGCACCGTCTTGGTCCATGGCCCTCAGGCCAATCTCCTCAGTTTTGATAGACGTTAACCGCATTTATCAACTTTGTTCCTTCTCCTGCTCCTCCTACCAGCACCTCTCTGCTCCTCCACCACCTTATTCTTATACTGCCTCTCTGGCACTCTCTTCCGTCTCTCTGGCTACTTTCCCACCTCCTTCTACCACCTCTGCCAACTCTCGGGCACTTCTACCACTTCCGCAGGTCATACCATGGGAGGATAGCTCAGGGGCAATGTGCTCACCTTGGAAGCAAGACAACGTATGAAGCACATTATAAATAACCAATTATAATTACAATTACAATTATCTCAAGCCTGTACCCCTCCACAGAAGTCTTTCAAATGTGATAACATGCTCCACGTCGCTACTCTCAACTCTCACTCTGCTGCCAAACACTCCTCTGACATCTGCCACCTACTCGAAGACCTTGACCTGGATGTCCTCACTCTCACCAAGACTTGGTTCATGGCCAGCTCTGTCTCAAGTTTTGGCACTCTCCTCCCTGATGGCTACAAGATCCTCACCAAACCCAGACCAACCGTCCCGGAGGTGGAGTAGCTCTAATTTTTCCGAGTGTGGATCCCTGCTTCTGTCATTCCTACGCTTGCCTACTCCTCCTTTGAATGCCTGGTCTGCAGGCTCTCTATCTCTTCTGGCCTCTCTCTGACTGTGGCCACCATCTACAGGCCAACTGGCTAGGTCACCCTCTTCCTCTCAGAGTGGGCTGACCTCTCCTCTTCTCTCCTTGCCTCTACCTCCCAACTTCTCCTCAGAGTCCTCAGCATCCGCCTGGATGTTTCTTATCCCTCATTGGATCTCTTCGGCAATCTCTGAGCCACTCATTCTACCCTCTGGTCTGACACACTCTGCCAAGCATAACTTGAATGTTCTCATCTCCTCAGACATCCCCGTCTTGTACCCTCTCACCAATCCTCTCTCTTGGACTGACCACTTTCTACTCTCTTCTCACCTGATGCTCTCTGTCCCCCAGGCTAAGAACACTCCAGCACTGCCACGTACCTTCTCGGACATTCGGCCCATGAAGCATGTGTCAGTGGATGACTTTGACGCTACTTTTTCTGCTGCCCCTAGGCCTGCGGCTGACTCACACTCTGGCACAGCTCTCTCTTACCTGCATCTTTCTATCTCCAACACTCTAGATGTTGAAAGGGGCCCCTAGGGGTCCCTCGTGCTATGGAAACAAGGCAATAACCATACACGAAAAGATGTGCCAGACACGAGGTTCAAATTCCCACTGCTAGGGTTTATTGCAAGCAAAAGATAGTATCAATTGGCCAATTCTGATCTCACGCCCCGCGACGTGAGTTTCCTAGACCTCGAGGGACGCAAGAGAGCAAATTACGTACAACAGTTACATATATACAAAATGCATATCATACAATTAGCAAAGTCATGTTCAACACCCCTCTGTATTAAGTTCCTTTGAACTCGGGATGACAATGGACATATCCGACGAGTATGACGATTATAATGCTTTCGATGTCTATTCTAGTAACAATGTGCAATTTAGAAAGTGCGGAGGCATCTTTTAGAACACGGTGGTTCTGTTCTTGGAAGCAGTCTGTACACGGGGGAAGAGCCACATTCCAAGCTTTGCTATCTATGAGGTACTATTCGTGTCCTGGGAGCCAACACGTTCTAAAGGGTTTTGTGAAGTGGGGCCGTAAGAAAAGCATAATTCAAGCCTTTAACTGTATTATTCTAACATATTCTACCATCGTACGAGGCTGGCTGGCAGCTGTGAAGTGATTAAATGCCCTGCAGCTTCCTCCCAAGGCTACAGAGAGGGAGCGTGGGCATTCCTCTCTGGGCTACTCATAAGGAGTTTCAGCAAACTCTCCAGTCCTGCGACCTTGTCCTTTCATATTCAGACAACAATGTTAACAGTTGAGCAGAGTAAGCAGAATCCGCAAGAATTGCAAGCTGCAAAGCAGTTTTTAGACAGAAAGCAATGAGCAATGGTTAACAAGCAAAATGGTGATTCTTGCTACATTTGAAATGGCCGCTCGTCGATCAAGCATAGCAGTTTATATTTCTATAATTCGGTGCATAAGACGGTTGGCCCACGGCCATCAAGTTACGTCTGTCATTCAAATGAAGGGTATTCATTTTTCCAGATTGACAAACCCTCCTTTTGGCTGTATGCCAAACGTCTTATTCATTCATTGTATCCTCCTCCAATGAGGATAAGTCTGGGGTATCTACGTCTGAACCATCTTCATCATAAATGTCTATCGCCATGAATTGTATTACTGTTTTTGTTTCCTCAGTGTCTCTGTTATTCCGGCCATGCGTTTGTTTTCCTCTCAACACCATGTGCATACATCCCTTAGTACATCCATCAGTTATTTCAGTGCACACTATTGGTAAGCATTGTATGCAACAGCAGCATGTTATGAATATCCCGAGTACCATCATTAGTATCGGAATTAACTTCCATCCCCAAGACCGCAATAATCCCCACAACCAGGATTCTATCCCCCAACCTCCTGTTTCAGGAGAGTGTGTGGAACTTATGACATGTAATTTCCGGATCGCTTTGAATATCGTAGGGGAGTAGTCATCTATATACACACAGGATGCAGTTTTTACGAGCTTGCAAACTCCCCCACGATCAACTAATATTATATCGAGAGCCATCCTGTTTTGAAGTGCCATCAGTCTTATTCCTTTTTCTTCTAACGTCATATTCAATAAAATATCCGTTGTGGAATCTATTGTTTTTTGTAATATTCTAGACAATTTTCTTATATTGTAAGAATTTTCTATTTGGGACAAGAACGTTATAAATGATTTGGCTATATCCATTGCTATCATTCCATCCTCACTACTCCTTTGAGTTCTACCTTTTGTTCGTCTGGCTACTTCTGCTGTCTCCAAGAGGAACACTCCTGGAAACAGTAGACCTAGGTAGCATGTACCTCCCCAGTTCCTAGGTAACCATGGATATGCCTTTTCTGCGCATATTAAGTAAACAGGGTCTCCTACGTACACAGGTTCTATCTCGTGTTTTAAAATCACTGTGTTCAGGCAGTTGCCAAACGTTCCGACTTTATAGGAACCCTTTTTCTGTAGACAAAGGGGAGCAGTTTTGGGGCTGTGATCCACCGTATAGGCAGGGGGCACAGCATCTTTATTCCATTCATCCCTCATTCGAAATGTCATTACTGATGTTTTTTCTGCTGGCGGGGTTGGTCTATTTTGCCTATGTAATCTATCTAGTCTTGTTATATTTCGTGTATTTTTTCTCATAGGTTCTAGTGCAAACACGCAAGCTTTTTGGAATATGGAACAACCCACAGGTCTCATGATCACTTCCTCAAATTCATTCATATTTGTCTCATCTAGCTGACCCGTATTACTCTTGTTCCATTTCCCAAAGAACATTGCACTTAATGTTACCTCACATGAATAAATCAATGGCAACGGTTGTACATACCAGCCTATCCCTTTCCCACCGTGCTGTGGTAAATGGGCGCAAACCCAGCAATCTTTTTTCTTTAAAACCGCATGGGTCATATTCATGATGAGCAACAATGTATTGTTGCCGTATCCTTCTCTATGTCTTTCTTCCATTGGGGACAAAGTACCAGTGATTACATGAACCAGGCTTTCAGTAGCTGCTTTTGGCAAAAGTGTTTCTAATGGGTGTACGTATTCCAGGAACCATAGTGTAATAGCTGTTATTGTTGGTACTATCATACTTAAAAAACATAGGACCAATGTCCAAATCAGTACCTTATTCCTTTTACTATGCTTTTTCCCTAAATTTACAGTCTCTAAATCTATTATCTTTACAGCAGGGGTGCAGGAGGAGGCTGAAACCGGTCTTGACTTGTTCTTCATCGTCCTTCTTCTTGCTGGCAAAGTTCGTCGCGAATGTCTCTCGTTCTTGATGCCAGAGAAGTTAAACGAAAAATGTCACAGTTCAATTCTGCCAGCCTTTTCACAGCCTAGCTCATTCATCCACTCCGAGCAAGATTAGTTGTCCTTTCTCCCACTGCTCAGACGATTTCTGAACAGTTCTTTATTGACAGAGTACTATGTGCATCCAGCTTGTCCCGCTCTGGCTTAGGCCACATGTACTCTATCAGCCTTAGTACTTATGTGCGTCCAGCTTGTCCTGCTCTGGCTCCTGACACATGTACTTTATAAGCGCATGGAGGAGCCGTGAGTTTTGAATTGTCCGACTTGCACAATTCTCACACTTCTCTCCTCTACGCCCCTGGTTCCTACTCTGTCCGTGAGTAGAACCAAAGGCCAAAAAGAAAAGCACCAAAGATCTGTGGATCACTTTGCCTGTCGAGGCCGCAGATTATATCGATTCACTCCTGCTATTGTATGATTCGTGAATAGTGCCGTTGTATTTCCAGTATCAGGCTCAGTGTCAGCCTGTGGCACCATGATGGGCAGCGATGGGCGTCGTGGCAATGATGTAGTTTCTTTCTCCGGCTTTGGTGCATTCGCGAGAACTGGTGGGCGCCAAAGTGGTGCACGCGTTGTTTCTGCTCGTATTTGCAATGCAGGGTTTGTGTCGATCAGCAGTGATGTTGTTTCCGCTGAGCAACGTTGGGGCACTTTTCGCCCTTCCCCCTTACTGGCAGCCTCCTCAGGCTCTGTTTCGAGTTTCACTTCTCGTTTGCGCTTTGTTTCAACTTTCACTTCTCGCTCAGGCTGATACTGTGGCACTGGACTGGCAACAGTTTCTTTCGTTTCCGAGACCGTTGTCTTTTCTCGTCGTCTGGATCAGGCAAAGTTTTCAGTGACTCTGGGAATCTTTTGGCATGGGTAGCATGGATCCTTGCCTTGCGTCCGTCCACTCGGATGGCCGTTTGTGTTGCCAAAAGTACTTGATAGGGGCCGCGCCACCTGTGTGCTAATGCTGTCTTCCGTTCAAAGTTTTTGATTAACACCCAGGTCCCAGGCTCCAGTGAGTGCCCCGGTCCTGTATATCGCATCGGCAACGCCTCCTGCACCTGCTGATGAATCAAATGCAACTTTTGTATTAAAAGTCCACAGTAAGTGCTTAACATAGGATGCTCGCCCTCACATAATTTTCTGGGCTGCGCTGTGCACCATACATTTGCTGGTCTCCCCATTATAATCTCATAGGGGGAGAGCCCAGTCTTAGCCTGCACAGACGTGCGCATACAAAACAGCGCTAGGGGTAATGCATCCACCCAACTCAACTTGCTCCCAGCGCAAATCTTCGCTATCTTTGACTTTAGGATTCCGTTGTGTCTCTCCACAAGCCCGGCAGAACTGGGATGCCTGGAACTGTGGAATTGCTTCTCTATTTGCAGTCCTGCACAGATCTGTAGCACTACTGCGCCCACAAAGTGGGGGCTGTTGTCTGACCACAGGACACGGGGCAACCCAAACCGGGAGAAATACTCCTTCAGCATTACTTTTGCTGTGGACATGGCAGTATAGTCTTTTAAAGGATATGCCTCCACCCACTTGCTGACTGCACAGATTACCACTAACACGTATTTGTGGTTCTGGCACCTTTCCATTTCTATAAAATCAAAATGGACCACCTCAAACGGCATAGAGGGTGGGCCAAAACTACCTGCTGGAGTCACGGTTCCCTTCCCTACATTGTGTTGCAGGCACGTGATACAATTCTGCACTAGTCTTTCTGCATTCTTTCTTATGTGCTCATTCTTCCATACTGTGGATAAATGCTGTACCATTTTCTTTGCGCAAATGTGGGTAGGGCTATGCGCCATTATAACCATTGCAGTTACGTAACAATTTGGCAACATCCAGTTCTTTGTTTCCTTGTCCACCCAACATCCTTCCAAATCTAACCCAGCAGAGCCCTTAGCCCACCCCTGAATCTCTTCGGTCGTGGCCTCAGCCTGCATTTCTTTGACTGTGGCAACTCCATTCTCTATCATACAAGGTACTTCCTCAGTTTGTACTGTCATCATTTTATTCCCCAAATCTGTGGCTGTTTGCTTCGCAATCCTGTCTGCAAACGCGTTTCCATCTCCCACTCTACATGTTACTTTCTTATGCGCCTCGCACTTCACTATTGCTAGGCGCTTTGGAAACGTGAGCGCAGACAACAATCGCACAATCAAAGTGCCATGCTGAATCCTGGCTCCATGTGATGTCAAAAAAACCCTCTCAGCCCAAAGTCGGCCAAAATTGTGAACCACGCCAAAGGCGTACTGGCTGTCAGTATAAATATTTATGTTCACATTCTCAGAGAGTTCACAGGCTCAGGTCAGTGCTATTATTTCTGCGGCTTGTGCCGAATTGTAGGGGATCCTTCTGCTCTCCATAACACTCTTTAGGGTAGTAATTGCATATGCAGCTGTTGATGTGCTATCAGGTAATTTAAAACAAGAGCCATCGCAAAATAACTCCCCATCTGGCTCTTTTTGTGGGATATCGCTCAAATCAATCCTTCCCTTTGTTTCTTCTTCAGTGATCATTAAACAATCATGGGGTGGTGATTCGTTGTCACCAATTTCTGCTATGGGCAGTGGCATTAATTCTGCAGGATTCAATGTGCTACACCTCATAATTTGGATGTGGGGTGCAAACAAGATGAGCCCATATCTTGTCAGTCTAGCTGAGGTGAGGTGTTGCGTCTGCGTCCTATTTAATAAAACGTCTATAGCATGTGGCACCATCAGAATTAAAGTGTGCCCCAATACCATTCCTTCCGTTTGTTTCTCTGACGCAGCAGCCGCTGCGACGGATCGCAAACATCGTGGTAGTGCGCGTGCTACAGGGTTCAACGCGCAAGAAAAATAGCTGCACGGCCTATTTCTTCCACCTTTTTCCTGTGTCAAAACCGCCAATGCACATCCTTCACTCTCACTCACAAATAGTCTGAAGATCTTTTTATAGTTGGGAGTGCCTAAAACTGACGCAGCACACAATGCAACTTTCAATTGCTCAAACGCTTTCTGGCATTCTTCATCCCACTGCAAAGGCATCTCTGCATCCTTTTTAGTCCATTTTATCATCGGCTTCACAATCAACGCAAAATTACTGATCCACTGCCGACAATAAGAGGCCATGCCAATTACAGCTCTCACTCCTTTTTGAGTTTTTGGAATAGGCATACTAGAAATACTTTCTATGCATTCTGGTGTTAATCTTCTTCCTTCTTTCGAAAGTAAGTATCCCAAATAAGACACCTCCTTTTGATTATACTGGAATTTCTTCAAACTTGCCTTATGACCTTGGGTCGCTAAATGTGTCAAGAGTAATATAGTACTTTCTTTGCAAATCTCTTTCGTGTCAGCAGCTAATAACAAGTCATCTATGTACTGCAAGAGTACGCAACCTTCCGGTAATTCTAGCATGTCTAGCTGCTCTTTTAGCGCTCTGCTGTAAATGCTCGGGCTTTCTGTATATCCTTGTGGAATGCGTGTGAATGTGAATGATCGACCTCCTAGAGTCAACGCGAACAGATATCTACTGCTTTTATCCAATGGATGCTAAAGAATGCGTTCTTCAAATCGACTACACTAAAGTATTCTGCAGTGGCCGGTATCATTGTCAATATTGTTGTGACATCTGGGACCAAAGGGAATTGTGGGTCTACCACTTTGTTTAATGCGTGCAGATCAATTATTACGCGATAGGGTACTTCATTGCCTCCTTTCATGTAAACTTGAAGAATCGGGCTGTTGCACGTGCTACCTGCACTTTCCTCAACCACCCCCAATCTCACCAGGTCAGTAACAATGCTTTTCAATCCCTTCTCACCTTCAACAGAAATTTTATACTGGGGAATTCATGGTAGTGTTACACCTTCTTTCAGAGTTATTTTTGCTGGCTCTATTTTTAAGCATCCTACATCGTTATCATGCATTGCCCACAGACAGGTTGGTACTCTACTTAACTCTTCTGGCAACTCTTTTGACATAAATTCCGTCACCGGTGCATCGTGAGGCCACACCATGAGGAACACCCCGTCTGCCGTACAATGTATGACTGCCCCCAATTTTCTCAACAAATTTAACCCTAGCAAGTTCTCTCCACAATTCTCTGTCAAAAGAAATGGACACTGTTCCGTAAATGGTCCTATTGTGATTGGGACAGCTTTGGACATGGGGTTAATTACTGGTGTACCTGCGAACCCTACAGAAACATTCTTCCACCCCGACAGTGGTATATCCGGAACCAAGTGGTGGTCTATCGAACACTTCTGTGCCCCTGTATCTACAAGGAAATGGTGCTCCTTATTCCCGACTCTCATTTCTAGGTAGGGTCCTCTCTGATTCACGGGAATAGACACTGGTTCCGACCCCTGTCATGGGCTGTCCTATTGCGTAAATAACGCATCGTCCAATGTGTAGTCACCACTACTGCTGTAATACGTGCTTGGTTGTGTATCAAAAATATTCCCATTTCCCCCTCGATGTCCTCCACTCTGATCATTTCTCTGTTGGCCCTGCCCGCCCTGATTTTGGTTCGAAACACTTTGGTTCAATGCCTGCTTCTGTTGCGCTTGGTTTTGCTCATAGGATTGGGTTTGCTGCATGTTACTTCTGCTTGGGCCGTTTGACCCCTGATGTCCTCTATGATGCCTTTTCTGACCAAACCCACCGCTATTCTGTAGGTGCGGGCATTGCGCTCGCCAGTGTCCTTCCTCCTTACAGTACGCACATTGATTTAATCCCAATGACACCCCATGCATATTATTCGAATTTCCCCGGCCTTGTGCGTTGCCTCTACCTCTATTGTATCCAATGGCCTGCTGCAGTAACACCCCCACTATCGTTCGCATCGCTTCCTTTCTCATCTCCAATGGGTACCGATTACATATCTCACTTACTTCTTTTACTGACGTTCTTTTGTTCGACATCCATCGCATTGTTTCCCCTACCCATACCTGCAATCTTTGTTTATCGCCTATCTGTCCCGGTACCAGCAAATGCTTTGTATTACCTGGAAAAACTCCCGGCCATGATTTTTTCATATTCAACCTTGACGCATCCTTCCTACCTTTCTTAATAAACTCTCTACTATACTCACGTGTAGCAAACATTTCAGCATATCTGTCTTCCATTTCATTTTTTACTTCAATCAGTTTGTGCACATGTTTTCTTACATCCTCATCTCTTTGCTCACTGCGTGCTAACTTATTCAAATCTAACAACCGCTGTGGCGGTAAATTCCCAAGTATCTTTTTCCATTCTCCCACCAAAATTTTCCCCATGTATTCCAACACTACCTGTCTCTCATTGCTTCTTTGGGACCCATATAATGAGGCCAATGGTGCTGTCTCATCATTCCCCTCTATGTACATTTCTGCCTCTTGCCGTAATTCAATCTTCCTCTCTTTGCTGATCGCGCTTCGAGGTACCCGTCCAAATCCTGTTCCTTCAACCCCGCCTCTCGCCTCCCCGGTCTCAATTTCGACTTTGGGAGGGGCGGATGGTGCTGAATCTGTCTCTGGACCGGGTGGTGCGGATGGGACAAGTGACACAGGTGGCATCTGTGAAGGGCCTTGCTGGGTGCTGGGAAATTGTGTGTCCGCGGTCTGTGCTTGTGGGAGTGCTCGTGCTGTGGGCGGGGCTTGGGTTAACGATTGCGTGAGGGGAAGTGCTCGGGCTGCGGGAGGGGCTATGAGAGCTACTGGTTGGGCCTGCGTAATCACTGCTGGCGTTTTTGGTTTCGAATCTGGTTTTGGGCCTCGACCCATGTTAGTTAACAAATGTTCCATTAATTCATCTGCTATGTGTAGTTCCCGCTGCGGGTATATTCTGTCTATGTTCATCTGGTCCCGTCTCTCTTCCCGTCTTAGACTCTCAGTCCACTCCTCCTCTTCCTTCTCTTCTGCTATCTCAAGCTTCGTTTTGTGCCTGCGCGCATGCTTCTCTCTACTCCTTAGTCGGAGCATTGCTTCCCTCCTCCAATCTTTGACCGTCTCAAAAGCTGCAGGTCGCGCTTTCTTTCTAATCAGCACCCTCTGTAGGTTATCTATCCTCCCCATCTCAAAACTACCATTAATCGACCACTGATGGTCGGGTTGCTTTCTAGTTTGCCTATGCCAAATTTCACAAAATATTATCGCACCCACACCATGTTTCGCATACATATCATAAGCCGGCGTTCCCCCAGGCGGTGCACTTTGGCCATATTCCAAGGACTGTCTACCGCAGCTGAAAAGCCCCGCTAAAGTGGACAGTATTCCAGGCATGTTTCTTCTTTAACCTTCCCCTTTGGTTAGCCACTTTTACCTGGACGCTTGAGTTTGCAAAATCAACACTCTACCAAAAATCAGGTTTCTCTTTGAATCGGGGAATGACTCACCTGATAAAACAAGTCGCCTGTTCTAACGCAACCTCCCCCCACGTCGTGTCTGCGCTTCTCTGGCTTCCGCCTCGTCTCGGGACCCTCGCCTCCTTTGCCCTCTGGCCCGGTACGTCGATCAGGGATCAGATGTGTGCAGATCTGCAGAAGGAATCTCTCCTCCCTTCTACAGGGCGCCCCGTACACTTCTTGATCCCGGCTCGACCGTCCCGTCCTCGCCGTTCTTCCGCCTTTACTCCGTTACAACGTATACGATGGGGCAAGTGGGGGAGGGTCCCTATTCGGGCGCCATCTTGAAAGGGGACCCTAGGGGTCCCTCGTGCTATGGAAACAAGGCAATAACCATACACGAAAAGATGCGCCAGACACGAGGTTCAAATTTCCAATGCTAGGGTTTATTGCAAGCAAAAGATAGTATCAATTGGCCAATTCTGATCTCACGCCCCACGACGTGAGTTACCTAGACCTCGAGGGACGCAAGAGAGCGAATTACGTACAACAGTTACATATATACAAAATGCATATCATACAATCAGCAAAGTCATGTTCAACACCCCTCTGTATTAAGTTCCTTTGAACTCGGGATGACAATGGACATGTCCGACAAGTATGACGATTATAATGCTTTCGATGTCTATTCTAGTAACAATGTGCAATTTAGAAAGTGCGGAGGCATCTTTTAGAACACGGTGGTTCTGTTCTTGGAAGCAGTCTGTACACGGGGGAAGAGCCACATTCCAAGCTTTGCTATCTATGAGGTACTATTCGTGTCCTGGGAGCCAACACGTTCTAAAGGGTTTTGTGAAGGGGGCCGTAAGAAAAGCATAATTCAAGCCTTTAACTGTATTATTCTAAGATATTCTACCATCGTACGAGGCTGGCTGGCAGCTGTGAAGTGATTAAATACCCTGCAGCTTCCTCCCCAGGCTACAGAGAGGGAGCATGGGCATTCCTCTCTGGGCTACTCATGAGGAGTTTCAGCAAACTCTCCAGTCCCGCGACCTTGTCCTTTCATATTCAGACAACAATGTTAACAGTTGAGCAAAGTAAGCAGAATCCGCAAGAATTGCAAGCTGCAAAGCAGTTTTTAGACAGAAAGCAATGAGCAATGGTTAACAAGCAAAATGGCAATTCTTGCTACATTTAAAATGGTTGCTCGTCGATCAAGCATAGCAGTTTATATTTCTATAATTCGGTGCATAAGACGGTTGGCCCACGGCCATCAATTTACGTCTGTCATTCAAATGAAGGGTATTCATTTTTCCAGATTGACAATGTCCTTGCCCCTGTCATGAGAATCCGTCTGAAGCCTACCTCCAAGTGCAACTCTTGATATGCCTCTGACCTCGACACCCTAAAATGCAAGTGTAGGGTGGCTGAGAGCAAGTTGAGGACATCGGGCGCATCCTTTGACAAACTGGCCTGCCAACTGCTCCAAAGGCAACACAGACTCTCTCTCCTGTCCAAGAAGAGAGCACACATCCAAGCCTGCGTCTCTGTGGCCTCTAACAACATGGCCAAACTCTTTAAAATGTACAAGGAGCTGGCCAATCCTTCTGCAGTCTCCACCCCTCTGTACGCCTGTGGCTTCTCACTTCAAAACTAAAATTCAGAACATCCTGTCCTCTCTCTCCTTTCCTCCCCCTCTACCTCTCTCAGCCCTTCTCCTCTTTCTCTCTGACTACATCTGACAAGGTTTCTAGACAAGTCCGATCTATGAAAGTGTCGTCCAAACAGGTGATCCCCTGCTCCTCCAGAACCATCAAGGACAATATTGGCACCTTTGCTCCAGCTTTGGCCAATTTCTGCAATCACTCTTTTGCCACTGGAACTTTCCCCTCTTTCCTCAAGCACTCCCTTGTGCACCCCCTCCTTAAAAAGCCTTCTGTCAATCCTACCTATCTAGCAAACTATCGCCCGATCTCTATCCCTCCTTTCCTGGGCAAAATCCTGGAAAAGCTGGCCATCTCCCAGCTTACTCTCCACACTGAATCTGTTGGTTGTCTCCATGACCATCACTCTGGCTTCAGAGCAGCCAGAGGCACGGAAACCGCTCTCCGGAACACCCGTGAAGATCTGCTCTCTAATCTTGATTCCAGCCTTCCTCATGTCTTCATCCTCCTTGACCTTTCCTCTGCTTTTGACACGGTCAACCAGACCATCCTGATCAATCGTCTCTGTGAGAACCTTGTTATCACGGATCAGGCCATGGAGTGGTTTTCCTCCTTCCTCCTGGACCGACCCTCCCAGGTCTAACCTGGGCCCTTTCTATTCACCACCTCTCTCTCCACATGTGGTGTTCCCCAGGGCTCTAACCTCTCACCATGGCTCTTCAATGTCTACTTGGCCCCTTTGGCACATCCAATATCTACCTTCTCTTCTAAATTTCAAGTGTTATGCAGATGACACTCAGCTCTCTTTCAGGCTCCCCTCAGCCTACCCTCCTCTCTCGCTCATTCCTGACTGTCTATCCACGATTCAGAATTGGTGTGTTTCCAATTATCTCTGCCTTGATGCCAGTACCGAGATCCGTCTTATTGGGACCCCAGCTTCTGCTTTCCTTCTCTCACTCTGGCCTCTTTGTGCCCTCTTCCTTCGAGGCAAGAAACTTTGGTGTCATCTTCGACTCCACTCTCTCCTTCTCTCCTCACATCACTGACGAGGCCAAGAAGGCCCACTACCAGACCATAGAGGTATTCTTCCTTTTCTGACTTTCCCCCAGGAGCTCACTGTCTCCTGAGCCCTGGTTCTCTAGGCTGGACTACTGCAACAGCCTCTTTCTCAATCTGCATTCCTCTACTCTCTGCCCTCTGCAACTAATCCAGAACAGGACTGCAAGACTTGTCCTTAGGCTCAAGCCCAGGGACCATATCACTCCATCCCTGAATTCCTTCCACTGGCTGCCGGTGGCTCCAGCTATCAAATTCAAGACCCTCTGCAACATCCACAACACTTTCTGGGGTCGGGGCCTGCACTACATCCAACTCTCTCTTCCTAAATACTTCCTTCTCGAGCCCTTTGCTCAGCCACCTCTAACTCTCTGACGGTCAGACGCTCTCCAGGCAGAGAGTGGGGTGTAGATCTCTCTCCTCTGCAGGTGCCTCCCTCTGGAATGGCCTCCCTGCCCCTCTCAAACTTGAGCCGGGCCACTTTAAGTTCCGGAAGCATCTCAAGACCTTCCTTTTTGCCTCTGCTTTCTCTCTCTCTCTCTCTCCTGCTGACCTAACCTGTCTTCTGCACTGACTGGTGGCCTGGCTACCCTCAGAGTCTCACTGGGTACCAGGCTCCTCCGCGACCAGTCGATCCTGCACTGCCTGCGGGGCTACTGCGCACTTTCTGGCTGTAACTATAACCCTACAGTCCCTTGCTGCCTTGCACTTACCCGTGATGCGCTGCCCTGGATGCGCTTACACAGAGCATTCTGCCCTGATTCCACATCCCTTTTCCTTCTCCCTGGCACTTCCCCCTTGCCCCCCACCCCCCGCACTGTGCGCTATTGCACTTACACGATCTGAATGACACAAGGCTAGTAAAATCATTGTTGTGTCCTCCCTCGGAGTCCCATCCCTTGTCTTGTTGAGCCTAAAACCACTTGTGTACAGGCCGCATTATAAATCACATCATATAATATCATATCATATCATTGTCCGTCAGCTTGCATCTAGTGTCAGTGAATTGTATACAATACAGCCCAATACCGACCATGTGATGTTGGCTGTACGCATGCGTGGAAAGGAACATTCAGAATTCCATTAAGGACAACGCAAAATCAGGGTCAGTAGAATTTACCGAACCATAGTCAACTGCGTACATGTATTAACAGATAGCATCCAAGTAATCAGTGAACTGATAAACATGTTCAAGGAAGAGGTCTTTGAGCCATAGCAGGCCCTGAGGTAGAGCACTAATGCGTGATATTGCTGAGTTTTGCGGTGCATGCTTAACAGAGTTCACACCAAAGCAACTAAAAAAACACAGAAAAATGAAAATGGAAAATGGGTAGGGGTATAAGAAACAACAATGGAAAATGAGGGTAGTTGTGGATTCCCCGCTTTCTAGTTTAAAAAAAAATATAATATAAAGAAAACTAGTTGAAAAGGGACAGTGAAAAAAAGGAGTACTCGGGCGAAGACATGGGGACTTCATATGAGTTATTATGCCTTTATACTGTGCCAATGCACCAGAGTAATAATATCAAAACCCTTAAGCTTGTCGGCGGGGTGGGTACTGTGCCCACACCAGGGGTGCGCAGACCTTAGTGGGCTGAGTGTGCCTAAGGTAGAGGTGAGTGAAACGCCTTTGGGTGTTGTATTGTGTAATTGTAAAATCTAGTGAACGTCTCCGATATATCATATGAGTCAATGATGTTATTTTCAAGTGAACCAGAAAGATGACCCTAAAAAGAGCCAAGAGGTGGACTTCCAGCCGCTCCCTATTGATGTCTCCTCATGTTATCTCTTCTAGATTCAGCCCCATCCTTTCTCGGTAGAAAGGAAGTAATGGTGGACGTCCTACCGGCAGTAGGCGATAATGTCTGTGTAACTTCCTATAAGGATTATCAGATTACTTCTGCAATTCAGAAAACTGCTTGATGACTCAGAAAGTGGCAGGCTATTATGCAAGTCTATGCAAAAAGGACGAGCATGCTGGTACTTCAGGGGTTAAAAGACACACAGCCTGATTGTAAATGAGGTATTACTTCCAAATAACTGGGGAAATACTGCCAGTATAATTTCCTCCTGAGGTAATTCTTTCATTCCGCAATGAAGAATGGTGGCAAACCACAACTCATAATCAATTGGAGAACAGCCAGTTACCACCGGTGGTAACTGTAATTAGCAGTACTAATAAAACCACTACTAATACGTCCAAACTAGTAGTAATGACACATTGTGTAAAGGCCATAACATTCCTAAAGGGGATTCTCCTTAGAGGCATGAGAAAGTATACAGGAAGAAGGAGTTGAGGGGGCATTGTATTTCTGCCACAGTAAGGAGGACTCAACGTTGTCTCTTACGACTCCAGAAGACAGAGAGAACATGACAGAGTCAGAATCCCTCGAGGAGGTCGGAGTTAGGCCTCAGGCAGCAATCAGCGGTCATTTAAACACCAGCTTGGAGTGGAGCCCACTGGAGGAAGGGGAACTTCATCCGGCATAGAGAGAGGTGTTAGTGTGTATTCTAAAGATGTAGGATGTGAGAAAGGGTGAAGAACCACATACACACAGTGTAGGCTGAATCCATAGGCACCAATTACATTGCAAGTGGGGAGTTTAAGGAAAATTCATGAAATAACTGGCAGGTGTATTTGTATTAGAAAATCCTTTGGTAAAGCGAAAAATAAGGGAAACATGAAGACCTAGTCATTGACATAGGCCTGGGCCTGCAAGTTATATAATGTCCTTAAAGATAATATGCAAGGCAAGAAAAAGAAGAGAAAAAAATAACTCACATCTATGGACATGAAAAGAGGACAGGAATACCAACAGCAGACAATGGCCCTCATTCCAAGTAGGGCGGTAAGGGATACCGGGCACCGGTAAGGGGACCGGTGCCGGTAATCCCTTGCCGCCCTACTACGAGGTCCTTTAGCCGGTCCCTTCCTTAGCGCCTGGTCTGACCAGGTGTTAAGGACGGGACCCGTTAATAGACCTGGGTGCAAATAACGGGCTTGGCATACGCCGGCCTGTTATTTGCGCCCTCCCCATTCCCATTGAGCCCTATAGGGGCTCAAATGGGAATGGGGAATGGTTTGGTGAATGGGGATTTACCGGTCCCGCCAAGGTCGGACTGGACCAGTAAGTGCCCATTTCACCAATCTCGACACGGTACCGTTATTGGTGGTAGTCATGGCGCAAATAGCGCCATGACTACCACCAACCTCGGAATGAGGGCTGACCAGGAAAAAAGATTTGACATGAGTGAGAGACAGGGCACTCATAGGAGGTCTGCCAAGATACGCTGCAAGAACGGGCAGACATAATGCAACTCTGGATAACCGAGGATATTATGCAGCTATTAAAGTCAGACACAGTGATAATGTGCCCGCTCCCCCTAAAGGTTTTCCCTGAACCCATACATCTGTCTGTGAGGTTTCCAAGATGTATGCAAGGGATGAGAGAAATCTTTAAGGAAGCCCGCTGGGCAATGAGGGTATAACAGAAGACCTCCTTTGCAGGAAGTATAGCACAGAAGAACCTCAAATACCACAGGTGATTTGATCAGCCCAGGAAGGGTTCGGGAGGTGCCAGCAAACTAGAGGCTGCGACAAAAATGAACAAGAAAGGGATCTTCATTTAAAAAAAACTCCTCAGACAATTCAATTAACTCAAGAGACAGGGGAAAAGACTCTTGGATAACAGAACATGTGTACCCTTCTAGAGGTCATGGCTTCAGTCATACGTCTAGAGCATAAGATGTTGCAAGATATCACTCTGATGAAACTATCAGATCTGGTGGAAAAAGTCAACAGAATTAATAATCAGAAGATGTGCAACTCTTAAGCAGAAGAAAGAGCCATCATGCAAAAAAAGGACCTCCTGACATTAGAAGAACAACTTAAATAAATGGCTGAACAATGGCTTTGCATTAAGTGAGAGAAGACATTTTAAATGACTGTGAGAACTCAAGTGGTTCTAGAGGAGAGGAATACAACACACTCAATTTTAAAATGCCTCAATGACTCCCCGTATATCATAAAAAAAACAATTTGGCTTAAAATAATGCTTGTTTAGCTGAGTGCCCCACACCAAGACCAGGGTTATTGAGGTTGGTCTACATTATAGAGTCAACCACCATGTTCAGAGGTGGACAGGGCTGGCCACGGCCTGCCAGCCTTGGCTAGTAAGGGCAGAGCACAGCACAGGCCTTACGCGTCTCAGGGCCATTACGATCCTGATCCCCCCTGAATGTGGTGTTTATCGCTATTAGCACCCTGAGAAAATGTTCAGGGTGCTAATACGTTCTTTGTGGGGGTTTTTAAGAAAACTGGTGCTGCAATTATGATTTTACTCCCAAAAAGCTACAAACAAAAATGTCTAACAGCGAAATAGTCAAGGAACGTTGTCCAATGGCATAGCACAGAATTTGGGGTGCCCTCTGAGAACCATGCTGAGGGCCTCATCGGATAAGCTCCTTAAAGCACAGGGCACGCCACACTGCGTGCCGCACTAACCATCAAGTGTGCCCAATGTCCATGATGATTATGCCGCTGAAGGGGCAAGCACTACTCCAGGTGAAAGATGTAAATATGTTTTTTTGAATCAAAGATCAAATGTTTCACCTAGCGTAGATAGAAAGAAGGGGGTGGTGCCTGGTCCCAAACATACCAGCCACCAGCGGTGGCTCGTGAGTTGCTTTGTTTGAGAGTATAAATATTTGCTACAAGGATTACGACCGAGCGTAGCAGGGGAACGCGCACCAACGAAAATGGGTTTGGGTGGGATTCGGGGGGATTCTTCCCCCTTCCTAAGAAAATTATTTGAACTGTGGGTTAAAATGGTGCATTAAACAAACAGCACATTTTCGGTGGAAAATTGGGTAAACGGCCAGACAGTTTGCAATGGGTTTTATAGTGTAATATATATTCCAGTATAAAAACATTTTCATGCTGGCTGTGCCCATACATTTCCGTGCTGGCTCAACTAACATATGCCAGTATTCCCATATAAGAGCATACTTAAGTTCGCTTTGACATGTTTTTTATAGTATCATTACTGGCATTATGCACAAAGATGATTCTGCCAATATGTGCCAGTACTCCTATGTAAGAACATACTCCTGCTGGTTTGGCCATTAAAAGTGATTTGCCACACTGGTTGCGATGTAGGCCATTCTAGACTCATAAGAACACTTATCACGCTTGCTTCATTATAGATGCTCAGTTAATAAAAATTCATGCTAAAGTAAGAAATAGCTAGGCTGCTACACCAAAATGTTAATCTAGCAATGTAATACTGCTTCTCATGCTTGCTTTATCAAAGATGCCGAATAATGAATGTCAAGCCACAGTAAACAATGACTGTGCCAACAGTGCACCAACATGCCAGTCTAGCCATGTAAAAAAACACATGAACTTGGCATTACGTGAAAATATCAGTAAAACATGCCAAGTCAATTAAGGATTTGTCAAAATGCTCCAGAAAACCCCACCCCCCGCCCCAACATACACACACTAGTTTTCTTTATACTTGAACTATTATAAATTGTAAGAATATGGAACTGTTGTACAACAGTATAAAAAGCCAAGAAAAAGAAACTAAAGCAAAATCTAAATAGCCAATTCCCCACACTTTTTCTGGAACCTCTGGAATTTGCAGATACAATAACCTCTCTCCCCTCCACCACCACCCAGCATCTACTTCTTAAATCAACATGGTCCATTTAGCAGTTGAAGCAAAATGACTGAATGACATCTTTCCTGGATCAACTCTAGCTGCCTTCAGCTTACACAGGGAAAGATAGGGCTGATCACACTAAATACTTTATACATGAAAAAATAAATGCATAAATAAATAAATACTACTAAGCCAGGAAGAGTTCCCTCTCACATCCCATCCCTCGCTTGTTTCTGGGAAATATGGTAAGGTTGTTATCCTGGGCTAAGAGCCTAGAGGTTACATTTGATAAAATAAAGGTTCTCATGGAGTATGAGGTCCAGGTATTCACAATGGATGGTAAGTAATATCAGGCAGCTAAGTGGGATTTCACTCTTCATGCTGTTGGCAATGCATTTGGTTTTAGTAGGAGTCTTAGTGAATAATAGTTTAGACTATTATAATGTACTCATGAAACTTACCTCAATGAAATGGGATAACCGTACCAGTTGGCTCAGATCCCTGGAGTTCATTAATGTTAGGACTTACAAAAAATGTCCATGTCAAATCTGCTCTCAGATTCTAGCAGTCCTAGAACCCAGCCAAATTACTAAATAATATGCATGCCATTCAAGTTGATCTAGTTTTTAAGTCCATGTCAAAGCAGCATCTGTTTAGACAGAAGTCCAGAATTGCCGTGGAAGGTGTGTGTGTGACGTGCTGGGAGAAGTCAGTGTGCAGTGCTGTGTGTGGGTTCTGTGTGGGTCTTTGTGTGTTTGCAGTGTTGTCACTCGTGTGTGTCTATCTGTGTGTGGGTGTGTGTGGCTGTGTGCATATGTGAGTGTGTGCAGAGATGAGCTTAGACCAGATATGCATGTGTGTGTCTGTAAGTGTGTGCAATGTTGGTGGCAGGAGGTGTGCGTGTGTGTGGCCGGGTGTGCCTGCAGTGCCTAGGTGTTTTGTGTGAATATTTTAGTGGTGGGTGCAGTGTGTTTGTGCAGTGCTAGAGACATTGCATACGCATTTCTGCAGACGGTGGGCGTGTGTAGTGTTGTTTGCAGTTCTGGTGGCAGAGTGTGTGTGTGTGTGTGTGTGTGTGTGTGTGTGTGTGTGTGTAGTGCAGTGATGGTGGCAGAGGACATGTGTGTGGGTATGCCACTGTTGCTCTTTATGTTATGAAAAATAAGGTACATAATGATGACAAAACCAATATCATTATGTGAGAGATGTCTCGTGATTGAGAAGCCCCCATTGGGGAGGCTAGGGAAGTCTACATTCCAACAGAACCACTGCATTTGATTTAGGGAGAAAAGAACCACTGGCATGCATATAGCACACTTTGATCTGGGATGACAGTTATAGACCTTATACATAAAGTAATGAAGTAATCCATTCTGGGAGGACTGTGGTTGCCTGTCCAAATGGCTAATGCGAAGCCCTGGCTGTATCCTCTACCAATGGGTCTGACCTCTTTGACCCATCACTAAGCCCACCTGCGGGTTCATATTGCTTGGCAGAATGTGTCCCCCACAAGGGTGACCTTTTATTTACCCATCTTCTCTGGTGAGAACATACATCAGGGAAACATGCATTTCCTTTTTTACATATTGCAGGTCCCACTGAAACCAGTGAACTCCCCCTTTGGAATGTGCCAGTGCTTTAAAAGCCTACAGATGGTTGAAACTGCCCAGGTTACCCTAATATTCTCATCTCAGTATCTCTTGGAAACTTAAATGATGACAGTATCCCAAGAAGGAATAACCTCCACATTTTTTTTAATGTTTAATATTTATAATGAACATGAAACAGAATGTGGGAACAGTGACATTGACTGTGTCATTTCTGTTATTGCAAGAAACACAATAAAAGATATCCGAGCTTTAAATGGACTGTAGTTAATAGACGGAGTGGGATGACTTGATAAGACCAAGGCCAGTCACACTGCATTCTTCAGTCCACACTGGCACACACACCCACCCAAAACATTAAAGTACACTCAATCACAGTCATACTCATTCACTCACCACTCACGGACCCATACCAAATACATAAATCTGACACGCACCTCACACATGCAAAATACAAATACACTTTTTTTTCTTCTATAAAAAAAAACCTAGTTACATGTTTTTCCCAATTGATCTTTGGTCCGTCACGTCCGGCTCCTCTGCACTGCTCACAGACAGGAACCAGAAAGCTGGGATAGATTTCTGGTTCCTTTGTATGAAGGATTGAGAAAGCCTGAGGAGATGGGGTTGGAGCTGAACGTGGCATGTGAAACGTGCCAGATGTCATGTTCAGCTTCAACCCCCTACTGAGCGCGTTCTTCTCAGCTGCGAGCCCAGGCCAGTCTTCACCCTGATGTGTGAGAACTAGGCCAGGACCCCCACTAGACCTGGTGTGATGGGACCCTCACACCGCGGGGGCTCCGCGGGCCACTGATACGCCAGTGACTTTGTCCCTCTTCTATTTCCATGCTTGAACTCTGCAAGGAGGATCCAGGAGGGCTGAAGTTGGCGAGTAGGTGAGTGGGATTTGGTGAGGGACTTGGGGACATGGGGAGGGAGGTGCCTGGTGGAACAGCGAAGAAAAATAACAAGACGAGCTGGGGAAGAGTAACAGGAGACTGGGAGGGAATCCAGGCAGTTTCGGGCCTGCTGATTGCCCAACGCCCCTTCCCTGGCTGCTAGTTGGGTAAAAGAGGAATGAACTGAAAAGAAGCATTTGATGCTCATGGGATTGAACCAGAGTCTCAACCAGAATCAGCAAGTAGATAGTCTCAGACCCTAAAGATGATATAGGCGTTTAGGGCAAACTCTTTAGTAGAAGCCAATCGGGATACAAGAATAACCAGGAAAAAAGAAGAAGAGCGACATATTGAACACTTTGGAAAAAGGTGACACTCCAGCAAAGCAAAATGGAGTTCACTGTACGTGTTTAGAGGAATATGGTACATAAAAGCTCTGCATGAAGACTTTGAATGGAAGAAATATTGATGAAAACGGCACAATATAGAGTAGTTGAAAAGCTAGTGAACCCAGGGTATTTCTCCTGATCATTATCAGGGATAACATGAGAATCAGAAGATAAAAGGAATACCTGACATCAATGACACATTGAAGGAAGCAGGGTCGCATATGGGGATGTTTAATAAGGAAATGTTAAGAGTCTCAAAAAGAATAGACACTGTGCCATAAAATATTATAAAGCAATTAAAAAAGCCCTGCTTTCCCAAGTGCGAGATGCAGAGTGGGGCCGTACACGAAGTTGCCTTTCTCTCGTCTTTGGCCCTATATAACCTTTATATTTATTAAGGTAATTTTTGTGAACCTTCTGTAGAGATCGATAAGCTATTTATTGCGTGTACAAATCGAAGACATTGCACATAAACATTACTAGGTCTTTAAGTGCCCATAAGAGACTCCCTGTAGTCAATATCTGTGGTCCGTTCTGGAGGAGGAAAGGCAGCAGAATCAATATCTTCAGTTGCTGGCAAGCTGCCTTTAATAGAAACACACTGTAAAAAACGCTTCTTAACTGAAAACGAGATTTCATGAATCCCTGTGTCTTACACACACTATTCTCTCCTTTACATTGTGCCAATAATTGTTCCGATAAATTCCAAGGGTAGGGCGATGTGAAGGTTAGTTATATAACAACATGGAATCAGAAATGAGTAACTAATGCATGTAAGACATTAAGAGGAGTTCTATTGGCAATCATTGGAGACACTTGTGTTAATGTTTATCTGAAAGGTTGGCGCAAACCTAATGGTTTCGATCTCGCCGCGCCTATATAACCCAACTAGGTGGGCTCAATCACCACTGCCCCCAAATGAATTGACACAATCTGGTATAAAGAACTGTATCTTTTTGTAGATGGAGATCTCCACCCTGCGGCTCCTACATTGTGGTCCTCTGCAGCCAACTGTGCAACTACTGCACTTCGCAACTGCACAACCTGCTACATGCGCTCAAACCATTGCAGGTATGAGTCACTCAATGGGCAACCTTTGTATGTCCAGATATCTTTAAAGGTTGTACTGGCATGCATTTGATGCAACCTCAGGCCCCAAAATTGTGCCACTGTGCAGCCAACTCTGCAACCACTACAACTCTCAACCGTGCAACCTGCCACATACGCTCAAACCTTTGCAGGTCTGAGTCCCGCAATGGGCAACCTTTGTATGACCAGACAGCTTTGAAGGCTGTGCTGGCATGCATTTCATGCATCCCCAGGCCCCTACACCGTGACACTGTGCAGCCAACTCTGCAACCACTGCACCTCTCAACTGTGCAGCCTATCACATGCACTCAAACCTTTGCAGGTATGAGTCACGAAATGGGCAACCTTTGTAGGACCAGACAGCTTTGAAGGCTGTGCTGGCATGCATTTCATGCATCCTCAGGACCCACACCGTGACACTGTGCAGCCAACTCTGCAAGCACTCCACCTCTCAACGGTGCAACCTGCCTGACACATGCACTCAAACCTGTGCAGGTCTGAGTCCCACAATTGGCAAACTTTGCATGACCATACAGCTTTGAAGGGTCCACTGCCTTGCATTTGATGCATCCTCAGACCCCTACATTGTGGCACTGTGCAGCCAACTCTGCAAGTACTGCACCTCTCAACTGTGCAACCTGCCACATGCACTCAAACCTTTGCAGGTCTAAATCCCCCAATGGCCAAACTTTGCATGGCCAGACATCTTAGAAGGCTCCCCCTTAGACCCTGACATTGTGGCAATGAGCAGCTGACTCTCAACAACGTGTACCCCTCTACTTATCACACTCTCTCAGAACTGTTCACTTTAAATCATATGCATGAAGGGCATCAGCTTTATCCTGTCCATGCCAGTAGTGGTCACTTTAAATCATATGTAGTAAGTACTTCATGCATGTAATTAAACAAGGGCAGCTTGTCAATAATGGGGGAATGGACGTCGACCCTCTTGAACCCTCACCCATCATGGAGGAACCACGCCAGCTCAGGAGTGCTTCCTCAACTGCCTGTTGCAGCTGAGGAAGCACTCCTGGGCTGGTTTGAACTGTCAGGGCGAAACACAGTTTCTCTTTGTTCGTATCCCAGCTGTGCATGTTCAATAGTCCATGCAAGGCCTGGGGTGTTTTGCTTCCCAAGCCTTGTATGGCACATTGGTGATTGTGGTGACATAGAATGAGGAGACTGACCAGGAGATGGCATGTTTTTACTATAGACTTTTACCAACAGAAATTTAAACCTATCTAACCCTAGTCTAGAGGTGATTTCCCTACCTAAACCAAAGTAAAAATTCAGGTCTGTCAGAAAGTCTGTTGTCAAAAGAAAAAAAAGGTTCCGTCCTGGTCAAAACTCCAATTCTATCTCAACCACTTAAACGCAGATAACTAAGCCAACCAAAGAGTTCTTATCACAACCTAAGAGAATGACTCCCTTTGTCTGGGTACAAGTCTCTCCAGGTTCAGAATTATCAAAGTTCCATGAATGTCAAAGGACTAGGAGAACGACCCCCTTCTCTTATCTCCTGTCTAGTTAATCATCAACTTTAATGGATTCACTTTATATTCAACTTCTTCATTAACTCTTTCAACTCTCTCCAATGACTTTGTACAATCTCTACTTGAACACTGTCCTTCAGCCTGCCCCCATTGGGACCAGGGATGAGGGAGAAACTTCCAGACCTCTCATTGACTTTCCAAATCATTATCAATCTTCCGCAAGTTTACCCCACCGGAACGAGGGAGAGGGTCCCCAAGTCCTTCTTGACTCTTTAATACCACAGCCTTATGGTATTTGCCAGGGGGATGCCACAAACAGTTATCTACTTCACTCTTTCCTTCTTCTTTCACCTTCTCACATTTTCCTGGCTCCCTCCCGGACTTATCACTGTTCCCTTCTCCCGGGGAACTCTACACCGGTTAGTCCAGGGGTAGCAGGTTCATTCTTTCTCTTTCTTCTTCTACTCTTGTCTGGTCCACTTGGTTTTGGGGTCCATTACTGTTGGTGGTCTCAGAATTGTTCTTGTAATGCAGGGTTCAACCACCACAGGTCAAGCCACCCCCACAGTTCTGTGTACTACCCATACAATCGCTTACACAGCTCCGCAGTAGAAAAGCGTTGGCGTCTCGGCATAGGTCTTGGACTACACAGTCCACCCACTACCGGTCAAGCCACCACCACATTGACTCTCAGCTTCAAGGTTGTCGGCTTCTCTCTGTCTGATGAGATGTTTTCTTTGTGTCCCTCAGTTAGTTCTCGCCACTTCACAAGGCTGCCTCACTGCAAACTACGAACTCCCTGTTTCTGACTCATGGGTGCTTTGGCAGCCTCCTAGCTCGCCGACCTCTCCTTAAGGATGTCGGGTCTCTTCCCGGTATTGCACTCCTTGTTCTTCTTTACTTCTTTACTCTTTTGCTTAAGTACCCAAGACTGCCCCAGCATAACATCTGCACAATTGACAACAGCTGATTGAGTAGTCCTCATACATTGTGGTAGCGTACTTACTTGCTTCCTCAGCCCAGTTATTCTCATAGGGATGTTGTATGATATACTACAATAACACATCGTTTCTGTTTCAGCCATATGTAAAGAGGATTTGGGGAATGGTCTTATGCTGGGGATTTGGGCAACGTCCTTGTTCCCAGGAGGGGAGTTCCTCCCCGTGAGGTGCTCCTGCATGTTACCACCCCGAGGGGGACTATCAATTAGCGGCCGCACCTCATGAAAAGGGGCTCCCTCCTGGGGATCAGTCCAGGCTGTGTGAAAGTATGATTTTTTGGGGGGGGTTTTGTTTACATATTATGTGTGAATTAGTGAGTGTATGATGTATGGGTGAGCATTTGAATGAGGGAGTGAATTAGGTGTGTTAATGGAATGAGCGAGTCAATGTGTTGTATGAATGTGTGCTTTTTGTGTGGTTGTGCTGGGCGGGGGAGAAGGTGGGGGCGCAGCAACAACACTTTTTTACTGGGTTCATATCATAGATGCCCAGTAAAAAAATTATCATTTTTTCTTTTATCAACCTAAAAAAAATGATTCTGTGTTATATTACATGGGAGGACTGGCATTTTGGGGCAGCCAGTCTAGTCAATTCCTACTATAGCATGAAGTTTGTTTACCTGCCACCTATGATAAACCCAGCATGCATGACATATGTTTTTACTTGGCTAGACTGTTATTTTGGGGGAGCCAGTCTAGCATTTCTTTCTATGGCATGACATTTCTTACTGGGCATCTATGATAAACCAAGCATGATATATGATAGTTTATTTATATAGCGCCTATACACAATGTGTTTCAAAGTGCGTATCTACTAGATACTACAAGCACGTATATGTTATTACTTGGCAAGACTGCCATTTTGGGGCAGCCAGTCTAGCAATATTTTAGTGGTGCATGGCATTTTATTGTGTTAATCTGTGATAAAGTATTCATGATAAGTGTTATTATGTGTCTAGACCGGACTACATTGTGTAGCCAGTTTGGACATGTTTTCTGTTTGTGGCATGGCATCTTTAAAGGCAAAGCCAACAAGAGTATTTTGTTAAATGTCAATACTGCCATGTTGTCAGAACGTGCATCCGCCCTTGGTCAGTATTGGACAGATGGAAGCGCTATTTCTCTTATGCACCAACCCAAAATTGAGACTCACAATGCCTTTGATTTCGCCAACCACAAGATGGCCACGATGTTGGGTACCTCATAGCACTTACCAGGAGTAGGTTCCTCTCTCCTTCTACAGCAAATGCTGCACAGAATGGGTAAGTCATGTGTCACAACTTTCCCCATTGCACCAGGGCTTGTTTTCCATTCCTGCTCTCTCGTGTGATTTCCCCGCTCTACTCTGCATTAATTTCCTTCTGAGCTCCATGTTCTTTGTTTACTGCCTTGAGCCATCCTCACTTCATGGCTTCATACTTTAGCAGTTACAGTCAACTTGTATCCTCAGTGAGATTCCTTGCTGCTGCAGCCATGCCTGTTTGCAAGGGTTTTTCCCTCTGGGTAAGGGTTTTTTTCCTCTTGGACACAGCATTGGCGCTCCATGCAGTCAGATAGCCTGGCTGCTAGAAAAGACAGGCCCTTCCTCTGATGAGACAAGGACATCTCACAAACCACAGGTGAGGCAGTGCGCTGAAACATTTGTTGGCAGAGCGAGTGTGGGCGTGTTTTCTTATAATATGATTAATGGCATTATGAGCAAAGCAAACATAAGTATATTCTCATAATGGAATTCTGGCATATATTGGTGCAACCAGCATGGAAGAGTATGGACGCAACCACTGTGAACATGTTTTTATACTGGCATATATTTCGAATGAAGGCATCATGAAAATGCGTTGGGAAATGCTCCTGTGCACTGTTGGCGACTTGCATCTATTGCATTTTTGGATTGGATTTACCCTACAAAACCAATTGCAAACTATCTTGCTTTTACAAGTTTTCTTCACAGACAGTGTGCTGTATTGCTCCTCACCCCAAACCCCTTTGGTTGGTTTGGGTTCCCTGGCAACGTTCAGTCGCTCTGGAATATCTTGGGGAAATATTTACACCCCTCCATTTAAGGAATTCAACAGCTGCCGATGGATTTAAAGTGACCATTACTAGCATAGATAGGGCAAGCTATATATGCCAGTATGGTCACTTTAAATCTTTAAATCACATGCACAAAACTGCTGCAACAACCTATCCATGCCAGCAGTGGTCACTTTAAATCATATCCATAAAGGCTAAAGGTGACCATTACTGGCATAGATTGTACAGCATCATCATGCATGCAATTTACACTTACCATTACTGGCATAGATAGATTGTACTGGCATAGATAGATTGTACAGCATCATCATGCATGCAGTATACACTTGCCATTACTGGCATAGATAGATTGTACAACATCATCATGCATGCAGTTTACACTTGCCATTACTGGCATAGATAGATTGTACAGCATCATCATGCATGCAGTTTACACTTGCCATTACTGGCATAGATAGATTGTACAGCATCAACATGCATGCAGTTTACACTTGCCATTACTGGCATAGATAGATTGTACAGCATCAACATGCATGCAGTTTACACTTGCCATTACTGGCATAGATAGATTGTACAGCATCATCATGCATGCAGTTTACACTTGCCATTACTGGCATAGATAGATTGTACAGCATCATCATGCATGCAGTTTACACTTGCCATTACTGGCATAGATAGGTTGCAGCTGCAGGCTTATGAAAATGGTGCAAAGTGCTCCTATGTAGTGTACTGTTGGGGACATGGCATTCACTGGATTTTTCCATGTGTTACACTAGAGAACCAAATGCAATTGTATTGCTTTGTACCGATTCTTAAAAGAAAATTGTCATTCAAAATGCATAGTTTCAGCACATTATCTTAAGTGATGTTCTTGGGGTTGGGCACTCCCAAACCACCTTAAATCTGTTGAACTCCGTTGCTACGCTCGGCCACTCGTGCTAATTTTAGGACACATTTAAGAAATTGCACTGAATAAAACTCACCACACTTGGACTCCCCCCCTGCACTTGTCCTCCCCCATCCCCTCTCATGTACCATCTGTGCACTTGCACAATCTGAACGTAACGTGCCTTTAAAGGTTTGTCTATCTGTCTTCCCTTGCCCACCCCCCTCCTTGCATGGTGGCACCTCAATGCACTTAGAAAAACTGCAGAATCATGGTCAGACCTATGTGCTGTTATGTACACTGTTCATTGTATTATATGCACTTACTCTGCCTGTGCAGACTTGTATCCTTCAGAAATTCAAGGACTCTGAATGACTGTAGTTTTTTCCCATTGTTACCTCCCTCCTTGAGTGCTTTGAAACACTTGCTTTGTGTATAGGCACCTTAAAAATAAACATGACCATACCATACCCCCCCACCATCATGAATCATTTAGAAATCTTCAGGAGCTAACCGTCCCCCCTCCTCTTCCCCGAGCACCAAAAGCTGGATGCGCCACTGGCTTGGCATGAGGCATTTGCATAGATTCCTATGGAATATGTCTGCTCTGTGCAGACACACAAAGCTGAACCCCTCCTTAGCACTGCACAGCAAAACTGCACGCAGGAGGAGAAACTGACAGACCTGTATAGCGGAGAGGATGGGGGTAGTGGATTCAGGAATTATGATCCATGCCCCAACTCCACCAACCAAATCCACTAGAAATCACACGTGCACACATGCAAAGAAAGCATGCCTGAAGACTGTCCTATTTCATTCCATCGCCCGTTTATTTTTCACTGAGTTTTTTGCAGCCCATTTTTTTGGCCGAAAAAACTCATCGAAATGTTTTATTTTTATTTGGTGGTTCTCCCACAACACACCTTTCCCAGTTATTTACTACCTATTCCCCACACACCCTACCCCTTATATGCATTTACCCCCACCCCTCCACCAATATTTTTTTGTGTGTTTTCAGCCAAAAATCAGCAGCAAAAACCTCTGCAAAAAAAAAATAAAGCTGCTGATGAATGAAGTTCGTAGGCTGAAGACATTGCAGTCCCTTTTTACAGCCCCCAGAACGTGTGGGTTCAGTAAGAATGTGGAATTGGTGGAGTCAATCAAGGTATGACTTTGATTTAAATGGTAATGGTTCATCAGGACATTATTGGCACTGCAGCTCTGGAAATGGCAAGAGGTCCTTCAATGCAGCGATACCATTTTATTCCTGAATGTTTTTGCTTCCCACACACCTGTCTGATGATGGACTAGAAGTCGGAAATGAACAGTCTACGTTCATCTCTGCTTCTTTGCAGCTCATTGTGCAGAAAACATCATATTAGAACACAGGTTTTTGGGCTTTGGTTTTGTTATACATTTGAAGGTAATATTGATGAGTTTTTAGTGGTTATTATAAACCACTTGTGAACTCACAGTACCAAAAAAGTGCAAGAAAGTGTCGCTTGGTCTTCTAGTTGATGCATCTGCCCAAACTGTCTGTTTGAGATTTACTTCAGTGTCCCTAAAGATTATTAAATGTCGTCACCAGGTACTCAATTTTTAAGTGGTGCCCATTCTCATATACATTTTTTCAGTACCTGTGATTTCTGTAAAGCATATTTTTTTTAAATCACTGTTTTACTGTGCAAAGACATACACCGATTACCTCTTTTGTGACAGGTTACTGATGTGTTTCTTGTGCATTCACTTCCATGTGCACATGGATTCCAAAGCGAGGCTATATGAAGCTATAACAAGGGGAGAGACATTTTAGTCTGTGGCGCACAATCGGTAGGATCTGCCCCGATTCTGTTCCAGTGTCAAAGCGGAAGTCCCTGGTTTCCAACCTATATTTATGAGCGAGGCGGCACAAGAATTTTCATCCAATCACAGAACATTCCAGCCTCCTGATTGACAGAAATGTTTCCAGGCCCAACAGAGCTGTCATTCTCAGCATCTCGGATTGGATGGATTTCCGACCAATCCAAATGGCCACCATGGGCAAAATCCCCTGTTATTCACTGCAAGAGGAATGATATGATAGGTTATTTATAACGCGTGTAATACGCAGAGGTTTCAAAGCGTAGACCCGGGGATCGAACCTGTGTTGCTCCATGAGTATGTTGCCCCTGAGCAATCCTCCCGAGACCAAACCACTGGCAGATGGGTGGTTTTTATTCCCAAACCATACAGCCAGAATCGGTAAATTCCCTCATCCCTATAAGATTACTGACCCTTTGGAAAGAGATAAAGTGTCTGATGACATTCCTTTCTGAGCTCCCAAATTAATCCCTGCCATTCAAAAGAGCTAAAGCTGGAGGTTCCAGCTTCCAACATCTAGCACCCAAAAACTGGAATGCCCTGCCCACAGCAGTCAGAAATGAAGCATCATGCACAGTCTTCCGTAAAGCTCTTAAAACCGAACTTTTCAACTAATACAATTAGTTGAACTGTAACTCTGTAACTGTCATTGGTTAATCTCTAAGAACAGCCTGTACAGCTGAATTGGCTTCCCTGTAACCTTGACCCATCATGTTCTACACCATCCACTGGTGCTGTCATTTTAATTTCTTGTCAACACTTTTCCCCCATTGCATGGTAGTCTTCCCCACCGCATAAAACACCACGATCCTGTTCCACTGTAATCAAAGAACGCATTGCCAACCCCATCATTCAACATGTAACTCGATTGTAGTTTGTACCCGTTATTGTCTTCATTCTTATTTACTGTACTCCTCTCACAACTAAGTAAGCCTACTGTAACAATGCCACGATGCCCAAGTGCCACTGTTGTGTGCTTTATAAATGTCAATAAATGAATAAATAAATGCCCGAGTTGGCCATTCAGTCTGGTTCCTCCTTTGCATTCTGGAATTTGTAGTTTCCTGATTTCAAATTAACAAAAGAAAAGCTCCAAGCCCCAGAGTGACAAGAATATCAGCAGGATTGGCTATCCCACTAACACATGGTGCTGGCAAATGTGGGAGATCTGCAGTTACCGCTAAAGAACTTTGTATTTGTATTTTTCTATTTACTTAAAGAGCAGGGATGCCAATGTATTTTAAAATTGATTTACAGTAACACATTTAGGAGATCACAGAGGCACTCCCCCAAAGGGTGCCACAAATATGAGGACAAATGGTGAGCCAGTTTATGAGAGTGTAACAAAATGTGACATAGATCAGGGACAACACAAAAGCACAAAAGTATACATATGCAAGAATCAGGTGACTTACAACGGTAATAACATAAGGTAAGGGGTGGGGGCCGCAGGGTTCCAACTAAATAGGAGTACTGTCTGACTACACAAAATTACATTTTTAAGCCTCACTGGAAAAAATTGTTGAGTCAAGTAGGGAGGATGGGGAGAGGGCAGCGGCCTCTCCATCTTTAGCAGCTAAGCGAAATGTATGCAAAGCTTTGAAGAGGTCCATAGTGCGCTGGCTTTTATTGTGATATGCAGTTGCTTCCTTTGGAAAGAGTTGAGATGGGCAAAAGAGTGGAATCAAGAGGGGGCATAGGACAGACCTGGAACAGGGGGGTTTAGCACAGATGTGGAGTAGAGGGAACGAGATAGTGAGTAGACAGAGATACAATCAGACAGACACTGCCAATGTATAGCTTTGCAGACTACAAGAAGGACTTGAAAAGGGAGCAGTTGTGTGTGGAGAGCCAACCAGTATGATTTTGGTAAGTAGAAGTTGAATTGGATCTGGGTAGGTTGCATTGAGTAGTGGGAGCAGAATTGAGGACTTTCTATAGAGGGAGGAAGGAGAAAAGTGGAAGCTCAAGGAGTAGGAGGCTTGAGGAGTAGTCAAGTTTGCTGAGCACGTTTTCATGGAATATGGGAATCTGGAATGTATATATTTCTCATTTACACATAATTACAACTGGATAAAGGGAAAATGACTGGATTTACAGCGAAATCATCTCATGCTCAGCCTATCAGTGGGAGAACGTTAGGAACTGTGGTTTGGAAATGACCCATGTGTTTTGGTTCTGCCAATTTTAGAACAATGTCATGTCTCCCCCTTACTCCTACTCCTTACACCTCATGTGTCCTTCACAGTCCTCAGCAATCCTCCTCCTGAACAGTCCTCCCTCTTCGCTCCTTCTCCTCAGACCTCACTGTTCCTCGTCAACCCTCCTGCTCATTCATCACACAATGTACTTTCCTAATGTACGTTTAAGGCATTATTATTCATTCCCCTCATTCGTAGTTCCTCATCCCCATTCTCAGTATTCATTCCTCCCACCAAGTCTTCAGTTATCCTAATACCTGAGACCTTAATGGTTCTCTTCACAACACGCCCAACAGTCATCACTTCTCCTCTTGAGAAGTCATTCCTCCGTCTTGCTCACAAGTTGTCCTCTTCCCATCTGGAACGTCAATGCGTTCTCTCTTCGCAACTCATGCATCAGTCCTCACCACTCCTCTTTGGTTGACATTCTTCTTCCTCATCAGGCATCATTAAAACACTTTACTGCTCTTCTCATTTCTCCCCCTCTGTTCCCGCACCTATCTTCTCACGTTCCCCTTTCGTCTTTACCAATCATCAGTAATCTGACTCACTTATTATCCCTCTGTCCTGGTTCTTCCTCTTTCTCCCTCCCCTTCCTGATCCCCAGTTTTCTACACATCCATTAACTCAGATTGCTGAATGTTGACTAATAAATATAATATATATATATATATGCACATATATATATTTATTTTGTTATTTATTTTTTCTTATTCTTGTAGTTCTGGATAATGTTCCAAATGTCTCCGTGGTCTCCCTCATTTTATTCCCCCTCCAGCTCTCTCAGGTCTCAGTCCCAATTTCTCCATTTCATCCCTGGTCTCCTTTGTGCCTCATCCCGCTTTTGTTCTTTCTCTCTTTTAGCCCCTAAATCTTGGAATGCCATCCCTTTATATATCAATGTTATCTCTTCTTCCCCTTTAATGGTCACCTCAAGGCACATCTACTCTCTTCCTGATCTTGATGCTTTGATGTTTTTTTTTTTCAATTTGGATGCACCGTTTCATACATTTGTTCAGCACTTTGATGTAAAGGGCTATAAAAATCCAATAAAATACCAAATATCAAAAAACAGCGCTGCCATCCCATCTGCACACCCTTAGATGTGAAAGAAGGTGACAACTGAGGAATGAGAACAAATGAAGAGTAAGGTGCAAGATGGAAGAAGAGGGGTGAGGATTTCCTAAAATGGACACCATCTTTTAAATACTTGATTGTGAAGTTTATATACAAGTAAATTCAAATGGCACAGTCCCACCAGCAAATCGTTTCTGTTGACTGTGGTGATTGGCTTGTTCCACAAGACCTAATTGTGAGTCAGACCGTGTGGCAATGACAATGATATTGATCTCAGCATGTAATGCCTCCAGGAGACCTAGAAGCCCCTCGAAGGAGATGAGACTGCTGATTGGATGCCAACAAAGGGCGTTTGGAGGGCAACAGGCACATGCTCACCTCATTTGGTTAAGAAAGATGAGAATTCTATTTTGAAGATGTCCCTTCTCTGGGGGTTCAAAAGAAATTCTGTATTAATAAACACACACACATTTCTCTTGTTATTGGGATCCTCAGCTTGCAGAACTTTGGTGATGAGCTGATCAATGGCGGAGAATACACATGATAAACAATTTAGCAATAAACTAACAGTGAGGAGCAGAAAATACAACCTTGCATTTCTGCTGAAATATCCCTTTCTGTTCTGCAGCATACCAAGAACTTGTGCAATTTGTTCTGATAAAAAAAATGACATATCTTAGCTAATGAATCCTAATGGTCATTCGATTTACCTGAGAAATACAATCACAATACTCGTGCACACGTTTCTGTAGCCCACAGATACCTTTGTGGCTTCATATTATGAACCATCCTTCATACAATTGGCAAAAAAGCATTTAATTTATATATTAGTATTAGGGGATTTATTGAGAGTGGACCTAGCTTTGGGAAGCAACGGAGCGCTTTCCAATCATAGGGGGAAGATCACAGTGAGGGAAGCAGAGAAAAAGGGAGGGGGAGCTAAGACGGGAGGTTGGGCACTTGGCAGCATGGGGGGAGCACAGTGGGGGCTGATCACTGAGTCTCAGGTATGGTGGGGAGTGCAGGGTGTGTTGTCTATCATTATTATTAGAGTATTTTGATGGGTGGATAGATCACAGATTAAGTGCCTGGTGCTGCCATGGGGCATTCATACAGTTTGCAAGTTTGGATCCCTGGCAGGGCTGTCTCATCCAATCATTGTTATGCAGTCAACACATTGTGTATAATCAAAAACAGCTATGATTACAGCACAAAGTGCTAATCTTAGAGAACCTGCTGTGAACGGTAATTTCATTAGTGACCTTACTTTTTACACGCATATTGAAGATACGTATGAGGACTGATTGTGTGCATTCTAGTTCTGCCAATCAGCACAAGAGGGAGGCTTGTGATCCCATGAACTGACTCATCAGTGGATAACTTGAGTATTTTCAGCTAGCCAGGTTTATGGTACATTGGGGGGTATGTGTTTTATGGTCTCTCACTGGACGATGAGTGCACAGAGTTCTGTTATAAGAGATCAGGCAGTAATTTGTAATGGATTGATGCCTGGTTCTGTATGTTGAAAAGTAGCCGTGAATGGTAGATCTGCAAGTCAGATCCTGGGGGGGCCTGAGCAAGGTCCTCGTAACAGTGGGTAAACATGTGCAAAATCCAGAGAATTGTAGCTTGCACTTCACTGAGTGTAGGGGAGCACGAGATAGGTCACTACTTGGAATGTGGTTCCTTGGGAGTGAATGGAATGGTAGATCTGCAAGTCAGATCCTGGGGGTGGGGGGGGCCTGAGCAAGGTCCTCGTAACAGTGGGTAAGCATGTGCAAAATCCAGAGAATTGTAGCTTGCACTTCACTGAGTGGAGGGGAGCACGAGATAGGTCACTACTTGGAATGTGGTTCCTTGGGAGTGAATGGAATGGTAAATCTGCAAGTCAGATTATGTGGGGACCTGAGCAAGGTCCTCGTAACAGTGGGTAAGTATGTGTGCCATCTGGAGAATTGTAGCTTGCACTTCACTGAGTGGAGGGGAGCACGAGATAGGTCACTACTTGGAATGTGGTTCCTTGGGAGTGAATGGAATGGTAGATCTGCAAGTCAGATTATGTGGGGGCCTGAGCAAGGTCCTCGTAACAGTGGGTAAGCATGTGCGCCATCTGGAGAATTGTAGCTTGCACTTCACTGAGTGGAGGGGTGCACGAGCTAGGTCACTACTTGGAATGTGGTTCCTTGGGAGTGAATGGAATGGTAGATCTGCAAGTCAGATTATGTGGAGGCCTGAGCAAGGTCCTCGTAACAGTGGGTAAGCATGTGCGCCATCTGGAGAATTGTAGCTTGCACTTCACTGAGTGGAGGGGAGCACGAGATAGGTCACTACTTGGAATGTGGTTCCTTGGGAGTGAATGGAATGGTAGATCTGCAAGTCAGATCCTGGGGGTGGGGGGGGCCTGAGCAAGGTCCTCGTAACAGTGGGTAAGCATGTGCAAAATCCAGAGAATTGTAGCTTGCACTTCACTGAGTGGAGGGGAGCACGAGATAGGTCACTACTTGGAATGTGGTTCCTTGGGAGTGAATGGAATGGTAGATCTGCAAGTCAGATTATGTGGGGACCTGAGCAAGGTCCTCGTAACAGTGGGTAAGTATGTGTGCCATCTGGAGAATTGTAGCTTGCACTTCACTGAGTGGAGGGGAGCACGAGATAGGTCACTACCTGGAATGTGGTTCCTTGGGAGTGAATGGAATGGTAGATCTGCAAGTCAGATTATATGGGGGCTTGAGCAAGGTCCTTGTAACAGTGGGTAAGCATGTGCGCCATCTGGAGAATTGTAGCTTGCACTTCACTGAGTGGAGGGGAGCACGAGCTAGGTCACTACTTGGAATGTGGTTCCTTGGGAGTGAATGGAATGGTAGATCTGCAAGTCAGATTATGTGGAGGCCTGAGCAAGGTCCTCGTAACAGTGGGTAAGCAGGTGCGCCATCTGGAGAATTGTAGCTTGCACTTCACTGAGTGGAGGGGAGCACGAGATAGGTCACTACTTGGAATGTGGTTCCTTGGGAGTGAATGGAATGGTAGAAAATATCGAAAGTGCAGACCTACAATTCTGCGTCAACAGTATTCTGGCTGACATCAAGGAAACGGACTCCTGTGACACCATTATAAGCAAATATGACCATCAGATACTAAATCTGATAAATCTTAAAGCACCCAATCGTGCAAAGACAGTCAGGCCTAATTCCAACCATCAAAAATGGTATACCCCAGTACTAAGCAACCTAAAAAAGGAGAAAAAACTTAGAGAAACACAATGGCAAAAAAACCCAACTAACGACAACAAGATCAGTTGGAAGGCACTAGAAAAATCATATAAGAACAGCATTATCGAAGCTAAAAAGAACTACTTCAATAATCAAATCGAAGCATCATCGAGTTCTACCAGCAAACTCTTTGACATATTAAAATCTATTGACAAACCTCAGGCTCTGGCTCCCAATTTCAACCCCTCCCAACAGGAATGTGAAAGCACCCAGATAGCTTTTGCCAATAAAATCATCAAGGCTAGAGAACGAATTGCATCTGCCCTCGAGACTAAGCCCCAACCTAACCCCTCAGTAAAACCAACAACTGACAACGGGAAAGAGAAATTCCAATTCCAGCAAATATCTATCGATACCATGAAGAAAACACTGGCTTCAATGAAACCATCGTCATGTGCGGAAAATAAGCTTCCTCCCAAAATAATACTTGAACACTCGGACATTTTTGCTCCTTTATTCAAGAAAATTGTAAACTCATCTTTCCGAGATAAAATAGTGCCGGAAAATATAAAAAGTCACCATTACTCCTTTAGTAAAAAAAACAACTTAGACCAACGCGACCCTAATAATTTGAGGCCTATTACGAATTGCAATTTCACCCTTAAAATCATGGACAAAGTCGCTACAGCACAATTACAGGAATTCGTTGATAAAAACGAGTTACTACACACACAACAATCCGGTTTTAGAGCTGCACACAGCACTGAGACAGCAATGCTAGACCTCCAAACAAAAATGCTGGAAATCATGGACAAGGGCAAAACTGGCGTACTAGTGCTTTTAGACCTAAGTGCCGCGTTCGATCTGTTAGACCACCGACTTTTACAACAAGCACTAGCCAAAACTGCAAACTGTTCCAATGAAGCCATATGCTGGCTCACCTCATTTCTTGAGAATAGAAGATCACGTGTTCATTGGGGAGACAAATTCTCAACCGAACATAACATCTCGTGCGGAGTTCCTCAGGGAGCTAGCCTGTCACCATTGCTATTTAATATCTACATTCACCTTTTGTGTGAATTATTAGAACAACTCCAAGTGTTTTTCACTAACTACGCTGACGATACTCAGCTAGTTATGGAACTGAGCAGTGATTATGCCAAGGACAGTATCACACTGAACATCCTCTACAAGAACATCGAAGTGTGGATGAACAACAACTGGATGTGCCTGAATAGCAATAAAACTGAGTTGATGGTATTTGGATCCTCTGAGGCGCGCGCCAAACTGACATCCGACTACAAGGCATTTCAAATCAAGGAATCCAACATCGAAGTAGCTGATAAGGTCAAAACACTTGGTATGACTCTCGAAGCTTCACTCAACGCTGATGCTCAAGCTTTGTACGTCACCAAGACCTGCAATTACTACATTAGACTACTCAAGGCAATTAGACCTCTTCTTAATGAAAAGAATTGTGCCACCATTGCCAGAGCTACCATCCTATCATGTTTGGACTATGGTAACGCACTCCTTGCTGGCACCAGCAAGCAAAACCTACATAAGTACCAACTGATTCAAAATCAGGCGATAAGAATCATCAAACAAAAATCCAGGAGAGATCACATTAGCGATTTCAGACGTGACCTGCACTGGTTAAAAATGGAAGACCGTGTACAATTCAAGTCCTTGTGTCTAACCCACAAATGCCTTTATGGAAAAGCACCCGCCTACCTTAAGACTAAACTTACACCCTACATCCCGACCAGAACTTTAAGATCCGAAGCTAAGGGCTTGATAACAACTACTAAATTCAAAAAAGAACTAGGTCTAGGAAGAGCTTTCCCTACCCGCGCGGCAACCCTCTGGAACAATCTTCCGACATGTCTCAGACTGGAAACTAATCTCCATGTTTTCCGCAAAAAACTTAAAACTCTGCTCTTCAAGTAATCCCTGATTAGAACCCTCGCCACCTACTGCTAACTTCCTTATGTGTCAACCTGTCACGTCCAATGTACTATCCTCTTTTGTGTCTCTGTCTCTTCGTATGCGCCCCGATGCTTGCGAGCGGTCGGCGCTCTACAAATAAACAAATAAATAAATAAATAAATAAGTCAGATTATTTGGGGGCCTGAGCAAGGTCCTCGTAACAGTGGGTAAGCATGTGCGCCATCTGGAGAATTATAGCTTGCACTTCACTGAGTGGAGGGGAGCACAAGATAGGTCACTACTTGGAATGTGGTTCCTTGGGCGTGAATATAGGTAGGACAGAGCGTGTTGTAGACATATGGCCACTGGAAAAGGAAGAGTACCCCCAAAGAGATGCCAGGTGCCTTATCCTTATCCTCGTTCCCTTATGGAAAAAGGCTGAAATGCTGAGTTAAAATTAACTTTACTGAACCCATATGTGCCATCAGTAGTTACGCAGTTAACGTCTTCCATTACCAGGGGTTCACAAGGTTCCCTGCAATGTGGCTTCATCATATCAAGGATCATAGCAGGTGAGACCAGATTTCAGGTACTTTCCCTTACTAGTAATCATATTGGCTACGGTTGGGCAACTACCACCCCTTTAACTGGCAAGGGCACTTGCCATTTAGGGGTATAGGGGTGAGGCAACTGTAGCTGCTCCAAAGTCCCATCCAATGATATCCAGTATTAGGAAGGGCCTATTAGGATGTAGTTAAGTCTGGAGTCAACACCAGAGCTGCAGAAGCTATGTCGGAAGGTGGCCAGAAGAGTCACCTCCCAACAATCGTCAAGAAAGGTTAGAGCATATACCTTTTTGGTGAGGTGTAACTAAATGACTTCTGCTTTGCAAGAGTACAGGAATGGGTAGTGGCAAAACCACCTACTCAGCCTCACACTGCTACTAAGCCAGCAGGGATCCCAATCATAAAGGTGAAAGCAGGCACAGCCTGATCGGTACACCTCCTTTGCCTTTTATGGCAATGTGGTCCAACGGCAGGCTATACGCTTAAGAGAGGTGTGATGTGATAACAGTAGACACCCAAACAGCAATAGTACAAAACCTCCAAAATAAAAGAACGCCCCATCAAGATTTTATAAAAATGTGTATACTTTAATAAACTAAATACAATGCAATCAACTAACTAAAACACAAGCAAAAACCCACCCCTGTAAAGAGAAAAACTAGATATGCGGGCTATTGTGTGGTATGGCACTCTAGAGACTTGAGCACTGTGTTTAGGAAGAACATAGCACCAATGTCATTGTTTGAAAGGAGATGCTGGAAAAACAAAGTGAAAGAGTGGGCTTGCAAGTCACTAGCGTCCCAAGAAGTGGACTAGGGCACAGGGACTCTTATCAGTACCTTGTTCTTAAACTTAGGAGGCTCGAAAGCACCAGGGGTGACATGTGTTGGTCAGAACTGTGACTCCTGACAACTCCTGCGCGACCCCTGGCATTGCCACTGTGACCCCTGGTTAGGTTTCTCGAACTTAAAAAAGAAATCATCTCTGCTATGGCTTTCCATAATGGAAATCATTTTTTTTTAATTCAGTCAGATGTCTTCTTTAAATCTGAGCCCCCATACATCCCCAGGACATGGAGGCCCTCTGGGTCCTCTGCTCTGCTCATGAGCATGCGTTGAAAATGAGAACCAGAGGCTGCCTGCCGAGGAGTTTGGAGCAACATATGGGGAAAAGGTAAGGACATGTATTTGGTGTGTGTGTGTTTGTGTGTGTGTCTGTATAATGTGTATGTATATTATGTAATTTGTGTGAATACATGACGTATAGGTGGTTGGGTGTGTGAGAGTGAGTGAAAGGTGAATGGGTGCATGCGTAAATGAGCATATGAATGGTGTGTGAATGTGTGTGCTTGTGTTCAGTGCCTGGATTACTTAACAGTCATTTTCATTACTCCTAGTCCAACTCTTCCTCGTCTCAGTGCTTGCCTATGAAACACCTTGCCTCATACGTTAGTACTGGGACAAGGACGAGGGACAGGGAGGGAATACTAGGCTGAGGGGCTAATTTTGAAGGTTGGAGGAGAGTGGGAGGGAGAGGGGATGTGTGAGACGTGTCGGAAGCTGGGTGCGCTAAAACATAATGTGCATCCATGATAAAGCAGGCATGACATGTGTAATTAGTGGCTAGCCTAGCATGTTGGTACAGCCATTCATTTCTTACTGTAACATGACAGTTTAACTGGGAATCTATAATACAATAAGTATGATCAATGTTATTGTTGTAAAGCATACTCCTCACTCAAGTAGATCTTTAAGCTTTAATCAAGTTAAACACATTTATCAGTAAGTCCATAAGATATTACATGGAAGACCCACCGGTGCCCACCACCCACGTCCCATTTCTCCAACTGACTGGTCTGGAATACTGAGTAGGGCATTCTACCATTCATAGAAATACACATTCTATCAATTATGTCACAGCCACTCTGACATCATACACCTCACACTCAATTGCTCAGACAGAGACACATAAGACAAATACAACAGTTGTTACCCATCTAGACTGGCATTTGGGTTCAACCAGTCTAGCCTTTCCTTACTGTGGCATTTTATATTTTTATGGGCACCTATGATAAAGTAAGCATGATAAGTGATATTACATGCATAAATTGGCATTTAAGTGAAGCCAGTCTAGGTATATCTTACTGTGGCATGGCACATTTTTACTGTGCATCATCAAGGCTACAGCAAACATGATAAGTGTTATTTCATGACTGGCCTACATTGTGCAGCCAGTTTTTATTTTTTTAGTTTTTATTGTGGCATTGCATTTTTAATATCGGATGTTGTATTATATCTCAGAGAGGTTGAGCGCTTGCTGCTGCAATCTATGTGTAATCTGTGGGTCGAAGGTTTGAATCCTGGCAGGGCCAGCTCAGCCTTTCATTCTTCCACAGTAGATAAAAGAGTACTACCTTCAGATGGAATGATAATTGTATATAAATATCTGCTATGCTTAGTGCTTTGGTGAAAGCCCTATATAAATAAGAACTCATTATAATTAATTAAAGCATTAATGCTCCTGTTCACTGTTGATGACATGCATGTGTATTGGAGATGTGGATGCTGTATAATCGCAGCAACGGACATTCTAGGGGCTCTACTCATCACACAATGACAATACCTGACTTGTAGCTATAATTGGCGTGATATGGAAGTAACCACCCATACAATGCTTAAGTGGCATAGCCATGGCAGTGCCTTGGCTTATGTTGATTCTATTGGGTATAATCCTGACATATCATGACCTCATCCATTGCATATCAAGGCATCACCCTTGTTAATATATGGTTGGTATCTAAAATATTCTTGTCTGCTTTAGTACCATTTTGGTATTTTAACAATTGTAGATTTTTATACATTTTTTTACACCTGCAAGTCACCTCCGGTGATGACATCAGCATTGTAGAGTAAATTATGCCATCCAGGTCAGAAGTAATGCACTATCACTTCCTGTGATGTCATCAGGTTCCACCACCCCTGGCATTTTGGTGAATCAACATCCCTGGACAGCACTTTGGCTTTGGTTCGAGTTAATAAGATCCTTTTGGCTTTTATCGTTGAGTCACTTCAAAGGTACAGGCTCCCGAAGGGCAAAGCCAGCATGCAAGATCTTCCAACAGTTCGAGGAGCGGTTGAGTCAGCATTGAGACAAAGGCTTCTGCTGGGGCAAGTCAGTGGTCGCGATGCTGAGTTCCAAATCTTCCAGCAGGCAGAGTTGGCGCTTGAAAAAGTTGGCCCCTTGAAGGTCAAGCCTGCGGTTCACCCTGTTTTAGACAGTCTACAGCAATGAATCGAGCCAGTGTATGTGTGGGTTCAAATGCAGCAAGCCATTTGAAGGTGCCTTTGAGTGTCAAAAGCAGCACAGTGGGTCCTGTGTCTAGTCAAAGTGTATCAAACATGATTGAAGTGACTTGAAGACGGTTAAACGCTGTGAAGCAGGATTCCAGTTGCTCTTAGACTTTCAGGTTGCTGCACGATCCAATCCAGGGGCTCAATGGATAGGTTGTGCACTTCTTGCTCTTTACTTCCAGTCCAGGCAGTTTGACTGGCAGCTACAGGGTGTCCTTCACCTCCAGTGAGGACTGTGATTCCAGCGCAGCTGGCACAGTAGCATAACTTGATCCTCAGCATTTCACCCCAAATGTGCCCTGGGGATTGTCAGGGAGCAGATATTTCCTCTGCCTTGGATGCCTTCTATCTGCGCCTCTATGGCAGAGCACTCTGGAATGGACGGCCCTCCCAAAAGAAGTACCAGGGTGTATTATTATTAGTCCTGATGTCCAAGGTAGAATCAAGGAAGTAGTCGGTGACACCTTCCTTATAAAGGTAAATGTTTACAGGGGATTGGCCAAAAGCAAGCCTGCTGTAACGATCTCAATCCCTGTGGCTGTAACGAGTGACCCTTGAGTTCTGACATCATACCAATGGTGGCTTGTCCTGAAAGAAATGGAGGGGACAGGAAGGAAGGCGAGACCTCACAAAGATGGTGAACCTCCTTCTAAATCCACCTTATTTCTCTGGCTACGCTAACCCTGACTATTTCCCATTCCTGCTAACTTGTGTGCAGCTCCCTGGAGTGAGGCTGGCTTTGTTATGTCAGTACTGCCTTTGAAGCACCACATCCCAGGAGATCTCCTGTTGAAAGGAGGTGTTACCCTCACTCCTTAGGAATCAGTTGTGGCAGCGCTCCTGGCTATTGTCAACTGGCTAGACTTGTGACCACCAGGCAAGCCATAAATTAACATTGCCCTGATATCACTCTGCCTGGGCTTTCTGGGTTGACACTTCCATGTTATGAACTCGCACTCACTTTAATAATTGTGTACTCTTATCAGTAGCCATACCATAACCAGGTCTGGCTAATTCTAGAGATTACCCTGCCACCAGACTAATTAAACAGACAATTATAATATTTTAGATCAGAGTTGCAGAAGATAAAATGCTACAACTGTCTGAAAGCACTCAGTGTTCTAGCATGTGTCAGGAGTACACATGTGTCCATTGCACCTGACGTGTGCTGCTGGAGAGAATATGCTGCAGACGGGTTCAGCAAAGGTACAAGGATGCACTATGTTTTTGGAGTGGAGCTTTTATGAAAGGGGGTCTGTTCAGAAGACCTCCCTTTCAGAAAGAGAATTACCCACATCATGTCATGTATTCATTTTTAAAAAAAGCCTGAGGGCCTGACATTTCCACGCACCAATGCTTTTTGTACAGGTTTCTGTATGTTAATAAAATTGTTTGCTGCAACCTGATCCATCATTTCCGATCCTTAGTATCCCCTAGCTTTAGTGTCATGGGAAATTTACTTGGTGGCTCCCATTAAGTGCACGGAGGTGGAATGTACCAGGAAGAGCAAGAACATGGATGAGATGGGGTCCTGACAGCCCATGCTGTCCCTCTGTACGTTTATGTGGTCCTAAATGATAGCTCTTGCATAGTGACCATCAGTGCTTAATTTGTGCCAGTGTTTGCTGGCGGTGAACACAGGCACTCTTTTTTCAGCACTGGCACTCTTAGAGGCTTTGTATGACTCTGAGCAGATCAGCTGTGGAGGCCTTGGTGTGCTGTGTGGCGCTGGCCATGCCTCATTGTTGGCATTTTATTTTGGGAGATGATATCTGACTGCTCAGTGCTCTGCATCCTTGTGTTAATAGCAGGTCCGCCGGGTCAGCTGCAGAGCCAGGCATTGGTGCGATGTGCTGAGCGGGCGCTTCGTGTCACTTGTGCTGGCATTTTATTTTTGGTTGGATAGATCAGTGCTGTGACTGCTGTCACTGGATAGATACACTGGTCCCTGTACCCTGACCCTCCTCCCCCAAACCAGGATCAATAAGCGCTGCTGCCTGCTGCACTACACACAGACCACACAAGCCCAGGCCCTACCAATGAAATGCTTCTCTGCTCATTGCTGCGCTCGAACGGGTCAGCAATATGCATAACCTGCTGCTGGCCGGCCCAGGCCATCGCGTTCGCCAGTTGACTAACTTGTGACAAGTTAGTCAACTGGCATGGAAGACCCAACCTGTCTGTGTGTTGCAATTTGTAGTGTTATTGAAAACTTGATTAAACCACACAAGATCATATTTGTAGTACATTTAATTGTGTGAACGCAACAGCAACATTTACCACCACATTCTGGAGAAGAATGTGGCACTGGTGCTTGATCGGTCCTTTGCTTTTCTCCCACTTAGAGAAGTTCAAATGTTGGCACGTATCATTGCCAATTTCAGATACACATGATGTGCCTTCTTTTTGGCAATGTTTATTTATCCACTCGGAAATCTGATGGTCTGCATCGAGGGATACATTGAGAAGGATAGAATATTAAAGGCGCCCACAGGATATAGAGGGAACTACGATGTAGTCAGGGACTGGCTATGTAGAATATTGCAGATGTGTCTTCAGGCCTTTTCTGGATTCCCTACTCATAAGGTTACAGATAGTATCATGTCACAATTTTCCACACTTGGCCGGGAATCGGGAATACAAATATTTTCATTAGCAAAAACAGTCGCAAGCACCCATTGGTCAGTTTGAACACTGTTCCAAATATGCACATTCTTGCATCCCCTCATGATTCACTCCCCCATTCACTCACCTACGCACAGAGGCAAGACATATGTGTAGCGCTACACACACAGGCCCGTCAAAAACACACACACTATTCGAAGGGAGGGTGCACAAATGGCTCTTTACCTGTAGTAGCATTAATCCCTCTACTGGCCTTTCCAGAGGAACAGGTACACAGAGAACAAACCTCTCATCCACTCCCCACTCATCTACCAGTAAGAAGCATCTCTTGTATGCCATGGGGCCCTGGTGGCCGTTGTTACAGAGTGCTCATTTCCCTGTTGCAGAAGAAGCTGTGCCAGTGTGCGCCCCCCACCACATCCTGCCTCAACGACCACTAATTGAACAACATTAATGTGTGTTATTTTTTGCAATATTGCTGCCACACGCGCAACACGTGCCTCATTTGCCTGATTGCTTCAATAACTATCCCCAAGCAAAGTGTTCATCCCACAGTGGCCTCCATGCTGGTTCCGTGGCTTTATGCGCACAATGGGCCTCATTACAACCCAGGCGTTAAGGGTTTAACGGCGCTGTCGGCGCCGTTAACCCTTAACGCCTGATTACCATTTTAGCATGCAAGCTGCTAACCCGCCTTGGTGCTAATTACGGCACCGTAATTTACGGTGCCGTAATTAGCGCCTTCCCCACTCCCATTATGCCCTATGGGGCAAAAATGGGAATGGGGAAGGGTAAATGGGGAATGGGGATTTACCGCCCCACTCACCTTGGAATGGGGCGGTAAATCCGCCATCCACCATGGTGTAAACAGACTTTACACCATGGTGGTAAAGTAGGGAACTTACCGCCTGGGTTGTAATGAGGCCCAATATCTTGATTTCCTGCATGTGCTGATGTTCTTGGGCATTCTTCATGATGGCCGTCCTGTTTCTTACAATCTAGACTTCCTCTGTGTCTTGCCTGGCCTCCTGCAATTGGCTACTAACATCCTATGTCACAGTACCGGGAGGCAGACGTTGGCCCCCCAATAAAAGGCCCAATTTCTAAGGCCCTGTCTGTCCCTGTCCGGGCCTGGACCTCCACAGCCCCACATCTCTAATGATGATCCGTCCTCCAGACAAGTTACTGGATTGTTTTTGCTGTAATTGCTCCAAAGGTCTGCAACGACCCCTGCTGCCATGAAAGTGAGTCTGACCGACTTCCATCATTAACTCTCCTGAGGCTTCTTCTGTTGTTCCATCCCCGCTTATCTAACTTCATTCCCCACTGCATTTGCTAATCTTATTGTGTACTTGTGTACCATATACCTTTCACTGTTACCTGCCTCGATTTAAGAATCAAATTTGGGTGTATCAGCATTCCTTTTTACCATCTGCTTTGCACTGTTTCCGACCTCCATTTAAAAATAGGTGCATTCCTTTGTACCATCTGCTTTGCACTGTTACCTGCCTCCATTTAAAAATCGAATTTGGGTGCATTAGCATTTCATTGCACCATCTGCTTTCCACGGTTACCTGCCTCTATTTAAAAAGCGAATTTGGGTGTATTAGCATTACTTTGTACCATCTGATTTGCACTGTTTGGTGCCTCCATTTAAAAATTGAATTTGGGTGTGTATAGTGTATTCAAATCTCTGTACCACTCACCAAATGTAATTATACTTCCTCTGGGTTTCTCTTATTCTCTCCAACATCTTTCTACTAGGCCTCCTAGTGAGTTCAACCAGTACTGTGCAGTGCTGCCACTACTCCCTCACAGGGTCGGACTGGGCCATAAAATTGTCCCTGACACCAATGAAAAAGTGGCCAAGAGTTACAAACAGTTATTCATTCCTTTGATGACACTGTTTGAATAGTAACCAAGGAGGAGTTTTTTGATAAAGTGTGATGTGAATTGTGCATTTTAATGAATATTTATTCAGCAACATAGGTCAAAACTATTAGCTGCAGAGTGAATTAACTCATCAAACAGCCCAAATTGGGCACCAAAAACTGACCCACACCAGTATTTTGTGTTTTTGGTTCGGCCATGGGCCTATTGCCCTATAGGCCAGCCCGAGCCTGCTCCCGATTTCCTTGGCTAAGCCTTTGCCTTCCTATGGCTCTCTCCATCTCTTCTATATTCTCTAACTGCTACAGTATCACCTATCCACCTTCTCTCTCCAAGTAAGCCAGAAAGAAGCACAAAAATGACATCCTGAGTGCAAACACTGGACTTCCCATTGCAAACACCTATGACAGTGCCTCCTCTAGAGAGGTTTTCACTTATATCCTTTTCTCTTTCCCGTCTCCTGATCCCCGGACCCCCATCTCATCTCTACTCTCTCTCGCCCCACTCAAAATCCTCCATTAATGTGGCACCAAGTGGGATTTCTTCTTTGCTGGCTTTGCATCCTCTCGTTGCTTTGTTAATGCCTATCACACTGGCACCACTCTGGTTCAGGGTCCACAACCCAACCTCTGTATTTTTGAATGCATCTTGCCATCTCTCATTAACCTCCTTCCTTCGCCTGCATACCCCCTTATCCCGTCTCCCTCCTCTGAATGGTGTACCACACCCATATACCACACCTCACAAAACCTTCAAAAGCGCTGACGACCTCCACCTGGTGACTCTTAACGTCCGCGCAGCCAATAAACTCTCCTCTGACATCTGTCTCCTTCTTGAAGACATTGACCTTGACATTCTCGCTCTTACCGAGACTTCGTTCAATGCTAGCTCAGTCACTAACTTTTACTCCCTCCTCCCTGATGGCTTCAAAATCATCTCCAAGCCTCGACCTCACCGCACTGGCAGGGGTGTTGCCTTAATCTTCCCTGAGTGGGTTCCTGCTTCCATCCTACCTACCCAGACCTATTCCTCTTTTGAAAGCCTGGTTTGCAAAGTGGTCACCTCCACCCCGACTTCTGCTCTTCTTTAATTTCCCCCACCTCTAACCTTCGACTCCTGGGTGACTTCAATATTCAACTGGACTCCCCAGGCTCTGCATCCACTCTTTTCACTGACTTCTGCTCCTCGCATTCCCTCTCCATTCTCCCTTCGGGGCCATCCCACACAGCTGGACACACTCTGGATGCCCTCATAAACTCTAATTTCTCTTCCTCCGCTCCACTAGTCACCCCTCTCTCCTGGTCAGACCACTCTCTCCTCTCTTCCCATCTGGGTCCCATTGGCCCCTGACCGCACCCCCAAAACTCACACCAACCTCAACCAGGGCCGGTCTTATCCCAAATTGCACCCCAGGCGGGAGGCATCATTGGCGCCCCCCCAATCCAACCAGCTGAGCTATATCCGTGACAGGTACACTCTTGTTGGAGTAGCGTAGCGGGCGGAGATCAGAGTTCTATTAGTGGAATTGTCCACTGAAAGTAGCGAACTCGTGGTATATTACTCATAACAAGAAGATGCATACATTGGACAAATACAAGCAGTTGGGGTTATCGTTAGGGATCTTCTGGGGGTGTCTACGTCTTGAAGTTAGTAAGACCTAGAGGACAGTTTAAGCAGAGCCCTAGTTATGTCTACAGATTTTTTGTCATTTGGCTCAGGTGACCAGCCTAGTTTGTACTCGATTCTTCTTAAACGTTTGCAGCAACCCTTATCAAGATGTTAGTATTGAGTAATAATATTGCAAGACGATTCCAAGTTTGTGGTCCATAGCTCCATAATTATAGGGGGGAAACTCACTTTCTGAATGCTGCCTGCTACTTACACTAAGGAGTTAATTCACACAAGAATTGTATAATGCCAGAATACCACTGGAAAATGCTCTGTGAATCAGGGACTAAAGGTTACTGATCAGGTATGTGAATAAAATGCAGCAAACTAATTCTGAGGAAGAAGAGGTTAAATACTTTAACTGAATGGTTGCTATTTCATTCGGTGATGGAAGTTTTAGCTGGCAAGTTGGACTTTGAAGTCCCCTTGACCCACCTTCCCCCTCCCAAGCGAGCACAATATAAATATTTTCTATTTGTGAATAATCACTGTCCATTCTGGTCAGAGAAACTAGATTGGTTCAAAGAGACACATGCAGTTTTGTATTTTGCATTTTGTTTTTATTTGTGAAGGAGCATAGTGCTTAGAAGCACTGAACGCTGCGTCACCCGGTGGACGGAACAGTCCCATTGCTGTGTGCTTAGCAATACTGGAGAATAGCCATTATGAATGATGCATGAACCAGGTGGTGGAGGGAGCTTGAGGGAACATTAAAAGGTGGCAGCACAGGCGCACATAGGATGCATATTTGCAATATGTAGCTGCTCACTTCTATTCCAGTTCTCCCTGGTTTCCTCATTCCTTTCCCAAGACTAGTGACCTGAGGGTCCCCTTTGAAGGCATGGGGGTGATAGAAGATGTGCTCACTCTGAGTGCCCCAATATTGATCTACTGTGCCACTGTCATCATCAAAAGTGCACCCAAGTACTCTCTAGAAAAAGACACAAATCACACTGAAAAGGGTTAAGCTGTACAAACTGCCCCAGAATGGCTGAAATAATTATATCAGGGTGAATCCAAAGAAACCCCAAATTTGGTTGGAATATATAAGAAACTCTGATGTGCCGGCGCTTCTGCAGTAATCTCTCTGTGCCACGGTGGAGTTTGGGCTATTATATATATTTGTCAGTGCTCAGCGTTGGATGTCCTTGTTCTATGCCCATTTTATTGACTTCACAAAATTGCCCAGATTTTCAGTTCATAAACTCTGGTCACTGTATGCATCTGGCATCTGCTGCCTTTCATTTCCCCGCTGTAGGTGGGGTGCTCATAGGGATCGGTACTGAGCGAGAAAAGGTTACGTGGAAGATTATGGCTCTTGTGTCAAAAAAGGGGGCTGTATGCAATATGGGCTGGCAGTCCCTTTGTTCGCCTTTTCATTAATAACCTATCTTGTCACGGCTTCTCTGGGGCTACAGGCTGTGGGGAATGCTACAGATTGTTCTGCAGACTGACACGTGAGTGATGTGACAGACTGCACCCCAGTTCCTCCAGCCATTCATAGGTACTGGACTTCCAGGAATTCCCCCGGGTGGATGGTATTGGACTAAGGCAATTTCCTGGGCTAATCTGGACTTCCAGGAACTCGCTTATCTTCTGTGCAGAATAGTCCACTCCTGGTGATGCTGAAGTGGTCAGACAAAACACACATTCTGAGTTTGAATGCAGATAAGTGCCATCAGCCGTGCCTGCTATACCTGCTTCACCATCCATACCCTTACTAGAGAGGAGGACCTATATTGTTTCCAGCTTTTCACTCATAGTTTGCCACTCATTATTTTTTGCGAGGTGGTAGGGCCACAGAGCATTCTGCTATTGTTGCACCGAGTGATGGGTCCTGCGGGGCAGTGATCCATGAATGGGGGCATGGGGGACAGCCAGGGGCTCACACCTCAGGGAAGGGTTTTATGGCACTCCCAGGCATTTGTCTGCAGCTCTCAAACCAGAGGACTATGTGGGGGGTATAAAGGGTCTTCAAAAGTATTCACACCTCTGGACAGGCCTGGCCCTGGGTCGCGCCTTTCTGAAAGGAGGGGGCAGTTTGCCTGTGCCATCTGCAGCCAGCTGTCCTGCTAGGGTCTCTGGCTGCAGCCTGCAAGGCGATACCTGCATGCCACTTCACGTGCAGCACACAAACTGTCCTCATCAAGGTAAATTAGCATGTTATCCGATGCGCAGCCACAGGACCGCTTTCGCTTTAAATTTTATGGGTTACCATTGTCATGTTCTCTTTACGGCCCCCATGTGTAACTTGCACACTGTAGAATGTGCAAGAACGTCATATAAATAGGACAAACAAAAAGTGTAAAATCTTTCAAAATACCAGTATGTTATTCTTACAGTGAACAGGCATAGGTTTTATAAATACAAACATGTTAAACTTACACAATATATAGTGCTTTTTCGGTGTCTCTAAGTGGTGGCAATTTTAACATTTAGTGAACAAAGACAGGGAGATGCCATGTGTTCTTTCTGCCCAGGGTTACACAATTTGGCCAACTGAGGATGCTGGGATTGAAACGGCAGATTCCAGAGCCAAATGTTTTCCCAAATGGCCACCTTAGTGTAATTTAGGTCCCTGCAGTGCAGTGTGGCCCCACCCACTTACTCTTTAGCATCTCACACCATCCAACTGACTTTCTGTAACTGGGTTGCTGGAATCTCAGATTTATTATCTACAAATTGCAAGAGGTCTCCATCATTTTGTGAACATACAGGCAGTATTGTGCTGACAATGACGAGGGCCTGGGTTTTTTGGCTGCTGCTGAGTACAAGGTAGAAGAAACAGTGTCAACCCAGATACTCTGTCGCTCAGCAAGAAAAACACACCGCATGGGACTCTCAGTACTACAGTAGAATATATCCCTGAAGAAGATTTACCACAAGCGCCAAACACGTGTTAACATTTTTATAAAAAAACAAAACTTTAATTTGAGAATACATATTTGAATGGGACAATAACTATCACAGCGCTGGCACTGATTGGTTTAAAAAAACAAATACTCCTAACTGAACACTAAGAATGATATTTTGATGAGTTTCATACTGGCGAGGGTTATCTAATGAGAATGTGGGTCATTAGGTAACATTAACTTAAGATCCATTAATGGTCTTACAGTTTTTACTTACCAACGTTTAACACCGTTATGCCAATCTTGGCAATAGCAGCCTGCACAAGGGTGGCTTCTCGGCTCGGGCTGCTCCTGGCTGGGCACCTGACTACGTCCTGCCTGGCTGGACCTTGATCCTGATTCCTCCGGCAATTTCCACGCACGCCAACTGACAAAGAGTCACAGCAGGGCAGGCTGCCCAATCAATCAACCCCGTGTGTCAGTGCAGCCTGGGGCCTGGCTGGTGCCACCCAGGGAAGTGAAAGCAACAAATGTTGCTATTTGCTGCCCTGAGGCTGCTTAGTGCAAGCAATACATTATAAACATCAACGTGCTGTGGTGCCTTGCTTTGTAGGAGCACCGCAAGCACAAAATGGAATGCAGAGTCAGACTGCTTGCATGGGCTCAGTCACACTAGCCCTGTGTCCCGGGTCTGACAGGCGCAGTGTCAATTAATTAAAAGGTTGTACACACGTGAAAAACAATTTATTTTTTCACTACATTGTTTTATGAGATACTACTGGATGGACTCTCGGACTGCTGGTGCAGCGCCCCTAGAGGCTGACACATCAGGCAGCTGCTTACAATGCCTGACGCAAAGACCGGCCCTGCTAACACCCGCCCAATGAAACGAGTGACGGCAGCTGCCTTTGCCTCCATCTTCGCCCCCGCAACGCTCCACTTCTGACTCTACCTCTGACACTGCCCTCAGCAACCTCCATCTTTCCATCACTAACACTCTTGACATTTTTACCCCAGTCATGAGGATCTGTCTCAAACCTGCCTCAAAGCGTAACACTTGGTACGACACCGAACATGCAGCCCTGAAACGAAAGTGCAGGGCAGCAGAACAGAAGTGGTAAACCTCAGGCTCACCCTCTGACAAACTGGCCTACCGCCTGCTCCAAAGGCAATACAGACTCACCATCCGTGCTAAGAAAAGAGCACACATTCAGGCACGAGTCTCTGGCGCATCCATTAACACGGCTGAACTTTTCAATATCCACTAGCCTACCCTTCCGCAGTCTCCTCCTCCCCTTCTCCTTCCCAGGCCCTCTGAAATGCACTGGCCTCACACTTTGCCATCAATACTCAAGATAGTCATTCTACCCATTCTACACTCACAACCCATCCCACTCCCGCTACCACACTCCCCGCTCCTCCTTCCTCCTTTTCCTCCTACTCTCCTGTCACACCTGAAGAAGTTACCAGAGTTGGCCGCTCCATGAAGGTCTCTTCTAAACAGGTCTCCCCTTGTTCATCCAGAACCATCAAGGATAACATTGGCTCCCTTGCCCCTGCTCTCGCTGATTTCTGCATCCACTCCTTTATCCCTGGATCTTTCCCCTCCTCCCTTAAGCACTCCCCTGTGCGAACACTCCTGAAAAAAACATCCTCTGACCCTAACTGCCCTGGAAGCTATCTCCATCACTCCTTTCCTGGGGAAGCTACTTGAGAAGCTGGCTTTGCCCCAACTTAACTCTAACACTGAACTTGTTGGAGGCCTCCACGACCATCAATCTGGATTCCGAGCATCCAGAGGCATGGAAACTGCTCTTCTGAACACCTGTGTAGAACTGCTCGCCACTCTGGACTCCAACTTCCCAGCTGTCCTTATCCTTCTCGATCTCTCCTCTGCATTTGTCACAGTTAACCATTTCATCCTAAGACAAAGGCTCCACGATACACTTTGTATATAGGAACGGGCACTGGATTGGCTGTCCTTTTTCCTCACTAACCGCTCTTCCCAAGTCATCCTGGGCCCCTTCTCCTCTCACTCTTCCATTTCCAACTGTGGTGTCCCTCAGGGCTGTATACTCTCCCCCTGGCTCTTTAACATCTACAATGCTCTCCTTGCACGCCTCATCTCCTCTTTCTCTGCCAACTTCCAGTGTTATGCGGGTGACACACAGCTCTTCTTCAGACTCCCTGCTGACCCTCTTGCACCCTCCTTCATCCCTGACTTCCTATCTGCCATCCAGTCCTGGTGCACCTCCAATGATCTCTGCCTCAACACCAGTAAAACTGAGATCCTTCCCATTGGGACCCCTACTCCCTCCTCTTCCCCTCACACTGGCCTTCCTCCATGGGCTCTCCCCTGCACCTTCAACTGAAGCCAGAAACCTTGGAGTCATCTTTGACTCCTCTTTCCTTCTTCCCTCACACTCAGGACATGGCCAATAAGTCCAACTATAGGCTGTTCCTTCTCAAAGGATTTCTACCTTTTCTCATTTTCCCGCAGAGGCTCAATGTGACTCAAACCCTTGTTCTTTCTAGATGTGACTACTGTAGCAGCCTCCTCCTGAACCTTCAGTCTTCCACACTGCAATCCCTCCAGCTTATCCAGAATAAGGCAGTGAGACTTATCCGAGGGACTGCATCTCTCCTGCTCTAAAAAGTCTTCACTGGCTCCCGGTTGCTGCACAGATTAAATTCAAATCACTATGCATCATCCACAAGGCTGTCTGGGCCTGGGGACCACACTATCTTCAACTTTATCTCTCTGAACACTCTCCCCTAGACCACATTGCTCCTCTGGCACCAACTCCTTGTGTGTAAAGCGTTTGGCTAAGCAGAGGGTAGGGGGTCGCTCACTTTCCTCGGCAGGCTCCCTCCTTTGGAATATCCTCCCCCTGCCCACTGAACCTTGAGCAGGAGCTTCTCAAATTCTAGAAGCTCCTTAAGACTTTCCTCTTTTCCTCCTCCTTCCCTCCTTCTCTCCTCTGCTAATCTCACAGTTGCTGAATCAGTGTTCTTGGCCTTATGCATCTTCGGGGCCTTGACCTCCCACACCAGTTCGTCCCAGCACCTGTCTTTCCACAGCACTTGCATATCTCGCGGCCCAGGCTGTGTAGCACTCAACATTCTAGCACTTCGTCCATGGCTCACCCACCGGCTCGGACTCCCCAGCACTTACCTTCTCTTCCCTTTTCCTTTCTGCACTTGCACGTTCTGAATACACGCAAGGCATAGTAGGTTTGTCCCTCTCCCTCTTCCCCCTCAGCTCTTAAATATTGTATTTTAATGTTGTCATGTGCCTCCCTCCCTCCCTCCCATCATAATGCAGGTCAGGCCGCTGTAAGACAATAAATGTGTGGGATAGTTGCCCAAAATGTTACATTGTTTAGCCAATTTGGCATGTATTGACCCATGTACCTTCCTTTTGGCAATATTCATCCACTCGCAACCCTGATCTGCATCCTGGGTGGCTGTGGCTGAAGTTGTAGAATTTCCACTTTGCTGCAGATATACCCCTAATTTTGGTCCCCCGAATCACCTTTTCTTGTTCATGTCTGTTGAAAAAAGAAGTTCTCATCCAAGAATACTAAAATGCAGTTTGGTCACCGCAGACTTGGCTGCTACAGTCTGGGGTGATGTGAATTAAGAATGAACAAATGAAGGTTTTACGGTATACAGTGTATACATCAATGAATCTGCACCAAATGAGCATGGGGTGCTATGTCAGAGAAGTGCTGTGGGCAAAAACATGTTTTATTGTGGAAGGATCTGTTTCCCGAGAGTTTAGCACATGGGAAAAGGCCATAAATGTGTAATGGACATTGACCTCTGGAGAATATGACGTGAAACCATGGGTTATGCTTGCATTGGCATGCTTTGGCTAATCCGTAATGGCACAACTTAAGCAATAATACTTTGTGTCTCTATACAACCCTCTGAGATGGTAATCTGACATCAAGACTGGGGTCACCCAGCAGATGACACTGGCGTTGCCCAGCAGGGGCACCGGCTCTCCACAAGTAGAGTGTCCCAGCCCGGGCTCTAGAGACCTGGCGGACTGCCATGTGTGACAGCATTGCCCAGCAGGGGCAATGTTACGTTGGAGGGCCTGGCAGTGCATGGTGCTGCTGAATAACAACACAGGACACCATGTTGTGTTACTCGGAGGACTCAAGTGTGGGAAGCCGCTCATTACATTTTTATTGAGACAAGTCACGTGGCTATTGCCAGGAGCTCCTGGAGGATACCATGCTCCCAGGAAGGGTGACCCATTACAATAGCTTTGGAGAGTACAAGTTATGTTATGATATTTGATGGCATTCAGGCCCTTGGGGATGATGCTCCCCATGCCCCAAATGAACTAGTGAAGAGTCGAGCTGGAGGTCAAAAAAGGTGTTTGTGCGTGGAGGACTGAACATGGATTGGTGAACAAGAGAACCGCTGAATGGGTGGACAATCGGCCCAATCAGAGAAGCAGGAGGCAGATGGCGCGTGCATACGTTTCCTCTAATAAGGGGGCCTACATTTTCAGTGCGCACCGATTGACTGGACAGCTTTCCAGCCAATCTGAGCGTGCAGACAATTCTGCCTTCTGTTTGGCTGCAAGATGTCCTGCTGGGAGAGCTTCTGCCGACGCTGGATATTGCTAGACGTGCATAACACTCGTCTTGCAGTGAACACTGCCTCTTGTACTGCAGATATTTTGGCCATCTCTCTTTGTGTGTCACATTTCCTGGCATGCAGTGCTTTAAATGAGCAGGTGCTTGCTGCTCCTGAGTACTGCAACCACTTTTATTTGACGGACATGGTTCCAGCACTTCTCATCTGGAAGCCAATTCTTATGTATGTATGTAATATGTTCTATGTACAGAGCTTAGGCGTAAGCGCTATATGGCATGTGCTGGAAGCCAGATTTTGGAAAAAGGTTTTAAGATTACCAATATGTACACCAATGACTATTCTGCGATACAAATTGGGCCTGTCATTGTTAGCAAACTATGTCATATGGCAAAGATGTGCCTTTATCCGAAAATGTTTATTGAGTTTACACCTGACCAACATCTTGGGGATATGTAACGCTCACCTGGTATCCACGGGGACGTCACTCAGCCTGTTCTGACCTCTTACGGCCTCGAACCCTTCCCTGGAGTCTACTCGACTGGAGACTGGGCCTTGTTTTCTTGGAAAGTGTGCTCTCCGTCCTGCTTCAGGTAGGATAGCACAAAAGCGACCCGTGATTGGTAATTCAGAAAAGCCCCTGGTCTACAAAGGAATAGCAGGCGGCATTGGTTCATGAACGTTGCAAACCTCTTGGGATCCCCCGTAAATCATTTGGGCGGGGCCAAGGGAACTGCCCCAGGAAGGGTTATCTGAACGGGATTGGCTGATGGTGCTGGCATCGAGGGCACACTTCCCTGGAATGGTGCATGCCCTGCTTGTGACTGGAGAAGTTGCCGGCTTAAATCATCAGTGCGTTCTTTGGCTACTATCAGCTCTCTCCTCAGGGTGTTGGTCTCCTGCCTGGCTGCATGTACTTCGGAACGTAGCTGCCCCAACATGTCAGTTTCTAACTGGTCGGTTTCTAACGTTTCCATGACGCCCAAGTGGATTTTGATGTGAGGCTTTGTGTTCTGTAACGCTCACCTGGTATCCACGGGGACGTCACTCAGCCTGTTCTGACCTCTTACGACCTTGAACCCTTCCCTGGAGTCTACTCGACTGGATACTGGGCCTTGTTTGCTCTCCGTCCTGCTTTCAGCGCAGGGGCGCGTTGATTGATGCGGGCTTGTTGCTGCCTAGTTACTTCACTGGCAAGAGTCTGATAGGTAAGTATAATGAGTCTTTTGAACAGTTCTCTGTCTTCATTCCTTTCCTTCCTTAGATGATGGCCGGCGTCCGGGGATGGCGACGTGCTGCTGAGATGAGTAGCGCTGAAGGTGTGTGAGAGCGCAATGTGCGATGCGACCCTTTCGTATTTGTATTGAACTGAGTTCTTTTTCTGTGTCTTTTAGGTGGCACGACGTTTTCAGCGTGGATGCCGGTTATGAAGAAGGAATGCGGTGAGTAAGCGCGGTATGTGGCGCCTCTAGATGTTTTCACGCTAACCTGGAGTATCTTTTCCCTCTTGCAGATGGATGAGAAGTTCCGGAGACAGAGTTCCCCCAGAGTGGCTGGGATTCAGCTAAGCGTTTGAAGCTTGTACAGTCTTTAAAAATAAGCAAAGATTTGCTGAATGCTTACTAATGCCTTTTTTCTGTTCTTTTCCCTTTTCCTTAGGAAGCGGCGTGCCGGGATGGGAATGACACCGCCGAAGATGCCCGCAGAACAGAAGAAGCGATGAATGATGGGCAGAAGTGCCGCAATGTAAGGCTGTTCCTAATGGTGTTCTTGTTCTTGCAGGAACTGAGAGCAGAAGAAAGATGCAGGCCTACTGGAGACCAATCCGAACACGGTGAGTGTCACGCTGCAGGTGCAGAAAACACAAAGCATGTTTCTCAGCCTGGGCGTGGCTTAAATAGTCTCTGGGTATACCAGGTGTCTCTGGGCTGAACCACACCCAAAAGACTAAACTGCACATGCAGTTCTGGGAACCGAAATATGTGGGGGCATCCATCTTGTCCCCATCAATGCACTACAAGTCCAATCCCCAATGTTATCCTATGGGAGTGAGTGAGTCTGGTGCCACAAGCACCAAGTCTGACTCCAAATGGGTCTTTGGAGGGATGGAGAGGCCCTTGAGGGCCATGTAGTTGATCGTGGCCTGGCTCCAGCCTGACATCTTGGAGGGCTGGGGACATGAGGGGCAGGAATCATGACAGGATAATAGCACATTATTTGCTGATTTCTAAACATTATTTTTCACAACAATGACGTCTAGAAGTGTATAAAATCTTATCAGACGCAAGTATTAGTGTGCAAATATTGTTTTAGAATCCAACGCAAGCCAAAAATAAATTGCACCAATACAATTGGATTGTGAACACAGAAAAGTGTATTACATATAAAGATTTCTCCACTGCATTATTTGTACATAAGAGGCATCGCCAAATGTCGGACTATCTAGTCAAATTTCCATCACCATATTTAAGAAATAAATACATAACATTCAAATTAAATTTATGGCCCACAAACGATATTTTGGCTAGAAGGAAACAAATATCAACTGAGGAATATTTCTGCCGGTATTGTAAAAATAAACAGCAGAAAGAGACACTGGAGAATATCATAGTGTCTTGCCCCGATTTGGAGTCTCAGAGAAATTTATTTTTCTCAAATACCTTAAATATCTATGCACCGACCAGTCACGAGGACGGCGACGTCTTTTCTCCACTACAAAATTTGCTGTGAGGTGTAAGCGATATTCAATCAACACTACAGCTAAGTCAATGCCTAGTCTGGGATGCTGAGGAAAACCCTTATTGATGTATTTTTATATCCAGTTCAGTACTCTGGATGACAAACCTTGTATAACACCCCCCTCTTAGAATCCCCCTGACCCCACTGAGCCAAGAAGTAGGTTTGTTTTGCAAATTAAAAGGTTTATTTGAAAATTTAAACAATATATATATCACACTTCTATAAATAAATTGATAATGGATATTACACTTGTGAATATGAGCAGTAATCAGCAAGAGTTAACTATGAATAGGAACAGAAGAACAAGGTGGGAAAGAATGCTTTATGTGGTTCAAGGAAACGCAAGGTGGAATAAAATGCAGTACAGAAATAACTTGTTATGATTTTAGCAAAAGGTAATATGATCACTTTTTCTTTTGACAATTCACTCCCCCCCTATGCAATACCAGAAATGGAAGGAGAGCACACAGTCTTCAAGAATCCCAACAAATCACACTTTATAATGCAATACACAGTTCCAGTTCTCCCAGCAAGCTTAGGGAAAACAGGGATGAGTTTTAAACACAGGCAAATTACTTTAATGTGGTTTGCAAGGAAGTGAAAAGGTGCTAAAATTGCTTTTAATTCCCTCTAGAGGTTCAGGGTAGGTGATGGCTACTTTATATTAGTTCAGGCTCACTTTAACAATACTCTATGAATGATAAGCAGATTGCAAACGAATTTTAGCAAAGAGAAGCAAAAAGCTGCTGATTTCTACGGATGAAAAAATCGGGCCAAATCGCAAATCGCGGTAAATTTCGCGAGTGTGTGTCTCGCGATTACGGAAAAAGTATAGGGAGTAGGAAGTCGGTTCTAGGTTCGTTGGAAAGCCTAGATTCTAAGCTTTCAGATGAAAATTTCGTTCCTAGCCCAAACGGTTCCAGAGATATGGACGATTAAATAAAGGTAGTTTTTCGGATTTAAAGTAAACTCAAAATGACAGGTGACAGCTTGCAGCTGCAGAATTGACAGGTGACAGTTGTGCAGCTTTAAAAATGACAGATGACACGATTTCCAGGAGGCAGTTCTACTTAGGTTAAAATAGTTTGGATTAGATTATTTTAACTAAGAGATTGGTTCTGCACAGTTCTGCTAGGTACTCACAATATAAATTTGAACTAGGCCTCGTCACGGATCAGGTCAACACGTCCGGCTGCGGTTCTGTCTGCTCGGCGGGTCAATCATGTACCGGTTCTGCTCACAGCGATCTGGGTCAGCTCTGATCTGCTGGTCTAGCCTCTCTGGATTCTGGATGTAACACTGCTTTCTGGGTACTGCTACAGGTTCTTGCAAAAATTCTCGGCAAAAATTCAAACAGCTCGCCCGGCTGTTGAATACTTTGGTTAGTTTTGAGGCCTGCTGAACAGGATTCAGCTGGTGGATTCAGGCCTCTCTGCTACAAATTCTGGGGTTAATTTCTGCTACAGGTTCTGGAGATTGATGGATTTGAAGTCTGGATCTCTGGATGTGAAGTCGTCGGTCAGCATGCTCCGCAGCAAATGGAATTGAATGTCTCTACCTGTCCCAGCAGTCTCTTTTTATGTGTTTTGAAAATGGGTGTGTGCCTGGGCCTAGCTAAGCCTGACCCTCTCTACTTGTCATTGGCCCAATTCTCCCCTCTCCCATGATTGGGGGAAGGAAATGGATCGTCATCATGATGAGGTCTGTTTATGGGTCAGAGGATCCTCCCCTGGTCAGATTACACACAAATCTATATTTGATCCAAATACATATTTCCCAAATACACAGTTGTTTTTACATCACCTACACACATCATATATCACATGAGGTAGGCACTGTTCCGACTCTGGCATTTCTAGGAGCTTGGGTAAAGAAATTGCAACTTATTTTCAATTTTAGTGGGTTATGCAACATTGGTTTTTCATTAAAATGTATACACATATACACGGCCTGTCCATACATACTTCAGTAAATTCCCAGGTCTCTAGCTTAAACACAGAGTTTGTAGTATCAATAAATAGCGGGGTTTTGCCCCAGAACATCACACAAATTGGAGTTTGGGCTTGAATTGTGGGCAAAGTTTTCATTTTAAGGATCCCCAAATTTCACATTTCTGTCATCTGGTTACCAAGAGTTATCAGTGTTTCTGTAAAATATATATTTGCTTTCAATTCAAAGTACTTCAGTGTTTGAGTCCGCCCCCAAAGTTTGGCGATGACAGTGATCACATGTCTCTCCTGGCTGGCAGATCTTTGTTGACAGGAAACAGTCAAAATCACCATATTCTATTCAAGGGAAAAGGTCTTTTGTGTGGGCTCCAGCAAGCTGAGGTCAACAGACCAGGGGGCCACTTTGCATTTGGTTAGCATGACCATGTGATATCCTGGGCTTTCTGAGGTGAGAAGGATTCCCAGCCTTTTGGCCTGTTAATCAAATCAGATTGTTTCTGGGAACAGCAGGTGGTTAGATTTTTAATTAACCCACAGTCTTTTGAAGTCCCAATTGTCACAGAAGGCTGATTAGCTTCTGAAGTAGCAGTTCTCCTGTCAGAGTTTAGACCGCTAGCACCGCCTTGAGTCCAAAGCGGGTACTGCATGCATTTATTTTTGGATCAGTCTTGAATTAATGCATTTCAAACAAGAGATTTTAGATGGAAGTATATTATCCAGGTTCAGCACATGGCACTGGTGTGGTTCTGCAGTAAAATCATTTTGTGCCCATAATTTAGCCATATTTTACCTGAAGAAAATGAATTCCCAATAGTTATGGGTTGCTTTTGGCAATCAGCATTGCCCCTTTTGCAATGGTTTCAGGATACTGTGAGTAGCCCAATGGTGGTTTTAGGCAGTGCCCTTCTGTGCCTACAACATAGGCAAAAATGGGTGGCAGCCTATTCTTCATGCATTTCCCTGTGCATTTTCTGGGAAGTTCTGGCCATCATGATGTTTTCAATGCCAGTAATGCACAGTTTTTGTGGTAGGGCTCGGATGCATGGGTAAAAACATCCCACAAGCCCCCCCCTTCTTGCGATGGCTATTCTGATCCTTCACAGATGGAACTCGCAAGATCTGGGATGTTCTCCTCATCTTCTTCTGGTAGATGGCATAGTTCAGCATCTTTTCCCCCATCTGGTTAGATCGATCGGTTCTCCTCGCCGGTGCTGATGGGAATATTGGGCGGTACCCCGGGCCCCTCGGGTCTCTGCTCCCGGTCCCCGGTCGTCCTCCTTGGTCAGTCTCCATGGTTTCATCTCTCCTAGGATGATAAAGCAAAGCGGCAATACCTATTTGTAGACATTTCTTCACCACTATTAATGGTGTGGCGAACATATACATTTTATGAATCAGAGGATATGAACATATACATTTTCTTTTTTAAATTAGGAGACAAGAACATATATATATACAAGGATCACAGAATTTTATATGCTATATGTGGAATATTTTAGGGTTGGAACTGAATTACTCTGGAGCGGCCCCCTCTGGGATTCCAGTGGATTCCTCCAGTTGTTGCAGAGTGTGCCTGGGTTGGCAACACTTTAGCTGATTTATAGGTACCCACTTGTCTTCCCCTCCGCCAGACTGCCTTTGGGGATGCAGATCTTATAGGCAACAGGGGAGGTCTTGTCTATAATTTCAAACGGTCCCTTCTATGTAGGCAAGAATTTTCGCTGTTTGGCCTGGTTCCTTTGGAAATTGTATAGATAGACCCGATCACCCACCTTATATTCCTTTCGGGTAGTTTTCAAATCATAGTGGGTTTTCATGCTCTCAGCTGATCTTTCTAGATTCCGCTGAGCATAGGCAAAAGCATGCTGAAGGTGTTTCCTTAAATTCTGCTCTTGAGTCCTGTAGAGCAAATGCTGGGGAAGCACCATCTTGCGTCCCGTCATCAATTCAAATGGTGACATTTTAGTTGCAGATGAAGGGGTAGATCTGATGGCCATTAGGACCAGAGGTAATCGGATATCCGAACTTGGCCCAGAATCTGCCACAAACTTTTTTAATATGCTCACAATGGTTCGGTTGTATCTCTCCACTGCTCCAGAAGAAGCTGGCCTGTAAGCAATGTGTAGCTTTCTTTTAACCCCCAGTATCTCCCACATCTTTGTCATTACTTCACTGGTGAAGTGGCTACCTCTGTCTGACTCAATCCTTTGAGGTAGACCAAAACGGGAAAAGATGTGGTTAATCATCAGGGCAGCTGCTGTTTCTGCCTTGCAATTTGGGGCCGGGAGACATTCCACCCACTTGGTAAACAAGCATGTAACGGTCAACATGTACTTGTTTCCTCTAGACGAGCGAATCACAGGGCCTACAAAGTCGATTTGCAAATCTGACCATGGCAGTGTCATCCCCCTCTTTTGGAGAGGCGCACGGTGTGTGAGGGATGATGGCTGAAATTGTGCACACACAAGACACCCCTTCAAGTATTGGTCGAGGTCCTGCCCCATGTGTGGCCAGTATGCAACCTCTCTTAAGATTTCCAGTGTTGTGTGAAACCCCCTATGACCTGCGGTGGCCGCATCATGGCCGTGACTTAACATCAGGCTTCGGAATGAGGTAGGAACCACCCACTGATCATGGCCATCTTGGGATTTCCTTACCAACAAACCGTCTTGGATTCGGAACATTTTTGGACATTTCATCAACACTCTTAGGTCCTCTTTCCCAATGTAATCTGTGTCCGTCAGGGGAAAGTTCTCAGGGTCCTCAAGGTGTTGGTAAAACTTACCAATGATTGGATCCCCCTTCTGAGCTGTAATCAAATCAGCATCAGGGGTCTCCTTGCTCCATTGGGCAGTTGAAAGATCACTGTGAGCATTTGTCTGGGACCTAGTGATCGCAGTGACCTGGATTTCCCCCAACAGGAACTCTATTTCTATTAGATCCCCTTGGATGGCCTTGGTTTTGGCCAGCTGATCAGCTAAGTCATTTCCAGTTTTGTCTGGTCCCTCTACTTTGGAATGACCCTTGATCTTTTTCCAGTAGATGGTCATCCCATTCGATGTGACCAGATCATCAATATTTTGGATTAACTTCCCATGTTTCAGGGGTTTGTTATTAGCGCATAACATGCCTCTGGTTTTCCAGTTGACCAGGTGCTTAACGAACCCGTTCCGTACATAATCCGAATCTGTGATTATGACCAGTTCGTGGAGTTGATGCTGGACAGCAGTGAGGATGGCCTGATGCACAGCCATCAATTCTGCCACCTGACTACTTCAGGGACCAATTTTGTATCCAGCGGAGGGTTCTGGGAACTCCTTCACCCATGCATTCCCTATGCCAGCCACCAGTTCTTTCTCCCCGTCGTTGTCAACATGGTAAGAGCATCCATCCACATGGACAGTGGGCATTCCCCCACACTTGTCTTCTTCAAAGACTTTGTGTGGGGAGTTAAGGTATGCCTCCATGTTGTCCTTGATTTTTAGACTTTCGTCCTCGAGACAGTTTTCTCTGGCACAATCATGCAAGTCAGCCAGACCTTGCGCGAGGGGACTCTTCTTGTTTTGGCCATATCTGACCTCCACAGGAAAGCCTTGCATTGACAGAATCCAGGAAGTAATTCGGGAATTACTCACATTTCCGGCCCGGATTCTGTCACTTTGGAGATATTGCAGAGGCTGGTGTGGAGTCTCCACTATGATGTGTTCCCCCTGGATCAACGGGCGGTAATTCTTCAATGCCCACACCGTTGCCAGGAGTGCCTTCTCACAATCGTTGAATTTTTCCTCCACAGAGGATAAAGTTTTGCTCACATAGGAGATTACTTTATTGACCTTGTCATGCTTTTGGTATAATACTGCCGTCAAGCACGTATTAGAGAACCCCGTCTCCAGGAAGAACTCCTTGTTTCTGACAGGGTGAGCTAGGCAAGGCGCTTGTGAGAGGCTTCTTTTGAGTTGTCTTACCACCTCGGATTGTTCTGGACCCCATTCCTACTTGACCCCCCTTCCTTCAAGAGATGAATCAGGGGTCTAGTGATCTCTGCGTAGCCTTCAATGAACTTTCTGCTGTAATTAGTCAGTCCAAGGAGGCTCCTTAGTTCCCGCAGAGTTGTGGGGTCTTTCAGTTTCTGGAGTGCTTCCACTTTCTTTTCTTGGGGACAGAGACCCTGAGGAGTAATCTCATGCCCCAAGAAATTAACACGGGTTCTACACCACTGTGCTTTCTGAAAGGAAAGTTTTGCTCCGGCAGCCCTCAACTGTGTCAGAACATAACGGATCTCCGCTATGTGTTACTCCACAGATGAACTTTTGATGAGGACATCATCTACATAAGCCAGGTTACCCCTCGCACCCAGGTCAGGCATGGCCTTATGTAGGAAAATGTTGAATTCATTGCCGGAGTTGAGGTATCCGAAGGGAGTCCGGGTCCATGTGTACTGCTGGCCCCCAAAGGTAAAAGCAAGTTTGTATTGGTCCTCCCTACTGACAGGCACGGTCCAGTATCCATTGGTCAGGTCTATTGCTGTGAATACCTGTGACCCCTGAATCTGGGCCAGCCCTTGGTCAATGTAGGGCAGAGGCCATCGGGAAGTATGGACCCGTTTGTTGAGCTCCCTCAGGTAGGCGCAGGGTCTCCACTGGCCGTTTGGCTTCAATATTCCCAGCACTGGATTATTGAAAGTGCTGTTGACTGGACGGATTATTCCCCGGGACTCAAGGTTCTTAATTATTTCAGTAAGGGACTCCATGGATGCGAGAGGCAAGCGATATTGCTTCACAAACACTGGAGTCATTCCAGGGTCCGTCGGAATTGTTGTGGTATGGATGTCGGTGCGACCACAGTCATATGAGTCTACCGCAAAGAGATCTTGGAAATCCAAGAAAATTATTTAAACTTTTGCTTCTGTTCCAGAGTCACACAGGCATCAGGTAGGTTGACTCTCTCTTCCACCATCTGCCTGAAGCCTGGAGAGACTTCTGGTTTGGCTATCTCAGCGGCCTCCTCCAGCTGGGTGGAGAAGTCCCTGGTCAGAGTGCTGATTTGGACTGGAGGCTTCAGGTGGGAAAGGCAGCCCTAATGGACCTGGAAAATCACCTCATCCCTCCTGAAGTCACAAGTCACATCTTCCTTACCATAAGGGCAAGAAGTGTACACCAGGAAGTTACCCCCGTGCCGGGTGAAAATCCTGTCTGGTGTTGCGTTGTCATCACTGTCACTGTCAAAACAGTCCTTGGGGATCGGTCCTAACAGTTCATTTCCTAAATCAATGGAGAAATGTTGGTCATCAACCGCCATTCCAATAATGGTGCCTACGGCTAGAGTAATACTCTTTAAGTCGCTGTTATCCACCTCTATTGGAATGGTGTCATGTTCTATGTTGACTAATGGTGTTGGGTTTACCCCTAACCCTTGTTGTTGGAGAGAAGCATTTAGATGTATGTAAGCATCAGGGTTTTTCAATTTTTGTCCTCTTTTAACTTTCACTTCCAGGGAGAATTGTCGGGTCCTTTCTGGGATGGTGACTTCCTCTTTAATCTGAATTTCAACTGCATAAGGTAGCAATTGAGCTGACCTAAATGCTTTTTCTAAATCATCAAAGCCCATGGTATTATCCGCTAATCGGGACCAAGCTTTGAAGTTTATTAGGTCCAAACTAATGGCAAAGCGATTGAGAATGTCACTGCCTAAGTAAAAGGCAGCAGCGACGTCTCGCACGACCCAACAATTATGGACTATGCTCTTGTTGCCAATGGAGATTTTGAGCATACACCTGCTTGGCAGGAGATGTTTGGAATTAGGTGCTTCCAGGTCCATTTCCCATTTGTCTATCAGTTTAAATGTGGGAATGGCTGGATCTTTTGGGAGTTGGCGGAACATGGCTTCGCTGATGAAGCTCTTACCGTTGTTCACACACACTCGAGCGAGAACAGAGTCCTTCCCATCATTTAACTGGACAGAGATGAACAACTGCTCTCCAATTTGCTGAATGTCAGCCAGGCTCTGAGCTGATTTCACATCTTTCTGCACTATAGGAGTGGGAGTTTCTGATTGTGGATTAGTAAAGAATTTCAGGGTGTTTCCTTCCAGTGTGGAATACCACCTTAAACTGGAAGGAAGGTTGATTTTCAGAAATAGAGAGGACCCCCCATCACCAGTCCGTTGTCCTACTGCTATTACTGTCACATCTGGAATCTGGCTATTCTGGAAGTGAAATTCTACTTGGTCAGATTTTTGTTCAACCATGTGGCAGGTGCCGTTTAAACTAACATGGTTGACACTCTGTTTTAATTTTATTGGTCGACTAGTCTGGGTCCAGAGGACCTTGTTTACGCAATCTATTAGGGGTGACAACCTTCTCAGGAGGTCATTCCCTAGTAAACAAGGGGTGCCCTCTGGAGTCACTACTATGACCGGGTGTTTCACCTTGTGACGCCCAATTTTGATGTCCAAATCTGCAGTCCCCTCGACAGGAATTTCCTTCCCGTCAAAGTTCTGCAGTTGTCCAGGAAGAGAGGTGAGAGGAATACGGTAATTATCCCCCCTTCCTGCATTAGTTCATCAAAGGCCCTTTTGGACAGAAGAGTAGCTTGGGATCCAGTGTCCACCAGTGCCAAAATTGTACCCTGCCCCTGTACTTGTACCGGGGCATAATATCTTCCCTCCTTCTCCTCAAGGGGGCACAGATAATGCACATTTTTGGACAACTGGTGGGATAACTTTCTGGTTTTGGACATTGCTAGCGAAGAGATTTGGGCAGAATTCTGAGGAGAGTCTTGGGAATCTGAAAGAAAAAGTTGGCAACTGGCGATCAGAGCCATTGTGGGTTCCCCTGGTTCCGTTTCTGGGCCGCCCCCCCCTTTTTGGAGGCAGTCACCAGGATGGGTTTGAACCAGGGGATTTTGGTATTGTCGGTTCTGGGATGAGATGATGGGCGGCGGTAGCTCAGTCTCCACATCTCCCCAGTCTGAATTGACATCCCTTGGGACCCATTTTTCCTTGGGAGGAGTTCCCCCATCTCTGAAAGAGAAGATCCTTTTCCCAGGATCTTCTGAGGATCCCTCTCCCTCAAATTGGAAGACCTGTACCTCCTCCACAAAGTGGGTCTGTTTGGGTCCTTTGTTTCTCCTACCCCCCCTCTGCTAGGCTTTCAGGGGCAGGAGATTTTGTTTCCATTTCCTGGTTTTACAGGGGCTGTTTACAAGTTGGGAAGGAAGCTTGCTCCAAGGCTTTACACCCCCCTTCCCCTTGTGCCTCCTCCCTGGGAACCGGTGGGTTATCGGGGTGCTGCCCCCGTCATTGTTCTGGAGCACCAGGTCCAGAGTTTGGGGCATTCTGCGGTGGCATGCTCATCTGAGGGTTCTGTTGAGCCTTCAGTATGTGACCCAGATCTCGTGCCATATTTTGGACCTGGCGCTCAAGTTGTGAAACCCGCTCAGGCTGATACGGGGCTCTATTTTCTCCCCTGGGCTGATCCCGGGAAGGGTAGCTATCCCTTCTCTGGTAGTACCCCTGGTTGGGAAGATTTTGGTACCCCTCCACCCTTGGCCTCCCCTCTCCCGGATTAGGTTGTCTGGGCTCTGGGAATTGGGGAAAGAAGGATGGATGATTTTGGGGGTGGAAATTGGGTGGATACCTGCGGAAAAAGTTCTGCCCAGGATTTGGAGAATTTCTGCCCTCCTGCGGGAAGTTGGGAGGGAAGTTCCCTGGGTTAGGTGCTTGGCTGGATCCCCCCCCTTTGGGCTGGAGGAGTCCACACATAACCCAGGATTGGTCGGTTTCCCTTGTAGCGGGGACTTACATAGTCAGAGGAGCGGGGGACCCCATTTGTGGGACTACCTCCTCGACTCCCTGTCTGTGACTGGCCCGAGGGCCTTCTGGGCTGTGAATTATTTGGTGCAGGCAGGTTTTTAGGCCCCCCCATCTCCAAATCTAAAATGGGGGCAACCTTTACCTCTGCCACCTTGGCAGCAGCAGGGGTGCTGTTGGTTTTGGGGTTTTTCGGCGCGTTATTTTTATTTTCGATAGGCTTCTGCACCTCATAGATCCGGGTAGCCTGTTCAATGACCCAGTCTAAAGATCTTTTCTCATGAAAATCTCTCACGAGCTGGGTCATTATGTATTTGGGTAAGGCATGGAAAAACGTATTGATAAATTCTCTGCTATCCGTGCGCACCCTTCTGGTGGTCTGCGCAAAAGCACGCTTTAATTCTTGCACAAACTCTTGTGGGACCTGATCCTCCCCACATTGCAAATTGTAGGCTGCCTTGCAAGCCTCTTGAGGATTTCTGTGCACAGAAAAATGTTTCAAGATGGCCGCCCTGTATGTGGACCACCTTGAATGGTTTTGATCCTCCAGCCCCGCAAAGAAACTGGAGTATTCTGATGAGAAGGTCCACTTTACATATTGAATACAGCTTTGGCTGTCCTTCAAATGGAAAGTCTCCATCATTTGCTCATAGAGCTCCAAGTGTTCCCAAACAGAATACTTGGCGTTCTTATGATAAGGCGTGATGACGCTCCTTATTGCCTTTATTTGTTTCAATGGGTCCTTAAGCAAGGCCCTTTTTGCCTTATTGGCCTTTTTGGTTCGGGTAACCCTGGTCCATTCATCCTCCGACTCAGAAGCGCTGCTCCCAGAGGTGCCCGTCTGATCTTCCAGGTTTTCCCGGATTCTGCGAGCCTGGGAATGGCTGGCAGAATGTGGGGACCTGGTCTCCTGTGTCCTGTAATGCTCAGAGGAGTCTTCAGACGTCTCCTTGCTGCCAGGATTTTATGGGTACCCCCCACACTGACCTAACTGGGCAGAGGTTTTCAGGATGCCCTTAATGGTCCTACTCTCCTGGGGTTCCCCACTAAATTGCAGTGTGCTTGGGTGCCCATACCCGGATGCCCGCCCATCCATTCCTGGGAGGTACTGGCCTATGAGCCCCATACTTCTAGCTGCATAGTAATCTGCCATCTCCTTGGCCCTGGGCTCATGTGCGCGAGGGGACATGGGGGTGACAGAGTCCAGGGACTGGGAGAGATGAAGGCCTCTGGTACCAGGGCTCCTGAGGTTATGCTCAGGCGTTTCCCTTTCCCAGCGCACCTCGTCTCTATCAGCCCCTGCTCCCTGTTGCAATGCAAGAGCCTGCGCTTTCAGTTCCTCAGTTAAGGCCTTACTAGACTCTATCAGTCTCTCCTGCATCGCTACCTGTTGCTGGAGCCTATCATTGTGCTGACAGAGAGACTCATTTTCTCTCTGTACCTCCTGATTGGTCCTGGAGTACTGGGCTAGTCTCTGCTGCAGGAGGGTTACCTCCTGAGCTGTGTCCCTATTGGCCTGCTCCTTTCTTGCCAGAGCATCCTCCACCCTCCTGGTGTGCTCTAACAATTTCTGGTGTTCTTTTTGGAGGTCACCCAGTCCCTGGAGGGCCAGGTGATTTTCTTCCATTTTCCTTTTTAAGTGGCAGACTTCCTGGCCTAAGGTATCCCTTTCCTGACTAAGAACCTGCATCTGTGCCGCCAGGTCGTCCCTTTGCCTTTGGAAGGCACCAGCTTTCTGGCGCTCCTGGTCAAACTCTGCCTGGGTATCCAGGTCTTTCAAAATCAGTATATTGCTTTCTGCCTTCTCCCTATCTAGGTGGCTTTGCAGGGTGACTACCTGCTCGGCACATGCCCTATTGAAATCTAATTGTTGCTCCAGCTTTTTCTGGCTCTGCAGTAGGGAGTCCAAACCTTCTTGGTACTCCTTCTGCAAGGACAGAAATCTGGTATCCTGGTCCGCCTTTTCCTGTTGCAGCACATCCATACCCTCCTTTATTTTAGTGATGTACTGTCTGCTGTCCTTTTCTGACTCCTGGCTCCTGAGCAGCCTCTGCTCAGAAGAGTCCAGATCAGATTGGGCCTTCTCTAACGCCATCTGTTGCCTATTTGCCAGATCTTGGCCTTCAGCACATTTGTCCTGCATGGCTCCCATATATAGATACAAATATGCCGCTATCCTGGCAATCGTATTATGTTCATCTTTGGCTTTAGGGGCCATATATAGTTCACTCAGGGCCACATGTAGGGGACCCTGATCTCCCCATGTATCTGACCCGGTTTCAGTGACCTGTTGCGCGATTGCCTGCAACCAGACCGTTTGGTCCTGATGAGTCCACTCACCTCTCACAAATAGCTTATGTAAGAAGTGCTCTCTGGCTATTTTCATATCTACCAAGGTCGTCATTCTGGAATTTCAGTTCCTTCCTGACTTACAGAAGTTTGTATTTTATTTTGCAAAACAGACCGTTTCCTTAGAGCGTTCCTTTGAGGGATGCTTTCACAGTGTAAAACAGCGTGGTGATCTAACCGGATATGTGTATCTGGTCAGTTGGCACACTGTATTAATCTGCACAAGTGGTAAATCTAACCCAGAATATCCCGGCTCCGAGCCCCCACTTTTGTAAGCGATATTCAATCAACACTACAGCTAAGTCAATGCCTAGTCTGGGATGCTGAGGAAAACCCTTATTGATGTATTTTTATACCCAGTTCAGTACTCTGGATGACAACCCTTGTATAACACCCCCCTCTTAGAATCCCCCTGACCCCACTGAGTCAAGAAGTAGGTTTGTTTTGCAAAGTAAAAGGTTTATTTGACAAATGTAACCCCTTAAGTGCCACCGACGAGCCGGCTCGTCGGTGGCATGCGCTCCAGGTTGCCACCGACGAGCCGGCTCGTCGGTTTAGGCACTCTGTTTTGCTCGATCCCTGTCTTGCAGGGATCCAGCAAAACTGTAATCCAACCCCAGGGCTATGTGAGGGGGAGGTCCCCCCTCACTGCCAGGGGGCTGGATTACCTTCAGTTTCACGTCGGCGTGCGTAACGCACGTCGGCGTGAAACTGAAAGTAAATTCCCCGCAGCAGCCATTTTTGGCTGCTGCGGGGAAGAGAGAAGGTAAGTGACCTTCTTGCTCCGCCTCGATCTCCGGCTGTATTTCAAGCCGGAGATCGAGGCGGGTATCGCTGGAAAGGGGAGTTTCTCCCCTTTCCAGCAATACCCATTGTGTGGCATTGCTGCCCGCGGATCGGGCGCAGGGGGCGCGATCCGCGGGCAGCAACGCCACACCGGATCAAAACATCCGATTGTGACGCTGGGGGAGGGGGGGCGCTTACTAGGTAAGCGGCCCCCTTCCCCCAGGGGTGGGAAAAGAAAAAAAAAGAAAAATTTCGAGCGATTGGGGGTGGTGGGAGGGGGTTTGGGGCTCTGGGGCCCACTAGACCACCAGGGATATGACAAAAAGTGGTGTCCCTGGAAAGGGGACCTTCTCCCCTTTCCAAGGACACCACTGAAATCAGCATTGCTGGTCACGGATCAGCGCAGAGCGCTGATCCGTGACCAGCAACCCACTGGACCACCATTGATTTGTTTGTGAGTTGGGGGGGGGGCTGCTTCAAGTAAGCAGCCCTCTCCCCCCCGGCCCCCAAAGCATGGGGGGCACATGCACATGAACCCTGGGGGCAGATGGCTGACCATCTGCCCCCAGGGAATGTAAAAAAAATATATATATGGGAAAAGGGGGTGGGGGTAGTTTGGGGGGCCACTAGCCACCATGGATTTTTTACTGATTGAAGGGGGGGTGGTCCCCGCCCCCCCAACCAAAGTAGAAAGGGGGGCACCCCTTGTAACCTTCCCTGGGGGCAGATATCTGCTCCTAGGAAGGGGCATCTGACCCCAGGGAGGGATGCATGAGGTGGGGCCTCCCCTATCTGAAGCCAGGGAGGGATGCATCAGGTGGGGACCTCCATTTGGGGTGGGTGGGGGAGAGTGCAACCCCCCGTTGCAGTACAACATTCGCTGCTAATTTAGGGTGCCCCTCAGCCCCCCCTAAAAAGCAGCCTACAATTTTGTATTATTATTTTTGTTTACCCAACTTCGCTTGGCACAGATGGCCACATTAGTGTGCCAATCTGGCCCCAGGGTGCCCAAACCCTACTGCCCCATCTGTTGGGGGTCCTGCCCCACCTTTTGTGGTGGCCCTCTCCCCCCCACCTCAAATGGCTGGGGGGGACACCTCATGCAGCCCTCCCTGAGCCTCCTAGGAAGGACTGCATGATGTGCCCCCCCTCCGTTCGGTGTGGGTGAGGAGAGGGCCACCACAAAAGGTGGGGCAGGACCCCCAATAGATGGGGCAGTAGGGTTTGGGCACCCTGGGGGCAGATTGGCACACTAATGTGGCCATCTGCGCCAAGCGAACTTGGGTAAACAAAAAAATAATCCAAAATCATAGGCTGCATTTTAGGGGGGGCTGAGGGGCACCCTAAATTGGCAGCGAAGGTTGTACTGCAACGGGGGGTGGCACTCACCCCCCCGCCCCCCAAATTGAGGGCCCCACCTCATGCAACCCTCCCTGGGGGCATATATCTGCTCCTAGGAAGGGGCATCTGACCCCAGGGAGGGATGCATGAGGTGGGGCCTCCCCTACCTGACGCCAGGGAGGGATGCATGAGGTGGGGACCTCCATTTGGGGTGGGGGGGAGAGTGCAACCCCCCGTTGCAGTACAACATCCGCTGCTAATTTAGGGTGCCCCTCAGCCCCCCCTAAAAAGCAGCCTACAATTTTGTATTATTTTTTTTGTTTACCCAACTTCGCTTGGCGCAGATGGCCACATTAGTGTGCCAGTCTGGCCCCAGGGTGCCCAAACCCTACTGCCCCATCTATTGGGGGTCCTGCCCCACCTTTTGTGGTGGCCCTCTCCCCCCCATCTCAAATGGCTGGGGGGGACACCTATTGCAGCCCTCCCTGAGCCTCCTAGGAAGGACTGCATGATGTGCTCCCCCTCCGTTCGGTGTGGGTGAGGAGAGGGCCACCACAAAAGGTGGGGCAGGACCCCCAATAGATGGGGCAGTAGGGTTTGGGCACCCTGGGGGCAGATTGGCACACTAATGTGGCCATCTGCGCCAAGCGAACTTGGGTAAACAAAAAAATAATCCAAAATCATAGGCTGCATTTTAGGGGGGGCTGAGGGGCACCCTAAATTGGCAACGAATGTTGTACTGCAAAGGGGGGTGGCACTCACCCCCCCACCCCAAATGGAGGGCCCCACCTCATGCAACCCTCCCTGGGGGCATATATCTGCTCCTAGGAAGGGGCATCTGACCCCAGGGAGGGATGCATGAGGTGGGGCCTCCCCTATCTGATGCCAGGGAGGGATGCATGAGGTGGGGACCTCCATTTGGGGTGGGGGGGAGAGTGCAACCCCCCGTTGCAGTACAACATTCGCTGCTAATTTAGGGTGCCCCTCAGCCCCCCATAAAAAGCAGCCTACAATTTTGTATTATTTTTTTTGTTTACCCAACTTCGCTTGGCGCAGATGGCCACATTAGTGTGCCAATCTGGCCCCAGGGTGCCCAAACCCTACTGCCCCATCTATTGGGGGTCCTGCCCCAACTTTTGTGGTGGCCCTCCCCCTCCACCTCAAATGGCTGGGGGGACACCTCATGCAGCCCTCCCTGAGCCTCCTAGGAAGGACTGCATGATGTGCCCCCCCCCTTCCGTTCGGTGTGGGTGAGGAGAGGGCCACCACAAAAGGTGGGGCAGGACCCCCAATAGATGGGGCAGTAGGGTTTGGGCACCCTGGGGCCAGATTGGCACACTAATGTGGCCATCTGCGCCAAGCGAACTTGGGTAAACAAAAAAATAATCCAAAATCGTAGGCTGCATTTTAGGGGGGGGGCTGAGGGGCACCCTAAATTGGCAGCGAATGTTGTACTGCAACGGGGGGTGGCACTCACCCCCCCACCCCAAATGGAGGGCCCCACCTCATGCAACCCTCCCTGGGGGCATATATCTGCTCCTAGGAAGGGGCATCTGACCCCAGGGAGGGATGCATGAGGTGGGGCCTCCCCTATCTGACGCCAGGGAGGGATGCATGAGGTGGGGACCTCCATTTGGGGTGGGGGGGAGAGTGCAACCCCCCGTTGCAGTACAACATTCGCTGCTAATTTAGGGTGCCCCTCAGCCCCCCTAAAAAGCAGCCTACAATTTTGTATTATTTTTTTTGTTTACCCAACTTCGCTTGGCGCAGATGGCCACATTAGTGTGCCCATCCTCCCCCAAGGTGGGTAAACACTGTTGCCCCATGCAATGGGGGGGGCCTGTCTGGGTGGTTTGGTGTTTGGCTGGGCTGACACGGATAATTTATGTGTTCCTTTGTTTCCTTTACAGGTCTTGTGCAGTTCAAGCTTCTCCCTTGTTATGTAAGTATTGACTTTTGGTTATGGGTACATTGTTTATGTGGGGGGCGGATTGCTACTCGGGTGGGTGGGAACTGGCCCTGTAGTGATGGTGGTGTGAACGGGATTGGGTGCTCTGGGGAGGTATTGGGGTGGCCAGGGACACAGTTGCCGTGGTAGGTCACAAATTTCCCCCCAGAGCAGCTAAACAGTGCTGTTTCCCTGGGAGGGCAGTTTGCCATGTAGCTATCAGTACAAGTTTTGTTTTTTTGTGCTGGGGGTAGCCATACGCCTATTTCTCTTATTTCCATTTCCTATCAGTGTGGTGGTAGATGACTGGGATGTGCCATGTATCGGGTGGTAGAAATCGAAAAGATAGCAGAAACCCCCAAGACAGTTTAGATGTGTTATTGGTAGGCTAAGTACTGAATGTAATTATTTTTTCTTTCCTTTGCAGTTGTGGCTCCTGGAAAGCTTTCACTGACTGATGTAAGTACTGCATATAATATTTTTGTAGATATCCATTGTAATGTGGAGGTGGATGGTTACTGTGGTGGGAGGAACTGTGGCTGCAGTGTCAGTGGTATGGGTGGGAATGGGTAGTGGGGAGTTCCTGGGGGCAATGATGGTTGTGGCTTGCATAGAGGAAGGTGGTTGCTTTGCAGAAATACATATGGGGTAATGATAACTAACAGCAGTGTCACAAAAATGTTTGCAGTAGTAATGCAGATGGTCATTTCTTCTGAGCATGAAATGCCCACGTGGTACGGAGCTCATTCCTTTTATTGCAATGGGCACCACTTCTGTCATCCAAGTCCAGGAGTGGTCCCAGTGTGACCCGCCAGAGTCCCCATCCTTTCAAAGGGGGCAAAGTTGTAGCGCAGGGTAGCCAGAGGGGCAGGACAGTCAGGGGGTGATGTCACTGGCCTTGGGCGCCCGTCTCCCATGTGGGTCTTTTATCCCCCAAGTTCAGCAGTGGTTGCAGGGTGCCCCGGCAGGGTGCCCATCCCTTCCTGGAGGGGAAAGATGTAGCGTTGGCCAGGCAGAGATGTAGGATGGTTGTGGTTGATGTGTGTGACTCTGACTGCCTCTCTGCCTTGTTGAAAAGTGTGCCAGCAATTGTCTGGAAGGGTCTGGCATGTACTTTCCTTTTGTTCCCTGTCTGAGTTTTGATTGCCTCTGCCTTTTCAACTCACCCAATCACTAATACGTTACATGGTTGCTTCTCAACGCCATTTCCCATGCATCAGCATTTCATGGAGGAGGGGAGGGTGCAACGGACGTTGGCTGTCTCTGAATTGGTACTGTGGGTGCAATCCTCGTCTCCACACTTGTATTTCTGTAATGTATAGTGGAAGAGGACATCTTCCTTACATTTTTTGTTGTCTTTGTTTTAGGTGCAGGTGTGTTGTAGCTGTCTACCCACTTGTAAGTAAGCAGTGAGCTGGTCCTTAGCATTTCACGTGAGTGTTTGCAAAATTGTACTCTGTTTTTTGTAGCGTGCTCAGAGTACGTCATATTGCAGAGGGTTGCTACAGTTTGTGAGCAGAGTTCGGACGTTTTGGCGTTCTTGTGTGGTGTAGGTTTGTGGCATTGCATAGCACTTACTCTACTAGGTTCCACACTTTGAGAAGCATACATAGTTATTGTTTCAGTCTTTCTCTGTTCTTTGGACAGTGAAGGGTTCCATAGCGACTGTAGTCATGGCTTCTCGGCGACGATCCCTGTCTGGTGCACAGGCGTTAGCTGCACTGCTGGAATCTGGCTCAGAACATGGCACAGAGGTGGATATGGTATCTGATACAGATACTGCTTCTGAGGGTCAGCATGAAAGTTATTGGGGAAGTGATTTCTCTGTGGATGGTAGTTCTTCCTGCTCATCATCTGAGGACGAAGAGGTGGAAAGAGTACATGCACCTATTCCCACCCTTCCCACACGCAGTATTTCCACCCTTCCCACACGCAGGAGACCTGTAAGGGGGAGGGCACAAGCAGGACGTGCAAGGCATGTGCCAGTTCCTGTCATGGATGATGAGTCGGAGTGGGTGCCTCCAGCAATGGCACAGCCTGTTGTGCCCCCTTTCACTGGAATATCAGGGTGCACAGTAAATACAGAGGGGTTCCAGCCTATTGACTTTTTCAACCTTTTTGTTGATGATGGGTTAATTGCAGATATGGTTCAGCAAACTAATTTGTATGCTGCACAGTTCTTGCGGTCAAGGGGTCCCACTCTGAAACCCCATTCCAGAGCACAAGCATGGGTTCCAACAACCAATCTTGAGATGAGAAAATGTTGGGGCCTCATTCTGAACATGGGAATATCGCCGAAGCCGTCTGTCGCGATGTACTGGTCTACTGTAGCGGTTCATGCAATCCCGTTTTTTCCAGCTACAATGAGTAGGAATCGCTTTCAAGCACTGCTACGTATGTTGCATTTCAATGAAAACTCGGCAGCATTACCCAGAACGGACCCAAACTTTGATAGGCTGTTCAAACTTCAGCCACTTCTGAAGCACTTGACTCAGCGATTTGCGGAGGTGTATGTTCCGAGCCAGAACATATCCATTGATGAGTCATTGATGTTGTACAAAGGCCGGCTAGTGTTCAAGCAATTCATTCCTAGCAAGAGAGCACAATATGGGATCAAGTTTTACATGTTGTGTGAAAGTACCACTGGGTATGTCTGCAACATGAGAGTCTACACTGGGAAAGACTCTACCCTAAATCCTCCGGGCTGCCCAGCCCATTTAGGGACAACTGGGAAGATTGTTTGGGATCTTCTCACTCCATGGCTCCACAGGGTCACCATTTGTATGTGGACAATTTCTACACAGGAATTCCACTGTCCAGGGAATTGTTCAATGTGGACACACTGGCATGCGGTACAATGCGCTGTAACCGCAAAGGCTTCCCCAGAAAACTTTTGTGCAAGAACTTGGCCAAGGGAGAATGTATGGCATTGCGGCGGGATGAACTGTTGGCAGTAAAATTCTCCCACAAAAGGGATGTGTACATGCTGAGTACTATTCATGATGAAATTACTTCAGCAGTCACTGAGCACGGGCATACTCAACAAGTGTGGAAGCCCAACTGCATTCTGGACTACAACAAGTACATGGGTGGAGTAGATAAAACCGACCAAGTGCTTGAGGCATACAAGGCTGAACGGAAGTCGTGCTTCTGGTACAAAAAGTTGGCCACACGCATTATGCATATAGCAACGTTCAATGCTTATGTGGTGTACCATGCAGCTACTCCACAAAACAACCTGTCCTTATTGAACTTTGAAACAGAAATTGTTCAATCGCTGACTATAGTACATGTAGAAATTCCCTCCGTGCCTGAGGTAGAAGATGTGGCCAGATTGCAAGATCGACACTTTGCTGATTTTGTTCCTGCCACACCAATGAAGACACACCCTTACAGAAGATGTAAGGTGTGTAGTAAACAAGGAGGGAGGAAGGAAACTCAGGTGTACTGTCCCCAATGCCCTTCCAATCCAGGCCTCTGCCTACAGCCTTGTTTCCTTTTGTATCATACAAAGGAAAAGTATTGGGAGATGGACTGATTTCCCGAAATGGCCATCATCCCTTGAAAGGAACCCTTGGACTCTGATTTTGTGCACCTCTTACAAAGGCACGGCACTCCTGCTCCCTGCACTGGAGGTGTACCATCAATGAAAATGCAACAGCATTTCACCTCACGTCACTTCATTTGGCGTGCCTTCACGAGCATTGCAAGTGCTGCTCCCTCCACTGGAGGGATGCGTTGGTGAAGATGGGAACACCATTTCAGTTCCCTTCACTCAAAGGGTGTATTTTAGAAATAGTAAACGCCACTTTGGCTCCCTCCCTTGAGGTCGAAGTGTCATGAAAGTGGTACTTGGCCACCTACATGGCGGTGGTGTCGTGCGTACCTCGTACCACCCTGCCCTCTTTATTGTTTTACCGTAACTTGTGGTGTGTGTGGTGTAGCTGAAATGTCTTCTGTAGGAATGAATTGGATACGATTGGTGTGTGAGTGAGGTATAGCAACATAGAACATGCAGATCTCATTTCTGTGAATGCACTTTCACAGCAATGCAGAAATGAGTAGCATGTTAGAGGGTGTTAGCTTTGTGTGGGTAAGGTTGCGCATATTACTGCTGTAAAAATCTTGATATGGACATACTTGAAGTTGGTGTGAGAGACAGTGCCTGTCGGCCAGGTAGCCAAGGGAGCCAATGTGCACTTGCTATCAGTGTGCAGATACGATTGTTGGCACATGCCATTTGAATGCAGACAGTTGATGTGCAATTGCTGGAAAATGATGTGAAAGATGTTGCCTGGAGACACGGTTGCATTGTGAGCACACGGACACATGGGACAAGTGTGCAGATATGCTTGCTCTGGCGCAAGTGATTTGGTAGAGGTGCGACTGCTGACATGGATGCCGACTGACTGCAGACACAAAAGTTGAAAGAATGGCCAGTGATACGGTGGGTGCCTTGCCGTGGCATCACTGCTCACAAGGACATTCCTCCTTGTGCTAAGCAGGGAGGCTTGTCCGTGTGCTAAACCCCACCTTGCTTGTCCGACTGCATTGTGTCGTGAATGTATGAGAAGTGTGAGCAAAGGTGCATGTGAAGGGGCTTACTGACAGCACTTTCCTATGTACTGGGAGCACTAAAGACCACTTGCTGTGCAAATGATGTACCCATTCTCCCTCAGGTACGACACCCACGCATACTAGGTCTGCTTTTCATTGGGACACCTGTGGGAACGTGGGACGGTAGGCCATGTGGTGATGGCGACGTGTTTCAGTGGGTGACCAAAGGGAAATGTTTGAGAATTGTCTTAATTTCCGGCCATTTTCAGAGACATTTCCCTGTGTCAACTCACCGAAACACATCGCCAACAACAGATGTCATACCTTCTCGCGTTCCTACCGGTGTCCCGACGAAAAAGGTACCTCGCATGTGTGGGTGCACCTACCGGGGGCGCAAAAGGAAAAGGTTAACCCACTGGTAAGCCCAAGCCTTTCGCCACTGCCCATTTTGTTCATGTGGGCAACCTACAGATTTGGGCCTAGGGTGTCGAAGCCAGCAAGGGAAACAGGGAACCCCATGCATTTCCCAAAAGAGGACACCCGTGGGAATCCACAGAGGTCTGCCTTGCGCAAATTGCCCCAGTTTTTATTAGCCACAATCCCCAAAAAAGTGTGATATTTGGTGGGGAAAAAACACAGTGTTCACTTTGTCTGGGGTTATGGGTAATAAATTCTGGGGCGATGTGCGCAAATCATACCTCTGCGGATTCCCACGGATGTCCTCTTTTCGGAAATGCATGGGGTTCCCTGTTTTCCTTGGTGGCTTGGGCACCCGAGGCCCCTATCTGCATGATGTGAGAGTGTGACATTTCAGGTGTGAAAACGGACTTGGGGTTACTTGTGTTTTAGGCTTTCCCCTTGGCGGCCAGGTAGGTGCACCCACACATGTGAGGTACCGTTTTCATAGGGACACCTGTGGGAACGTGTGACGGTAGGCCATGTGTTGTTGGGAGCGTGTTTCGATGGGTGCGTCGAGCGAAATGTGCGGAAAAAGCATTTTTTTCCCCACATTTCAGAATTTGCAGGGGTATCTGGGTAAAAAAATCTGGGGCGATGTGCGCAAATCATACCTCTGCGGATTCCCACGGGTGTCCTCTTTTTGAAAATGCATGGGGTTCCCTGTTTTCCTCGGTGGCTTGGACACCCGAGGCCCATATCTGTACGTTGTGCCGGTCGGCAGAATGTCTGAGATTTCCCTCTGAAAACAGACTTGGGGTTACTTGTGTTTTAGGCTTTCCCCTTGGCGGCCAGGTAGGTGCACCCACACATGTGAGGTACCGTTTTCATCGGGACACCTGTGGGAACGCATGACGGTAGGCCATGTGTTGTTAGGGGCGTGTTTCGATGGGTGCGTTGAGCGAAATGTGCGGAAAAAGCATTTTTTTCCCCATATTTCGGACTTTGCAGGGGTGTCTGGGTAAAAAAATCTGGGGCGATGTGCGCAAATCATACCTCTGCGGATTCCCACGGGTGTCCTCTTTTCGAAAATGCATGGGGTTCCCTGTTTTCCTCGGTGGCTTGGACACCCGAGGCCCATATCTGTACGTTGTGCCGGTCGGCAGAATGTCTGAGATTACCCTCTGAAAACAGACTTGGGGTTACTTGTGTTTTAGGCTTTCCCCTTGGAGGCCAGGTAGGTGCACCCACACATGTGAGGTACCATTTTCATCGGGACACCTGTGGGAACGTGTGACGGTAGGCCATGTGTTGTTGGGGGCGTGTTTCGATGGGTGCGTCGAGCGAAATGTGCGGAAAAAGCATTTTTTTCCCCACATTTCGGACTTTGCAGGGGTGTCTGGGTAAAAACATCTGGGGCGATGTGCGCAAATCATACCTCTACGGATTCCCACCTGTGTCCTCTTTTCGAAAATGCATGGGGTTCCCTGTTTTCCTCGGTGGCTTGGACACCCGAGGCCCATATCTGTACGTTGTGCTGGTCGGCAGAATGTCTGAGATTTCCCTCTGAAAACAGACTTGGGGTTACTTGTGTTTTAGGCTTTCCCCTTGGCGGCCAGGTAGGTGCACCCACACATGTGAGGTACCAATTTCATCGGGACACCTGTGGGAACGCCTGACGGTAGGCCATGTGTTGTTGGGGGCGTGTTTCGATGGGTGCGTCGAGCGAAATGTGCGGAAAAAGCGTTTTTTTCCCCACATTTTGGACTTTGCAGGGGTGTCTGGGTAAAAAAATCTGGGGTGATGTGCGCAAATCATACCTCTGCGGATTCCCACGGGTGTCCTCTTTTCGAAAATGCATGGGGTTCCCTGTTTTCCTCGGTGGCTTGGACACCCGAGGCCCATATCTGTACATTGTGCCGGTCGGCAGAATGTCTGAGATTTCCCTCTGAAAACAGACTTGGGGTTACTTGTGTTTTAGGCTTTCCCCTTGGCGGCCAGGTAGGTGCACCCACACATGTGAGGTACCATTTTCATCGGGACGCCTGTGGGAACGCGTGACGGTAGGCCATGTGTTGTTGGGGGCGTGTTTCGATGGGTGCGTCGAGCGAAATGTGCACAAAAAGCGTTTTTTTCCCCACATTTCGGACTTTGCAGGGGTGTCTGGGTAAAAAAATCTGGGGCGATGTGCGCAAATCATACCTCTGCGGATTCCCACGGGTGTCCTCTTTTCGAAAATGCATGGGGTTCCCTGTTTTCCTCGGTGGCTTGGACACCCGAGGCCCATATCTGTACGTTGTGCCGGTCGGCAGAATGTCTGAGATTTCCCTCTGAAAACAGACTTGGGGTTACTTGTGTTTTAGGCTTTCCCCTTGGCGGCCAGGTAGGTGCACCCACACATGTGAGGTACCGTTTTCATCGGGACACCTGTGGGAACGCGTGACAGTAGGCCATGTGTTGTTGGGACGTGTTTCGATGGGTGCGTCGAGCGAAATGTGCGGAAAAAGCATTTTTTTCCCCACATTTCGGACTTTGCAGGGGTGTCTGGGTAAAAAAAATATGGGGCGATGTGCGCAAATCATACCTCTGCGGATTCCCACAGGTGTCCTCTTTTCGAAAATGCATGGGGTTCCCTGTTTTCCTCGGTGGCTTGGACACCCGAGGCCCATATCTGTACGTTGTGCCAGTCGGCAGAATGTCTGAGATTTCCCTCTGAAAACAGACTTGGGGTTACTTGTGTTTTAGGCTTTCCCCATGGCGGCCAGGTAGGTGCACCCACACATGTGGGGTACCGTTTTCATCGGGACACCTGTGGGAACGCGTGACGGTAGGCCATGTGTTGTTGGGGGTGTGTTTCGATGGGTGCGTCGAGCGAAATGTGCGGAAAAAGCGTTTTTTCCCCACTTTTCGGACTTTGCAGGGGTGTCTGGGTAAAAAAATCTGGGGCGATGTGCGCAAATCATACCTCTGCGGATTCCCACGGGTGTCCTCTTTTCGAAAATGCATGGGGTTCCCTGTTTTCCTCGGTGGCTTGGACACCCGAGGCCCATATCTGTACGTTGTGCCGGTCGGCAGAATGTCTGAGATTTCCCTCTGAAAACAGACTTGGGGTTACTTGTGTTTTAGGCTTTCCCCTTGGCGGCCAGGTAGGTGCACCCACACATGTGAGGTACCGTTTTCATCGGGACACCTGTGGGAACGCATGACGGTAGGCCATGTGTTGTTGGGGGCGTGTTTCGATGGGTGCGTCGAGCGAAATGTGCGGAAAAAGCATTTTTTTCCCCATATTTCGGACTTTGCAGGGGTGTCTGGGTAAAAAAATCTGGGGCGATGTGCGCAAATCATACCTCTGCGGATTCCCACGGGTGTCCTCTTTTCGAAAATGCATGGGGTTCCCTGTTTTCCTCGGTGGCTTGGACACCCGAGGCCCATATCTGTACGTTGTGCCGGTCGGCAGAATGTCTGAGATTACCCTCTGAAAACAGACTTGGGGTTACTTGTGTTTTAGGCTTTCCCCTTGGAGGCCAGGTAGGTGCACCCACACATGTGAGGTACCATTTTCATCGGGACACCTGTGGGAACGTGTGACGGTAGGCCATGTGTTGTTGGGGGCGTGTTTCGATGGGTGCGTCGAGCGAAATGTGCGGAAAAAGCATTTTTTTCCCCACATTTCGGACTTTGCAGGGGTGTCTGGGTAAAAACATCTGGGGCGATGTGCGCAAATCATACCTCTACGGATTCCCACCTGTGTCCTCTTTTCGAAAATGCATGGGGTTCCCTGTTTTCCTCGGTGGCTTGGACACCCGAGGCCCATATCTGTACGTTGTGCTGGTCGGCAGAATGTCTGAGATTTCCCTCTGAAAACAGACTTGGGGTTACTTGTGTTTTAGGCTTTCCCCTTGGCGGCCAGGTAGGTGCACCCACACATGTGAGGTACCGTTTTCATCGGGACACCTGTGGGAACGCCTGACGGTAGGCCATGTGTTGTTGGGGGCGTGTTTCGATGGGTGCGTCGAGCGAAATGTGCGGAAAAAGCGTTTTTTTCCCCACATTTTGGACTTTGCAGGGGTGTCTGGGTAAAAAAATCTGGGGTGATGTGCGCAAATCATACCTCTGCGGATTCCCACGGGTGTCCTCTTTTCGAAAATGCATGGGGTTCCCTGTTTTCCTCGGTGGCTTGGACACCCGAGGCCCATATCTGTACATTGTGCCGGTCGGCAGAATGTCTGAGATTTCCCTCTGAAAACAGACTTGGGGTTACTTGTGTTTTAGGCTTTCCCCTTGGCGGCCAGGTAGGTGCACCCACACATGTGAGGTACCGTTTTCATCGGGACGCCTGTGGGAACGCGTGACGGTAGGCCATGTGTTGTTGGGGGCGTGTTTCGATGGGTGCGTCGAGCGAAATGTGCGCAAAAAGCGTTTTTTTCCCCACATTTCGGACTTTGCAGGGGTGTCTGGGTAAAAAAATCTGGGGCGATGTGCGCAAATCATACCTCTGCGGATTCCCACGGGTGTCCTCTTTTCGAAAATGCATGGGGTTCCCTGTTTTCCTCGGTGGCTTGGACACCCGAGGCCCATATCTGTACGTTGTGCCGGTCGGCAGAATGTCTGAGATTTCCCTCTGAAAACAGACTTGGGGTTACTTGTGTTTTAGGCTTTCCCCTTGGCGGCCAGGTAGGTGCACCCACACATGTGAGGTACCGTTTTCATCGGGACACCTGTGGGAACGCGTGACAGTAGGCCATGTGTTGTTGGGACGTGTTTCGATGGGTGCGTCGAGCGAAATGTGCGGAAAAAGCATTTTTTTCCCCACATTTCGGACTTTGCAGGGGTGTCTGGGTAAAAAAAATCTGGGGCGATGTGCGCAAATCATACCTCTGCGGATTCCCACAGGTGTCCTCTTTTCGAAAATGCATGGGGTTCCCTGTTTTCCTCGGTGGCTTGGACACCCGAGGCCCATATCTGTACGTTGTGCCGGTCGGCAGAATGTCTGAGATTTCCCTCTGAAAACAGACTTGGGGTTACTTGTGTTTTAGGCTTTCCCCTTGGCGGCCAGGTAGGTGCACCCACACATGTGGGGTACCGTTTTCATCGGGACACCTGTGGGAACGCGTGACGGTAGGCCATGTGTTGTTGGGGGTGTGTTTCGATGGGTGCGTCGAGCGAAATGTGCGGAAAAAGCGTTTTTTCCCCACATTTCGGACTTTGCAGGGGTGTCTGGGTAAAAAAATCTGGGGCGATGTGCGCAAATCATACCTCTGCGGATTCCCACGGGTGTCCTCTTTTCGAAAATGCATGGGGTTCCCTGTTTTCCTCGGTGGCTTGGACACCCGAGGCCCATATCTGTACGTTGTGCCGGTCGGCAGAATGTCTGAGATTTCCTTCTGAAAACAGACTTGGGGTTACTTGTGTTTTAGGCTTTCCCCTTGGCGGCCAGGTAGGTGCACCCACACATGTGAGGTACCGTTTTCATCGGGATGCCTGTGGGAACGCGTGACAGTAGGCCATGTGTTATTGGGGGCGTGTTTCGATGGGTGCGTCGAGCGAAATGTGCGGAAAAAGCATTTTTTTCCCCACATTTCGGACTTTGCAGGGGTGTCTGGGTAAAAAAATCTGGGGCGATGTGCGCAAATCATACCTCTGCGGATTCCCACGGGTGTCCTCTTTTCGAAAATGCATGGGGTTCCCTGTTTTCCTCGGTGGCTTGGACACCCGAGGCCCATATCTGTACGTTGTGCCGGTCGGCAGAATGTCTGAGATTTCCCTCTGAAAACAGACTTGGGGTTACTTGTGTTTTAGGCTTTCCCCTTGGTGGCCAGGTAGGTGCACCCACACATGTGAGGTACCGTTTTCATCGGGACACCTGTGGGAACACGTGACAGTAGGCCATGTGTTGTTGGGGGCGTGTTTCGATGGGTGCGTCGAGCGAAATGTGCGCAAAAAGCGTTTTTTTCCCCACATTTTGGACTTTGCAGGGGTGTCTGGGTAAAAAAATCTGGGGCGATGTGCGCAAATCATACCTCTGCGGATTCCCACGGGTGTCCTCTTTTCGAAAATGCATGGGGTTCCCTGTTTTCCTCGGTGGCTTTGACACCCGAGGCCCATATCTGTACGTTGTGCCGGACGGCAGAATGTCTGAGATTTCCCTCTGAAAACAGACTTGGGGTTACTTGTGTTTTAGGCTTTCCCCTTGGCGGCCAGGTAGGTGCACCCACACATGTGAGGTACCGTTTTCATCGGGACGCCTGTGGGAACGCGTGACGGTAGGCCATGTGTTATTGGGGGCGTGTTTCGATGTTTGCGTCGAGCGAAATGTGCGGAAAAAGCATTTTTTTCCCCACATTTCGGACTTTGCAGGGGTGTCTGGGTAAAAGAATCTGTGGCGATGTGCGCAAATCATACCTCTGCGGATTCCCACGGGTGTCCTCTTTTCGAAAATGCATGGGGTTCCCTGTTTTCCTCGGTGGCTTGGACACCCGAGGCCCATATCTGTACGTTTTGCCGGTCGGCAGAATGTCTGAGATTTCCCTCTGAAAACAGACTTGGGGTTACTTGTGTTTTAGGCTTTCCCCTTGGCGGCCAGGTAGGTGCACCCACACATGTGAGGTACCGTTTTCATCGGGACACCTGTGGGAACGCGTGACGGTAGGCCATGTGTTGTTGGGGGCATGTTTCGATGGGTGCGTCGAGCGTAATGTGCGGAAAAAGCGTTTTTTTCCCCACATTTCGGACTTTGCAGGGGTGTCTGGGTAAAAAAATCTGGGGCGATGTGCGCAAATCATACCTCTGCAGATTCCCACGGGTGTCCTCTTTTCGAAAATGCATGGGGTTCCCTGTTTTCCTCGGTGGCTTGGACACCCGAGGCCCATATCTGTACGTTGTGCCGGTCGGCAGAATGTCTGAGATTTCCCTCTGAAAACAGACTTGGGGTTACTTGTGTTTTAGGCTTTCCCCTTGGCGGCCAGGTAGGTGCACCCACACATGTGAGGTACCGTTTTCATCGGGACACCTGTGGGAACGCGTGACGGTAGGCAATGTTTTGTTGGGGGCGTGTTTCGATGGGTGCGTCGAGCGAAATGTGCGGAAAAAGCGTTTTTTCCCCACATTTCGGACTTTGCAGGGGTGTCTGGGTAAGAAAATCTGGGGCGATGTGCGCAAATCATACCTCTGCGGATTCCCACTGGTGTCCTCTTTTCGAAAATGCATGGGGTTCTCTGTTTTCCTCGGTGTCTTGGACACCCGAGGGCCATATCTGTACGTTGTGCCGGTCGGCAGAATGTCTGAGATTTCCCTCTGAAAACAGACTTGGGGTTACTTGTGTTTTAGGCTTTCCCCTTGGCGGCCAGGTAGGTGCACCCACACATGTGGGGTACCGTTTTCATCGGGACACCTGTGGGAACGCGGGACGGTAGGCCATGTGTTGTGTTTGTGTGGTTTTCATAACGTTTTGACCATTTTGCTGGTGCCCTTTGTCTCACAACCCTTTCTTTTCCCAAATGTGACCTACATTTAGTCGCTGCTTTAGCCACCATACACTTTTTTAACCTGCACAAGTCACCTACCCTTGAAAAGGTCTGCCTGTGCTCTTTCAAAAAATGTATGGCTGCCATTCCTCACCACATTGGTTTTCCCAATTTACACATGCTAAGTGCGTCTGGTCAGGCTGTGAGCATAAACCTCCTTTGTACCATGGCTCAGTGTTTGGCTTGTGGTATTGCTTGTTTTGTAAAAACACTACAAAAATGGTATTCTCTCCTAACTGCAAGAGTCGTGGGAATGTAGCGGAGCATTGCTTTTCTCAAAATTCATAGAAGCCATTGCCGTACCAAGCCAACCATGTCCAACACATGCCTTTTTTTTCAGTCATTTTCCCGCTTTTCCCCCATTCGATGGCAGTTTCCCCTACCTAGTTGTTGCCTGACCTATGCAAATCACCCCTTCCTAAACTTGGAATTTTGTCTACTTTTCAGAAATATATGCCTTTCTGTCCTCCAATTTGGCTTTCCTGCCCTTTTCTTCCATTCCGTCCATGCATGTCCAATTGGCAAAAATGGCAAAAATCGCCTACCTCTCACAAAACGGTTGATAACCCCATCAAAATATTTTTTTTCCATTTCCACTCAACCTGTTCCTGAAAGCCAACACATTGGGGTACTCAGCACAGCAAACCATTTGTTCCTAGCTCTTACAAGGAAAAAACCACAGGCTTCTTTGTACATCATTTTATTGGCATTTTTTTTAAAAAAACCCAAATTTTCGCACTTTTTCCTTATTTTCTCTCACCCCCCTTCAGCAAACTGGGATTCCTGGGTGGCGTTACGACCGCCTACATGTGGGAAAAAAAGGAGCCAAATTTGGCCGAGATATCTCATGTAACAAAAAAGTTACAAGCCATTGAATGGCCACATACCAAAATCACCAAAAAAGGCTCTGGCACTGGAGAGAAATACCCATGGCACTTAAAGGGTTAAACAATATATATATCACACTTCTATAAATAAATTGATAATGGATATTACACTTGTGAATATGAGCAGTAATCAGCAAGAGGTAACTATGAATAGGAACAGAAGAACAAAGTGGGAAAGAATGCTTTATGTGGTTCAAGGAAACGCAAGGTGGAATAAAATGCAGTACAGAAATAACTTGTTATGATTTTAGCAAAAGGTAATATGATCACTTTTTCTTTTGATAATTCACTACCCCCCTATGCAATACTAGAAATGGAAGGAGAGTACACAGTCTTCAAGAATCCCAACAAATCACACTTTATAATGCAATACACAGTTCGAGTTCTCCCAGCAAGCTTAGGGAAAACAGGGATGAGTTTTAAACACAGGTGAATTACTTTAATGTGGTTTGCAAGGAAGTGAAAAGGTGCTAAAATTGCTTTTAATTCCCTCTAGAGGTTCAGGGTAGGTGATGGCTACTTTATATTAGTTCAGGCTCACTTTAACAATACTCTATGAATGATTAGCAGATTGCAAACGAATTTTAGCAAAGAGAAGCAAAAAGCTGCTGATTTCTACAGATGAAGAAATCGGGCCAAATCGCAAATCGCAGTAAATTTCGCGAGTGCGTGTCTCGCGATTACGGAATAAGTATAGAGAGTAGGTCGGTTCTAGGTTCGTTGGAAAGCCTAGATTCTAAGCTTTCAGATGAAAGTTAAATTTCGTTCCTAGCCCAAACGGTTCCAGAGATATGGACGATTAAATAAAGGTAGTTTTTCGGATTTAAAGTAAACTCAAAATGACAGGTGACAGCTTGCAGCTGCAGAATTGACAGGTGACAGTTGTGCAGCTTTAAAAATGACAGATGACACGATTTCTAGGAGGCAGTTCTACTTAGGTTAAAATAGTTTGGATTAGATTATTCTAACTAAGAGATTGGTTCTGCGCAGTTCTGCTAGGTACTCACAATATAAATTTGAACTAGGCCTTGTCACGGATCTGGTCAACATGTCCTGCTGCAGTTCTGTCTGCTTGGCGGGTCAATCAGGCACCGGTTCTGCTCACAGCGATCTGGGTCAGTTCTGCTCTGCTGGTCTAGCCTCTCTGGATTCTGGATGTAACACTGCTTTCTGGGTACTGCTACAGGTTCATGCAAAAATTCTCGGCAAAAATTCAAACAGCTCGCCCTGCTGTTGAATAGTTTGGTTAGTTTTGAGGCCTGCTGAAGAGGATTCAGCTGGTGGATTCAGGCCTCTCTGCTACACATTCTGGGGTTAATTTCTACTACAGGTTCTGGAGATTGATGGATTTGAAGTCTGGATCTCTGGATGTGAAGTCGTCGGTCAGCATGCTCCGCAGCAAATGGAATTGAATGTCTCTACCTGTCCCAGCAGTCTCTTTTTATGTGTTTTGAAAATGGGTGTGTGCCTGGGCCTAGCTAAGCCTGCCCCTCTCTACTTGTCATTGGCCCAATTCTCCCCTCTCCCATGATTGGGTGAATGAAATGGATTGTCATCATGATGAGGTCTGTTTATGGGTCAGAGGATCCTCCCCTGGTCAGTTTACACACAAATCTATATTCCGACTCTGGCGTTTCTAGGAGCTTGGGTAAAGAAATGGCAACTTATTTTCGATTTTAGTGGGTTATGCAACATTGGTTTTTCATTAAAAATTATACACATATACACGGCCTGTCCATACATACTCCAGTAAATTCCCATGTCTCTAGCTTAAACACAGAGTCTGTAGTATCAATAAATAGCGGGGTTTTTCCCCAGAACATCACACAAATTGGAGTTTGGGCTTGAATTGTGGGCAAAGTTTTCATTTTAAGGATCCCCAAATTTCACATTTCTGTCATCTGGTTACCAAGAGTTATCAGTGTTTCTGTAAAATATATATTTGCTTTCAATTCAAAGTACTTCAGTGTTTGAGTCCGCCCCCAAAATTTGGGGATGACAGTGATCACATGTCTCTCCTGGCTGGCAGATCTTTGTTGACAGGAAACAGTCAAAATCACCATATCCTATTCAAGGGAAAAGGTCTTTTGTGTGGGCTCCAGCAAGCTGAGATCAACAGACCAGGGGGCCACTTTGCATTTGGTTAGCATGACCATGTGATATCCTGGGCTTTCTGAGGTGAGAAGGTTTCCCAGCCTTTTGGCCTGTTAATCAAATCAGATTGTCTTTGGGGACAGCAGGTGGTTAGATTTTTAATTAACCCACAGTCTTTTGAAGTCCCAATTGTCACAGAAGGCTAATTAGCTTCTGAAGTAGCAGTTCTCTTGTCAGAGTTTAGACCGCTAGCGCCGCCTTGAGTCCAAAGCGGCATTTTTTTTTGGATCAGTCTTGAATGAATGCATTTCAAACAAGAGATTTTACATGGAAGTATATTATCCAGGTTCAGCACATGGCACTGGTGGGGTTCTGCAGTAAAATAATTTTGTGCCCATAATTTAGCCATATTTGACATGAAGAAAATGAATTCCCAATAGTTATGGGTTGCTTTTGGCAATCAGCATTGCCCCTTTTGCAATGGTTTCAGGCTACTGTGTGTAGCCCAATGGTGGTTTTAGGCAGTGCCCTTCTGTGCCCACAACATAGGCAAAAATGGGTGGCAGCCTATTCTTCATGCATTTCCCTGTGCATTTTCTCGGAAGTTCTGGCCATCATGATGTTTTCAATGCCGTAATGCGCAGTTTTTGTGGTAGGGCTCGGATGCATGGGTAAAAACATCCCACAGAGGAAAGTGATTGTCCATTTCCTAATTGGTTTATTTCCAGATTAAAATTGATAATTAACAAAACATTCTGTAAAATGTAAATAGGATTATATGAATCATGTAAAGATTTATTGTAAATACGAATGTATGAAATATGTAGTACTGTAAAAATGAATTGAATATTTGAAAGGTTCAATAAACTCAACCAAACAAATAAAAAATAAAAAAAGGAAGCGCTATATAAATGGTATTACCCGAAAATTTCGAATATAAAAGGTCATATTGACCATTATTGCGAATTATGCCCGTACCATAATCCCGTATTTACGATAATGTCAAATTCCTGTCACAGTAGCAGTCCCTTGCAGTTTGACCGCTTTCGTTTCCTCGTAGCTTTCATTCTACTATGAAAGTGCATCACCACTTAGTTTCATATTACACCTTTCTCTGGTTTTGATATAAACTTCCCATGTCATGGTAGTAGCGGTCACTTTCAGTTTTACATTATTACCATTATAGCATTTCGTTACTAAAATGCTGAACCCCATTATACCAAACAAGTGGGAGCAGGGGTTGAACAGTATAATAGGCTGGGGGTTTGCGGGGGTGTTCCCTGCGTCCGTAATGTGGAACGTGCGACATAGCCGGGGAATTTAAATGTCCCATTATTTATTTTCCTCTCATTGAAGAAAAAATCGGTCATCGGCACCCAAAACCTGGAATGACCTACCTAAGAATATACGGAATACAACAAACCCCCTAGCAATCAGGAAACTCCTCAAATCATGGTTCTTCAAAGCGTAACCATAGCAGTGACGCACTAGAATGCCCAGACATTAAAGCAATGATGGAAATAACTCAATCTCAAATTGGACAAACACTCAAACCAACGAACCAACCACTCAACAGAGCATAAGACATCATGGAAAACAGCCCCTAAGGAAGGCTGCAGAGACTGACCACACACCGAGACCCTGACGAAAGCCCTCAAGTGACTCTCCCACCCGTACGTACCGGACAAACATATCCAGACCGGCAGACGCACCTAGATAGACGTTGGCCTGCATCACATCTGGATAGGATTGATTGAAGGACAACATGCCCGCGCCTAGAAGAACGTGAATGCTGGCGTGTGCCACACCTGGAGTTGTGAATGTTGGCAGACCCACACCTGGACGGATCTCCAGACTCAGGCCTGCGCCGCATCTAGATGAAAGTGTAAATGTTGGCACGACCACACCTGGATGGAGTCCCAAACATTGGCCAGCACCGCATCTAGATGGGAATGCAAGGGCAAACAAGTGCCACACTCCGACAGACAGAACTGTGAATGTTAGCATGATAAAGGTCAGGTAACCCACTAACCAATATAAGCTCAAACTCTGCATACTTATCTTACTCAAAAAACTCACACAACCATCTCTCGCACAACAAGCCGCACGCACTTCACAACACTGCAACAACACATAAGCCGGAACAACAGCACACGCGGACTGACTCCGATCCGATACCCGCACCAAAGCTCAGCACCCGGTGTATACTGAGCTGAAGCTGCCAACAGAACACCACTCCTCTCACTATCCTACTCCCTCCTTCACCTTACTAACCCATCCCCCCGCCTTTGTCATTTACAGATCCGCCTGAGCGCCTGGGGACCATTTCTGTTGGTGACGGTGCGCGGTACAAATACCTTTAACATTTAACATTGTCATTGCGCGTCAAACTTCCTGCTCTGCCGCTCTCGCGCAATACTGTGAGAGAAATGAAACCATCGCACCGAGCGACACACGAAATGTAAATATAAGCGCTTTATACTATATCTACTTTTTCTTCTGTTTTGCAAGCAAAACAATAATTTATTTAATGAAATCCTTCACTGATTTCTGTGCAACGTTTTACGATCCCTAAAGGCGGAATTCGACATTTTTGCATTTTACAGCTTTCGGCCTTATCTCGCCTCATTCTTTTCCGAACAACATTTTCACGTAGATCCATATGAATAACTTATCATTTGAATGGGGAAGTACCAGCACTGCTCAACAGTAAGCAGGTACACCAGGATAGAGACTACCCACACGTTTGTATGTTCATTGCTGTTGGGATATGTCCTGTCTGAAGGAGCCAGCAGAATTCAAAATGGTTGCAGCAACCAGAGGTGTAGCCGGGATTGTCTAACTAATGCGGCCTGAAGCTAATGTGGTTGGGCTCACATAAGTAAATGATCACACAGCGCTGCTTAGTGGCCATTAATAGATTTTGGGTGGGCCTTGCCCGCTCAGGCTGTACAATATCTATGGCTCTGGCAGCAACTAAAATGTTAGAAAAGGCAATCATATTATATAAAAAAACATGATAAAGAGGATTTAGACGTGAAAAAAAGCTAGCTGCCGGACCACCACAGACTGAGCAACGATGCAACTTCATCTGAGTGGATATCTCACAGGTTAAGCCCTCACCTTTACAAACCTGAATCCAACCAGGGCCTACTCAGCCATCATCCTTCCAACGTCGAGAAATGTAGTACTATTAAATGTGTAATAGATATTACTACAAAAACGTAGTGCTTAGAAGGTGGGAGGGTCAGGCGTGAAGCACTACACAAAACCAGGTATTATTCTAAGTTAGAACTGGAGGCTCAGTGGACGTGTGCCCTTGGCGGATTGAAGGCATCGCCAGCTCTTCCACCCGCCCCACACCCTAAAAGAGTGAGGAGAAAATGCTGATATTTTCAGGAGAGGAGTTAAGGAGATCCTTGAGAAACATAAGCTATTCATTATGCGCTGCAGGATAGGAACATGACTTCGAGTCTAATTCGATTATTAAATTTCAAACAATGTTCATGCACATGATTATATATGATAAGGTCCCCACCTGGCAGGGAATAGCCTGCGTTTCAAATTCTTAACCATGGTTCAAGTGACAGACATGTCTCATGTGACCCCCAGTTAATTGTTTTGACGTTCATTACAAACCCGGGTCTTATAAAGTCGGAGAGAGTCCATTCCTCTGTGGTACTTGATTTGAGAACATTAGAAAACTCATTCCACATACTTCAGCTGTTGAGATGAGGAGGTCCTCGACAAGAAAGCGCTACACTTTCCAAAGCTAATAAGAAGTCATGATTTTTTCTGTAAATCATCTCGAAAGGTTATAGTTATATTTTGCTCTTTTATGTTGTCTGCTAAATCAACCGTGCTAAAAGCTATTCTTGGGAGATGACTGTGAGGACTTCAACCACTCGCACTGTGGGTGTGCGCTCACCTGGGCTTTTTTGAACTTTTAAAAGAAATTGAATGATGGTAGATGAACCTCTGAAAAATGTATGGGGCTAACCGCACACATTTTCCCATGCCCACTGCATGACATATACATAGACCTGTGCACGGTGGACACAGCTTACATGCGCCGTCCACCCTGTCATATTTAGTTGGAATATGACAGCTCAGAGTACACCATGTCATCTCAGAAGGGGGAGGGAAAAACCTTCCTCCTGCCATGGCCAGCCTAATTAACTATCAATGGCTCCATGGATCAGCCCTGTCCATTTGTTTACCCTTTGCAGATGGTGGCATCAATTAACATAATTAACATACTGGGTGCAGAGTTTTAGCAAAGGAGACAGTAAACCCCAATGAACTTTGATATGCACTGTGTCAACCTGAAGGTAGCACCCGCCCCTCACTATCAAGGGCAGCGGACTGTCATGTCTAGGACAGCTGTTTAAGGTAGTCATCCCCAGAGGAGAACCCCATTCAGAAGGTATGAGTATGTGGACTGATGGAGACAGAAAGTATGTTTGCGCCACAGCTTCTAGGGAGATATTCCGCTTTAATCAGGAACCACTGAGAGCCCATTAACTAGAGCGACCCTTTTATGCACAACAGACAGGAAGATGGGTGGAACTTAGTATTACATGTTTTCACCCCGTTGCCTTTTCTGTTTCAAAGCCCTCTGGTTATGACCTCATGCATACATGAGATTGTTGGTGAGAACCCAGGATTGGTTCATTAAGGTAGGCTTAGCCTACACCAATCACTATTGCCTATGTGGTTTTAAAATTGGGCTGAACCCCTCTTTTGGGCAGATCATCTGAAGACTTTGCAAGGAGTAACAAGAAGAACTCAGCATTGGACCCTGGTTGAAGGTACAGTCTGCCTTACAGCTTTCGCCAGAGAAGGACGGTAAGGTTTACAAAGAGAGACTCAAGATCCCCACCTAAATATCTCCCAGGGAACAGAGGGAGATACTGAATCCAGAGGACCCTCCTGCAGCTCCAGAACCGGTACCCAGCCAGAACACAGCGTGCCTTGCTAGGCTCTGCAAGTAAGCTTCCTAGGTGGGAACTGCCAGAGAGTCTCTGAACCAAACAAGGACAAGGCCGTTGCCTGCAACACTCTCCTCAGTTTCGGGATGTCTGCTTTAAAGGACGACATGACCCCAGTGAAGAAGCTAGGAGTAATACATCAAAAAGCATTAACCAGTGTCCACCTTAAAGGACATTTTCGGGCCAGTCAAGTCCTTCGAGCTGCTACTGACTGCACCGCTGACTGTTGTTACGCAGCAGTCACTAACGGCGTCCGAGATGCCTCACCCATTGCTTCAGACCCACCAATCAGCACTGAGACACTTATTGCCCCGAGCAGCCGTGTAGGGCAGCCTGAAGCCATCCGTCAAGCCTCGCTCATCGAACTGCCTGCCGCCCTGAAACTGACTCTACACTATGGAGCATCAAGACCTTTTAGAAGCACAAGGTACATTTTTTTCAGTCACCTTGTCCTTCTCCGAAAGACCCTAGTGACAGGTTATGCCCCATTGCTCTATTTGTGTTGAAACCAAGTATCCTTGAACTATTGCAATTAATTTCTTTACCAACTGCCCTCTTGTCAGTATCCAGAGTGCATCCCTTTTCCTTCTTGAAACTCTGTCCTCTGCATTCCTTTACAGGATGGGTTGTATTTTGTAGTGTGCTAGAACTGTCTGTTTTGGTAATAATTAAGTAGATATTTGTATACAACCTTGACTGGACAGTGCCTTTTATTATAGGGTAATAATTGGTTTTTCGTTGTGTTGAAACTAACCAACGATCCGCGACTTGAGAAGATAAGTCTGAGAAGATAAGTCTGCCGTTCCGTCCACGTTACCAAAATTGGACAAGGAGGTTTATAATTTGCTTTGCTCCCAATCTGTTTGGATCTCTTCTGGTGTATTGGAGGTGTGGGGCTGATTGATGGTTTGGAAACCGATATTCATTCCTGGACCACTGGTGCACCGAAAGTTGATTTGTCACAATGATAACAAGCGCAGTTCTTAGACCTATGAGATGTTTTATTCGCTAAGTTAGTTTTCAATATATCACATGCATTTTGGGGGAATGTGGGGGCACCCATCGAGCACTAATCCACTACGCCCATTTAGAACTTGGGCATATGTCATAAGAGAACTTAAGGGGTCTTACCATCTCAAAAATAACACTCCCTCTGCCTCATTTTGGAAGTCAACAGAGTGTAAAAAGGACTATATGAAAAGCATGCTTAAACGATGTATACATGATTTTGCACATGCTTTTACACTCCAGGAGCTAGATTACCGAAACTTTGCACCAGTGCAAGTGCAATTTTGGATTGCATTAGCACTAGAACATACATTGCCAGAATGCTAAAACATATGCTTTCAATGTAGTTTTGCACCAGTGTAAACTTTAGCCTAGTGCAAATTCCATTCTATATTAGCACTTGGGCAAACGTTGCCCTGTTGCAAAAACACATAGAAAGAACCGTTTATTTTTCTACAAAGGGTAAGATTTGCCCGAATGCTAATACCGTGCAAAATTGCACTTGCACCAGTGCAAAGTTTCTGTAATCTGGCCCGAGCTGATTTCCCTCACTTTGGCAGACGGTGCGTTTACACGGAATGAAATGAACATTTCACCTCCCCCAGGCACTCCACCTGCAAAACATTGGTACAAATGCGCTGCCATCTGATTTGATGCTTGCGTGAAAACCACTAGTGTCGTATGGCATCCATGTTAAATGTCTCCATCCATATCCACATGGCATGTACGCTTGTTTTCACTACTATGCGCAAATAATGCACAAAAAAAGTGTCTGCCCATATTGCTCTCCATTGTTTGTACTTCTAACTGTAAAAATGAAAATTGCATTGGGGGGACTGCAGTGCAGATGAGTGTCCACGTTGGCTTTTTCCTCAGTGCAATTTGCACAATTTACGAAATGACCTCCACTTTCTACGATTTTGGTATGGGAGGCCATAGTTCCTTACACAACAAGTGTTCTCCATCACTCTAGCAAACATTGAATTCAGAAGACACAAATTAACCTGTTAGACTTGATCCTGTGCAAGGCATGGACTGTCGCGCGAAATCAGAGACCCTGTGTATTTTTTTAAACTCATTGCCCACTTGGACATGAATCACACAGTTGCGTCCATCTAAAATGTAAAATTTAAACAACTCTTATATCTACATGTAATGAAACCAAATATCTGTGATTTTATCATGTATCCCAAACGCACAGCGCCAGATTCATGGAACGTTTAGCGCAGTGCAAAGTGACTTTACACTGCCACCAAACACCCTGATTCACAGAGCAGAGCAAAGTGTATTTTTGTGGTGCAAAGTTACTTTGCACTGCAAAATTACTCTTTGCACCTTGCATTAGGCCCATTTAGCACAGGGCAAAGAGTACTTTCACAGTGCAAAGTCAATTTGCACTGCAAAAATACACTTTGCACGCTCTGTGAATCATGGTGTATGTTGGCAGTGCAAAGTCACTTTGTACCGCGCTAAAAGTTCCATGAATTAGACCCTAAGAGCCTGATTAATATATTTTTTTGCACGCTAAAAAGTGACTTTGCACACTTTTAAACACGCAAAAACCCTTATGGAGGCGCCTTTGCATGCTGTTCTGGGATCTTGCGGGTACTTTGAGCAGGTCCGTCATTCCTTTGCATGCAGTCGGGCGCTCTGAGCGACACTCCGCGCAAAATGTGGGACGGGCCTATGCAAGGAAATAAATATGGGGCGGAACATGCCTAGTCCCAATTCCCTACGCAGAATGAGGAAGAACAAGGACTTACATGGGCGTGCAGATTCATGGATCTGACCATGCAACGTCACATTGGGTTAAGAAGCACGCAAAACTTGCGATCTTACCACCACATGAAAGGACGAGCAAAGTACTAATCACAATGGAAACAACATGCAAAGGTAAGGTGGGATCAGGAATTTTGGGGTGCATTCACGCAGTTGTGGTGGCGATAGCAGTTAGGGGTGTTTGTATGCAGGTTTTGCCAGGGTGCAGCCTTGATTTACAGGGTTTGCATGCAAATTTATTCAGGCCTGGCTTCACTTATGAGAAATGGTATGCATATTGTCAGGGTGCAGTTAGGAGTTATGGGGGACCGTGCGCAATGTTGCCAGGGTGCTGCCTTGGTTGCGGGCGGTGGGCCCCAGTATTGCCGGGCTGCATAACTTCGCGGATGAAGACTGCGCAAGGGTAGGAATATCTGTCTGGATTTGCTTTGCATCCTGCATGTTGTGGGCGTTCCTTGGGCAATTGGTTATTCTTTGTGCATCGGGTTATTTTGCTCCTCGAATTTCATGAATACGCGGAACACGCATAGAAAACTTTGCGCGTAGGGACGGGCAAAGTCGATTTCGGTGCTGGAGTCTTTGCAGGATTTTTGCTCGTTTTCTATTATTAGGGCCCTAAGTATCTATTTGATAAACCAGGCATGTTATCCTTTACTTCTTATTTTATTGTATTTGTATGTTTTGGTCGCACTTGGACCGTGGTATACTTTCAGGACTAATAAAGGAGCACAGGCCAATCTTTAAACATAGTGAATTAAAGAGGCATGGAGGAACACGTTTTTTCTCCTAAGCTTGTACCTTGTTTGTGCCCTTTGCTGGTAGACGAAGCGAAAAAAGGCCTATGGGTTCTTCCCATGAAAGGCCAAAACCTTAAAAGTTAATGTTAAACTTTAAATTGATAAATCCAGATGGTGGTGAACTACAAATTCCATTTTTAGGTCGTTTAGGGGATTTGAAGTGATGTGAAATGGACCTGGGGCTAATTCATTGGTAAAATATAGTTTTCATTAAACTCTTGCCTCACTCTCAGCCAGGCTTATTTTAAATAGGTTAATTAGTTTTGGTTGCCTGACCATGAGCTGTTTCACATCACTGATGAGTCATTCCCAAGAAGTTTCCCTCCAGGAGATGGCACAGGGAAGGGCAGCATGGTCATTTTATACCTACCATGCATCTGCTAGAAAGTCATATGTCCTCTGCGATCCCAAGGCAGATGGCCCACACAACGCATCTGGTGCAGTCCTGCCAGGTACCTTACCCTTTGAAGCTGGGTGGGACGAGACATTTACTGGGAGGGTCACTTTCCACTGACTGGCTGCCTCCACCATTTCGGTTTTGGGGGTGGGAACCAAGTAAAGGAATTGTGGTCATAGCAGTGCTTTATTTGTGGTGGTGTTTGCCAGGGTTCAGCACTGGCACTTATTTCTGAGGCCCGGCACTTATTGTCTCAGACTCAGACTGATTATGAAGTGATAATAGCCAGAGCATCCATCAACCCCAAAGAGCAGGTTTAGCCCCAAATGTGTTGACACTGTAGAATGCAGCTGTGGGTAGTGGCAGCAATGGTGGGGGAATGGATCATATTGCATTAGTGTAGTCTTGTCCAGGATTGGTCACTGTCCATACCCTTTGGATTTGAATAAAGGGATGCTAGCATATGTGCTGGCCTGTCCTTGAAACATTTCTGGATTCTGGGATATGGGGAAGACTTTTCTGGAATGAATTTAAGGAATGCCTACCTTGAAAGGAGCTTTTCCTGTGACTCGGGGGCCTAGCAGAAAACATGCACATCTTTGCCACTGGACAAGATACCAGAGTTAACTGAGCCACCTCCCCAACATACCCCTGTAAACAGTCAGATAGGACCTGGCTGTGAGACCTGCCCGCCTTTCTGTGAAAACATCTCTCCAAGACCCGACTCTGCTGGCTTCAAATGTTGTAGAGCACAGAGAGATCAGTACCAGTCAGAAGGCTCCTAGAAGTCTCAAGAACAGAGCCAGTGCTTTGATGTTTACTGCAGGAGCTAAAGATCTGTCTTTTGATTGACGGAACATCACCAAAATGAACCATCCAGAGGGCTGAGCGAAACCCGTAACTCTACCCGAAAAAGACACAACCCCAGATTCTTGGTGGCTTGCACCGAGCAGAGCTTTTTGAGAAGTTCCAGAAGCAGTTGACTGAGAGCTTCCTTAAAATGTACTCATCAGCGTGGAGCCGTAACTCAGTTACTGCCCCTGTGAGATCCTGTTCCTGGCCTCCCATTGGGACTCATTTGTTTTCTACTATTGGGAATTTGTTTTTTCACCTCTTTCCAGATGACATGGGGAAACCTAAAGACCCAATCCGACACCACGCGACAGCGTTCGCCTTCTCGTGCCTCCTTCTCTGTTTTGGCACTTATATGTTTTATTTTTACTTTTTCAATGCTGAAGGGACCCAGGAACAGTTTCCATTCTTGTGGCACCCTCTTTGGGTAGAGCCCTGGGTGTCTCTCTCTGCTCATAAACATTTTCTCCATTAAAATCACTAAGTCAGAAGGTGCATTTTCAAACCTGTACTAATTAGGTCTTTGTGTCTGACTTCAGGGATTGTAGGTTGGACCCTCTTCTGTTCATAGACCATGGTCTGAAGAACCAAGCCAACACGTGTTCTTCAATTTTTCCTACATTTTCCACAGGATTTTTCTCGGCATAGAATGCAATTTACTTTCTACTGAACATGTTTGACATCTTTTTTCTTGGGTATCTTTTGAGCTGCTTGCTCCAATGTATTCTTGTTAAGAACATCCTTAAATGTGTTTATTTTTTTAATAGATTTGTATTACTTTTTTGTAACATTTGCATATATCTCAGTACTGTGTAATAATTCAAATGTTTTTGATTCTATGGTATTTAGAAAATAAAAATGTGTATTCCTGTTTTGTACTTGGTATGGGTATTAGTTTAATTAATCTTCATTAATCGTTTACTGCTGATGTTGCTCGAGCATTTTAATGTCGTTGCACCCCAGTTTTTAGGAGTATGTCTTGGTTTGGTCCTGCTGCCTAAAATAAGGCACGGGATACCATTGGGGTCTGTTGGTTTGCCCATCAAGAACCCTCATCGCCAAAATAGGGATGTTTTGTATCAGGTCAACTAGTCAGGACCAACCACACTATATCGTCACAATATATGCACACATTGACTGCAGTATAACAGGACCATTACATGAACAATAGTTACATAGGCTGGTTTCTACAGCAAATGCTCAAATTATGACAGGCTCCAAAATAAGCAGTCTGTGCGCCTCATTATAACTATTGCGGAAGGCGTTTAACGACACCGGTAAAGGTGCCAGTGCCGTTAAACGCATTCCAAACTATTACGAAGTCCCCTCGCGGGACCCGCTCTGGACATCTGGTTTATCCAGACGTCCAGAGCGGGTCCTGCGAGGGAACCAGAGAGCTAACAATGGGACCTCTTGTAATGGGACCGTTGTTAGCTCCCTCCCCATTCCCATTGAGCCATATGGGGGCTCGAATGGGAAAGGGGAAGGTCCAGGTCCGGGTTCCCTGAATGGGGAAAAACCGGGCCCTCCATACTCGGAATGGTCCGGTATTTCCCCATTCAGGGAACCCGGACACGGTTTTGGAGGCAGCAATGGCGCCGATAGCGCCATGGCTACCTCCAAAGTCGTAATGAGGCCCCGTGTCTTCTGAACCTGTGACCATAAGACTACATCTAGCAGAGCCTGAAATAACACTGTCCACCAACAACTAAGGATGTCTGTATCTGTACAAGGGAACCGCTGCCAGGTTTGGTTTGTTTCCAGGGCCACCCAAGTTGGATGGTAGCTGCAGCCTAAGTGTAACCGCCCAATTAATTCCCAAAAACCTCTTTCGGCGAGAGGCAAATAAAAAAAACATTGTGTAAGAAACCTATGCACTTGTTCTGGGATTACTCTTGCTCAGTATATGGCTCATAGCTGGGGACGATTAGGAAGGCCATCACTCAAATGTGGGTTCTCCACTCCCAGAATGTGCTTCAGGAGTCAATATGCTGTAATGTCTGGTGGCTGCGGGCAGATATCAGGGAGTCTCATGATAAGCCCTGTGAGTAGCAAGTAGTCACCCAATGCAAGAGGGGGCAGCATGCATTCTTTCATCAGCATTTAGTTTATATAATAGGGGGCCCAATTCTATCTGACCATTCTAACATCTGATGTTGGATAAAAGTATTTGTTTCTGATTTAATTGTTTTTTAAATTTTTCACTTAAAACATCTATACCTTTAAAATGTGACGTAAATGTACTTGCATGCAACCCACCTGTCCGGCAAAAGCTCTTCGTCAGATGAACAATCGCAGCCATGTGTTCTCTATCCTGTCCTAGATCAGTCTAAAGAGGACAGCTGTCAGCCATTTTGAGACTTCTATAGAGCACCAGCAGACATTGATGAACTGAAGCAGAAAAACCTCCCAATGAAGGCAGCAATACGTATCAATCACTTCAAATGTGATGGCAATCTCTCCCTCATAAGTATCATGTACAAGATACAGAAAGAGTTGCAATCAACAACTTTATTAACAATTATCAATAAAAGAAGTTAAGGTAAATGAAGGCATATGCATCGTTATTTGTCGAATAAAATGATGCTGTCACAAAGTCTAGCGGGATACACAGCAAGTAGATACGCATATATCTACTTCAAGTAGGTCTTATTAGAGATAGTTACAGGTTTGGGCCAAAATAGTAACGAGCAGCAAGTTAAACAAATGTTCAATGGCAACAACAAAAGTCTTTCACCGTGGGTTCAAGGGTTCGTGGCTAACAAGTCTCCATACTGGCTCTTTCCCAGAGAGGATAATGGATTAACTGTCCCTGGGCTGTTTTTTGTATCCTGATTCACCAGTTGGGTGGTCCTTGCATGACACAGGGCTTGGGGTCTGGTCAGGGCTGGCAAGCGTGTTACAAATGCACAATAAATAAATAAATACATAAATACAATCACAAAGCACCCACAGATGAATCACTGCTCTGGCTCTTGAATGTGCTCTCATTTGCTATCTCAGGTCCCATGATCCTAGATCTATCCACTGAAACTCCTACCTCATCTTCTTTTTGATGATTTTCAATGGTTTCGTTCCTAAGAGGGCCTCTCTCTTCTCATACCTCTTTCTCTCATCCCCTCTGTTTCTCCTCCTTTAAACCCATGGCTCTCTCTTCTGCCTCTGTTGTGAAAATCTTCCGGACCTCCTTCTCCTGTCTCACAAAAGTGTCTCTCTTATGGTTTCCCACCGCCAACCCTATTGAACTCCCTTCAACTTTCTATTCATACCTCCAGCAGAAACCCTCTCTGAGGTTCCTATTGACAGCCTCATCAGCACCTCCTCTCCATAGCACATTCATACCCTCCTAACAACGTCTTGCTAAATCCTCCCCAAGGCCTGCCTAACCTCCTCCTCACTACTCCTTACAATGCCCTCCTTATTCTTCCCACCAACCTTCCTCCTACTCATATCCTCTCCTCGTCCTCCCTGCTTCCTATCAAAGACCTCCACAAGCCCGCAACCCATTTCCGGGTCTCAGCCACCTCTCTCTCACAAGATCTGGTTTTTCTCTCACCAGCTCCTAATGCTCACATTCAATGCAGACCTCAATGTTTTCTCCCTTGATTGAGGCAGTTTTTATTCACATTGTAAACAAAGTACCACAACAAGGTGATGTGGGGTGCAGGCGTGTCACATACAAAACTGAAGAACGAAGGATCGAAGGATTTCGATCAATCCTAAACACTAGCATTGCTCTTGGAAACCTCCCAAACCATTGTTTTTCAGCCTGCTGTGCCATTATTGCTGGGTATACCCAGATGTGAGTCCTGAGCACACTGTGCATACACACACACGCTACACCTCACTAATGACACCCAATGATGTTGAAACACCTCTGAGGTTGCTAATGTTCTTCTCAGAAGGTTTTAACCTAGTGTCACTTTTTAAAGACACTTCACCCGGACATGGACACCAACCCTTCGCATAGACCCTAAAACTCACTCATGTGAACCATACCCAGAAATCCAGAGCCCTGGAGAAGTTTGGGACGCAAAACAAAGGAAGGAGCAGGTTCTTTGCAGGTTTCCCAGTAGAGGTTTTTTGCACACAGTGCCTCGCTGACACCCACCAGACACTTCCCCCAGTGTAATACTGAAGTGCAGAAAAAAACTTGGAGAGAGGAAAGACTGCAACCGGGATCACTGCGTCATCGGAGAGAAGGACACAGGGTTCTTACTGGGAAAATGCTGAGGAAGCGTGGAATTTAGAGAGAGGAAAGACTGCAACCGGGATCACTGCGTCATGGAGAGAAGGACACAGGGTTCTTACTGGGAAAATGCTGAGGAAGCGTGGAATTTGGAGAGAGGAAAGACTGCAACCGGGATCACTGCGTCATCGGAGAGAAGGACACAGGGTTCTTACTGGGAAAATGCTGAGGATGTGTGGAATTTGGAGAGAGGAAAGACTGCAACCGGGATCACTGCGTCATCGGAGAGAAGGACACAGGGTTCTTACTGGGAAAATGCTGAGGAAGCGTGGAATTTAGAGAGAGGAAAGACTGCAACCGGGATCACTGCGTCATCGGAGAGAAGGACACAGGGTTCTTACTGGGAAAATGCTGAGGAAGCGTGGAATTTGGAGAGAGGAAAGACTGCAACCGGGATCACTGCGTCATCGGAGAGAAGGACACAGGGTTCTTACTGGGAAAATGCTGAGGATGTGTGGAACGCCCGACAGCAGGTGAGCAGACAGACCGCAACTGAAGGGAGGATGCGCCAAATTATTAGAGACGGGTTACCAGGCAACACAAAGGAGCGCAGAATCAGGTTCAGCCTGGGGAGAATCATAGAGAGAGTTTTAACGAGAATGAATGCCGCAAGGGGCCAAATCAAATGAAGGCAGGAACGGGGGCAAGGAGACAAACAAAGAGCAAAGAAGAGGGAGACCATGAACCAGTATGGGATGGATAGGAAGATGGAAAGCCACCCAAACAAGTCTGGGATGGAACCAGCCAAGGGGAGAAGATCTACTGAAGATGTTGCCAAGCAATACTCTCACCTTTGCCCTGGTTATTAATTGTCGAGTCCGGTTTCCCCAGTAGAAGCCTAGCGCTTGGTCTATTTTGTTTACAACATCAAATGTGAATTCCATCTTCCACAGGTGGCTCACCCGCCAAAATTAAATCTCTCTACTCTGACTATTCCTCTATCAACATCGATGGAACACCCATCCCAATCCTCAAGCAGGTCAAAACGTTGGGCATCCATTTAGATACTAACCTTACAATTACCAAACAGGTTAATGCCCTATACTGCCATGTCCTATACTTCCAAATGTATCGCATTAAGTCACCAATTTCTGACCCCGCAAAATTGTATCACACTTGCCTGTGCTCTCATTCTGTCTAAATTAGACTACTGTAACTTTCTATTTTTAGGCTCTTCTAACACAAACCTGGCCAAACTCCAACTACTGCCAAACAAAGCGCTGCGAGCAGCCCTTGGCATAACAAAATCTGACCACATCCCCAAAAATAGGAGGGAAGCTCACTGGCTCCCCGTTAAAGCCATAGTTATCTTTAAAACACTCTGCATTACCCACAAATGCCTCAACATGACAGCTCCCATCTACCTTAACAACGCCATTACCCATAACAAGGCCACAAGATCATTGAGATTCAACTATAGCACCCAACTATTTGTCCCACGCTTCAAATTCACAAGGGCTGGGGGGACTTGCTTTCGAGTGATGGCCCCAAAATATGGAACTCCCTCCCCTCGATTACCAGAAATGAGCCATCCAACCAGAGGTTCAAGAAGACATTAAAAACCTGGCTTTTGAAATAAATACTAAATAAATAGTAGGCTCTTTTGTCACCTGAGTGACACAACCCAGGATTACGCAGGATCTACTCCCACATACTACCCTGGCCTACCTGTCCGATAATTGTACTTGTGATTTATATCTACAATGTGAACAAATCTGTACTAAGTGTAACCTTTGATTCTACACTGTAACCAGAGAATCAACTGCGTAACCTATGCTGTGCTTTGTTTATGCAACCCCACCTTATTTTATGAATAGTAACTATTTTCTTACTGTAACCAGATATTCAAGCATCCTGTAACCTAGCCAGTGATACCCCCAGGTTTGGACGTATAACAAATGCAATAAATAAATAAAATACAAATAAAATAAATGCCTCAACAAGACCTACCTGTGCATCATTTCCCTTGGTCTCTTCCATGTTTTCACTCAATTTCTATCTGGGCCAGATCTTTCAACATCCCTGCACCCCTCTTCTTGCTGATCTCCGCTTCCTCTTCTCCTCAGGGATGTCATTTCACCAAAATGCCAGGGGTAGCGGAAGTGACATCACATGACCCTTGACCCCCTGATGACATCACTAAAAGTGATGTCATTTGACCCCACCACAAAGTGATATCGCGGGAAGCAATGGAACACAACCTTTCACCCGTTGACAAAACAGTAAGTGGCATCACATAGCATTGTACACTACGAAAAATATGGTTACAATATCACTATAATGTGATGCACATTTCATACAAGAACGGATCGCCATTTGTATCGTTAAGATCAGTGTGTATAGGCCCATGTTACCAAATTACCGTGAATGCAAGCAGACATCCATGGCCAAATGGTAATGATGTGTTATTATATAGCACTTACGCTTAAGCACTTTATATAGAAAAGGTATACACCCAATATCACCCAACCTGTGTAGGTACTCATTTATCGACCTCAGAATGATGAAAGGCTGAGTTGAGGTGTTTAAGGACAGACTAAATCAGTGACCCACCCCCTGAAGTGTGCCTGAAATAAACCTTTAATGAGTCTAGCAAATTTTGTATCGAATTCCAGAAAGAGACATTATTTGTTTATTTTCTTTTTTGAATTGGTTTTATTGATTTTACAACAAACAAAACATAACTTACACTCCCGACATTTTCAGTTACGTGTGTGTGTGTCATAGTATACATTACTTGTTTCCCTCCTTAATGTCTTCCCCCTCCCTTCCCCTTAAACTCGAGCACTCCCCCCCGTACCTCCGGCTCCCGTTACTCAGGATCAGTTCTCTTCCTGGTTCTCGGGCAGGTCATCAGCACTGGGGTCACTTTGAGTGTACCCGTATAACGAGGCTATCATTTGTCTCCATTCCATCAGTGGTCCCACTTCTTCCCCCTCCCCTCTGTTAGCCACCTCATACCATGCCATTGTCTCTGCGTCTGCCCACTTAAGGAGGTCCTTCCACCACATCTCCAGTCTAGGTCTGTGGGCATCTTTCCAGCTCATGGCAATTCTCCTCTTGCCCAGGATGTACGCTAGGTCTCTGAGGTTACATACATGTCTCAAGTTACGTGGCCTGGTGAATCCCCCCAGCATACATGCCCATATGGATTCCACGTCTAATTTAATTCCCTTTTCGTACAGCTTGTCTTTAATTTCCCTCCAAAACTTCCCAACCTCCGGGCGCAACCATAACATGTGGATCATCCCGGCTCTCTCCTCTCCACACTTAGGACATTTTTGTGTCTCTTCGTTTCCAAATTTTGCTATCATTTGGGGGGGTTCATATATGCTCTGTGGGTAACATATAGTTGGATTTGTTGTAACCTGACATTTCCGGACACCTTCTTATGGTATCTTTGAGCCCTCTCCCATTGCCCGTCCTGCATGGCTTCTCCCGCCTCCTCCTCCCAATCCTGCTTTAGTTTGAGCAGCTCTTTTCCCACTCCTGACATTCATATGTCCTGGATATTTCATGCCCTCCCTCTGAGATGTCATACATCGTTTCAATGGCAGTATCCGGTTGCTCCGCTAGCACTATTTTGTACCATGTTTCTTTCACCCTTTTGACTATTCTTTTATATGTGATATGCTGTCCCAGCTGTACCCCGGTTCTGTCCACTATTGTTTGGAAATCCATAGCCTCCCCCTCTTGCCAAATATCCCCCAGGGTGGCTAGGCCCACTGGCTCCCAATATTTCCGGATCGTTTTTCTTAGTTGGTCATCTGCTCCACATAGCGCCACGAGTGGCGCCTGCGGGGAGCACAGGGCCGGGCCTCCCAATGTCCGGCACGCTTTGTGCCAGACCTCCCAGCCCAGAGTTAACAATCTCGGTCTCCCCCGCATCTCTGGTTTGGGTAGCCATATTAATTCTCGTAAAAAGTATGGGGCACTCTCCTCCTTCAGCAGCCTGGATTCTGCTGTCTCGTCCTCCGCCAGCCACCTGGCTATGTATTGTAGTTGTGTCGCTAGGTGGTATATCTCGAAATTCGGTAAGTTTATCCCCCCTCTGTCGTACGCATTCTGTAGTTTCCACAGGGCCACTCTGTTTCTTGTGTTATGCCACAAGAAACCCCTGCACAAGGTGTGCAGTTTAGTGAAGAAGCGCCTGGGCACCATGTATGGGATGTTTGTGAAAAAATGCAATAGCCTAGGCAGAACCACCATTTTTAGCAGGGCCGCCCTCCCTACCATAGCCAGGGGGAGTTTTGCCTAAAATTCCATGCAATTTTTTATGCCCTCTACTGCTTTCTCAGTGTTGTATTTGTGCTCCGCCGCTGCCGTGTGATAAATGTTGATCCCTGGGTATCTGAACGTTTTGGTCTGCAAAGCTATCTGCAGAGTGGGCAGGTTTGTCTGTGGAGTACCTTTGTATCTGCCCAGGAGAAACATGCTTGATTCTTTGGGGTTGACCGTTATCCCGGATAGGGCTGTATATCGATCCATCACTTCTAAGATGTATTGCAGGTTCTCCTCCGGGTAACTTTGCGGGGCGGGGTAGTTTTCCGGCTCTGGTTCGACACCGACCTTGTCGGCAACCCCGACTGCCTTCTTGGGAGGTTTCACAGGACAGTCTCGAAGGAAGTGACCGGCCATTCCGCAATATAGGCACAATTGTTGTTGCCTCCTCTTCTCTCTCTCAGACTTGGATAACGGTCCTCGAACCCCTCCGATTTGCATGGGTTCCGAAGTGTCTGAACTCTTGGGGGTGCTGTCTTTCAGACGCACAAACACTCGATTCTCAAATTTAACTCAGTCAGCCTTCCGGTTATGCAACTTGTGGTCTAACTGCACCACAAGACCTATGTATTCCAAACAGTCTCAGGGAGGATTCACAACTTGGGCCAAGACGTCCTTCAGTTCGCCTCTCAACCCCCGATAAAATATGGTAGTCCTTTTGTCTTCTGGCCAACCGGTCTCTACCACTAATCTATTGAAAGTTGCAATATAAGTTAACAAGTCTTGGTTCCCTTGGCGAAGAGACAGCAATTCGTTATCCAAGGCCTCGCCTTGGAGTGCCAAGCAAACAGCTTTTCCATATTCTGCTGAAACCCTTGATAGTCTTGGAGGAGACGATCATCCTGATTAACTAGTGGTACTGACCAGTCTGCTGCGCTGCTGCTGAGGTATGAAAGCACAAAGGCCACCTTGGATTGATCGTTCGGGAAGGCCCCTGGCCGACATAAGAAGTGTAGACGGCACTGGTTCATAAAAACCGCAAACCGCTTGGGGTCTCCCGCAAAGCGTTCTGGTGGAGCTAAGGGTACGGCTCCTGGAAGGACCACCTGCACTGGATTGCTTGACTGAGTAGGGATTGATCCCCCCCATTGCGGGTAGCTGCGTATTACCAGCCTGGGCTTGGAGTAGTTGTCTGGCAAGGTCATCGGTGCGCTCTTTTGTCACAATGAGTTCCCTTCTTAGAGCATTAGTCTCTTGCCGAGCCGAATGCACCTCTGCTCTGAGATCACCCAGAAGCTGGGCTCGTTGATCCGTCTCAGAGGTTTCCATGGCACCCAGGTGGAAGATTGTGTAAGGCTTTGCGTTCTGTTACGCTCACCTGGTCTCCACAGGGGCGCCGAACGGGACTGGCGGGTCTGCTGTTAGATGGCTCACGTGTCTTCTCTGTATCTGTGCCCCCACGATGGTGCGCCTAAAGGGTTAAATGAAGCGTTACCCAACTGTGAGGCGGAAGACCCACACCCACCTCCCGTGGTCTTCTGAAAGTCCCTCTGCTATGTCTCACCTTTGCTTTAAGGATGGCAGGCTCTCCGTCCTGCAGCTGTATGCAGGGGTGTGTAGAGTTCTAGGATCCAGTTACTTCACTGATCCTGTCGAGCCTCAGACAACGTTGACTCAATGAGTAAGTCTTTACCATTAAAATGGTTAGCCAAAGAGTTCAAATTATTCAGGTTTTCCCTATGTTGTCTTTCCTTTGTAGGTTTCTTACTGATGCGAAAGTTCGTAGAACGCAGAGTTTTTATTTCCCAGAAAAGGTAAGTTCGCACCAGCGTTCTGTGATAAGTGTGTATATGCGCTATGACTCTTCTCTGCGACCGACCTGCTGCTCTCTTATTTTGTAGGTGCTGTAGGACTGTGTGACTAAGATCAGCGGATCGCTAGTAGGAGCGGCCTTCAGGTGAGTATGTTGCTGAGTTAACTGTTTTGAATGGTGTTTTTCCCAATTTGCGCTAACCTGATGTTTCTTCTTCTCGTCCGACAGGTGCAGCGACTCAGGCGTGGTGGGCGAACGATGAGCGGTCGCGGATGGAGGTTCGTTGGTTCGCCGGGAAGAGCAGCTCTCAGGTTGGTACGAACGAAGCGCTGGGTAGGGATGTGGATCCTTGGTCAGCGTGGCTAACCTGATGCCTTTTCTTCCTTTGCAGGTTGCTCGAGAAGGAACTGGACTGGCGTTGTAGCGGACTGGCCTGAAGGTAACAGACACGGTGAGCGTCACGCTGCAGGAGTGCAGAATAACGCAAAGCGTGTTCTGTACTAAAGGCGTGGTTTATATAGCTTCAGAAAAGTAGTCCCCAGGTAAAGTAGTTCCAGCAACCACACCTAAGTAAACAGTTCCCTAGGCAAGTAGTCCCTTCAACCTGCCTGAGATTGGCCAACACATGCTTTACCTTGTTTGAAACTTGCCATGTTGGTAATGGCAGCATGAGCCTGGCGCCGACGGCGCCAGGACCAAGTGCAGGAGGCCCCTGAGAGAGTCTTTGGGGGCTTAAAGGCCCTCATAGAAGTCCTGGGTAGGTTGGTCTGCACCTGATGTGTGGGGAAATGGACCGTGACAGTGGGGCCGCGTAGTGAGAATAGTGTCTTGCTGTTGGGTGCTGCTGCCTCCATATGTCCTCAAACCTGAAATCTCTCAGCAGGACTCGTAATGCTCTCGCTGTGGGTGTGGGTTTATCTAACTTCGTATCCGATCTGTCTAATTTAGGGTCTAGCGTATAATTAAACTCCCCCCCCATATGATCGTCCCGCCCGTGTTGGGGCTGATCTTTCTATACAGCATTTTATAGTAAGTCACAGTATCTTGGTTGGGGGCATATGTGTTTATAATGCCTATTTCCCTATTCTACAAGAGCCCCCGGAGTGCTACCATCCTCCCATCTGGTTCCACCACAGTCTGTAGTATCTATAGTGGCACCTGTGGTGCAACCCAAATGATCACCCCCCTGGCATATGCTGAGTATGTGGCACCAACTGTAGTGCTCTTCCACTTTTTTTTTAATTACCTCCTGTTTCTCCTTCGTGAGGTGGGTTTCTTGCAGCAGGGCTATGTCTATTTTTTCCCTCCACAAGTACATCATCACTTTATTCCTCTTCAGATAGGTGTTAAGCCCCCTGACGTTCCAGGTTGTCATTCTAAGGTCACCCATCACCCTTTCGGTCTCTCCTCCCATCCCTCCCTCCATTATTTCTAGCCCGAGAATACTTATCATGGGTGGCGCGCAGAAGCGTGCGGGTGCGTGCTTGTTCCCTAAATCTACCACTTCAAACTCCCCAACTCGCTCCCCTCTCCCTTCCCATACCAACCCCAACTGTTGCCCAGCTCCATCCCTGGATCTCAGGCGATCCCGCATTTGGTCCCGTCCAGCTACTCCGGTACCAGGCACCCAGCAGGAGGTTACCGCTCTACTGGCAACCCGACTAACCTATCTAAGGGGGTGTGAGGTCAGGTGCTCTTTTTCTCCCTGTTATGCGTCACAGTGCGCTGTCTTCCCATTATCTAACACATCTATAATCAAGTCCCATTGTTACTTCTTTATACAGCACCTCGCTCTCCGGATTGCTGCCTCATTTATCCGCACCGCTTCCTTTCTGGTCTTCCTTTCCTTCCGGGCAATTTTGTGCATCCAACCAATCCGACGCCTCCTCTCCGGTGTCAAAAAAAGTGTCCTGTTCTTGTGAAATACCTTCAGTCTCGCCGGGTACATCAACATGTACCTATGGCCCGATTCCCGTAGCCTCCTCTTAACTGCTCCGAAATTGAGTCGCCGTCGTTGCACCTGGAGAGTATAGTCTGGGTATGCTGTTATAGAGGCAGATGCCCTTTGGATCGGGCCTCCCTTGCGGAAGTGTTCCAGTATCCTTTCACTGTCACGGTAGTTTAATATTTTAGCTATAATGGGTCTCGGGGGGGCTCCAAGAGGGGGCCTCCTTGCCAAGGCTCTATGCGCCCTTTCCACTGTGAATCCCTGGGTAAGTGTTCCTCCTTTTATCTCTTGCAAAAGCATGGATTCAATGTACTCCGTGGGGTTTGACCCCTCTTCTCCTTCGGGAAGCCCCACGATGCATATATTGTTCCTTTGCGCTCGTTCCTCTGCTTCTTCAGCTCTACTCTCCAGGTTGCCCACCTGCTGTCGCAGCACGAGAATCTCTGAGGCGTGCGAGGCGCAAGCTGCTGTGTTGGCCCCTACTTCTTTTTCCAGTTCTCCCGTGCGGTCCGCTATTGCTCTTACATCTTGTCTAAGGAGGTTCAGGTCTATTTGCACTGCGTCTATTTTGGATTCCAGCACCACCGTCAGTGTGGGCATGGTGGCTTCCAGTTTCGTTTCCCATGCCACTTTCGGGTCTGCAATGGCTTCCAGGATCTGCCGGTCTTCTCGCGCTGGGGATGCGTCCAGTTGGGCGCTTCTGTCCTTGCTTCTTGGGCCCTCCGTTGATTGCAGGGTCCTGCCTTAGTCATCCATCATTGGCTGTTTCCCTTTTGTTTTGTTGACCTTGGTCGCCATGTCTAGTGCTGTGACGGGTGAGCGAGCACCCTGTTCCGGACGTTGCAGTGTATTGTCACTGTCAGGGGCCCAGCCTCGTTTGTGTGGGTAGCCCAGTTGTCCATTCCCAGGGTAGTGGTCTCTTTTGGGCTTGTTTAACAAAGTACTATCTAGGTCAGTCCCACTGCTTTGTAGCGTCCAACGTGGGTGGTCTCAGGCTGTTTTGCGTCCCCCTGCGCCACCTTTCTGTGCTTTAGCTGGTGTCTGCACCAAAGGTGTTACAGTGGGGGGCATCCCGGTGCAGTGCTCCGTGTGACTACGTGTGTCGAGTCTGGGCCTCCCCCACCCTTGTCTGCAGAGGCCGACTTCAACACGTATAGGCTCTAGGTCTGTCCGTGCGGTGTTCCTTGCCCAGGTGACTTAGATCATGTCACCACTAGGTATCCTTCAGCACCTAGATTCCAGCTGCTTTTGTGGTCCCATTTAACTTGAATGACACTCAGGCAGCCCTTGAGTGCCCGCAGCCTGTGCTATTGTGTCACTTGTCTTGCATGCATTTGCTTGCCACAAGCTTCCCGTAGCAGTCCATCTTTGGGATTGGGTGTCCACTTATAGTGTGGAGTGTTGTGGCTCCCTGCCCGCGTCCGCTCCTTGTTTTGTTATTGTTTACTGGTGTTGTGGAGGCGTCAGTACTATGACTCCTTCGTTCCTGCCCACAATATGTTGTTGCCGCGGGCTGCTCCAGAAGCCTGGTGATGCGCGCTTCTCAACACGTCCGCCCGGCACTTCAGAACCTGACTCTCCTCGTAGGGGGCATGCCGCAGGTGCGTACCCAAGGGCGGGGCCCCTGGGCTCCATGCAATAACCCAGCCCGGGGCTCAGGGCGCCGTGTTGGACGGGCAGTCCACGGCGGTCCCCCGTGGCTTACCCTTGCCTGTGTGCACTGCTCAGCTCTGCCTCTCGCCCTTCCTCCTCGTCGCAGCCCGAAGCCCCGCCGGGGCAACGTCCAAGCTCGACCTACTCGCGCCGCACTCCGGTGCCCAGGGTCATCTCTCCGTATCCTCTTAACCCTTGATGCCACGTCGTATGGATCAGTTCCGTATTGGATTACTTCTACTGGAAAGATACGGCAGAAAGCCTATCAAGTGTCCGGTGCCATGTTCCAGGAAATACATTCAGCAGACAGTACATTCCCATATAATATTGCCGGTCTGCATGTTCCCAGTCAGCTGATTTATTGTGGTCAATGCATGGAGGGTCTGACTTTAGGGGGTGGATGGTAGCTTTACTGCTAGCAGGATGCCGTTCGGGATGCACCACTCTCTCCCACAGGTGGCAGGGTGGCAGCAGTCGCTGCTTTAAAATCACTGCTTGCCGTAAGCACCCCTCCACCACTGGGGTCATATTGGGGCATAAAAGTGTCTCGGGTGCCGGCTCACTACCTGCCGTGCGTGCTCCTTCCTCAGTGCATTACGATCCCGATGCTGGTGTTTCTGGTTGTCGGGTCTATGAATCTTCACTGCGGGGCTCCCCTGAGACTGCACCGCTGCGCCCCGCTCCTGAAGCCTTTGTTGTGAGGCACGGTGGCATTTTAATTGGTGTCCATCTGATCCGCGAGAATTTTACATTTGGGTCATCTTCTTCTACCGTGTGCGGTTTTCGTTCTCGTTATGCGCATTACGCACCGCTTGCCTTCCCCTGCACGTTCCTAACTTTTGGGCGAGGATTTTGCAGCAGGGAAGGCAGGTTTCCCCAGGATGTGTGCCGGATCATCGGGAGGTGCAGAGTCCCTCAGCCACCTACATAGTCAGCTAGCCACGCCCCCAAAGACACATTATTTGGTATTCCTATTCTTTCTTATTTAGGGTCAGTGCTGAAAGTGTTAGACTTGTGGCACTCTTGTTATTATTCTTTTTCTTTTTTTTTAAGGGGCCTGAACAAGAAAGCCAGCCACTCCAGAAGTAAAAAGCCACATGGTGCTGGCCACAGCCCAGGACCTTGCGTTACAAAAAAAAGAAAACTTTTTTAACATTTTTTTTTAGAGTTCACAAGGGAGACCTCAGAGGTCGTAGTTGCAACCTCTGGCGACCCCTAAATAACGTCCCTTGGATCCTAACTCCAAGCAGTTTTGGCTGGATTGCTCCTATTGGGGGTGTAGCAAGTCTTGTATTTCCCCTTCTGTGGTGTCATGACATGCTGAAAAATAATGCTTTGCAGGGGTTTTAAGAGATATACCAGTGGGTATGATTTATTCAAGAGCTTGCATCTATTACTCTTCAGCTCTTTAATAGTGTGTTAGTGTTTGTTTAGCTGCCGTGAGAATACGCGACTTGACTATTTTAGTGTTTAAGGTTAGAGGGCATACAACATTGTTATCCAAAACTCTCAGCATTTCCACCCATGAATCCAGAGGTACGCTGTGTCCACTATCTTTCTTACACCAATAAGGATTACTTTCCTCTTGGCAGATGTCAAACATGTATGATGCAACGTTGCTTTTTCCCCACATCATCTCTTAAACGAATTTGCGAATGGGCTAGCAAGCCATAGATGAAAGGCCTTAGCTGCACAGCTGATGGAAGATGACTTATGGAATCAAGAAATTGAAGAGCTGGAAATTGGTCAAGCCCTTTAAGAAACTGGAGAGACGGCTACTTCATCATAAGATGAAACTCAGATCGGGTATTGCTGTGCTTTGGCCAAACCTTGGGCAAGAGAGAGGAGAACCAGTTCTGGATTAAACCCTGTGGAATCCCCTTGGCAGTCGAAATTTCGGGGCCCCCATCGCAAATTATCTCCTGTCGCCATGCAGCCCGGGTTACCCCAGGGTACCCAAGACTGACACATGCAGCTAGTGTGTCATCTCGGGAGCCAGTAACGGACCCACGCTCCCTGCAGGTGGCCCAGTATACCATCACAGGTCAGTGCACCTGCAAGGGACAACAGGGAGCCTGCCCCGAATACCCCTCAGGGGGGCAGGGTCCTAGCACATGCCAGTGCTGCCGGCAGCACATGCCAGGACCCAAGATCAGCAACTACAGCACCCTGCCACGGGCCCATCGCCAGTCTTCACTGTGCAGGGCATTCGGAACATCAACGCTAATCAGTGGTCCATACACGGGAGCCCCTAGAATGAGACTGGTGACCTCAACACCATTTTTTTCCCTCTTGGTCCTCAACCACTAAGCAAATGTCCTACAATTATTGTTTTACCTTCTAGTAATACACTGTCTCTGCTGCATTGTCTCCTCTGCATCCTTTTCATCCCGTTGGTCCTCCCTTTCTCGCCTCACTTTTGCTCATCCTCTGTGGGCCTCTGATGACTTGATTTGCTGGTGGTGGTGCTCCTGCTTCCCTGCCGTTCCCACCAGCCAGGGTGTGTCTTAGAGTCACTGAGTCTGCGCTTGGGCCCTGGCTGGCATGCAAGTAAGAAGTGAAACTCAAAACAATGTAAAAATGCGTCCTAGGCAGGGTGGGCCCACACGTGGACACAGGGAGACAGAGACCAATGATTTTCACATAGAAAAATGCTAACATGGCACAGACTGCTAATTAAATACAAAATCTTATTTAAATCCAAATTAAATACAAAATCCATTAAGCGCTGGTGGGCGCAGGGCCCCTCTAACGAGTGGGTCCCATAGGCCGTTGCCTACTTGGCCTAATGGATAATCCGAGGCTGGGGAGATCATATTCATCGATTAAGTTTGGTATCAGTGGGAAATCACCAAGTCAGTGTTCCTGATTATAAGTTGGCTGGAAAACTGCACTTACTGCCTCCGCTTCCTGATATCCCCATATTACTAGGAAATTATGGGCGGCAGAGTGCTGGTAAATTGCCATTCCCATGGATGGGATTTACTGAATCACTGGCACCGTTAATAACAGTGCTGGTGATTTAGGCATTTGTTTGCCGGTATGGGCCTGATCTTCCTGCAGGTCAGGCCTGCCAGGAGATCCATGGGACCCACTGGCATACTTGAAGTGTGCCAATTGGGTAAAAATGCCAGAGCAAAAATGACTGGCATTTTTTCCTGCATTTTTACCAGCCCGGCACACTCGTAATGCGGCCCAATGATTTCCATTATAATTTATGGGTAACCAGTATGGAATTGAACGAGTTCATGCATCCCCAACCATATACATTGTCTTCTTTGTAGATTCAAGCATTTCACTTAATGTTTAAACGCATGGAATAAGTCCTCTTGCTCAAAATCTGAATGCTAGATGGCTTAAGCCTTCAAGTCTTTCATTGGAGTAGATGCACTCTCACTCCTGAAACTAGCAGAGGTGGTTACAGATTGTATTTCAAAACTTAACTTTCAAAATGGAAGCCAGAATATCAGAAAGCTTTCTGTTAGCATTTGGCTGGAGCAGGAGCTCTGTTTACTCTGCATGTGGCACATCCTATTTGGAATGTGTGACAAGTAGTAAGATTATTTTATAAAACGTGGCCCTAGCTTGACAGCGGCAGAGCTCTGAGGGTAGCCAGCGCTGGGGCCGTCATCTTTTACCGGTAGAGCAGTACTGTGAGTTGCGGTCTGTTCCTCAGTCTGTGCGTCTGTTGTTGAAAAAGACACATTTTGAGAGATTTGTGAAATTGGAAGAATTTTGGGGGCATTCCAAGTGGATACCGGGATCAAGGGTTGGTGCGTGACAAGATAAGGATTGTTTGCAGGTGCTGTCTTTGTGGATGAGTTGTTATTTAAACTTGGTATCTGATTTGCTGCACGAGGATCATTTACCACCAGGTATGTGGAACTTTGCTGCCTAGGTACGCTGGTCTGCTACTATTGACTGCTTTGTAGAGGATACATGCAGTCTTGCGCAGTTTACTGGCCTTTAGAGGAAACCAATGTAGTTTGCGTAGGAAGCGGGTGATTCGGCCAAATTTCAGCAGGCCCATAATAAAATGTGCTGCAGCGTGGTGAGCCAAGTGAGGGTCTGGGAGACCCATCTGAAGGCCATTCTCCCCATAGATGTGCAAGACCACAAGGGTCTGCACTATTGTCCAAATGTTCTGTGTCGGGAAGTAAGGATTTGATTTTTCACAGGATGGACAATTGGAGCCAGGCCCTTTGGGACTTCTTGGCTATGTGTTTCTGGAAGGACAGGCTGATGTCAATGGTGATGCCTAAGGATTTTGCTCAATCTGAGAGTTGCGGATTAAATCCCTCTTGGCACGTATCATTGAACCATTGTTGGACAAGTTGCCAGCCTAAGCACTACTAACACATTCAAAATTGTTTTTATACAGACCGCAGAAGGGGTTTGTATCAGTGGTTAATGGCTGGAGTGGGCCAGCCATTAACCGGATCAGAAAAACATTGAGTCAGCATTTGACCATAAAACCTGTAGGGTGGCTTCCCATAAGATTTAGAGCCAGATGACTGTTGAGAATGACGATTATCCCTGGTCTCCCTCTAGGGGACAGGTGTCTCAAAACAGATCCCTTCTGAAGTTCTTAAGCCAGAAGATATAGACTTCAACATTTGGTAGGTTTTTGCTGCCCAAGTTGTGGCCCTGAGCCAAAGGAGAGGGTCTCTAATGCAGGGTAAGGTCACCTAGTACATGTTCAAGCACCTGGTAAGGGCTATTGGCACTATTTCAGTGTGTGCCTCTCCTGCGGGATCCAGTCAGGGAGGTTAAGCATGTCTCCGGACCCTGGGGTGGCCATCCACTCTGTTTCAGCACTTTGTTATGGGGAAAGCAACGTGTTTTGCATGGTTTGGGAAAGACTAGACCGCTCTGTTGGAACAAAAAGGCCATATTGGGTGTAACATAAAGAAGTAGCGACTTGCCAGCTTTGAGAAATGAATGTTTGATGTGGCAAGAGACAAGGGAGAAGCTTGGAATGTTGGCTCTTCGGCTGCCACCCCCCTCCCTCCCTCTCTTCCTTTCCCCTTTTTTCCGCAGATGAGGTTTCTCGACAAGTCTGATCTATGAAAGTCTCGTCAAAACAGGTTCACCCCTGTTCCTCCAAAACTATCAAGGACCACATCGACTCCCTGGCTCCTGCCCTGGCTGACTTCTGCAACCACTCTTTCGCCACTGGAGTCTTCCCATCCCCCCTGAAGCACTCACTTGTGCACCCTCTTCTTAAGAAACCTTCTGCTGACCCCTCCTGTCCGGCTAACTATCGCCCAATCTCCATCACTCCCTTCCTGGGCAAGCTCCTGGAGAAACTGGCCATCTCCCATCTTAATCTCCACACCGAATCTGTTGGTTGTCTCCATGACCATCAGTCTGACTTCAGGGCTGCCAGAAGCACGGAAACTGCTCTTATGAACATCCGTGAAGACCTTCTCTCCAACCTTGACTCCAACACCCTGTGTGACCTTATCTTGCTTGATCTCTCTTCTGCCTTTGACACTGTCCACCATGCCATCCTGCTCAACCGTCTCCATGATAACCTGGGTATCACTGGTCAGGCTCTGGCGTGGCTGACTTGTTTCCTGTCCGACCGACCCTCCCAGGTCCAACTTGGATCCTTCCTCTCCGATATCTTTTTCTCTACCTGTGGCGTCCCCCAGAGCTCTAACCTCTCTCCTTGGCTGTTCAATCAATACCTGGCACTCCTTGCCCACCGCATCGCAGCCCTCTGCCCAAATTTTCAATGCTATGCGGATGACACCCAGCTCATTTTCAGGCTACCCTCGGCCTCCTCCTCTCCTTCCCTCATCTCTGACTGTCTGTCTGCTATCCAGGAGTGGTGTGCCGCCAACGACCTCTGCCTTAATGCCAGTAAGACCATGATTCTACTCATCGGCACACCCTCTCCCTCCTTCCCTTCAGGTCTCTGGCTGGCCTCTCTTGGCCCTCTTCCTGCTCCCACCTGCAAGGCTAAAAACCTCGGGGTCATCTTTGACTCCACACTCTCCTTCTCTCCTCACATCTCCAACGTCTCTAAAAAGTCACACTACCAGCTGCACCTCCTCAGAGGTATTCTTCCTCTCCTCTCCTTCCCCCAGAAGCTCACCATCTCCAGAGCCCTGGTTCTCTCTAAGCTGGACTATTGCAACAGCCTCTATCTAAATCTGCCTGCCTCTACTCTCCGCACTCTGCAACTTATCCAAAACAGGACTGCAAGACTTGTCCTTGGCCTCAAGCCCAGGGATCGTATCTCTCCAGGACTGAAATCTCTGCACTGGCTCCCAGTGGCTGCAAGGATTAAGTTCAAAACCCTCTGCATTATCCACAAAGCCTTCTGGGGCCTGGGACCTCATTACTTTCAACTCTCTCTTCCTAAATACCTTCCTTCTCGGGCTCTTCGCTCATCTGCCTCCAACTCCCTCAGGGTTAGCCGCTTCTCCAAGCAACGAGTTGGTGGTCGATCTCTCTCCTAGGCTGGGGCCTCCCTCTGGAACAGCCTTCCTGCCTCCCTGAAACTCGAGGAGACCCATCTCCAGTTCCGGAAACACCTCAAAATCTTCCTCTTTGCTTCTGCTTTCTCTGCCTCTCTCCCCTGCTGAAATTCCCTGCCGATTCTGCACTGGTTACCTGGCCACCCTTTCTGATCATGGGGCCAGGTCCCGCCCTTTGCTCACCTGCCCTGCCTCCCTGGCAACCCCCTGCACTTGGAGACTGGTTCTGAAATCCCTTCAGTCCGCTTACCAGCACTTATGCCTGCTCTTACCTTGCACTGGCCGCCATCAGGCTGTTTTATTTATCGTATGTATTCTTCTTTCCCATGTACTGCACTGCACTCGCCCCTTTCCCTTCCCCTTGCACTCTTCCCTTTCTCCCTACCCTCGCACTTGCATGATCTGAACGACACCTGGCCTAGTAGGATCGTTGTCTGTCTTCCACTGTTTTCCCCTCCCTTGCCTCGTCGCGCCTTGAAACACTTGTGTATAGGCGCGTTATAAATGCCATATCATATATATCATATCATATGCCACAGACATGTCAAAGCTCACTTCCAAGCTTCCTGGTTGGCTGGGCCCTAGCCACCATGCTCTACAGCAAGCTCCTAGCTTCTTAACACCAAACGTCCAAGTAAAATAACAGTAGAATGTGCACTTCTTCATTGGGTAGTTCATGCAGCATATGACTGTCTTTCGTGTGGGGGGATTAGATGGGGCAAGGGTGTGAGGTTCCACACTGAGCTGCTGCTGGTGGCATCACAGTAAGCCCCTGGATAATGCCCAGCCCCCAGATCTGGAGATTAAGCTGAAGGTGAGAGCAGATAACATGCTGGTACAGACTACACCTAAGTTTGCAATGTTATTATGAGCCGGCAAAATAAGGGTAGCAATTACTGCTACCTGTGTTCTGACACCGAGGCTGCCACGGACCTTTGCATGTTGTGTTGGACATGCATTATCCACATTCAAATGATATCTTTTGACACTGGGGACATCCGTTTCCTGGCACAGTTCCGAGAAGTTTAAAAATAGTAGTAATGAAGTCAGCCCATCGTACAATCATGTTTAAAACAAACAGTCCGCGTTGCATTGTGTTATATCTTCCGCTTATCGAAATGTGTCAGCTATTGCCACCCCGTGGCCAGCTACTCACATCTTCAGTACCATATTCTGAAGCTGAGGTCCTGTAGGTATGAGGCAATGCATGACGGCAAAGCCCTAACACACCACCGCCATTAATGCAGTCTGGGCACGCACTGCTCTTCCCCTGCCCGTGAACGCAAGCACTCCGCAGCACTCTGCAGCACTCTGCCGTGCGTCATTTGCAGCATATGCCTTTGCGTGTAGATGACACACACAACTTGAAATGCTATGCATGCATCACGCAGTCCATTCTATCTTCTCAGCCCGCATCTAAGTATATGCAAAGAGTTGGAAATGGATGGCTGTGTCGCCAATCAGCCAAAATGTAAAATGCGCAGGGCAGCGGGAGGTGGTGCGGCGCCACGAGAGAGTGGCAGGCATGCATTCAAATGAAAGGGATGCGGTTTGGCATTATACGTCTACTTCACATTCCAGTGCAGAGCACTGCCGCGATCGGATTGGCTGGGACTTTCATAACTGATTGCATCCGGTCATCTTTGCAATATCGATTGCCCTGCCTTATGGAAGGGTTGAGTATGCTACTCAATAGTGAACATCTGCACGCATCCTTCAGTGCACTAGCAGCCTGGCAGAACAATCAATACCAGTCAGATGCCCGACAATCAATTACACCTCTTCCAAGCCAATTAGCATAATTTATTTAGAACGTGCATGTCATCAATACTTTATTCTAAACGGTTAGACGATGTGCGGCGTTTTAATGGCAAGTGTCAAATCACCGTACACGCTGCGCCGTGACATCGGCGTCCCATTAGGGTGACAGCCGGGGGTCCTTCGCCAAACACGCATTTAAGTGCACCCTCTGGGGAAAATGTGGTAAGATTCAGCAGCGGACGCGTGACAAAATGCAAACGCGCCCTAGCTGTGAGAGCAACCGAGCAAATCGTTCCCAAACTGGGCACTTAATATTTAAGCAAGTATAAGCCAGGGACGTTATTTCACTAAAATGCCAGGGGTAGCAGAAATGACATCACACGACCCTTGACCTCTGATGACATCACAAGAAGTGATGTCATTTGACCCCCCACCCCGAAGTGACATCACAGGAAGCAATGAAACACAACCTTTCAGCCCTTGACAAAACAGGAAGTGGTATCGCATAACATTGTTTCTAAGTACAATACGAAAAATAGCGTTATGATATGACTGTAAAGTGATATGATATGATAAGGCATTTATAATGCGCCTATACACAAGTGTTTGAAGCGCGACAAGGCAAGGGAGGGGGAACAAAGGGAAGACAGACAACAATCCTAATAGGCCAGGTGTCATTCAGATCGCGCAAGTGCAGGGAAAGGGAAAAGTGCAAGGGGAAGGGGAGAGGGGAAGTGCAGTACGAATATATATTTCATACAAGAATGGATCACCATTTGTATCATTAATATCAGCGCCCATAGGCCCATGCAAGCCAAATGTAAATGATGTGGTATGATATAGCACTTACGCTTAAGCCCTTCATTTAGAACAAATGTTTACACAATATCACCCAAACTGTGTTAGTACTCATTTATCAACCTCAGCAGGAGGAAAAGCTGAGTTGACCTTGCCAGGAGTCGAACCTGCAACTTGCAGATCACACACACAGTGCGGCAGCGAGCGCTCGACCCAGTGAGCTATCTTACTGGCTATAGCTATCTGAAAACCAGCCACTGCAGAAACAAAGAGCCACATGCTGCTGGCCACAGACCAGGAGCATCAATAAAAAAAAAATAGAAGATAGAGTGGTCCCTGGCCCCAGATAGCCTTGAGATGATAAAAAGGGATTTGAATGTAATCCGTGCTGAGACTGGGAGCCAGTGAAGGCTTTGGAGGGCAGTAGAGATGAAGTCCTTTGGCTTGAGGCCAAGGATTAGTCTTGCTGCACTATTTTGGGTTAGCTGGAGGGGTAGCAGAGTGGATGAAGGAAGATTAAGGAAGAGGCTGTTGAAATAGTCGAGCCTGAAGAGAACCAGAGCATGGGTAACATTGAGTCTCTGGGGGAAGGTGAGGAAGAGTAGAGTTCCTTTGAGCTGAAAGTGGGACTTCTTGACAGTGTCCTGAACATGAGGAATGAAGGAGAGGGAGAAGTCGAAGATGACTCAGAGATTCCTGGCTTCAGAGGAGGGGGCAGGGGAGAGCCCATGGAGGAAGGGCAGAGTGAAGGGAAGAAGCGGGGTGCAGGGGACCCAATCTTTTTTGCTGACATTGAGGCAGAGGTAATTAGCAATGCGCCAGGCCTGGATGGCAGAAAGGCAGTCAGGGAAGAAGGAAGGTGCAAGGGTGTCAGTAGGAAGTTTGAAGAAGAGTTGTGTGTCATCAGCGTAGCACTTGAAGTTGGGGGAGAAGGAGGGAAATGAGACGTGCAAGCAGAGAAAGGTATATGTTGAAGAGCCAGGGAGAAAGAATGGAGTACTGGGGGACACCACAGGTGGAGGAGGAAGTAGGGGAGGAGAAAGGGCCCAGAATGATTTTGGAGGAACGTTCAGTTAGGAAGGAGGTAAGCCAGTCCAGTGCCCACTCCAAGATACCCAGGGTATCATGGAGCCTTTTTATGAGGATGGAATGGTTCGCTGTGTCAAATACAGAAGAGAGATCAAGGATGATGAGGACAGCAGGGAAGTTGGAATCATGGGATGCAAGCAGTTCTTCACGGGTGTTTAGAAGAGCAGCTTCCATGCCTCTGGATGCTCAGAATCCAGACCAGTGGTCACGTAGGCCTGCCAACAAGTTTGGTATGAGAGATGAGTTGGGGGACGGGACAACTTCTCAAGCAGTTTCCACAGGAAGGGGGTGATGGAAATGGGGCGGCAGTTGGCTGGGCAGGAGGGGTCTGCAGAGGGTTTTTTAAGGATGGTGCGCATAAGGGAGTGCTTGATGGATGATGAAAAAGAACCAGTAGCAAAGGAGTGGTTGCAGAGATCAGCAAGAGCAGGGGTGAGAGAGGAGATGTTGTCCTTGATGGTTCTGGAAGAGCATGGGGCAACCTGTTTAGAAGGGACCTTCATGGAGTTGACAGCTTGGGTGATTTATTCAGGGGAGACAGGTGTGAAGGAGGAGGAGGAAGGAGGAGGGTTGGGTTCGAAGAGTGCATGACAAGGCTGTTCTGTATGTCCGGGTTTTGGAAATGAAGTGAGAGGCGAGTGCATTGCAAAGGGCCTGGGAAGGAGTAGGGCAGAATATACTGAAGACGGGTTGGCAAGCTCCCTGCATATTTTGAAGAGTTCTGCCATTTTGTTTTACACACTAGACACTCGTACATGAATGTGTGCTCTTTTTTTGGCATGGCTGGTGAGTCTGTAGTGCCTCTGGATCAGGCGACAGGCCAGTTTGTCAGAAGGTGAGCCTGAAGTGTGCCCAGCGCTTACGTTTTTGGTCTGCAAGTTCTGAGTCATACCAGGTGTTACGCTTGGAGACAGGTTTCAGGCAGATCCTCCTGACTGGGGCAAGGATGTCAGGGGTGTTGGTAATGGACAGGTAGAGGTTGCTGAAGGCAGAATTATTGGTCTGTGTTGGGTGGGCAAGGGGGAATGAAAGTGGAAGAGAAGGCAGAAGCCGACACTAATTTCATTGGACAGATGTTCATGAACGAGGTTGGCAGAACTTTATGAGGAGTTGTCACAGGGCCATAGGGCCATAGGGACCAAGGTGAGCGGTGAGCAGAGAGTGGTCAGACCAGGAGAGAGGGGTGACCAGGGGAGTAGCGTGTGCCCAGCAGAATGGGTCGGCCAGTGGGAAGAATGGAGAGGGATAGGGAGGAGCAGAGGTCAGTGAAATGGGTGGTTGCTGTGCAAGGGGAATCTAGTGGATGTTGAAGTCACCTAGTAGTAACAGGTTGGAGACGGTGAGAGTAAGGAGGAACAGGAGTACACCCACTCTGAGAGGAACAGAGAAGAAGTGCCTGGGGGCCGGTAGATGGTAGCAATGGTCAAGGTGAAGGAAGGAGAGATGACCAATTTGTAAACTAGGCTATCAAAGGACGAATAGAGCTGAGTGGGTAGGATGGAAGAAGGAATCCACTCTGGGAAATTAAGGGAACCCCACCTCCAGCACAGTGGAGCCGGGGCTTTGAGGTGATCTTAAAGCCGTCGGGTAGGAGTGAGTAAGAGGAAGTAACTGAACTGGCGTTGAACCAGGCTTCAGTGAGTGCAAGTATGTCCAGGTCAGTGTCTTCAAGGAGAAGGCAGATGTCAGCAGAGTGTTGTGCTGAGCATGAGTTGAGGGTCGCCAGGTGGACACGATCGCTGGTAGAATTAGCTCTGCATCCTGCATGCCCCAGCACCATCAAACACTGTGTTCTGTATAAACAGACTTACCACTGCACAAACACTCTTACCTCAGTATGAACACACATCTTTCTGCACCAATACGCCTATCTAGCTCCATATGAACATGGCTAGCTCTCGCTGAACACATTTTATTCAGCATTAATACATCTTGCAGTAGAGGAGCAGCTGTATCGATCTGCAGGAGATAGCGCGTCCCTGCATTCCCTATATTGGAGACATGAGTCCCAATGTGCACGATATCCAGAGATACTTAAATGACAACAATGTATGGACCCTAAAGGACAAATGATGAAGTAAAGTGAACTAGCACGTGGAAAAGAAAAAGATTACACGTTAATAAAGTGCTGCAGACAACAGAAGCTCAATAAATGTACAGACGCTGAAACGCAAAGTAGATCAAGTCATCATAGAGGCTAGCAGAATAGAATGCAGGTGAAGCCGCCATTGTACAGAAACTGGACATTGGTATCATAAAATAAATAAGCCAGAAACCATGAAGCGGGAATGGGAAGTTGTGTCGCAGCAGAATAGCAAGGCTTGCTTGGCCTGAAGTCAAGATCCTAGAAATCGAGGTCAGCTATCTACTCTGAAGAAGAACGAGTGTGTGAAGGATGAATCTTCTCACGTTAAGGTGCAAGAAAGAACAGCAAGGATGCCAAGTTTGCATTCATTCTGAGCATTTGAATGCTGCAAAATGGACCGGATCGTGGTCTCCTGTCATAGGAGGCAAGGATGGAAATAGAGTTTGAACTTGGAGTTCCAGACACGATAGAGAGTGCCCTCATTCCAGTGCATTCCCAAAGACGAGAATACTCTACAAGCCCAAGTACAAAGACAATTTCATGGCAGAAGGCATGGGTGATGAGAGATGCTGGGCTAATTGGGTGGTGAGGTAGCTTCATGTCCTATCTCCCTGCACCTGGGTCTGGGCTTACGCGCTGCTAAATGAACCGAATGTTCGAGACATGGCACAAGCGTACCAACCAACTGTATTAGTCTGTATAACGAAGGACATTATGGCTTGTAAAACCAATGAGAAATTGTGTATCTAATGTTTCTGAGATTACATGTTTGAAGAGGTAGGCATAAATTGTCCACCTGACATCGTACAGCCAGTTACAATCCTAGCTCCTATATAAGTATTTATCTAGATGTTTCCCTTAACCAATCCCAATGTTTGATAGGTTTTTCACTATTTCCACATAGTATGATGTCATTCTGATGCATTATTGAGTACAAGAATTGTATTTTTTGTGGAGATCATTGAGAGACTGAGCGTACGTCCATGGATGTGAGTTGTAACCTCCCTAGTTTAGATACTTGTTAATAAAACAGTAACTTGCCATCTTCGTGAGTTTGTCCAGTTATTTGGACTCAGAATTATTCTGGTTTAATCCCATCCATTGTACATGCACGTTCCAAAGGGCCATAAGCTCATAGCTCTGTATAAATGCATCTAGAGGTGTGGGAATGCCTCTAGCTCTGTATGGACTGATCTAGCTCTGTATGAATGGCTGATCTATATGAATGGCTCAAGCTCTATATGAATGCATCTAGCTCTGTTTGAACACACCTAGCTGTGAGTTCTGTATGAACACATCTAGCTGTGCATGAATGGCTCAAGCTCAGTAGGAATTCATCTAGCTCTGTCTGAATGGATCTAGCTCTTTATGAAAACATACAGCTCTGTATGAATGGATCTAGCTCTATATGATGCACCTAATTCTGTATAATCTCAACTATATATGAGCACATCGGATGCTGTGTGAATGCATCTAGCTCTGTATGAACACATCTATGATATGATATATGTCATTTATAACATGCCTCTCCACAAGTGCTTCTAGGCACGACAAGACAACGCAGGGACGACAGAGGGAAGAAAAGACACATGATCTTACTAGGCCTTGTGTCATTCAGGTCGTGCAAGTTGTGAAACGTAAAGTGCAGGGGTAAGGGAGGAGGGGGTGTGACAGGGAGAGGGAAGGGGGGAAGTGCAGTTGAGGCAGCAATGCTCTGAGTAAGTGCAGCCAGGGCAGTGCGGCTCTGGGTAAGTGCAAGGAGGCAGGGGACTGTAGGTAGCAGTTACAGCCGCTAAGTGTGTGGTAGGCCCGGAGGCAGTGCAGAGGAGACTGATCATGGAGGAGCCTTGTACCCAGTGCACTCTGAGGGTAGCCAAGCAACCAGTCAGTGCCAGAGACAGGTATGTCAGCATTGGAGACAGAGAGAGAAAGAAGAGGAGGAAAGGAAGGTCTTGAGCTGTTTCCAGAACTTCAGGTGGTCTGGCTTAAGTTTGAGAGGGGCAGGGGGGCCATTACAGAGGGAGGTACCTGGAGGGGATAGATCTAACCCCACACGTTTCCTGGAGAAGTGTCTGACACTCAGAGAGTTGAAGGTAGCTGAGTGAAGGGCTTAAGAAGGAAGGCATTTAGAAAGAGAAAGTTGGATATAGTTTGGGCCCCCGGTCCCAGAAAGCCTTGTGGGTGATGCAGAGGGTCTTGAACTTGATCCTTGCAGCCACCGGAGCTAGTGAAGAAATTTCAGGGCTGGAGAGATACAGTCCCTGGGCGTGAGGTCAAGGACAAGTTTTGCAGTCCTGTTCTGGATTAGTTGCAGCGGGTGGGGAGTAAAGGAAAGCAGATTGAGAAAGAGGCTGTTTCAGTAGTCCAACCTAGAGAGAACCAGGGCTCCGGAGACAGTGGCCCTCATTACAACTCAGGCGTTAAGGGTTTAACGGCGCCGTCGGCGCCGTTAACCCTTAACGCCTGATTACAAGTGTCCCTTTGCGGGTTGGTGTTTAACGCCTGCTTTTAGCAGGCGTTTAAAATCCAACCCGCAAAGGGACTTTGGAGCTAATTACGGCACCGTAATTTACAGTGCCGTAATTAGCACCTTCCCCATTCCCATTATGCCCTATGGGGGCAAAAATGGGAATGGGGAAGGGCAAATGGTGAATGGGGAATTACCGCCCCACTCTCCTTGGAATGGGGCGTTAATTCCGCCATCCACCATGGCGGAATCGTAACCTTAGCGGCATGGTCCATGGTGCTAATAGCACCATGGTCCTCCGCCAAGGTTGTAATGAGGGCCAGTGAGCTTCTGGGGGAAAGTGAAAGAAGCAAGAATACATATGAGGAGGTGCAGCTGGTAGTGGGCCTTCTTGGCAAGGTCTGTGATGTGGGGAGAGAGTGGAGTCGAAGATGACACCAACGTTTTTTGCCTCACAGGAAGGCAAAGAAGGGGGCCAAGATGGGCGGCCAGAGTGAGAGAGGGAAGGGGGGGCAAGGGTCCCAATGAGAAGAATTTCTGTCTTACTGGCCATAAGGGAGATATCATTGGAGGTGCACCACTCCTGAATTGTGTTAAGGCAATCAGGAATCAGTGAGAGAGAAGAGGGGGCTGAGGGGAGCCTGAAAGTGAGCTGAGTGTCATCTGAATAACAATGAAAGTTAGAGAAGAAGGTAGATATCAGGTGGGCCAAAGGGGCCAGGTAGACATTTTTGAGCAGGGGTGAAAGGATAGAGCCCTGGGGAACATCCCAGGTGGAGAAAGATGTTGTGAGGAGAAAGGACCGAAGTTGGATCTGGGAGGGTCGGTCCAGGAGGAAGGAGGTCAACCACTCCAGAGCCTGATCAGTGCTGCCCAGGTTCTCTCAGAGTAGTTTGCTCAGGATGGAGCGATTGCCCGTTTCAAAGGCAGAGGAAAGGTCAAGGAGGATGAGGACAGAAGGAAGGCTAGAGTCAAGATTAGTGAGCAGATCTTCACAGGTGTTCAATAGAGCAGTTTCCGTGCCTCTGGCTGCTCTGAATCCAGACTGATCATCATGGAGATAACCAACAGATTCAGTGTGGAGTGTAAGCTGGGGGATGGCCAGATTTTTCCAAGAGTTTGCCCAGAAAAGGAGTAATAGAGATCATGCAGTAGTTTGCAGACAGGTAGGATCGGCTGAAGGCTTTTTAAGGAGGGGGTGCACAAGGGAGTGCTTGAGGAGACAGGGGAAGGATCCAGGAGAGGGAGAGGCAGCTAGAGGAGGACCGAGAGAGGCAGAGGGAGAGGAAGAGGAGAGAGAGGTCAGGATGACCTGGGTTTTAGTAGTGAAATGAGAAGCCAGAGTTGTACAGAGGTCCTGGAAGGCAACAGGAGAGGTGGAGACTGCAGAAGGAACGGCCAGCTCCTTGAAGATTTTAAAGAGTTTGACCATGTTGTTAGAGGCCGCAGAGACGCAGGCTTGGATGTGGACTCTCTTCTTGGACAGGACAGAGAGTCTGTATTGCCTTTGTAGCAGGCAGCAGGCAAGTTTGTCAGAGGATGCGACCGAAGCCCTCCGCTTCCTCTCAGCCTGCTCTTGCATTTCAGGGCAGTGAAGTCAGAGTCCTACCAAGAGTTGGAGGTAGGCTTGAGACAGATTATCATGACAGAGTCAGGGAGGTCCAGAGTGTTGGAGATGGAAAGATGAAGGTTAGAGTGGGCTGTGTCAGAGTGTGGGTTAGCCGCAAGAGTAGGAGGAGCACAGAAAGTAGTGGAAAATGTATCCACTGACACACGCTGCATAGGCCAAGAAGGTAGGTGGCAGTTCTGGGGTAGGCCTAGCCTGAGGGACAGAGAGTTTCAGGTGAGAGGAGATCAGAAAGTGGTCAGTCTGAAAAAGATGAGTGGTGAGAGGGTTAGATAGGAGGATGTCTGAAGAGAGGAGTGAATCCAAGGTGTGACTGGCAGAGTGTGTCGGACCAGAAGGTAGAATGGAAAGAACGAGAGTGTTGCAGAGGTTATGGAAGAGCCCACAGGAGGAATTAGAAGCATCCAGCTCAATGTTGAGGTCTCAGAGGTGGAGAAGTTGAAAGGTAGAGGCAAGGAGAGGAAGAGGGTGACCTGACCAGTTGGTCTGTAGATGGTGGCCACAGTCAGAGAGAGGGCAGGCAAGACAGATAGCCTGCAGACGAGGCATTCAAAGGAGGAGTAGGCCTGATTAGAAATGAAAGAATCAGGGTCCCACTTCAAAAAGATCAGGGCTACTCCAGCTCCAGGTGGGTTGGTTTGGGGTTCAAAGAGGATCTTGTAACCCTCAGGGAGGAGAGTATCAAAACCTGTGACAAAGCTAGTGCCCAAGAGGGCCTCCACCAAGTGCCTTCATTAATGGGAGAGAAAGAGATAGGAGAGAGAGCCAAGACCATATGAGGAGTCCATAGGTCTGGTGAGGGAATGACAAAGATGATGTCGGAGAGAGTCTGTCTGGAGGAAGCACTGATGTAGGTATCAGTGATAGGGAGGTCTGGGTTGGAGAACAGGATGTCCTTCTTGAACTTCATCCTTCTGGACTTAGTGAGAGGGATAGGATAGGAGATAGAGTAGCAGTTAGAGAAGAAGGGAGAAACAGAGAGCACCATAGGGCGTGCAAGGAGAAGTAGGAGGAGGGAGGGAGGGAGTGAGAGAGAGAGAGAGAGAGAGAGAGAAAGAGAGAGAGAGAGAGAGAGAGAGAGAGAGGGTAGAGATGCACAGCCGGCGCAGTATACGCAGTGGGGGTTCACACAGAAGGGAGCAGACAGGTGGAATACAACAGTAGAAATGGAAACCCCGCTAGGAGGGGACCTAGGGAGTGTGAGAGAGCCTAATGGGACATAGTTCACAGTACAGCAGTAACACAGATGACCAGGGACCGAAAGAGTGGGAGAGAGCCTAATGGGACACAGTACAACAGTAACACAAATGGCTGGGGATCACGAGATTGGGAAAGAGCCTAATAGGGCACAGTTTACAGTAGAACAGTAATGCAGATGGCTGGGGACCTAGAGAGTGGGAGAGAGTTCACAGGACAACAGTGACAGCATTTGAAGGGAAACTAGAGAAAGGCACAAAACATAAAGTACAGCTAATCGCTAAGGGGAGACTCTAGGGGTCTGCAAAGACAGATGGCCTCATCACGAGTTTGGCCTGAGCCTTTAAATGTGGCGGTAACGGTATTACCGCTGCATTTAAGGGCTGGCCAAACTACAAGTTGGGTGAAAAATGGTAATAACCGTCTGCGAAAATTGTGCTCACAAACCACATTGGGTCCATAGCGAATGGGGATTTACCGCCCCCCCCCCAACAACTCGTGATCTGGCGCAAATTGAGCCGGACCAAGTTGCGGTAGCACTATTAGCATTGTGCAGTATCCCAGCAGTATTACCGCTGGGATAGCACCCAACTCATGATGAGGCCCAGAGTATGTTAAGTCAGATGATTAGGTGGAAGCACATGCAAAGCAGGAATGTCATTTGGGGTATGGCAGGGGTCGTACCCGCGACCCCTGAGGTCTCTCTTGCTAGGCTTGTGGTCTCCTTGCTACCCTGAAAAAAAGGTTTTAAAAAATGAAGTTTTTTTTAAATTGAAGCTCCTCTGTTGTGGCCAACGCCATGTGGCTCTTTGTTTCTGGAGTGTCTGCCTTTCTTGTTGAGGCCTCTTTACAAAAACAGGGGGTTTCATCAGTGTAACACTTTGAGCAGTGACTGTAAATAAGAAAGAATAGGAATAATAAATCATTTGTCGTTAAAAAATTCTATACAATACTTGCTAGACTCATTAAAGGTTTTTTTTAAATTTTTATTATTTATTTCATTTAATTTGCGTACAAACATTGGTTTTGTAAATACAATGTACATTACAAAAAATAAAAAAATGACATATAAAACATTTTACATACATCCAAATTCATTCACTTATTGTTTAAAAAGTAATTTTGTTTTCATCCATCTTATTGTCTTCATATTTACCTTATTTTATCATCAGTGGGTGTCATTCTCTCGCATTAGTTTTAAAAAAAGAAGGAGATCACTGTTAATATAACTAATGCCTAAATCAACTTCTCGTATATGCATTTCTTTAGTACACTCCTTCCGATAATAGATTTAAAATCTCAATACATTTCCAATAAAACATTATCATAAAATAAATCAAATTCATGTCATTACCTTCTAAAAATAGTCCCAACACCTCCGTGTTATTGCTATCACGCTGGTTGTTATACTGCTTTAAAAAAAACATTCTTATTGACTTTAGAAAATCACACTCTATTAATAGATGTTTGAGGGATTCTAGGTCTAGATTACCACATAATCTACACCGCCTCTCTTAGTGAAGGATACCCAGCTGCGCTCCTTTTATCTCTAAGTGTTCTCCCTTCTTAAATTTAAGTAGGAGATGTTGGTGCATGATTTTATGTAATGGATATGCCTGAATATATTTTGGTGTTACCAGTCGATAAATGCAGTATTGAAAATACCACCCGCTATTGTTCAGTGTTGCTAGTTGAACTATGTTTTTTCAACATCCATTTCTCTGCCATATTTTCGCAGCCAGGTTTTGAATATTAATGTTTACTGACACAAGTTCTTTTTTCATATTTGCCAAACCACAATTTATGCATCATCATCATTTTCCCTAGTGAGTCTTCTAATTACGCATGTCAATCTTGATTAATTTGGTTACAAATTGCACTCCAATCGTGTTATTATTCAGTGCCAGCAATTTATCATATCTCAATGTTATTCTATTTGTCATGTCAACATCAATACTGTTCAGGTCAAATTCTAAAAGAATGTATTCTATGGAAACATTCTGGGGCAACCTAAATAATTTACGAAGAATCTGTGCTTCAAATATTTGGATATGTGATGCATATTTATAGCCCCAATCTCTATTCCATAGAGAAGAATTGATTTTACTCTTGCCGTATACAACAACATGAGAAATTTGTGTGGAAATATGTCATAAACTAGAAACAATTATCCTCATTGTTCAACTCATATTCAATATCCAATGTTTAGTAACATGTCTCAATTCTGCTTGACGCTTTTTGAGAATTGTTCCCTTCTTCAGGAGCTGCTAGGTCCTTTTTTGTACTTCTTTCATTTCTACAATTAGTTAGATCAAAAGCGATATTTCAGTTACTGTATTCATATATAATCTCAAATGATCAATAAATCTGTCATGTATAATGCTGAGATTTAGTAATCATCTGGATGGTGCTCCAAATATGCAGATTTCAATCAAAATGTAAGTGCTGTTCTTTGCAGCATGCTTTAGGTATGTATCCCAGCTAGATCTGTATCAACCTGTAGGTATGACAATATACAAAGTGTTCTTAAAAAAGGAGGATTAGCTATATCTTAAAAAGCCAATAACAATTAAAAAGGCTAACATTTTTAAAGGCGGAGAGTCAGATTACGTTTATACCTCTCTTGAGTTGATCCATGGGTGATCCTTTCGCACAGTAGGTTCCACTTTCCTCAGTCTGGAGTGGTCATATTACTTCTTTCAGCTGATCCTAATCATATGTATTTCTATAGCAATATAGGTTCCACTTTCCTCAGTCTGGAGTAGTTATATTACTTCCTTTAGCGTGAGTGCTCATGTCCTACCTAGAAACATGGGTGAGAGTTGTATCATTCTCTGGTTTAATTCCATTAACATTTGTGGGAAACATAGATTAGTTTCTTCCCTTACCTCATATAGAAGTATGGGGGTTTTGTCTTGTCAAGCTGCAATGCCCGTTCCCCTTAGCTGTACTGCCCCAATGGTTTGGTGATGATCCTGAGGGTATCCTATAATTTAACCCAAATAAAGTATTTGTTAAAGTACATCCTCTAAGTTCATGTGTGTGAGCCTTTCCTAACTTTCATTCTCTTTATTAGTGCTTACCTTTTCTGCAAGATCCCAGCCGTGCAGGTAAGCTGCTGCAGGGCCGCAAAAAACAAGCGCAATCCAAAAATGGCCGCAAGATTCGCACTCTCTATGGTAGTCTCATTTGTTGGAACAGAGGGTGGGGGATAGTCTAGAGCTGGTAATGCATATGGAACATTAGAACTATCTATCTTGTTGCGCCTTGAAACATTGTGTATAGCCGCGTTATATATGCCATATCATATCATATCATATCATACCAGGTCTATTACTGGGACTACTATATATCTCTGTTTTTTGTTTTTCTTTCCTATTCCGTATAATTTGGTGTGAGGTTGTAGCCGTCTTGAGTACATGATAGCATGGGCGGTTTAGTATTCACGTTTCTATCATTCTTTTTCACAGTCATCTTTTTTTTGTTTTGCTATTAGACTGGTTACTCAATGTCATGTTCGTGACATACATGCTATCTTCACCCATTTCTAACGTTCCTAACTGTTCGCAATATTCCATTTCTGTACTAGCATCTTTTACGATTTTATGTGTACGATTGATGCTTTTCAACAATAAGACAGATTGGACATCAATATTTTTCTCTAAACTTGTACATTTCTCAACAAGCATCATCAATAAGTTATCAAGTACCCAAAACATGTAATTCGATGACATGCTAGATGTACCACACGCCGCCTGATTCACAATTGTATTATTTCTGGACCTTTCTAGTTCACTTTGTTGAGTTGTGGAGTGTTCATCTTTACCTTCGCATTGGGTATGATCAATGCAAGATGTTTCTGCTGTGACATTAGGGGTCAATTTTATTTCTTTATTATTGTTTTGAAAAAAAGTTTCTGGTTCAGGATACATTACATCTGGCATGGAGGTTTATTCCCTCTCATCCCCCAAATACACAACTTCAGACATTTCTAAGTTCAAGTCTAGGTCTTTTGATGCATCTAATTCTATTAAGTCCTGCATATGTGAGTTAAGTTGTTTGTGTATTATTGGTGACGTGTGGCGTGGGGAGTGTGATTCTATTGCAGGGGTCAACCCCTCTTTATTAGTCAGTGTCCGTGTGTGCGACGGTATTTTTTCTCTCCACATTATACTCTGTTATACTGTCATGTTCTTCTACAGTACGTATCAACTGGGGATGTTTTCATCATGATATGATATGATATTTTATTTATCTCACGCTCATAGACAAGTGTTTCATGGGATGAGTAATCACAGTTTCTAAAAGCTTAGTGCCTAGACAGCTTAAAGAACAACTCAATTCATTCACAATTTCAAGTGCTACACTTTCTTCTACTTTAGGGTCCATTTTCTTATTCTTAGGAAAAAAGGTGGTTAATTTCTTATTATTTACACTTGTTTCGTTTTTACAAATTATTTTTGGTGTGCCCATCTGTCTACCCCACCTTATTGCTACTGGAACATTTTCATGTGGCATTTTTACAATGCTCACATTTTGTACTTCACTAATAATTACCATGATCGCACACACTTGCATAAGATATGCCGTTTTAGCTTATTAAGCTCTATGCTCAATGTTGAGGAACAGTCCGTTAGAGAGTCGTCCAAAACTTTTCACTAAAAAGTCTCAGGCAGTGTGAAGTCCACTTTTACTCCTTAACTATCGTAACTATCTTTGCGTTATGGTTTACACATCTATATTTACACACTTGCTCAACTGCATGCAGCTTGTACACTTTCTGCCATCAATTGATACAATTAATAAAAGAAGAAGGAAGCGATAGCTAAGCCCGGTGTGTCTGAGGGTGTATTGTTTGCGCCTGTAATGTTGTCGCCCAGTCTATTTTGTTTTCCAGTTACTTCAAGGTTTAAAACGCTAGAGGGACTTGCAAAATATCAACCCCATAAAAAACGGACACTGTACGAGTACATGTATGTCCTAACCCTTTTAACAACGTCGGTAACAGAGCGAAATCTCACTTAATCAGAGCTCGCTAAGCTTTCTGTGTGTTCTATTTTCTTCACAGTGCTCAGATAAATACCATTTAACACGGACGTTCCATTCATCCGTCCTATCACAAGGCAAGGGGAGAGAAGGTGAGACTAGATCTGTGCACCGTACGTGCGAGGTGATGTCTCAATAAAACAATGTAGACAGGTATATTAATCGCAATAGTTGTTTATTATCCCCAGCATAAGTTAACTTACTTTCGTTTAAAATTCAATATAAAACAGTAAAAAACAACTTGTCTGTATCGGAAACGCTTTCACTTTCACTTTAACGCTCTCGGCGGGGCATATTACTATAACTAAACTGTTAAAAAAAACGTTAAGGAGGCACGGTGTGGGTGATAGTGACATTTTGTTACCGTCACCCCTGTTTTGTGGCTTGAAGGTATGGGTATCTGATACTACAACTACGAGGTTTGCAAGAACAAGGCTACTCGCTACTTGCCAGAGCAAAACAGGAAGTGGCATCACATAGCATTGTTCCCAAGTACACTACGAAAAATATGGTTATGATATAACTATAATCTGATATACATTTCATACAAGAATGGATCGCCATATGTATCGTTAATATCAGTGTGTATAGGCCCATATTACCAAATTAATGTGAATGCAAGCAGATGTCCATGGCCAAATGATAATGATGTGTTATTATATAGCACTTACGCTTAACTGCTTTATATAGACCAAACCCAACCTGTGTTTGTACTCATTTATCGACCTCAGAAGGATGAACGACTATGTTGAGGTGTTTAAGAACAGACTATATGAGTGACTCACCCCCTGAAGTGTGAAATGAAATAAACCTTTAAAGAGTCTAGCAATTAATGTATAGAATTCCAGAAAAGCTAATTATTTGGTAATCCTAATCTTTCTTATTTAGGGTCACTGCTGAAAGTGTTAGACTTGTAGAATCCCTGTTCGTTTCTTAAATTTTTGTTTTGTTTTTAAGAGGCCTAAACAAGAAAGCCAGCCACTCCAGAAGCAAAAGACCACATGGCGCTGGCTGCAACCCAGAAGTTTGCATTAAAAAAAAGGGGAAAAAAGTACTTTTTTTTGTTTCTTTTTTAGGGGTAGCAAGGGAGACCTCAGGGGTCACAGTTGCGACCCCTGGAGACCCCTAAATGATGTTCCTGGTGAAAGGTCATTTTCTATTGCTTCCTGAGCCCAAGGTGTGATGTCACTTCTGCTACCCCTCGCATTTTGGTGAAATGATGTCCCTGACACAAAGGCCAGGAAGTTTAATAGAGAGCAGTAGTGGCACCTTTCTTACCTTTCAGACACTGATGGTCGACGGCTGCGTCACGCAATCACAATATGTGCTGCTATCCCTTTGCCACCTAACACTTGCGTTGCACAACACTGCAGCCTTGTCCTAAGAGGGTTTTGCCGCAGGGAGTCCGATCCTTGGTTCTTAAAGGTTTGGATGTGTGGTCGTGGGCACAACATATTACGTATCGACAAGCAGTGTCTCCTGCGCACATGTCTCACACAACACTGGAGCCTTGTTCTGTGAGGACTTTGCCGCAGAGGGTCTTATTCTCGGTTCTTAAAGGTTTGGATGCGTGGACGTAGGTGCAACATATTACACATCGATGGGCAGTGTCTCCTGTGCACTGTGTCGTACAACACTGCTGCCTTGTCCTGCAAGGGCTTTGCCATAGAGGGTCTGATCCTTGGTTCTGAAAGGTTTGGATGCATGGACTTAAGAGCAGCGTATTAAGTATCGAGCGGCAGCATCTCCTGTGCAGCTGCGTCGCACAACACCACAGCCTTGTCCTGTCAGAGTTTTCTAGAGCTGAATGAGCAGATCTCACTATGTCGGAACACATCTAGCTCTGTATAAACGCATTTAGCTCTTTATGAAGGCATCTAGCTCTGTATGAACACATCTAGAGCTGAATGAGCCAATCTCGCTCTGTAATGAACACATCTGGCTCTGCATGAATGCATCTAACTCTGTTTAAACACATCTAGCTCTATATGAATCCATCTAGCTCTGTATGAACTGATCTAACTCTATATGAATGGCTGATCTATATGAATGGCTCAAGGTTTGTATGAATGCATCTAGCTCTGTATGAATGCACCTATCTATGAGATCTGTATGAACTCATCTTGCTCTATATGAATGGATCTAGCTCTATATGAATGCACATAGTTCTGTATGATCTCAAATATCTATGAGTTCTGTATGAGTGCACTGAGCTCTGTATGAATGCATCTAGCTCTGTAGGAATGCATCTAGCTCTGTATGAACTGTTCTAGCTCTATATGAATGGCTGATCTATATGAATGGCACAAGCTCTGTATGAATGTATCTAGCTTTGTATGAATTCATCGAACTCTGTATGAATACATCTAGCTCTGTATAAATGCATCTAGCTCTGTATGAACACATCTAGAGCTGAGTGAGCTGACCTCACTCTGTATGGAGACATCTAGTTCTGCGTAAATGCACCTAGCTCCATAAGAACTGATTTAGCTCTATATAAACGCCTCTCTTTTTGGCTCCCCTCAGCTTTAGGCTTCCCCATGGAGTTCTGTGATTGAAGTGAAGTGAAGAGGTACCCACCTTCTATCATTTTCATATTTTTAACATGACAGCTTTTTCCTCAAAATGTCCCTGCATGGCAAATTTGAGTAACTTACTGATAAATGTCATTATGACTTTCCTCGCATTAACTTGCTTACTTTATGTGAACACCTAGATTCGAAACCTGCACAAGCAGTATTATCCTAATTGAATCTGCATTTGGCGCGTGCTGTGTACGCCGCACACACTTCAACTTGAGGCCAGAACTACAGCTGATCAGCTGTTCTGTAACGTAAACCACAACTCCCAGCACTAGCCGGGCCTTAAAACGACATCGGCGGTGCATCATCGTTGTCGCGTTTGTCAGGGCGGATAGTGCCGGTTTGTGCAAGGTGGTGCTCACCCGGTCTCGTCTCAT